>NC_141696.1:781701700-782301700 GCF_964263255.1 Lissotriton vulgaris | reverse complement strand
GCACTAAGGTGTAAATGACACACAAGCACACAAATAATTATTCACTAATACTGTGCCGGAAGCAAGCATATACACTTTCCAGAAAGTGTATTTTTTTGATGACATTCAAAAGATGCACGTTTAAAATATTATTTTTTAAATACTAAATTAAAAGAAAAAAATAGTTTGCCTTCAGCAGGGATGTTTGAAACTCGAAAAAGGTGTTTCAGGTTGGGAATGTCTTTAAAGTTTGTGAACGTGTGTGGTGGGTACATTAAAAACACTTTTTGACCTCATCCGTTCTGCAGTAGTCACAGGTTTACTGCTCTCAGAGGCAGGTGTAACACCCTTGTCTAAGATGGGAACAGGACCAAAACACGCCCTAAATTGTTGGAAGTATAAGTGAAGGATTTAAACAAAGTGACAAATATTTTAACCCGTGGGGAAACTAAAAATTTAAAAAGTATGAACATGGTGCTACTTGATCTGTTGTATTCACATACGAAAATATATAAGCACTTTTTTTGCGAAAAATGTTCAGGTTACACCTGGAAAGATGTGAATGCTGCAGCTGTTCAGGCGTAGCTTGGAAATGTATTGTGAATTCCAAGCAGTTGTTGAAAATCTTTATCCATAGAATGTTGGAAGGTCCAAAACTAGCAGGGGCAGATTTATGACAGTTTTTAGATTCTGGCCCTCTTTAATCGAAAAAAAACATCATTCCTAACTCTATGAGGCTGACCCTAAAGAAGGAAGTTGTTCCTTTTACACACACACACTAACAAACAATTTTATCGTTTAGAATTAAAAAAATACAGCCATTTTAAATGTATATTTAATTAGTCTAACTAGCTGACTTCCCCATTTTAACAGAAAAGGAAATGGTCTGGAAATTCCAAAAAACACAGTTGATGGACAGAATGTAGAACTTCCAGGCATCCAAACTTAAGGAATTGTTTTGTATGTTTGTATATGGTATTTTTACATAAACCAAACATATCCGAAAGGCAGTGAAATATTGTACATGGTCAAAGACAAGCATAAAGTCAAAGAGAAGAGGAAGTTGGCTTGGGATTTGTTAAAGTATTTTGATGTAGTGTTCCTCAAAGACATGGGTCGTCAACTTTTTCCTAAATTTTAGGTTGGGGCGGTCCTAATGGATTCAGATGTTGTTCCAGATCTTGAATGTAAAAATGGAAAATAGTGGCTGTTGTCTTCTTTTCTTTTAGGAATTCTTAGTCTAGCTAGCTGTTGTGTCGCCCATGGTGGTCACTACGTGTGCCGCCCAGTGGCCACCTGTAAGAGCAGGAGGGGGGGGGGCTGCCAAATCCCAAGTAAGAGTTGCAGGGAGGCTGCCACCCCCAACACTCTTGCTGCCTTGGGTGGACTGCCCCCCTTGCTACACCACTGGATGGTGCTCAAATGGCCTGTACAAAACCCCTTGGTTTATCCCATGAGTCAACCTTCTGTGCAACCATATCCACTTGCTATAAGAGGCATCAACATATCTCTTTTTTATGTCATCAAAATAACCATATCAATATTGAAGTGTACCTGTCATCAGAACACAACCTGATCAGCGCATCCATCTTATCCTTCACTGCTGTTAAGAACGTTTTGTTTGTGTAAATGTAGTTATTTTCAATGCTGTATGTGAACTTTTTTGAAAGAATTACTATTGTGAAACTATACTAAATGTGCACGTGTTACAATTATCCTTTACGTACACGTCTGAAGAGGGTAGGTAGAGTAATGAGTGCTTAATCCATTCCTGCCCTCTTATGTTATTTGTAAGAACTACGAAGATGCCGCTGATGAGCATAAAACAAGAAGCACAATTTTTACGTTAGAATTGAACACACTAAACAGCACCTGTTCCTAAGCCCATTTCTCCATGGTATCCACAACTTTGCCGTCTATATGTTCTGATTACTACAGATTACGAGGTATTTCCTCTTACATTGAAATATTAAAATATGAGGAAACAAAATCAGGAACCCAGACACTATCTTGTATGTTTGCAAAGTTACTTTCTTAATATCCAAAGTCATCTGCTGAAGAAATACTGTACACATGAGTAAGATACACGTTTTACAAAACCTGTAACCTGTAAAAGAAGATGGCGATCTGGCATGAAAGGAACGCTTCATTTGTTTTTGATGTTTACGTCTACAAAAGTATTAAGAAATCACACTGTGCCAAAGATTTTTCCAACACCTAGACAGAAGACAGACAGACAGAAAGATAGATAGATAGACAGATAGATAGATAGATAGATAGATAGATAGATAGATAGATAGATAGATAGATAGACTTTAAAAAGTCTGCAGTTAAAGTAACCAAGTTCGACCCTAAAAAAGGCAAAGTCTAAAAATGAACAGGTTAAACAGATCATAACTTCATAATGTTTACCGTAACTAATGGTAATGGTTAGTTCAGTCGCATGCTGTGCAGTTTCCCTTTAGGTTTCCTATACATTTAACAGTGATGCCCAGTCTGGAGCTGATAATTTGTCACTTGTGATGGTACCTCTGTGTGGGAGATACCACCTTCCGGGATTTCGAACTGACCCTGTAAAGACTCACATTCAGTATCTCCACTTCCTTTTCCACAAAAAAAATCCTATAGCGAAACTCATAAGGAATTTATTTGAGGAAAGGGGCTCAGAATCAGGACAAATATTTTGGAATGCCCCAGTAATTCTGAGGCTTTTCATGTTAGTCCACATTCACAATCAAAGCTCTTTAATTGTACAGATCAGGGGCTGGAATACCAGCCGTTATCAGTAGTTTGGACCCTATGGGGGTAAGAGTACAATGTGAGCTGCAAATTGCATTACGAGTGATGCACAGCTGACTCATCAGGATACAGGTAGCTTCTGTGCGCTCAATGTACAGTATAGTACTTTCAAAGCACAATCACTAGTTGCACCTCACTCCGACCACCGGGCTGTTCTTGGCCTTGTGGAGTTACTAGGCTTTTTTTAGTTCTAAAATGAGAGTTAACCTACTTATCATCACTGATCCATTCCAAATTGAGATTGGCATGAAGAACATCTTTTGGTAATTAGAACATTTTCTGTTTCTCTGATAGACCTATGTGTTTCTAACCGTATTGCAATTTTAAAAATAAATATTTTGCAGTGAAAGAAGCAAACAAGACATCACATTAAGAATCACATTGTTCAATGTTCAACTTAATTGGAAAACAATCACTCAGAAAAGTAGAGCACTGTCATGACCAAGAGCACACTTGGCACTATAAAATTCTATACCACATTGAAAAGAATCCCCCTTGCTAAGCATGTGATGCTAAAGCCACCCTTACTGAAGGGGAGACATAGAGCTTTGAACAATCTTTCTTTATACAAACTAATACAAAGAACTAACATTTCCGTCATAGATTAGTAAACCTTAGTCCCTAAAGGGTCTTCAATTTTTTGGGGATGATATATAGATATCAAGTTATCCCGTGTTGGGTGTGAATATTTAATGCAGTTCGGGTGGTTTGTTTCAAATTAACACAGTGGAACCTGCAAAATTCAATTCCCAACCAGCTCTATAACTACTAGAAAACAAAGAAAAGTAATAGAACTGAATAACTGGTCGGCATAGTCTGACTAGAGATAGTTAGTGATCTTTACTTTGTTTTAGACACAAATAAATCAACACAAAGTTGTAAGACACACACATTTCTCATTCTATGAAAACACCAATTGATGAAGCTGTAAAGCATTGTTTTATTTTATTTATGGGTGTCCATCAATATTCTTTTGAATGTTTCTTAATATCTAGCACTTCTTTAGGTCACGAATGTGCTTCGATGTAGTCCTTAACCCTTTCGATGCTGATGACGAGCTCAGCTCGTCATCACCCACGGGTGTCGTGTGCTGATGACGAGCTGAGCTCGTCATAGTGCCACTAAAATGGCATTTTCCAGCACTGGGGGGGAAAACGCCCAGCAGCCATGTGGTTAAAGGCATGTGGTTAATAACTGACACTTACCTGACGTGCCCTACTTTTAATTTGCTGTAGTTGTTTGTCAAAAACATGACCACCTCCTACCCTGTTTCTACATATGATATGACAAGACATTTGATCAATATACATTTTAATTTCCACTGTGGGTCCACAGTCCTTTGGCCCAAAATTGATTGAAGCAAAACATTAAGATTACTGGATGCTGTTGATGTAGATTAGACAGTGGGTACTCTTACTATAAAAGAAGCATGTTCAGTTTATGCCTGAAAGCTATTTTTTTCTCTATTTCTCTAATGTCTGTAGTAGAGCATGTCACAATGTTGCTGTGTGCACTGAAAAGGAGGATCTGCACATATTCTTTCTGCTAAACCTTGGAACTAATAGGATGGGTTTTCATGCTGACCATAAATACTTAAGCATATTACATATAATAAATGAACAACTCAGCAATCCAGGACTGAAGTTTACGAAACCATTGTGAAGCAAACCTCCTATGATTTGAAGTCAGATAAGTGACCAGTGATGTGATTTCTCCATTTAGCTTAAGGTGGATGTGAACAGCTGTATTATGCGAACATTGTAGGTTATTGAGACGACTACCAGAAATTGACTGTTTATACTGAACTAGAGGTGGGAATAATATTCATCTGGTCCAATGAACCTTAAACAAAAGTTTAGGGCAGGTCAGCATTCCAATAGCAGAGGAACTTCATTATCTCTTAGGGTTTTGAGAGTTGCTCAGACACTGGGCCATAATAGTGTATGGAGTTATTTTACATGACAGGTGTCCCATGTTCATAAATAATCACACATGATATACAATAAAGGCTCTGTGTGAACACAGCTGCTGCCATTGGGCAGGGTATCACGTTTACCTCTTCCGGTAACACATACACATATGCATTTTTGTTTTTACATTGCAAGAATATGAACATAGTACAGCAAACAAAAAAATGTGTTGTTTTTCTGTATTCCTATTGGATATTAGATTTCTATTTGCTATAATGTTTATCTCACCAGATGGCCTGTACAAAAAAAATAAAATAACAGAAAATGTGAATGTCTTATAATCCACTGTACCACAGATAATTAAGAGTACATGTGGGTTCAAAGTATACATTCAAAAGGTGGTTACCCTGAGTATTGCATTAAAAATAATGATGGGAAAGAATATCAAGGACAAAATATCAAAAATAAAATATTGATAGACAAATAAGTTTAGATGTTCTCTACCTAACTCCACATATATGTACCTTTGTGGTGCATATATCTTCAAGCCACATAGATGTGGAGTTATTAATAGTACATGTATACTTCCCAATTTGCACTTACCTTTCAATATTTTCCCCCCCAATATTCCTTTTCCATATTATTATGCCACAATATTGTTGGTGATGATATTCAGCAGTACAATTCATTCAAAGATATAATACTTGCTGTTAATGCTTGAAACATAACTCACTGATTGGCAATGAGTTCTGTGTGATGAGTGGAGCTGGTACTGTCTTATCAAATATACAGCAATTCTTCTAAGAAGTACCAATATTCTTCTATTAAATGATATGTGATGATGTCATGGAACCTCCCTTTAGACTCATTTATCTTATACACAAATGCAATTGCTGAATGAGTGAACTGACAAACCACAATGTTACATTTTAAAACATATACAGTGAGTGCTTGACAACAGGATTGCCAAATATTTGCAAAGCAACATTTTATTGTTGTAATTTGTGTATGATGACTAGTTTTTCAAAGGCTATACCTGGGTGTCTTTTAAGCTATACATACCCCATTACATATATTCATAATTCAAACTCAAGTATTTTGGAAGAATAACTTTCACAAGATGTGTTTGATGATTTGTTGCACCAAAATAAGTATAACGTTCCAACCATAAGTTTATTGAAGTCACATATCAATGTTATGTTCCAACATGTGATTCACAGGCTTTGTACTGCTTCTTCACTACTTAGGGCCAGATTCCGATCCCGTCCGGAAAGCCCTCCATACAGCATGTTTCTGTACGCAGGCTCCATATGGGAGCCTGCATACAGACACGTACACAGGCTCCCATTGCAGAAAATGGGTGGGTGGGAAAAGGCGTACACCCTGTGGTGGGCAACTCATGGTGCCTGCCACACTGTGCATGCATGGATCGGGGGAACCCATGGGCACGCCCTGTGACCGATTAGGAGGGCCCCGGGTGAAGGGGGGCCTGCTACCACCCCCTGAAGTATGCTTCCCGGAGCTTTTTAGAGTCGGAAACTCCGACTCAATCCGGCTGATCGACGCATGCATTGTACTTGGTCGCTCGGAAATCGGACCCATTGCTCTGCACGAGTCAACCATGTTGTAGTCATCTGGAGGGCTTTGCTAATGGGTATGAGTCACTCGGAGCGTGAGGCGATAATCACATCGTGCTTGCTTAGCACATACAGCGGTACAAGTCATTCAGAAACCGGGGCTACGAATTGAACTCGCTCGCTATGGATCCTGTTCGGAGCACTTCTGAGCGAGATCGGATCCGGGCCCAATATGTTCGAAGCACTTTGACACATCTTTCTGATTTTAATGGAAAATGGTCATATCATTGCAGACTCTGATGAAGATATGGACTAGAGAGCCTTATCATGTTTAGCAATGTCTCTTTAAGAATAGCTCAGAAGCTTACATAAATATTGGCTTCCCAAGCACTTAAATAGTTTCTGCTGTGCTTCTCTTGAAATCTGCTTGGACAGTATAGTCACAATAAATTAGACCTCATTCTACAGTTGCCTTGAACTCTGCAGTCAGAACTCCACAGCCATGCTCATCTTCAACCTCCCACATAGAACCCATATCACACCACACCTCTGGGAGCTCCACTGGCTCCCAAAACACAAATGTGCTCATTTCAAACTCCTCACACACACATTCAACTCACAACACAGCTTCTGGCCCACCTATCTAAACAGCCGCATCTCCTTCCACCAACCAACAAGACACTTCTGTTCCACAGGACTCCTACTCGGATACATCCCATGCATACACAGAACCAGAACAGGAGGACAGGCATTTTCTTACACCACTTCTAAAGCGTGAAACAACCTCCCACTCCACATCAGAGCCTCCACCTCTCTTCTTGAATTCCACAAGAAGCTTAAGCCCTAGCCTTTCAGTAAGCCAACCTTTCCTAGGCAGTGCTAGGCACATTCCTGCTCAGTACCTGGATACTTGTGCACTTGATTGTTCTTTACAGTTACACATAATTCAAAAAACATTCATGGGTATTAGAGTAGGGTCAAATATATCCACCTGGTCCACTTCCCAAACTGATACCCACGGCTTAGCCCAGTGCTGCTTCACATCTTCAATTGACAGACCCAGAAAAATATCAACTTCTAACATTGCTGTTGTGCAAGAAGTATTAGCATGTAACCCCCTTCCCACCTAAGGTGCTTTGAAATGACTCCATCTGTTTGTAGACATTTTCATTAAAAAATATCAAAATGAATAAACATTTGAATTGATTTCTCTGGTTATTGAATATTCACATTATGATGAATTTGGAGTAATATGTATGGAAATGGATGTGGTCCCTTAAAGAAGGTTTTCCTCTGAATTCTTAATTTGAGTTAATATTGTGCACTATGTAGTGACTGTCACTGGCCTGTTCTATGAAGTTAATTCTACTAAGTAGGAAAATGTGATGCATTTTAATTTTGTCAATCCCAGCTGTAAGGGACTGGCAATTATCCTGCTTGTACTGTATTCTCTATAGGCTCTATCTAACACATTCAGACAAATGCCAATGTACTTTTTTAACAGCTCTTAATCTTTTTTTGTACAATAATTTTATATGTGAACATTTATGCCTCCAACAGAGTAAACGTTGAGGGGGTTCCAGAAGCCACATTTTTAAACATTATTTGTATGCCTTTTGAACATTTTTCTATTTTCTATTTTTGTTTTTGTATATTTTTGTGTATGCAATTGTACAGATTTTTTTCTTGTAAATAAATAATGTTTTCTGTCAAAAAGGAGTGTTGCTCATTTTGAGGGTTGTACAAAGGCAATATTTACAGTGTTTTGGGAACCAAGTAGCAATGTACCACAGGTCTTCTCATTCATGAAATGTATGTTGTGCTATTTTACTGCATGCTACAGTAAATGGTGACTGTGAAATAGTTTTCCTCTCTTTGTCCCTTGAAATGGTGGAATGTGTGTGATTTTGCTGTTTGGCTGTTAAGCCAGTGATATCAGACCAGGTATCCAACAAACGGACACAGATAGTTGTAATTGGGCAGAATGGAATCCCAACCAGGGGCACTGATTCGACCTGTGATCTGGCCTTCACAACATCCATGACACTACTAGGTCAGCTGAATCAGAGGCAGGCAGTCAGATGCAGATGTCGTATAAGACATAAAATTAGTAATATCTCAAGTCATACTCTTGAGCTACAAGGGTATAATAGCAAAGGCCAAGAAAGTTGGAGGAAAATGAATTAGATAAAACAAAATCATACCTGAGTATTATGATCAAAGTTTATATTGTTGACCTGTTGTAGACTTTATGAATGAAATGAGTGTTAAAGAGAAGTCTCCCAATAGTAAAAAGAACAGCACTAAAAAAATAGCCAATACACATTCCAAATCATCGTGATTCACCTTGGTAAAAGGGATCTGCCGCATTCTACACTTGTTCATAAAAAAGTGCAGCATAGCGAGTTTTGTTTTGTAGGTGTTAACATTTCCCCACAGGGTGTACATTGAAACATCACATTATGTTATTGTTGTAAAAAATATTAATATATAACATTGGTTAAGAGTCTAAAAGTATGCACGGAGTACCTATGTACAGCTGTGCCAATTACAAGCAAACTGAGGCCTATACTGTATCTACTGTATAGACAGACAAATAAATTAGGGACTTATTTAGAGTTTGAGGGACAGGATACTCTGCTACGAATGTGGCTCAACAAATGAAAAACTTTGACTGATGGCCTGAATGATTTCCGGTTCTCCTCCCCACTTCTTTTTTATGCATTTCATGACCTCTCAACATAACGACACGGGCACGCGCTTATAAAAGCACGTCATTTGATTTAAGAACTGTTCCATATCTGTACCTTTTTAAGACGCCTTGATATGCTTTCACCTTTCCAAAATAGGAAAAATACAAGATATTAAGCATCTCAACAGCACCTCCAATACTAAGGGGTCGAGTCGAATGTCGTTCTGAAGGGCTCTAAATCGGTGTCAGGTTTGCCGATCCAGAGCCCTTGTTTCTGACTAATTTGTTCCCAGTTCCGAACGACCAAGTATGATGCCTGGAAACCATTTGGGCTGACCAAATTGGTTCTGAAAGCATTTGGACAGGAAAAGCCAAGCCTTTCCAGAGCCGATTCGTACAGCTCTATGGACTTAGTTTCCGAACGAGCAAGAACAACGACTAATTTGCCTAGCATTTCTGATTCGGTTTGCCCAGAACGAAACGGATGCTGGAATCAGTCTTTGGGGGCCCTTAGCAGGCCCCCTTCACAGTCATCTTTAAGGATGGTTGAAATAATCCAAGGATTTCCTTAAAAGATTGACATGCCCGGGTATCCCCTGGCCATTTGAAATCTGTTCGGACAAACCAATAGGACTCATTATCTATACCTCATTGCAAAAATCTAGGAACTGGCATGTTGTTTCCAAAAATAAATTTGATTGCATACTGAAAAAAAATGTTAAATTGTCATTTTGATCTACTAATGACGGGGCACATTTATAAAACAATGTATAATATGCAAAAATATATTTTGTATTTCCCTACATTGGTGTTCCCTGTGTTTGATTTCAACATTAAGATAATAAGAATAAGTTCTATTGAAGAAAACGACTATGGATCAATGAAGAATATTATAATCAACTGACTTATTGGTCTTTTGAACAGTTTTCTACTAATTATTAAGAAGTATTTCACTGTATCTATATTGTTTATACAACTGCTGAAAGGGGCTACTAATCCCATCGTCACCCTACATGACGGAATATGAACTTTCCTTTTCAACATTTGCCTGGGTCCTTGGGGAACATCACCTCTATATAATAGATGGCTCCTTGGCCTGGAGGAGGGAACAGCAGAGGTAAGTGTGTACCTGCTTTCACTTAGTAGATGGCAATGCTCCTCTTTGGGCTCTCGCTGCTGTCCGGTTGTAGGAAATAATGAACATCTCTATCAGTAATTCAGTTGATGGAAGTGGGCCTCTTTGGGCTGCAAGTGTTGTCTACTTCTTACGAGCTAACTAGGTCACTATAATCAGCTTTAGACCAGTCATTCAACATTACAAGAAATACATGAATTCCTGATTTTTGCATATGATATGATTTATATGTCAAATTATTATTGATAGTGCTGACTTGTCAGGATGAGCTATTTGTGTGCATATAATATGATCTGACTATGATGACAGCTGTTTAATCGATCCATCGATCAGGATTTATAAAGCATGGCTAATCACCCAAGAGGGTATATAGGCTCTTGCAGGCCCGGAGCCTTTTTCGAACAGCCAGGTCTTGAGGGCCACTTAGAATTCCGGAAGTGGGGTGAAGGACTAGAAATCCCTCTACATTTTCATTCTTTGCATAGTATTTTCTTACTTTACCCCTCCCTGGTGGCCTTGCTTAGGTTTCTGCATGGCGTGTCCACAAAGCAGAGATGGGGTGTGACTCCAACTTAAAGGGGATAAGCAACCCTCCTTTTCCTTTGATGAATTGTGGGTGTTTGTGTGTATGTGTGTAGTATCAACTCCTCACTTTCTGATATACCTTTGAGCCTGGTCCCTACGTTTGGATGACCGCACCATCTACTTTCCACTACTGGTGTATGCATTGTCATGTAAATTATCTGGGGGATATTCTCAAGAACGTGTGATAACTATCGCAAAATTAGCTTAACACAACTTTCAACATCGCAGTTTATCATGGGAAAATTACGCTGTGTTAACTAAGTATTCACAACATGGTCATACCATGCGATAGTCTCACCATGAAGTGTCAAATGACTGCATTAAAACCAACGTGACACCGCAAAAATGCGAAACACAAACGCAAAAAAACTTGCATGAGACCATACCCGATACAAAAAGCAGCGAAAACCAGCGGCAGGCCTGCAGATCACATGTGTCTGGCAAGAAAATGCACTATAAAAGCAACAAAAAGAACACACCAAAAGCAATCCAAAGTGCGCAGCAACATGGATGCACCCGGACCTCGTGCAGAGGCCAACGCAAAGCCCACAAGCCCCACAGACCACCAGCAAGGAATTACGGGTTCGGGGAAGGGCAAGGAGAAGAGGGAGAGGAAGACTGGGTGCAGTCCACTGGAAAACCAGATCAGCGTCACAGAGGTGACAGAACACTACCATCAACTGACCTGCTATTGGACTACCGTGAATGCAGTCGGAGCGTCGAGGAGGTCAATGGAGGAGGCCAATAGACTCTGGCATAATGTGAAAACCAAACCAAGGACAAACCCGCTGCCAACAGGAAGGCAGCAATGGCAACAGGAGGTTGGAGTCCTGCGCCACAGGACGAGCTGGAGGAAAACGAGGCCACAGTCATCAGTGTGGCGATGGCGCAAGGAGCTCGGAATCCGGACACAGCTCGAGAGCACCTGACACAACATCAACAGGGCGAGTAACGGCCAGGGACTGGGGGGACAGGAGGAGATGGGCACAACGGCACACATGCCCAACGATGTGTAGCACACTGCACACCTACAATGACCCAGGACCATGTCCCTGATCTCCGTGGCACACTGCAGCACACACACATAGTAATCACAGCACATCCCACGACAATGTGGGACAAAGTGCAACACCAACACTGTAGAACAGAGGACACAACTGGGTCCGCTCATGTGCAGAAACAGGCCAATCACATCAAATATAGCAGGAAACTGTGAGATTGAAATGTACGTGTACATCCTCACATCTGTCATGTAGTCCAAAAGTCCACTGTCCCGCATCAAATATTCAGCACCTCGCAAACAGTCACAATGTACATTGTCATACAGTCTGCTTGTAAACAAGAGTAATGCGCCAACATACATGTCAACACAATGTCAACATGCATCTCCCCTTCACATTGCAGAGGGACAAACAATTCCTCCAGCGGAGCAGAGCAGAGCAGAGCAGACAACTCATCAGTGACGCTGGAGAGGACCACCACACATTCGACACCAACGCCCTACAACAGCTCATGACCATCCCAGGCAACCCACCACCAGGGCAGTCAAACTACATAGAGGAAAACCCAGACCCTGCACAGACCACACAGCAGGAAGCACCCACAGGCACGGCTTGCTCACAACACTTCACAGAGGCACACATGCCATTTCAATGCCATGCATCAGAATGCCAAAAGGAGGTGGCCAAAAAGGTGCAGGTGGGGTCCGAAGCCATGGAAGACGAACTAGATCACAAACGTAGGTGTCTAATACCCTACAGGGACCACCTACTCCCCACAAAGAAGACCCACACTGCTACAGAGACACATTCATATGCACATTTCCAGTACAGAAACACCCCCAGAGGCACGCAATTATCAGTCACACACCCACGATGGCTCTGCATACCACGGCTTAGTTCACTCCTCTTACGTATTGAGTAGGTGACGACATGCATACAACATGACCACAGGGACACACGCAGATAGCATGTGGAACTGGCTGCGGGCATGTGCACCCGGCCCATTTATTGGCAGTGCCACATGTACAGTGACGCCTGTGCTGGATGTGTGGTGGGTGATTGTAAGCCAACCTGCACAGAGTGATTGGTGCTGGCAACAACTTGAACAGTGCACACCATTAAAACGGAAACTGAAAACCCCAGCATAACAGAGACAACTGCTGAGCAACATGGAGGTAGCCGGAGCAAGTACAGAGGTCACACAATATGCAAACAGAAGTGTCCATGAGTTGCAGTGCACTGAGGTTGTGGCACTAATGCTGAGCGAGCTCATTTGTACAAATTGTCTTGGATTGTGTCCCTTCGGGATATACTGATGCAGCTGCAGTGGGGTGTGTTACACCTGCATCATCTTCCTCATCATCATCCCAGGTCTCCCACACTGCCTGAGGTGACATTGCTGCGTAACCTCTCCACAGCACAAAACTCAATCAGTAACGGTCCATGAGTCAGTTGCATCTGGAGTGTTGAGCAGAGTATCCGGCAGATGATGGCATCCACGACAGGTGTGAGCAACTCGCCTAGTCTGCCAGTACGACTGTTTAGACTCTGGCAGATGACGGTCGGAGGTTATAATGGTGATGGTGGCATATGCCTCCTGCGGTGATGCAACGTCCAGGCCGGTAAGGACTGATGTGTGAGCCCTGATGGACTGCAGTTGAGTCCGGAGGCAGTGGACAGTGCAGGGCCACAGACACATTGGGTTGACGACCCCAAGGCCATTGTCTCAGAGGCCATCTAATATTCAATCTGACAGGGTCCCTGACTTGAGCTGCACAGAGTTAGCGGCCCTGGATGCACAGCGGCCGGCACAGGCACACCACCACGGGTAGGTGACTTGCGGTCCACTGAGGTAGGGTCACAGGGACTGAGCGGGTCCTCGATGATGTCCAAGGGGAATTTGGCGGAGGGTTGTGGGGGACAGTGGAAGGTGTCCTCCAGGGCATGATGCAGAGGACAGTAGCCATCTGGAAGCAGCAAATGGAGGAGTGGAATGCTACAGTCTTGTTTCCACTACCAATTCGGTATCAGCTACTTGAGGATGAAGACTACCCCCTAGTCCAAAGACTCCGATACCACCAAAGTTCAACCGGAGAGTGTCATGAATTTCAGGGAACAGACTTAGTGGCACTGGGCCTAAGAGGAGATGCAGTCTGCGATGATGCCGGTACAATTACATGAACTTGGCCATTGCTAATTAAAGACTCAGTACCAAATGCGTGACCTACTCGACACAGTGTAGGCTGGAGGCAGTGGTCAGCAGTGGCCCACAGCCACGTGTCATTGGCTTGTGTTGCACAATAAGTGACTCCAGGGCAGTTGTCAGTAGTGTTCGATCACCTCCGTAACGATGATCCTTTTTTCCTCCAGACTGAAACGCGTCTTCCTCTTACACCTCTCCTTGTGTGCAATGATATGTACTATGCCATTGAAAAATCGATACTCAGTTCCAATTGTGTGACCTACTCGAGCACAGCGTAGGCCAAGGGCAGTAGTCCGCTTGGGCCCACAGACACGTGTGGTTGTAAAGCTATGCAGACTTGGTGGGACCACATCGAAGGGAGTATGGTGACATAAAATCTGCCAAAAATAATTTTCTCTGCCATAGTGTAATCAAGACTCAGCTCCAAATGTGTGACCTACTAGTCCACTGTGTCAGCCCGTAGAGTACGTCAATAAGAAAGGAATACTGCGGGCCCTGCTCGCGGAGGCCGTGATGGTCATAGCAGGTACTCCAAAAAAACAATGGGAGAGCAAGGGTAACTAGGGCGCGTCCAGATCCCCAGATGCATAGAATGTGTAAACAATGTGGACAAACCCACTGTGTGGTAGTTTAGTCACTGTTTTTGTGTCCTGAAACTAGGACCCACTAGGTGCTTTAAAGTCCCCTCACACACCAACCTAGTTACGAATTGCCAGGTCAGCAGTCTCCCTGCACACATTGGTGCCACAGCCGCGCCACAATTAGTACCGACTGTCCACTCATGCACAGTCTTTTATTTTCGCTAACAGACAAGCTATTATCATTACGTTTGGCATGCAACCCACAGTATCCATGCATGCTCTCTCGCATGATCCAACATATAGTCACTTTCTAAGGCCTATGACGATACATTTAAATCAACATCACTACTTAAGATTGCATTTTATGTTGCTGAACATATATATATATATATATATATATATATATATATATATATATATATATATATATATATATGTTGTATTGTCTTTTTCTTTCTCCTACAGGATTTTTGCTACTCTGGAGTACCAGTGAGTACGCCAGTACTAATATGTTTCTTTTCCACACACCTTAGCGTGTGTGTAGGAATTTCACTTTTCACGTGGCACTTTACCACTTTGCCACTCACTTATCACCACCCTGGTCCTGAAGAAAGCCCTAGCAATCACTTATGGGGCTGAAACATGTAGACCGCCACACAAAGACAACTCGTAGGACTACTACTCCTTCAGGAGTTGCACCACACATAATTTTAATCGATACCCTGGGCCGCCAATTTTAAAATACAAAGGCAAGGATTCCCAGAGGTATTTTTAACTAAACACTCACATCATACTGTTGCACCAACACCCGCTCCGCTGTAATCAGGCGTTGTAGCACAACCAGGTGGCATTCAGCCGCCTGGTTGGGACCCCGATGATGAAGCATGACACCAAGCAGGTTGGTGTGTGAGGGGTCTTTTAAAGAACCTAGTGGGTCCTAGTTTCAGGCCACAAAAACAGTGACTAAACTACCACACAGTGGGCTTGTCCACATTGTTTACGCGGTCATAGCAGGTAGCCAGGGCCGCTTGCACCGGAATGTGGTGGACCCTCTTCAACACAAGCCAGTGTTGGGAGATGAGCATTGAGGCATGTGTGCGCAGGGGTGGGCAAGACTGGTTTGGGGACCAGCGACCCGAGGTGCAGTAGGCGCATAGGATTTCAGGCAATACCGCTCATGGCGATGGCAACGGCCACGTGGCGGGGTGAGAGGCTCCACCCTGGCAGAGACGTTGGGCATTCCGGAAGAAGACCACGCCCTGAGTTAAATGCCTTTTATTCACACCCATACGCTGGCCTGGCATACACTGGGCCAGCCCACTCCGCTCACGCTTACAGGGGGGGTCAAAACAGTCTACATGTCTGCGATCTTCCCCACTGGCTGAGGTAACATGGTTGCGTCCACTGTCCACTACACTTCAAAAACTAGCAGTGTGTGTCAACATGGATATGTCTATGGTCTGCATACTGCTGTCTGGCCAGCACATCCACGACACATTTGGCATAGTGTACATTCTCATTCATGGGTCACTTGCCTCTGTCGCACATTCCTGGTTACCACCTCTCCCAACATTCTGCTATTGTGTTGCTGAGGTGCCATGCCATTGATAGCTTATGTACATGGCTGGCCCACGTTCCCACAGTTATTTGTGCTGTCGTGTCTTGTGGGTGGGCATGTTCTTTGGCATATGTTTGTGAGTTTGTGAGGTGTGCATTTCCAGTGGTGTGCATTGCATGATCGTGGAGTTGAGGTGTGTGGTGTGTTCATTTGGAACTTGCCAATGAGCAGTATTTTTTAAGCATGGGCGTAAAATCCCTTCCGTTCGCGGAATTTGCGGATTTTCAGCAAATTCGCAATCCACGAACTCTCGGGTATTTGCCCAAAATTCGCAACTTCGCACGCAGTGGATTTTTTTGCTTGGTGATACAATATTGCGGCGCGCGGCTTTCACATACCGTCATTCAGCGTTTGCAGAGTTGTTTTTCTCCATATTTTGCGTGTGCTGAGCCATTTTGGATTTTGCTACGTGATCCCGCGGGAGATTGTCGACCGCAATTACGTCATCGCGGCTTGCCACCTTGCACAGCACGCATCGCGAGAGCTTGCATTTGCGAACATGTAGATGCGGCGGGCAGCAACAATCTTGCACTCGCGAAATAGCAAAATTTGCAATTCTGCACAAGAAATCCACCAGCAAGCAGCATAAACCTTCTGAAAATGATGATTTTCATCAGAATAACTCCTCAGGTTGACATTTGCCTGCACTTTTTTTTGCAAGGAGTCCATTTGGGAGGGGGGTGGGTGGGAGGAAGGAAGTGCCCCACAGTCTCCAACTTCCTGTTCCTGTCCAGCAGGCTCCTCCCAGTGCTTTCTTCATGTGCTGGTCACTTTGATTTGGATCTTGACCTGGAAGGATTACTTTTTGTGGATGCTGCTGGGTATTTGGATTTGAGACCTTTTTGACTTTTAGTGGATCACTTTTGGATTAGAAATTTCACAAGTAAATTTGTTTGGGGCATTACAGTTTCGATTTTTGGGCTGTTGTTGGGGCCTTTTGCCCAGGGGTACTCAGTGGTGGATGGACGGAGTCTTTCTGTGGGGTCTCTTTAATTTAAACATAATGGAGGGCATGGATGGCATGGGATTGTGCTGATTTGTGTGTGTGTTTTTTGATTTTTTTTTGGCTGCTGTTGGGGCCTTTTGCCCAGGGCTAATGAGTGGTGCATGGACTGAGTCTTTCTATGGGGTCTCTTTAATGTAAACATAATGGAGGGCATGGATGGCATTGGATTGTGGTGATTTTTGTGTGTTTTTCTATTTTTTGGGGTGTTGATGGGGACTGGCCATGTGGGTGGGGGCCATTTTGAGTGCTGGTACAGGCAGGCCCTGGCCTTGTGCTGGGGGGCAAGGGGTCATTTTCAATGCAGGCAGTGTTCTCAGGCCTGCACCCATTTTGCCTAACTTTCATCCATTATGCCCAGGGGTAGTGAGTTGTGCATGGGCCTAGTCTTTCTGCGGGGTGTCTTGAATTTAAACATCATTGAGGGCATGGATGGCATGGGATTGTGCTGATTTTTGTGTGCTTTTCTATTTTTTTGGCTGCTGTTGCGACCTTTTGCCTAGGGCTAGTGAGTGGTGCATGGACTGAGTCTTTCTGTGGGGTCTCTTTAATGTAAACATCATGGAGGGCATGGATGGCATTGGATTGTGGTGATTTGTGGGTGTTTTTCGATTTTTTGGGGTGTTGATGGGGACTGGCCATGTGGGTGGGGGCCATTTTGAGTGCTGGTGCAGGCAGGTCCTGGCCGTGTGCTGGGGGGCAAGGGGCCATTTTCAATGCAGGCAGTGTTCTCAAGCCTGCACCCATTTTGCCTAGCTTTCGTCCATTATGCCCAGGGGTAGTGAGTGGTGCATGGGCCTAGTCTTTCTGTGGGGTGTCTTGAATTTAAACATCATTGAGGACATGCATGGCATGGGATTGAGCTGATTTTTGTGTGTTTTTCGATTTTTTTGGCTGCTGTTGCGGCCTTTTGCCCAGGGCTAGTGAGTGGTGCATGGACTGAGTCTTTCTGTGGGGTCTCTTTAATGTAAACATCATGGAGGGCATGGATGGCATTGGATTGTGGTGATTTTTGTATGTTTTTCGATTTTCTGGGGTGTTGATGGGTACTGGTCATGTGGGTGCGGGCCATTTTGAGTGCTGATACAGGCAGGCCCTGGCCATGTGCTGGGGGCAAGGGGCTATTTTCAATGCAGGCAGTGTTTTCAGGCCTGCACCCATTTTGCCTAGATTTCATCAATTATGCCCAGGGGTAGTGAGTGGTGCATGGGCCTAGTCTTTCTGTGGGGTGTCTTGAATTTAAACATCATTGAGGGCATGGATGGCATGGGATTGTGCTGAATCTTGTGTGTTTTTTGATTTTTTTGGCTGCTGTTGCGGCCTTTTCCCCAGGGCTAGTGAGTGGTGCATGGACTGAGTCTTTCTGTGGGGTCTCTTTAATGTAAACATCATGGAGGGCATGGATGGCATTGGATTGTGGTGATTTTTGTGTGTTTTTCGATTTTTTGGGGTGTTGATGGGGACTGGCCATGTGGGTGGGGGCCATGTTGAGTGCTGGTACAGGCAGGCCCTGGCCATGTGCTGGGGGGCAAGGGGGCATTTTCAATGCAGGCAGTGTTCTCAGGCCTGCACCCATTCTGCCTAGCTTTCATCCATTATGCCCAGGGGTAGTGAGTGGTGCATGGGCCTAGTCTTTCTGTGGGGTGACTTGAATTTAAACATCATTAAGGGCATGGATGGCATGGGATTGTACTGATTTTTGTGTGTTTTTCGATTGTTTTGGCTGCTGTTGGGGCCTTTTGCCCAGGGCTAGTGAGTGGTGCATGGACTGAGTCTTTCTGTGGGGTCTCTGTCTTTAATGTAAACATCATGGAGGGCATGGATGGCATGGGATTGTGCTGATTTTTGTGTGTTTTTCGACTTTTTGGTGTGTGTAACTGATATTCCTCTGTCTTCCAATGCTTTTAGGTGCACAAGAGAACCACCAGTGCCAGGAAGAAGTCCTGCAGCGGTGTGTGCAGCATAACGTCACGCGTGGCCACAGACAAGCCAACTCTGCAACTCGTGCAACTGTGGCCTGCTGTTCTGACATCTGAAGAAGATGGCCCCAAAAAAAGTTCCCCGTAGCTCCTCTAGCAAGAAAGTTGCCAGTAAGGAGCAGAAGAAGCAAGTGGCGCCACTTACCAAGGAGACTGATGTGCCGACCGCCGCATTTTTTGGGGAAAAAAAAAGTACACCTGCAGCAGCAGTGAGGTCTGCTGGGGACCAAGATGGGAGCAGCACCCCCGCTCCATTGGGCTCAGTGCCACCATCACCACTCCAACTTAAGTCCAAACCCTTGAGTGCTTTAGAGGCAGCCAGTCTAGTTGTTCAATCACCATCGACCAGTGATGTTGGCTTATCGCAAGAAAGTAGCAGCAATGTCCCTCAATCAACACAGGTTGTTGTAACTCATCTGACGAGTGTTCAACAACCACAGCCGCAACAACAACCACATGTGCAAGTACAAGCCCAAGTACATGTGGAAGGAGAGGCAGCGCAAGGAGATGCGCAAGCAGAGGTGCATGGAGCGGCACAAGTGCCCACAATAGTTGTTCCTCCCGAAGTAGGGGCACATCAGGAAATCGACATTCAAGCCGAGGTATCATTTGAGGATGCCACTCCTCCTGATCATTCATTGTCTTCCACATCCCTAGCAAGGAATAGATCAAGGATGGTGTCTACATCTTCTTCAAGCCCCCTTCCTTCTGATGATATGGATCTAAATTGGGAACCACCACAGCCGTCTGAGAGTGAGGCACACCATGATCTGACAAAGGTAGTGTGGCTCACTGGTTAGAGGCGGCAGACCCGAGAGCAGAGGACGGCCCGGGACCAGGGTTCGATTCCCGGCGCGGCAGGTTTCTGGACCAGGGTCAGCGGACTCGATAATTCTCTCGCCTCGGTGCCCACTCTGATCAGCGATCACACTCAGCAACTCTGGGCATTAGCTTGCCTCATCTTCACTAACCGCCCCACCAGACCGCCGGGGATACCTGGTCTCACCCTGGAGATACCCATTAAGGGACCATCTCTCAGGGAAGCCAGGAAGGGTTTCGCAGCGGTCGAAGCGCCTTGGGACCCTACGGGTAAGTAGTGCGCTATATAAATGCCTATACATTTACATACATTTACATTTACAAGCGTAAAAGGAAGGTCCCCGAAACTCTCGTACTTATTGAGTGTGATGATGACGCTGAAGAAGAAGTGGCGAATACTACTCCTGCTGAAGAAGATGCTCACGACGACGACGCAGTCATCATAAAGGTCACTCCAGACTCAGCGGGCATGCAGCAAAAAGACATTTTTAGCCTAGCCCGAAAAGCTGCTGACTGTGATGTTATGGACGAGGCAATGGAACCACCACCATTGCAGTTAACTAGTACACCACCACCTACCGCTTCCATATTTTCTCCCCAAAAGGGACCTCCATCCACCTCAACCTCCATTTCCTCAATTAGTGGTGCTGCAAGTGCACAACGTAGTAAAGTTCGGCAACACACATCCTCCACTTCATCTGGCATTAGCAGCATGACCAGTATCGCCTCCTCCACCCCCCACAGACATTTGAAGTCCGCAGTTTGGGATTTCTTTAGTGTTTGCAAAACAAGGAAAAACATAGCCATTTGTAGCATTTGTAAGCTTGCAGTTAGTCGTGGTAAGCTTGGTACCAACTATGGTACCGGAGGCCAGAGAGGTCATTTTGAGAGACAGCACACTGTCCAATGGCATGCGCACCTAAAGGAGATCAAGGAAGCCCGAATTGCAAGTCAACAAACTATATCCGTTGATGTTTCATCTGATGATGACGAGGAGGAAGAAGCGTCAAACACTTCACTTACACCCAGTACCCCTGTCAGCAGCACCCCCCCTGTGAGCCACACTAAGAGTGTGGGAGAGAGTGAGACACCAATGCGAAAAAGTTCATCATCACCGAGCGTAACTGGGTCGAAGAAGTCATCATCATCATCATCGTCCCGTAAAATCATAGTCCAGCCCACCATTAGAAGCATGTTGTTTTCAGATGCGCCATTTGAACGCAACCACCCAACGGTGCGTCTGTATAACACTAAGCTGGCTAAAATGCGAGCGCTGGACCTTCTCCCTTTTTCTTTTGTGGAAGGGGTTGGTTTTCTTGAATTAGTGGCAACGCTCTGCCCTAAATGGAAGGTTCCTAGCCGGTTGTATTTTGCCAGAGTTGCGGTTCCAGCACTACATGAAGATGTGCTGGAGGTGATTGGGGCAGCTTTGCAGAAGAGTGCTGTTCACACTGTACATCTGACAACAGACATGTGGACCAGTTGCGCAGCTACTGATTACATGTGCATCACTGCACACTCGGTCTCTTTTTCAGTGGTTAAAGCAAAGCTAAACGCAGGTGTTGACCCGGAGAACGTTTTTAAAGCTGCTCGGAAACATGCAACACTAGCCATGTTTGGCATGGAGACAAGTCACACAGGAGAAAACATTTTGCAGGTCTTTCAATGGCTGTCCCCAAGAAAACGCAAGATTGGTTATGTTTCCACGGATAATGGCGCCAATGTAGTTAAGGCCATGGACATGGGTAACTATTTCAGAGTGCCGTGTTTGGCGCACTGTATAAACTTGGTTGTTAAAAAATTCTTAAGTGAAGCAAGTCCAGTGCGCGAGTTACTGACCACCTGCCGAAGAATGTGCACACATTTCAGCCATTCTTTTAAGGCCCGGAAGCATCCGAGGGGCCTGCTACATCAACATAAACTGCCAGTGAAAGCATTCATCCAGGAGGTGGCAACACGTTGGAACTCAACCTTCTACATGCTTGAGCGTCTGTATGAGCAGTGTGCGGTAGTCGATCAGTATTTCTTTAGACAGGGTGCAGCTATGAAGGACCTGAGGATACATGCGGAGCAATGGAAGCTAGTTCAAAGCATGACAGACATGCTTCCTCCTTTTGAGGCCTTCACGCATGCAGTCAGCAGGGAGGACTGTAATTTGGGAAAAGCTATCCCATTGTTGCGCATGCTAGAGCCCCAACTGAAGGCGGTGTCTTCTACATTTCAAAAAGATGAAGAAAAGCAAGAAGCTTTTGATTTGGCGGAGAAATTATTAGAGCACCTACTTTGCGATGAACGTCTTCAAAAGATCCAAACAGAATAGCATTACATTTGTGCTACTATTCTGGATCCACGCTAGAAAAAGGCACTGGCAGGCAGAGTATTCATTCCTTTTGGTGACACAGAAGTTTCAAAGTACAAACGTTGGCTAGCTATGTCAGCCATGAGGTTTGAAAGAGAATGGCAGGAAATTGAAGGAAAAGGCAGTACATCAGCATCAGCAGGCCATCTTGAGTCAAAAGAAACCCCTTCTGCACCTGTAGCTGTGGCAGAAGTGAGTGATTTTCCCTCTCAGCCGTTAAAGACACCAGCAACCGGATCATCTGCACCAGACACAACAGTAACATTGGCTAACTCAGCTTGGGTTTGCTTCTCAAAAGGTCCCAGCAAAAAGTAAGCAAAGTGGAGGAACCATGGAGAACCTTGAGTCGATGGTGCAGGACTATCTGAATGACTCAACAGAGGTCTATGTCCATGATGACCCATTGGCATATTGGCATGGGAAAAAAGAATTGTGGCCAGAGATCTCCAACCTGGCTATAAATTACTTGTCTTGCCCACTCGCAAGCGTGTCTTCTGAACGTGCTTTCAGTGCTGCTGGTGGCATTGTAACTTCCAAAAGGACCCGCCTCTGGCCCAAAAATGTGGAGAGGTTAACAATGATCAAGATGAATCAGCACCTCATACCACCAGATTACAAAATACGAGAATACACGCAGGAATAAGATGAGGAGGACACCAACTTAGATGAGGGAAGTTCTTCTCTGTTAGGTGACCTACTCCCGCCTGAATTCGCAGAGTATGAGGACGAACTCTTCTTTCCTGACACAGAGCCCTGAAAATGAGCCAATGAATCAATAACTTTCTTTTTCGTCCTTATTCACTTTTATTTCTGTGTCTGTCTTTCTTTGTTTTGTAAAGACTATATAAAAAAAGTGTAATTACCTAATCACAAAAACAAGCCCATCAGCAGAGCTGTCTTCACGTATTTGCTTATTGATTTGAAGGTGCCGCAGTCTGCATTCCTCAGGTTCAAAAGTTCACAAGAACATGCTCCTCTACCCTCCTCCTCCAGACTCCTATTTCCCTCAAAGCAGATGGCTGGATTACGCCCAATGAAGAAAGACTCTGCACTTGTGGGGTGTTCTACTTCTTTGTGGGTGAGTTGACGGCTCTGGGGCCATTAATGGGAAGGTCTAATACCGGATAAAAGTGGTTTGGAGAAAGTCCATGAGGAAAAAGTTTTTGCCTTTTTGCTCACTATCGTGTTTTCGGGTGCCTGTTTGGGTGGGTTCCTGGTGTTTGGGGGGTGGGTTTTGGGGTCTGGGAGCACTGCTGGCACAGTCTAATGTTGATTGCATTTGTTTTCCAAGACATCCATTGTGGAAAAGTGGAGTTATGACCTAGCTGCACAGCGCGTTTGGACAGAAGGCCGAAAAATATTGTGAGTATGAGATTTTCCATTTTTGCTTTTTGCCTGTTTGGGGGTGTTGTGCTTTTTTGCGGGTGGGTTGGCGGGTCTTGGGGCATTGCTGGGAAGGTCTAATACCGGATAAAAGTGGTTTGGAGAAAATCCAGGAGGAAAAAGTTTTTGCCTTTTTGCTCACTATCATGTTTTCGGGAGCATGTTTGGGGGGCTTCCTGCTGTTTGTGGGTGGGTTTCGGGGTCTTGGAGCAACGCTGGGTATAGATACTTATGATTGCAAGTGGTTTGAAGCAAATCCATGGTGGCAAAGGGGAGTTAGGGCCTAACTGCAGAGCGCGCGTGGAGTGATTTTGGAAATTTGCCTGAAAATTACTGTCTCCATTTTTGTAGTTTTGCTTTTTGGCTGTTTGGGGGTCTTCTACTAGTTTTCGCCTGGGTTGACGGCTCTGGGGCCATTGCTGGGAAGGTGTAATACTGGATAAAAGTGGTTTGGAGAAAATCCATGAGGAAAAAGTTTTTGCCTTTTTGCTCACTATCATGTTTTCGGGGGCCTGTTTGGGTGGGTTCCTGGTGTTTGGGGTTGGGTTTTGGGGTCTGTGAGCACTGGTGACACAGTCTAATGTTGATTGCATTTGTTTTCCAGGACATCCATGGTGGAAAAGTGGAGTTATGACCTAGCTGCACAGCGCGTTTGGACAGAAGGCCGAAAAATATTGTAAGTATGAGATTTTCCATTTTTGCTTTTTGCCTGTTTGGGGGTGTTGTGCTTTTTTGCGGGTGGGTTGGCGGGTCTTTGGGCATTGCTGGGAAGGTCTAATACCGGATAAAAGTGGTTTGGAGAAAATCCATAAGGAAAAAGTTTTTGCCTTTTTGCTCACTATCATGTTTTCGGGGGCCTGTTTGGGGAGCTTCTTGGTGTTTGTGGGTGGGTTTCGGGGTTTGGAGCAACACTGGGTATGGATAATTTTGATTGCAAGTGGTTTGAAGCAAATCCATGGTGGCAAAGGGGAGTTAGGGCCTAGCTGCAGAGTGCGTGTGGAGTGATTTTGGAAATTTGCCTGAAAATTACTAAGTCCCAATTTTTGTAGTTTTTGGCTGTTTGGGGGTCTTCTACTAGTTTTCGCCTGGGTTGACGGCTCTGTGGCCATTGCTGGGAAGGTCTAATACCGGATAAAATTGGTTTGGAGAAAATACATGAGGAAAAAGTTTTTGCCTTTTTGCTCACTATCATGTTTTCGGGGGCCTGCTTGGGTGGGTTCCTGGTGTTTGGGGTGGGTTTTGGGGTCTGGGAGCACTGCTGGCACAGTCTAATGTTGATTGCATTTGTTTTCCAGGACATCCATGGTGGAAAAGTGGAGTT
Source organism: Lissotriton vulgaris (assembly GCF_964263255.1). Taxonomy (NCBI): domain Eukaryota; kingdom Metazoa; phylum Chordata; class Amphibia; order Caudata; family Salamandridae; genus Lissotriton; species Lissotriton vulgaris. The sequence continues at coordinate 782,276,756 of NC_141696.1, read as the reverse complement.
ATGACCTAGCTGCACAGCGCGTTTGGACAGAAGGCCGAAAAATATTGTAAGTATGAGATTTTCCATTTTTGCTTTTTGCCTGTTTGGGGGTGTTGTGCTTTTTTGCGGGTGGGTTGGCGGGTCTTGGGGCATTTCTGGGAAGGTCTAATACCGGATAAAAGTGGTTTGGAGAAAATCCATGCTGAAAAGCGTTTTGGCACATTACTTTAGGGCTTGTTAGGGTTAGCACTTGCAGCAGGATTGCATGTGTTTCGGGGTGTTCTCTATTTTTGCTACTGAGTTCTGGGGTCTTAGAGCACTTGTGGGAATGTGTAATTTTGGTTGCAAGTGGTTTGAAGAAAATCCATGGTGGGAAAGGGGGGATTTGGCCTAGTTAAAGAAAGCGTTTGCCACTATTCTTAACTTAGGTCTCGTTAGGGTTAGCAGTATTGTATTGCATGTGTTTGGGCGGGGGGCTGTTTGTGGGGGGGTTGCGAGTCTTGGAGCGATGCTGTGTATGGATACTTTTGCTTGCTTGCAAGTGGTTTGAATACAATCCACGGTGGGTAAGGGGGGATTTGGGCCTACTTTACTTTCAAAGTACGTTTTGTCACCATTTTTCTACTAGGCCTCGTTTTTGGAGATCTGATTGGGGGGCTTCTACATTTTTGCGACTGGTTTTAATAAGGGTCTGGAAGCACTGCTTGGAAGGTCTAATTTTGTTCTAAAACACAGTTTACAGTACACCTAGCTTGAGGGAAAAGATCCGCTAAATTATTTCGCCCATACTTATTTATCCTTCAAAAGGAGACTCAGACAGAGTACGCACTTTCAAAAATGTTGTACTGTCTATTAGGAAACTCAAAGTATGACTTTTTGCACTACACAGCGTACCTACCTTATATTTATTTGTCAGTGGTGTTCTAATATCACTTCCTGTTTTTCCATCAATAATTACAGGCCGGTTTTCAGTCTGTGCAATGGGAAAAAAAGGATGAAGTCAGGCTTCACATTAGCGAACCGCAATTCAGCATCCGCCAGGCAGGCAGTGGACAGGGTATCTTCTGGTCACCAACATTGATGGACGGAGCGTCAGCTGGAATGGAGGAGTCCTGCTAATAAGAGGAATGGTTTGATACATGCAACTTACCAAATTCAACAGGACAACTGCAACAACATACAGATACAGTATCCGTTCTTTTCTAATTATCTTTTAAGTAATGTTATTGCTGTGAACTTCTATGAGTGTGACTCTGCATTTCTTTGATCTCTGCTTCTAAATTCATCCCTAGAGCCATTCTATAGGTTTTACTTGTGCTATTTTTTAAACCTAATTTAATGTAAGTGTTTCTCTGAGTGCAGAGATAGGCAAGTGAAAACGCATAATTATTACTGCAGCCCTGTACTGTCTCATTCTTTCATTCACGGTTGTCGAAAGTACTACTTACTTTTCAGTAACCATGCATGCAGTAGTGCATGCACTTCCTTTATGTCACTTAAAATATTTATGGTTAGCTTTGTACCCAAAGATTTCTTTCTCTTCAATTATTGTTTGCCCATGCTGTGCTTTTTTTACTTCTCTCAACAAAACTTTCCCAAAATCCCCCATTTCCATCCATTTTCCAAACCCTAACCCTCTTCCCCAGGGCTGTGTGGTTTTGATTGATGTGTGACTAAATGACAGCAATAATTCCACACACTTGCTGGGGAGGATAAGGTCATAGCAACAGGCTGGTGAAGGAATCCGAGGATATATTCTATTCTTACTCAGCTTGACACTCAGTCACTATTGGCAAATGAAAGCAGATTTTCATGTGCGCCATCAACTTGATTGGTCATCAAGAACATCCTCCTCCTAGACGTGGCAAATGATTACGCTGCCGTGTCCTTCACCTTCGGTACTATTTCTTGTAGTAGTAGCCAATGTCAAAGAAATTCAACGCAAGTACTAGTTATACTTTCAATACTTTACCATTTGTTAGGCTACATTGTGGCTCTGTTCTAGTGTACTGTCACCTGCTATAATCTCTATCGTACCGTTCTAATGCAACGGTAAGGACAAACAAGGTTTCATTTTCTTTTTTTTTCAGATGCTGCAACTGTCACTGTGTAACACCACAAGTACCACCGCAATGATGACATTTCATCCGCCCAGGATTGCCAACCTTAATCTCCATTTCCCGTGCAGCCAGCCCTGTGCCTAGCCTTATTTCCAGACACAAATTACAGGTAGGATAAGCGTTTGGGGGGAGGTAGTATAATGGAGTATTAGTAGAGACGAGAGACTGACGGTCCTAGGACTATTGAATTCACTTACTCTGTGAGAGGCACTTATTTTAGAAAACATTTCCGCCATTAGTACTTACACAACTTGAATCAAGATGCCACTTAAGTTTCAGGACTGTTAAACCCCCACCCACCAGCCTCAAAAGCAGTAAAAAACATGTATGCTAAGATAACGTTTAAAGGATATTTATATATCCCTAACATAAATAATCTACCGCAAGACCCAACACACCCCCCTCCCGAACCCCAACGAATGTCCCTGAAAACGAAGTCCAAAAAAGTAGAAAACCCAACTCCCAATTCCCACCCCCCAGAAGTCTTTAAAAAAGGGGCAAGGGACAGTCTCCTCCTACTGCTGGCTGCTGTTGACTTTTCGGACCAGGTCGGCATGCTCCTTGCGGAGGGTCTCGAGCAGGGTTTTGGTATTAAGGAGCTCCTGCTCGAGGTAGGAAACCCTCAGGGAAAGGCGGTGCATCCTTTTTTTGCAACTGCTGTGGGGGGCAGCTGATTTCTTTGCTGCTCGGCGGTGTCGGGTGGCTGCGGTACCCCGGCTCCGTACCGCTGGAGACCTGCTGCGCTGACTGGCTGACCCAGGGAGCGCGGAGGAGGATGCAGGTGTCGTCGTGGATGTTGTTGACGTACTCTGCGTGTCATCCTCCTCCTGGGCCACCAACCGCCGATATTTGGCGACAGTGGCCTCCAGCCTCCATTGCCGGGCCCTTTTAGCCAGCTCCTTCCGTGTTGGTTTGGAAGGAGCATCTATATGAAGAAAGAAAGACATAGTCTGTAACCAATGCTCTTTAAGATTAACACAAAATGATTCAGCAGAAAGTTGTGTCACAGTAGAATTAGCAACTTGCAAGCGCAGTACATAACTATTGTGGCCAGTATCTATCTAACCTCCCACTTCTTCATCCTTGCTCTAACATTAGAGGGAGTTTAAGGAATCAATTCTACGAGCACTATGGACTCACTCCATTAGAGTCGACTATGACAGTACACCAGTCTTATTCTTCTTCTTCTCTCTTGTTTAGCAAAATTGGTACATTAACTTCTGCAAGCCGGCATAATGCCAGCGCAGTCAACTTGCACCCGAGAAAAACAGACGCCCGCCATGATGAGTGAGACAGACTTGCGTTACTGTACCAGTCCAGTACATGCAGGTGGTGATGCTCTTACTTTTCGATTATGGGTGGCACTGAGAATACTCTGTTACAAGGGTTACTGCTTAATTAATTTAACTTTCACCCCTCAGTGCCAATGAATACTAGAAAAGGAAAATGAAGAAGATAAATTATCTGATTATCTATCACTGCACATGGTATGTATTTGCTTACATATGGGATGACTTTAGGTGCTTTGCTTTTTATTGAGTGAACAGTGATACATCCACACATGAATGACCGAGTTCTACTAAACTTATTAACAGAGGCAGTGAGTGGCCATCGTAATAGCCGGATATATGCTGTGCTTGGAATACAAACTACTGCTACTATTCATGGTAGTATTCGGACAAAATTACAACTTTTCCTTGCCTTTCCTACACTGGGACGGACGTGCGGGTGCGGTGTTACATGCTCTTCAAAGTAACACTTAGTTCATCCAGTGACCGTCTACTCTCTCTAGATACACATATGCTATCTAAGAGTCAGATAGTACCATGATCCAGGCATCCATCCATTCAAACTATATGTCAATCATTCTTCTTCATGGCTCTCATCTGGACAAACCTTACGTTTTCTCACGGGGAGCACAATATGCAATCTGCAATCTCAATAAGTAAGGAATATAAGAGCTTACTACTGCCCGCCACTACCGTGGTAACCCGCACAGCAGTTTGGTCCGGCACTTGCACCGCCTCCTCCCCAGAGCTTTCCTCTTCCACCTCCGCGCTGGGTCCAGCACCAGATGTTCCACCTACAAAGTACATTTAAGAATGTTAGATGTCATAGACATACACCACTCACTAGTATTTTGCCTAGGAATGAAGAAATGTGAATACAGAAACCAATCTAATAATTTGTGACTGTCTACTCTAAAGTAAAAATGTCCCTTTTTCCAGGGAAGGGTGTTGTCTTGCTGCACTTTTTGGCACAAATGATGAATGCTTGCTTTTTAACACGCACCATTTTTCTCATAACAGACAGAAGCTTCACTTCTAAGAACAAATCATCATCACCACTAGGACAGAGGGACCAACGATTCAGCACCCAAAAGAAAAATTAAAGTTCAAACCAGGTGAGGGCTCGGCTCGCCCACAATAAATGTGTGAAATAAATCACTATAAGCACTTTTCCATTTTTAATCAACCGTTTATGTTTTATGACAAGCTTGATTTTCATAAATATTTTTACTTTTAATAAAGCTTTAAAACTTAAATAGACTCTGTGGTTTTTGGTCAAGAGTGAATGAGCAAAAGGTTTTGCAATTTGCAAGCATGAGTCCGTGCATCTGACACTTCTGGACTCTGACTCTGTACTCCTGTCCTGCGTTGGATAATCATCATTGGGGATCAATCATCGATGAATTCGGGAGCTAAATGACTCTGCCACACTATCTAGTCAGTAAGGAGATTGGGGGTTCTTCAAAGACTGATATCACTGAGGTATGTGGAAAGGCTACCTGCGCCTATTATAATTGATAAACAATGCACTATTTAGTGTCCATAGTTCTGTTTGTGCAGATTTGTCCCTGCAACAGTAGTAGTATGGATTGTCCTCCTTTCCAAACCAAAAATAAAGTAGTATCTTATTCTTTCTTGGTGGTCATTCACCTTTTTATTGTTGGTAATTGTCAAAGCATAAATATTTAGACGACTTGAAAAGACATTATGGACAATCCCAGAGGACTGCACTCAGTGCATAGAGCTATTGCTGACTAGAATGGGAGTCCAATGGAATTGCCAAATGTGCAATCTTTGTTAGCTACACAGACAGACTAATAAGAATAATCTAGTAATACCACAGGGAGTCATAGTCGAGGCAGGATAATAATTTAGATACAGTCTACAAGAAGATCAAAGACGATTTAGAAAAAATCGAATGAGGAACGTTAGGAAAAAATAGGTACTCTATATTAAAATTAAAACTTACCGGGGCCAGCAAAGGAGCCCTCGCCTGACCGATCCTGGCCTTGTTCAACAGCAGCGGCCTCCTCCAATGTCCTCTTGCCCCTGGGGGGAGCTGATGTAAAACATGAAAGAAAGAAAGACCCGAAAACATGGATGATTGTTGTCAACCAAATCAAACATTACAAAAGAAAAAAAACAAAATATTTTGGCGAAATAGCAAATAGCCAACTATTCCACGAGATATATTGACCTATCTCATATGGTCTACTACGATATTAGTATTGCTTGATTTGCGGACCGTCGATTTGGAAAGTTATGTAACTCACTAAACTAACTACTAAAAAGGTTCGCCTAGGACTGGCAGGCAGCAGTCCGCAGCACGCGAAGTGACAGACAAACTCCATCGTGATTGCAGATCAGCGACAACACTAAAAAGTTTCCTACTACATTAACCAGTCATTAAAATACTCAAACTATCAATCCACCACCACTATTTCTTCTTATTGCCAGGTGTACAAAGGAAGGACTGGACTTGAGTCTGTAGGGGCAGATTTACAAGCCCCTTGCGGCTCTTTTGCTCCGTTTGTGCGTGACTTTTGTGACGCAGCGGCAGAACAAAAGAGGCGCCATGGTGCGGCGTATAATAACAACGTGACGCATATGGGAGATACATCACGTTGTAAAGCCCTGCGCCTTCAGGGGGCGTTCTTGCGCAGGAACGCATCCTACAAGTGGCTGAGGGAAATCTACAGGATTTCAATCAGTCACTTTTAGGACTATGATGCGTGACTCAAACCCTGCGCCTGCTTGAAGCAGACGTACGGCTTGACGCAGCATTGGGGAGATAGGGCACCTCAGAGGATTGCTGGAGCTGCGCCATCGTTGCGACGCAACTCCAGCAATGCGCTGCCTTTACGGCACAGATGGGTAACCCTTTATTGACGTTTTGGGCCCATGGTGGCCAATTACTGGTGCATCCCTGCTACTTTGCAGGGATGCGCCGGTAATTAAAAATCTGACCCTTAGTGTCTAGCATTACGCAGTTCTTTAAACTACACTCATACATAATTTCTCAGGCCAATGAAATGAACACAAAATGGAAAACAAATAAGCATAGTAGCAACGCTACAGAGAAGGAGAGCAGTGCACCTGAAATGCACAGAAGATTTGAAATATCCTTTACCTATAATGTAATCAGCAGCATTATTGCAGGAGAAAACAGAGTAGTGAAGAAATAGCTACTACTACTCACCAAGCCCGGGGATCTCAAGGCCGAGCAGGTCGATCAAGTCGTGTTCCCGGTCCAGGAGATCCGTCCAACGGTGGGTGGCCTGGTTGTAGGTGCGCCGGACCCGAGAGTGTTGGTACATGGCCCGGCACACCTTCTCCCACCTCTTCCGGTGCTCCCGGATCCCGTAGCCGCTAGCGATCTTGCCACCTGCCATGATGGTACTGGGGAGGCGGCGCTGGACATAAAAGACTAGAGCGGCCACCTCCTCCGTGCTAAAGATCTCCCGGGCTGTGACTGTCTCCCCCCTCAAACGCCCGCACGGGAGCCGGGCACGGGGTGCAGGACCCTTCCCCTTCTCAGGCTGCTTCCCGGCTTCCTTTACCATGGTCTGGGCAGAAAGGAAGGTAAATAATAAAGAAGAAATAGAATAGGGAAGAAGAAAAGAAGAGTTTAAAAAAGTAGTTTAAAATTAACCAAAAGTAGCAGAAAACACAAAAATATAGAGCTAGAAAAATAGAGGGATATATAATAAGTAAAATAGATTTAAAAAAACTTCAAACAAGCAAAGGATGGCAGAGATTGAGAGAGGATACAGAAAGCATGCCCAGAACCATAGCAATGAATGGAAAACAAGATGGGCGCGCCCGTTCATGACCGCGTGGGTACGTTTGCGCGAGATTTTCCTCGCGATCACACGCGAACTTGTACTAGCGAGCCGCACACTTTGCGAGATTACACATAGCGCCCGGAAACGGAAATACGACACTCAAACAAAATGGCCGCGCCCGTGAACGACCGTGAGGGTAACTTCGCGCCGTTGCACTACAAGCGGCTCGCTAAAACGCACAAAACCTTGCGAACTAACACGCCGCAAAAAACAAAACGCGTATTCGCACGAATTCGCGGCTTCTGACTTCGATCTCGCGCAAATTGGCGCCCCGCGAGTACTGCGAAATTGCAGAAAAACAATTTTTTCAAAACCGAAAGCACTCAGCAGGTGCAAAAGTTCAACCTCATCATTAGTAACCATTCCCTGTAGTGCTTCCTGAGGGCCCCGTCAAGAGTTCAGTTGCCTACTTGCAACTATTCTATGACCCTGCTCTGACCCTCACAGCAGGCTCAGAGAATAGCTACAAGTAGACCACAAAGGTCCTGTGAAAAAAATTGCACTGCAACAGAAAGCAATTACAGATAAGGAAGCAGGTGCCAGACTCAGTGACACATTAATCAGCCCCAAATTAATTAATGTCAGTTGAAGCAGGGCAGGTGTGCTGCCTTTTCCCCCAAAATCTACAGTGATGAACTAGAGGGTGACAGTGATGTACCAGAGGGTGGCAGTGATGTACCAGAGGGTGGCATGGGTGAACTAGAGGGTGGCAGTGGTGAAACAGAGGGTGCTGTGATGAACAAGACGTAGAAACAACATAGTCGCGACCGTTGCGACCCGACAAGTAAGTTCGCATTTGCGAACTGGTACAAAACCCTTGTGAACACAAAAAAAAAATCCACAAATTTGCGAGAGTTCGTGGATTTTGCGGATTGCGAATTCATGAATACGCAAATTCGTGAACCGCGAATTCGCAACATTTGCCCATGCTTAGTATTTTTCCATAGGTCCCATCGTGGAAGCGCTGGTTGAAGATGGACTCTCAAAAGATGAAGGAATCATGCACACTGCCTGGGTAGTTGGCGACGACATTGGTGAAGAGTCCCCGGTGGTCCACTATTGCCTGCTCATTGATGGAATACGTGTGCTTTCTGTTGCGGTTATTGTGTGCAATGTTGCAAGGGGGCACAAGTAGGACATGTGTGCAGTCAATTGCCCCCTCACATGTGTGGGAAGCCAGCTATGCGGTAGATGCCTTGCTTGGTCTCCAGCTGTTCCTGTGCAGTGTGGGGGAAGTATAGTTAGTGGGGTACCAGGCTGATGATGTCATCCACGACCTTTGTGTGGAACTTGTATTGGGCTGGCTGTGATACTCCTCTGACTCTGGTGGTTGTTGGTTGGAGGGTACCAGTGACCCACCCATGTAGCATGGGCAGCAGCTTTGTCTGAGGTGGTATGTGTGTTGTCCACTGTGTTGGTACTGTCAGCCTGTAGGCAATGACGGTCAGGATGCGGAGGATGGTTGTCCCTTTGAGCCTGTAGTGGGCAATGGCATTCTCTGGTGTTGGGTCTGTGAGGTTGGTGCATTTTCTGAGGGTCGCTGTCTTTGTCTGCGCTGCCTCAGTGTTAGTCCGGAGGGTTGGGGGTTGGTCCTGGGGGGCTGGCAGTGGGTGTTGTGGCCCTCTTCGGTGTCCGGTCTGCATGATCAGTGGCTCCATGCATCTGTTGCCCTTCTGGTGTGGCTCTGGGCTGGACTCCCTTTTCTGGTGCAGGCTGTTGTCCAACTTTACGCCAGGTCAGAGCAGGTGTTAAGTTCATGCAGCTACCACGCCTTATCACCTTGTTTTGTGGTCTTATCACGATCTGGCTGATCGTCGAGAATGTTGCGGACTGGTGTTGTCGCGGCTTTTTGCACTGGAAAGCCTACTCTGCATCTCATTAGCAATACTTGCGGGGGTCATCTGTGGCGATGTTTTTTGCGGCTGCTATCGTGGGTAAACCGGTGATATGGGCTGTAAGCACCAGCTTGTGAATGGGGCATTAGTTTTCTTGCAACTTTGGCTGGAGTGCCATTAACGCGGCGATAGTTCCTTTAGAATATGCCCCTCTGTCTTTTATCCTCTGTGAAATACTGGTTCAAACGCCATTGAATCCCAGCATATACCCAGTTTTTATTTTTCAATTGTTATCCAAAATATTTTGATCATGTATAAATAAATATAACAAGCAATTTACGTAGGAGCATTTTCATGATATTCGAATAATATTTTTTTAACTATATTTTAGATTAAAATAACTATTAAAATATGTTAAAACAAATTTTCTTTTAGTAGTAGATGTTTTTAATTAAATTTCATTTATTTATATTTTCAACTATTTGAAATAATTTAATCAGTGGTTGGCCTTGTGTGATGCCAGGCATTTTGGCTTCAGTAACTTTAGTCTTTCAAATGTGTCTCCACCCCCTATTTCACGGGGTACTGACATATATGACTGTACTTTTGAGTAACTTTACACTCCTAAATGGTGAATAGCCCAAAGAAGTAAGGTTACTTAAAAGCATAAGATTAGGGGGAACTCCTTGCTGTGTTGGACCACTCAAACTCAGGCCATGGGCATCGGGTACAGAGTGGTGAAAACTCGTGGATTTGGCCAGAGCCAGAGTTTGTGGGTGAGCAAATGCAGTACTCACAGGAGACAAAGTCTGGTTTGGAAAGGCAGAGCAGGTCCTCTGGGTTCTTGGGGGCTGCTGGCTGCAGGACACGCTGTGATTTTGCTGTAGCAGGTCGAGGTTGGAACAGGCTGGTAGGGTTGGGGCCAAGCCAGTTGGTGTCCTCTTCAAGTTCAGCACAGCTCTTCTGTCCTTCTTCTTCTTGGTTCAGGAGGCAAGGCTCAGGGTTGACACTAAATACTAATTTTAAGGGCATTACAGGTAGGTACAGGTCTGGACCAATGGGTCCCTTCCTTGGGGTGGGTATACCCTCTATCATTCCACCCTCCTGTTGAAGGGGGGTATAAGTCTCACTCTGGTTGGCTGGGTCCTACCATCTGCAAGATGGCGGGCACTGCGAGTTGTGCTTCACCTCGCCTCCCCCACCTGAGGGGTGTGGTTGGCAAAGGTGGGACAAATGCAAAAACCTCTCCTCCTAACTTGGTTTTCCTGCTGATTCTCCCGCCCACAGTGGCGGCCAAAACCGGTGGGGGCCAATTGCTGGGAGCAGCAAATGGCTGGGTAGCTCACAAAGGTGGCAGACCTTTGAAGCTTCCCTTTTGTGGACCCAGCCCATCCTAGGGGAGGAGGCTTGGCACCTTGACTCAGGGTGTGCTTTGTTTCAGGGCCCTGAGAGCAGAAAGCTCTCAACCCAGGGGTCTAGAAACATGTCTGGTGGTGGCAGCTGGCGAGCAGCCACTCAGCCAGGACACTAGAGTCAGGTCTCTGAATGCATTTTTTATTAAATCCCATACTGGCATCAGTGTGGGTTTAATGTGCTGAGAAGTTTTATACCAAACGTCCCAGTTTTCAGTAACGCCAATATGGTGATGTGGAGTTCGTAATGACAAACTCCCATCTCATGTACACTTTATGGCATTACTGCACTTACAATGTCTAAGAATTGACATTGTAGGGGCACAGGGCTCATGCACCTGTACCCACACCACTGGTATAGTGTACCCAGCTAGAGGGGTGGCTTACCTATGCCAGGGCAGTGGATTGTAGGCATGGCACACAAGGATGTGTGCCATGTCGACTCTTCACTTTGTTCTCCACCAAAACACACAGCCTGCAATGGTGGTGTGTGTGTAAATGTGTAGGGCCTCTAAGGGTGGCAAAATGAGTGCTGCAGCCCTTGGAGGTCTTCTCTGGTCACAGTGTGCTTGGTACCTATGGTACCTTTTACAAGGGACTTACATGTGGCCAGAGAGTTTCCAATTGGGGTTTGCAACAGTACAGTTTAGGAAAAGAACATAGGCCCTGGGTACCTGGTTGGCTGGAACCCAGGGCACCCCCAGTCAAAGTACATCAACATTAGGCAAGAAATGGGGTGCAACCATGCAAAAAAGGGGCAATTTTCTACATACGTACTCTCTTTTATGAGCAAGCGTAATCAGGCCAACGTATGGAGGCATATTAAACACAAAACACACCAGGACGAGAACAGATCTTATGGCATCAACAAAGCTATGTGGACACTGCATGTAAAAAACCTACGTAGTCAAACAACTGAGTGTATCCTCATCTTAAATTTTAGACTCTGCTGATCCAAGTGACTCAAACCCAAATAACCATCTAATTTCATCCATAAAGCAGTATGCATAACGAGGGCTTCAGATGGGCCAGGACCAAACAGGCTCCCAGCAGTTGGATAGAGGAGGGGTAAAAATTCCAATTCCTACTCCAGTGAGTGTAACAGTAGGTAAAGTGTAAGATAGCGGAGGGCTAAAAATTATTATTCTCAATCCAGTCAATTCAAAATTAAAAATAAACAAAATATTAACAAAATTGTTTTTTAAAAAATACATATATAATAATTGGATAGGGGAGGGATCAATTTTTCTATTCCCACTCAAGTTAGTGCAACAGTAGGGAAAGTGTAAGATAGCGGAGGGCTAAAAATTACTATTCTCAATCCAGTCAATTCAAAATTAAAAATAAACAAAATATTAACAACATTTTTTAGAAAAATACATATATAATAATATATTAAAAATTAAAATACAAATATATTTAGTAACAAAAATAAAACATAGTATCATGTTAAATAAGAATAACAAATACCTACAAATATTATATTAAATACACAAAAAAATTATTTTCAAACAAATACATTATTTTCATCAAAATATTTAGAAACATAAACATTAATTATTACATCCATTTAGTTTTTTATTTCATACCCTATAACACCACACAAATCACAACCCACATCTAAATTAAAACAAATGTACTGCCATAACTAACATAATTAATGACCAATTAAAGAAATATTATTAATTAAAAAACAAACTAAAACTCATAAAAATTAATTAACTTCCCACACGTTACCCCTACAATCCCCACAACCCCCTGCTAAAATTAAACTGTAAAAAAATAAATTACAAGATTGCAACTTATTTTCAATTAAAAACTAATAGTATTTAACAACAAATTATGAAGTAAGTAAAATTAAGTTACTCCCCACCCTTTACCTCCATAAAAGTAAATCCCACACACAATAAAATAAACAATTACCTGATTAAATTTCAATTAATTAATTAATATTTATGATTAACTAATTATTAATAAGCTAAACATAAATTACATCCAACCCTTTACCCCTGTAAACCCCACACCCCACACCTAAAATTAATAAGACAATTTCCATATCTACTTTTCAGTTAATTAATGTATATTAATTAACAACTAATTATTCATTAATTAAACATAAATGACTTCCCACCCATTATCTCTATAAACTCCACAAGTCGTACGTAAAATTAATTACACAATTTCCATGATTAATTTTCAATACATTAATTAATATCAATTAACAACTATGGGCCCGATTCCGATCTGGGTCGGAAAGCTCTCTGACCGAGCCGGATTCAGAGTGTTTTCTGACCGAGCCCGACTCCTGCCGTCCGACCGAGTGAATACGATGCGGCCGCCTGCTGCCGGACTCGGTTCAGTCGGACTCCTATAGAAGTCAATGGGAGCCGGTCGTACGGTGTGTACATGGGCTCCCATTGACTAAATGGGTACCGCTCGCACAAAGGCTCCCCTACAGTGGGTACGCGTCGGTGCCATCTGCACCGTACATGACTGTGTTGTGGAGACCCTTGGGTCTCCCCCTGTGTCCGAGTCCTTAGGCTGCTGGTGACAGGGGGTCCTAGGGGGACCCCCAAAGGCAACGTCACGGCTCGAACCGGCTGTCCGACGCGTGCATTGTACTGACGTGGTCATAAATCACATCGATAGCACGGCACGGTTAGCTTACGGCCGAGACGTACAGAGCGGGTCGGACCCGGAAATGACTCGGTCGTTGAATTTTCCCTAGCTCGCATCGTACTTTCTCGCTCGTACAGCTGTACGAGTCGAGCAGAAAACACGTATACGGCGCATAGTTTTTCCGACCGGATCGAGTTTGGTGCCCTTCCGACCCAGATCGGATTCGGCCCCTAATTATTAATTAATCAAAAATCTATTACTTCAAACCATTTATCCCTATAAACCCCACAACCTGCACCTAAAATTAATCACACAATTTCCATATTTAATTTTCAAATAATTAATTAATATTAATTAACAACTTAATATTAATTAATTAAAAATAAATTACTTCCATCCCTTTACCCCTATAAACCCCACAACCTACACCTAATAAATTTACACAATTACCATAATTAATTACCAATGAATAATTAATATTAACAACCAATTAATATTTAAATAATAATACATTACTTCTAACAATTAAAACTAAAAAAATCTCAATAAAATGACTATTAATAAATACCAAAATTATCATTAATGTATTCGAATTAAATTACTATTGCCCTATAAACCCACAACCTGCTACGGAACTAAAAAAACCAACATTTAATTAAAATAAAATTGATAACTCGTAAAATTTAACACATATATTAAAAAACATAAACAATTCGTATGCAAAAAATACATCACATACATTTAAAATATATACTAAAATGCATAACACTAATTAAAAAAAATCAATATTTTGAACTATATTTTTGCAAATGATATTAATGACTTCTATGTTTTTTTAAACTATATTTCTTACCTTAAAATCTATATTCTTGACCATGATATTCTTGCTGTCGATATTTCTGTGTCATAATATTTACAACTCAATATTTGTGTAAGTCGGCATTTATAACTCATTAGAACATTGGAATGTTGGGAGCTCCATTGCAGACAATGGAGTGCTCCCTGCTTCTACGGGCCGGTAAAGGCTCGCAGAGCAACATTCCAATTTTCTACAAAGGCTTCTCGAACCTCGAGGGGATTTATATCCCCCTCGAGCTTCGAGAACCCTTTGTTTAATTTGTTAGAACATTCTGCCCTCTAGTGGCAGAATGTTCTAATAGCCTTATAGCCCTTCGTAGCAGGGCTATACCGGCAATTAAAGTCCCGCTGTCTCGTTAAAGGCCCTCGCCTTCGGCTCGGGGCCTTTAACGATTCAGCAGGCCTTTAATAGCCGGTATAGCCCGCTACGGCGGGCTATAAGGCTATATAACATTTTGTCTGAATACCCTCTGAAATGCTTAACACATCTATGAAAGCTTGACAGCTCTTTGCCACTATACCAGGCTTGAGCTATGGATCACACGTGAAAGTCTGAGTTCCACTTTTGGGTTTTGGGTTAATATTACATAGTAAGGCCTTCCAGCTATATCACATAAATTTGTCACCTTGCTGTGACATAACATAGTACATTTCCCACTGACTCAAGATCACAGTTCATGTTTTTTTTAATGCACTTCAACAATTGGTCTCTGCAGAAGTTGATCCAACTTCATCCAAACCTTCCCCGCCAGGACCTATCACCTTCTTGGTCTGAGATTCAGGCCAGGGAAGTTGCCCCTTTTGTCCTACAAAGCTGAAGATTCCCAGTGGTAAGTCACAACAGTGACAAATGATACTGCTGGCTTATATGGGCTTTCCTCACTATTGGATATCATCAGCAATCCACTCACTGTCTCCCCTCTGCCACCTGAGGGACCCAAAGAGACATTAGCGCCAAAGCTTCTCAAACTTGTGATTGGTCAAAGCTCAGCTGACTTCATCCCTCAATTTGACAATTTCTGTGAGTTATGGGATTGGCTGTGCAAGGTGTGAGTGAAAATCAGCCATTAATCATGCTTGACTCACCAAAGAGTAGAAGATTTGTGTTTTCATGTGTATTAGCTCACCAGTCCCGCATTGCAACAGATGAAAATGGAATTCCGGCTAATGAATGTGGTACACTCATTCCGAAACCCTAAAAGTAGAGCAGATTCTAATCCAACACCCACCTAACTGAGGACTCTTAACACTATATAGTGACCAAAAGGCAACACACATGGGGGCAGATTTACAAGCCCCCGGCGCCACCAGAACGTCACTTTTTGTGATGTACTGGTGGCGCCTGTTATTGCTCCATATTTACAAGGACAGGAAAAGCCACACTGCGTGGCTTTTCCTGTCCTTGTAAATATGGCCCATTTACAAGCAGCACTTTGTGTGAAAGGGGCGTTCCATGGGTGTTGCTGTGGGTGTTCCCACGCAACACCAATCGAACAAGACACATTTCCAGATTTACGAGGAATTGTAAATCTGGAAATGCACCTGAATGCTACGCCACTTCTAGGGTGGCGTAGTGAGGCACAACGAGAAGAAATGTTTTCATTTCTCCTCGTTTTTCCTCTTTCAATGTGTGCTGCATTCTACAGCATGCATTGAAAAAGGAAAATGCCTGTAACAACAATCTCCCCATGACACAGGCATCCTTGTGCCGGTGCATGACAGCAGTTTGTGCACCAGGGGAGAGCACAGGAATGCAACATATTATTGTGAATATGTCGCATTCCTGTGCTTTGGAAGTGTGGCAGTGTGGCGCAGCCAAAGGGCACATGCATTCCTTTGATGGCATCTGTGCACTAAAATCCCTTTTAGTATGTAAACTCCAATAGAACACTAATTGGTAGCGATCTATCGACCTCTGCTCTAGTGCCATTGCAACAGTTACTACTCTGCCCAATCAAAGATCCCCAAGTATTTGTATCAGTGTGGTGCTAAATGGGAAGTGATAGAACTTTTAGGTACATTGATTTGAAAATGAATTTGTGTGCACCACTTTTATTTATAATCATGTCCATTTTTATTTATGTATGAGTAAGTAAGTGAGTGAGAACAGAACAATTCTAATGCACTTTCTCACTATCCTGGTGGTCTTAAAGAACAGCAGGATGGACAAATAATTTAACTAGATTCAGACAATTGAGAATCAGATTTTTTGTTGGAAAAGACCCTTTTTGAATGGTCACTCCGAAACATTTTGCCTCCCTCCTACCCTTTTCACTGAATTTGTTTCTGTTGGCTTTAGATCTCTGGGCACTTTACAACTGCTAACCAGTGTTAAAGTGCATGTACTACCTGCTTAAAATATGACAAAATTGACTTATTCATAATTGTCATATTTAATTTACATAGAAGTCCAGGGTAAAGGGCACTGCTTGTGTCCAGGGCCTGTACATTAAATATTGCTACTGGGCCTGCAGCACTGATTTTGCCACCCACTTAATTAGCCATTTAAACATGTCTCAGGCCTGCCACTGCAGAGCCTGTGTGTGCAGTTTTAAACTGCCATGTAGAGCTGGCAAGTGAACCCTTTTGCCCGGCCCCAACCTTCCATTTTAATACACATAAGTCACTTCTAAGGTAGGCCCTGGACAACCCAAGGGCGGGGTGTAGTGTATGGAAAAAGTAGGACATGTACTTTCAAGTTATACATCTCCTAGTAGTGAAAAACTCTAAAAATAAATTTTCACTACTCCAAGGCCTATCTCTCTCATATGATAATATTGGGATTACCTATTACATTTTATAAGTGTAATTTCCAATTGGAAAGAGATTCGACCCCAATGTTTGATGTTTCTGAAAACACATTTTAAAATCACAGCTTGTGGTGAATTCATATATTACATCGTTAATCTGAAAATGCCACTTTTAGAAAGTTGGCATTTTCTTACCTCAGTCATTTGGTGCCTTCTGCCTGTCTTTAAAGTCACCTCTGGGGTTAGTGTCTGCTGGGCTTTGTGCATTCCCTAGGCAGCCACACATAAAGTTATCTTAGGTGTGACTGATGGGCCATCCATATCCTGGGCAGGTTGGATGGGAGGAGCTGACACTTACACCAGATTATCCTGTGTCTTGTCCACACACAAAGGACTGCAAATCCCTCTGTAGTGAGTCTGGAGCCAGGAAGGGAAGGGCACTTCAAAGTCCTCTATTTGAAGTCTCACCCACTTCAAAGGCACAACGGGTTATAAGTACTCGACCTCTCACACCACCAACTTGGTACACTTATGGACTTGTGGATACCCTCCCATCCAAGAAGGACTGTGGTGCTGATAATACAGCCACTCTGCTGAACTCCTGCTCTGCTATGCCAACCTGTTGCCTGCTACACTCTTAGCCTGGGAGTGAGAAGTACTGTACCTGCATTTCTCCAATGCAGAATCAGAGCGACTCCAAGGGCTTGCTGACCTACCTCCTTTTTGAAGTGTCAGGGACATCAAATACTTCCAACCCATCTGCCTACAGCACCTGCCATCTCAGAGTCTTGCTGTGCTAAGTGGTGCAAATAAACTCCTGGGCCCTTAGAAGTGGTATAAAGTGCTGCAAATGCCAAAATCCATGAACTGCTCGAAACCGGTGCAACTCCAATGACACCGGCGCATGGTCTCTGCTCCAAGGATGAAAGACTTTGCATCTCCATCAACGCCAACGTATTTCAGCTGCTACGAGGATCGAGATCATCACATCACCCATGGTGCGGCACATCGCCTCAATTCCCAACATATCTCCGACTTTGCGTGACTCAATGCCGATGCATCACCTATACCATAAGGATCGACACTAATGCCTTGCCTCCTTTGCTTCTTTCATCTTGTCGTCGATGTTGAACCAACCGCATACCAAGGTGATGTTTCAGTAGGACAAGGCTGATCCCTGTATCCAACCCACACCCCATCAACGTCAGCCTGAACTTTTGGATTTGACCTGTTCTAGCATGACTAGATAGCTCTAGTTGGCGCGTTATGCTTTAAATCACTACATTTCAGTTATTCTTTAAAAATTCACTACTTTTGTTGTATTGGTCTTCGGTTGCTCAATAAATTAAGATCTAACCAGATGTGGTATTTTTTGTGTGGTGTTTTTACTGTTTTACTGTTTGAAGTGTTGCACAAATTCTTTACACATTGCCTCTTAAGTTAAGCCTGACTGCTCTGTAGCACACTACCAGAGGATTTGCACACGTTATTTAAGGTGTGTATCTGACTAACCCTGACGAGGATTGTAGTTCCTGCGTGGACAGGGTGCATACCTCTGTCAGAGAGAAACCCAATTTCAAACAGATTTTATTATGCACATCCGTGTGGATGGGGTTCTATTTCAATGTCCATATGTCCATATTCTGAGTCTATGGACTTAAAATGAATTAACAAAGTAGGGGGTCTCAAAAGGGGCATGGCCTGTGTAAGTAAGGATGTGGCCTAAACACCTAAACTAAAATGTTGTCATTTTTATCCTGTTCCACTCAACATGTATTTTGGTACCTCTGAGATTTCTGTTGTTCCATTCAAATATATACCAACTACTGACATACACCTAAAATCCAGCCAGGTCTATCAGCTTGTTCAATGATTGCTAGTTTTTAAAGATAAATGAGTAACAACAATGATGCTTTGGTAACTAATTAATATTAAAAACACTTTAAATCTGAAAACATGTGAACTAAACCTTACTGATGCATGTGGAATGGGTACTGGTGTTCAGAGAGTCTTGGTCACTTCTGTTATGTTCACTGTATGTTAGACATGTAAGCTCATTTTTTCGCTTCATCCCCTCCATCTGCTTATCCTACACCACATTTATCACCTCTACAGCTCTCTTTTTGACTATCAACTGAATACAATTCCTGAAATCTCCTTCCCTTCACCACCCACACAAACAAACTCAACTGTAAGTGCTGCATGCATTTTAACTTTTGCCAAGTCATTATTTTGACAACTATGTACTTGCTTCACACACATTTGTACAGAATCACAGTTGTAACTGGAATACTTGACCATTGTTCTGTGCTCTCTGCTGAGAGGGTAAGGAGTGGATGGTTGTGTAATCTGAAACCCTTTGCAACACTTGTCATTGCAATCCCTGTGGAAACAGGTGTTTGTGCAAAAATCGATAACTAGTGATGCACTCATCATCAGGGCAAACATGTTTATGGCTAAACTTCCCATTTGGAAGAATTCAAGTGTGTCTTACGTTAAGATATATATGTTCCCTGAGTCTAATTTCATTTATCTATACGTGAATGTTGACAACATAGCCGCTGGATTTTTTTCGATATGGACAAGTTTTGTCAGCATTCTCCTTGGTTCTCAAAATGTGTGTGGATATAGTTTACATTATGAAGGCCGGATGGTTGTTTGCACTATTATTTTATTGACTTAGGTCCAGTCTATTGTGCACTGTCTAAACTAAACGTTTACCCAAAATATGATTTTTTGGTCAGCTCCTTTGTGTGCAGTAGCTCCAGTTACCGCACATATCAGAAATACAAGTTTGGCGGCACACACGTCACTCCCGCAATTTCTCCAGGTCATAGCTCCTGAAATTTACCAGGAAAAGTATGTACTGTATATAATCCGGCGTACTGATTTTATAGAGTAAAGCACCAAGGGGCATATTACCAACAACTAGCGAAAATTATCGCTAAATAGGCTTAGCGACAATTTTTCTATCGCCAAGCATCACCAGAGTTTATCGCTGAGATAACGTGCTATTAGCAACGTTTATCTCAAAAGTGATAAAATACCTGGCGATAGCAGCGAAATGCGTGAATATCACTGAGAATACAGAGATATTCACGCATTAGCGACGAAATGCTCGTAGCCATGTTATCCACCTCTCATTGGATAACATGGCTAAGAACTGGTCTGGGCAGTTGTTAGTATTTGGAGATATTCGCGCTTAGCGCAAATATTTCCATCACTACGCCTGCCTTGCTAATAGGCGATAGCGATGTTAGCGACTGCTTTCAGTCACTAACAGGTTGGGTACGCCCACTTTGCATGTCGCCTACTAGCTGTTGCTAGCTTCTGTTAGCGAAAGCTTGCTAATAGGGCAATAGAATTTTTGCCGCTTAGCGGCCGAAAACGGCCGCTAAAGCGGCGAAAATTGCCTATCGCTCCCCTTAATAATATGCCCCAAACATCTGCATGTTATGCTCCATTTTGGGGCAAACTCGTAATGGGAACTGTTCGTCTCATCCTGTAAATTCCGGGCCCTTGCATGTTGGATTTTATGGGGTGCGATAAATGCTGCACCCTCCTGTGGGGCACTCATAATTGGAGTTCAAAGTAGCATTTTTTACACTTTTTGGGGGAGATGTACAAAATCACAATGCAACACAGCGCAGACCCCCGCGAAGCTGCGCTCCGTTGAGTGACAGGGAGGGAACAGGAGAGCTTCTTTTCATGCCTCTTGAGCCACTTGTGCGTCATTTTTAAGATGGGAAAAGTGACGTATGGTTGGTGCAAGGGGCATGTAAATAAGCCCCCATATTTTTTAAGATATTGCTCTCTCCTCCCATTTCCCTTGTGCTGGAGCTGATTTTAGCTGCTATGCGCTATGCACACACCTTAGTGCCGTAGCGTTAGGGTGTATGCATGAGTGAAGCATAGGTTTTGTACATAAAGGGTACAATTCCTTTACGAAATACTGTGCTAGGCACAATGTAAAGCTTTTCCCACTCTGCGTACGTGCTGTACAGTGCAGCACGCATGCAAAGTCGGAAAAGTAAGAAGAAATTAAAGCAATTCTCCTTCTTTGCGCCTAGTTGAAAAGGGAGCAGTTTCTCACGCTAAACCCAATCTACTGTTTTTAGTAAATTGGGTTTAGCGTGAAAAACATGAGAACGGCCATGCATCACCTTTGGTACGCCCCCATGGCGTAAAGTAATGCGAAGCAGCTCAATGACCTGCTTTGCATTATTTTTAGGAAAAACAGATTTTGCGCCGTTTTGTGTCACTTTTGTGACGCAAACAGGGTGCAAAATCTTAGTAAATCACCCCTGTAGAGTCTTTATTTTCAATAGTTAGATGCAGGAAACTGCAGCTAAAACGGCGATAATGGGCTTGATAATACGCCCTTGTTAATGCCCATAGAAGCCCATGTTAACACCAGAATATGGGCTTCTATGGGAATTAAGAAGGGCGTATTATCAAGCGCATTATCGCCGTTTTATCAGCAGTTTCCTGCCGATAAAACGGCGATAATTTTAACACCGGTCCTAGATAATATGCCCCTGCATTATTTGTTCGGAAAAGGGATGTTTCTATGTGTTTTAAATTATTTTATGTTGTGTGCTTTTCCTATTTTTATAGAAAAGTATGCAACAAATTCTAATTGGATTGACTTTATTGGTTATTACAAATTTCACTTATGTGATAAATAACGATCTTTATGAAGGGGGCAATTTTTCGATGATTAGCAAAACATATGAACATTATAGAATACATTCTTTTTTGGACTCTTTAACCCCAGACATTAGTTGTTGAAATCAAAGACTTTACATCGGTAAACTATTGTGTTCAGCATACAATTATTTTTTTTTTTTTACCAAGCCAAAGCAAAAACTGAAGCTGCCATGCGATTAAGAAAATGTTGCTATGCAGATAAATGGCCTCTAGATGGAGATGTCTGCATTGCTATAAAATTCTTCCTTTTTGAAAAATCACTGAATAGTCTGATTTTAAATACACTAATCCGCAAAGTGGCCTTAACCATCGAAAATCAGATTTAATTAAATAAGGCATATGGCCAGATTTCTGCATAATGCCAAAACGAGAGATAAGTGACAATGGAACACACCTTATGTTTGTTGGGCATTGCAGTTTTTCAGTTTTGTATTGTACTATATTGCACTGTATGAAATGCTGGGTCCGATGTAGGCGCTTCTAGCAGCATTTAGGAATATATAGTGCTTGTAAATACAGTTAGTGGTGATCCCAGTTACAGCTGGGGGAGGAGCAGCTTCCAATATATTTGGGTGATTTTTCTTAGGTGACACTTCCCACTAGTTAATACTAATACCAGTATTCCAATAAACTTTTCAAAGCATTGGCAAATTGCGTAATTATCCACAGCCCTATCTCCCAAGTGGCCCCATTGGTGTGGTCTTTTGCTCTCTGTGTCTCACCTCTGTCCAAGTATCCATCTCATCCTTTCTCCCTCTCTCTGCCAACCTCTACCTCTGACTCTGTGGGCCATTGTTATCATTATTTGACGCAACGCTGTGTAAAATCAAGATATGCTGCATTCCTTCTCTCTCACTGACTGCACTAGCGCACAAACTGCTGCATAGTGTCAATGCAGACACACTTGCACAATGGTGCAAGCTAGCCTGCATTGCAAGCATGATTGTTTTTGTATAGGAAGGGACACCTCCCTGCACAAAAATGAATCCTCTGAGGCTTTTCCTTTTTCTATGTCTGCTGCAGAATGCAGTACATGCAGAAAGAGGAAAGAACAAGGAGAAATTAAAATATTTCTTGATGTTACAACTCCCCTGGGAAGGCACTGTATTCTGATGCATTACCAGGTCTGCCAGTATTGCTAAATCCGGGAATACTTCATAATCCATGGGTGGATATGTGGCAACACCCACGCTAAACCCATGGAACTCCTCCTTAAGGCAGACTAACGCAAGGCAGAAATTTGCACTGCCTTGCATCATATCACATTTACCAAGCCATTCAGGGCCATGCATGGTGGCCTTATGTGGCTTGGTAAACCTCATTAAAGGTTTTGTGTAGTTCTGCACCCTCTTGTGTGCGACATGAGTGATGAAGAAACCCTTGATAAATCAGCCCCTGTGAGTCTCTTAACAAGGCCACCAAGGTCCACACCAAGCCCTGTGCTATCCTTTTGCATCCTGCGTCTGGTGTTTGGGTTGCCTGCTCTGTAGACTGGGGCTCTCCCACCCCGATTGGGTATGGGAAGCTGAAGATGTTAAGGCTGTAGGGCCAAAGGAGGCCGGTAGCAGCCTGTCACGCATCAGGCCTGGTGTTGGAGGTGGTGGTGACAGGCGCAACTCTGCCCCAGCAGCAGCAAATGGACCAGCATGTGGCTGGCAGGCCTAGGGGGCCACAGCGGATGTGGAAACTATCGCACTATCTCGTTCTGGCACCTCTCCCCTGGCCACTGTAACTGGAAAGGTGGTGTGGGGCTACAGAAAAAAGATGGCAACCTGATTCGTTCTGACCCTTGCTGTTGCTGGATGCCCTCGCTGGTGTGCAATGCATTGTAGGGTAAGCAGGGATGTGTGACTCAGTCTGAGATGTCCTTCTTCGGTACAGGCCCTGTGGAACCTGGGGGTATATTATCAAGAACAGGCGATACAATTATTGCTGCTTTAGCGGCAGCAAACTGTCGCTAAAGCAGCGAGTATGGGCTTGATAATATGTCCTTGTGAATTCCCATAGCAGCCCAGGTTCTGGTGTTAACCTAGGCTTCTATGGGAATTCACAAGGGCATAATATCAAGCCCATTATCGCAGCTTTAGCAGCAGTTTCCTGCCGCTAAAGTGGCGATAATTTTGCTCGCCGTTCTTGAAAATATGCCCCCTGGTTGTAGAGCAGTGGAAATATATATAACGGATGGGGGAGCAAAAGAGGCCCAGTGAACCAGGCGATCTCCACTCAAAAATCTCAGAAAACAAAGCCCAGCTTACATACTGCACATAGAAGTCCAATTTTCAAGGGAGCGTCACATCATATCTTTCTCAGTGTCTCAGGGTTTACTATCTAGTCATACCCACCCATATGTGTCATTAGCTTAAACAAAATAAAACAAAACACACCAGGAGCCCACAGCACTTTAATAACAACTTCTGGATCGTGGGCAGCTCATGGGTTTTTCAGAGGGATTGGCGATCAAAGACAAACGGTTGCAGAGTAAACGTGAATGCCCGCCCGACGGTGAGTACTACATGTAGATGGTTTAACCGACAGTTGTGATACTGAGATTGAATGTGTAATCATAGCTAGTATGGGTGGTCTGATAGGAGGTGTGCTTTAACTGCAGGAGTGAAGTGTGTTGGCACTCTTTGCTTTTTCTATCAAGGGCTCCAGAACGTGATATGAGAGTACGTTAAACACAAAAACAGAGATGATGAAAGCGCTGATTTGAATATAGAGTGGGTGTGGTTACTACTTGATGATTGTTTTAATATGCACATATTTACTTCTAGGTGCTTTTCTTTTTTTGTGGGGAGTTGTGACCCTCTATGACTTTTATTCAGTGGCTTGATGGTAGGATCCCACCTGGCAACTACCTGGTAATTGTACTACGCATAAAATACTGGACAATTCTGACTTGATGGTATATTGTACATATATTGTCTATGCCATTTGCCTTGTCTTCTTTTATCTCCTCTTTTTGAAAACAAACTCCACAGGTCTGGTGAATCCTTGAGTTGGATTTGACTCCCCATGCCCTGATGAAATTGCCATAAAGTACTGGGCAATGAAACATGTTGTCCGTTCAGGTTAAGATGGTCTAAACATGACAACATTATTTTAAACAAGTAAGAACACTATCAAAAATGAAAGAAAGGCGTGATATGTTTCCGTAAATTAATTTTAACATTGGTGGAGAATGTATTCAACCTCCTTTGTATAGCCGGACTCTGGAACTTTCAGGTTTTAAGATTGATATCACTTTATTTTGATACACATCTTCTCACTCTACACAAAGGGGGATATTCTCAAGAACGTGTGATAAGTAACACAACTCTTCACATCTCAGTCTAATGCAGGAAAATAATGCTGTGTTAACTAAGTATTCACAACACAGAGGCACCATGCGATAGTCCCACGACAACGCTCAAATGTCCGCGATAACGTCAATGTGACACCGCAAAAATCCGAAACACAAATGCAAAAAAACTTGCGATGAGGCCAATTGCGATACAAAAAGCAGCAAAAACCAGTGAAAGGCCTGCAAATTCCACACATCTGGTGGGAAAATGCACTATAAAACCAACAAAAAGAACAATCCAAAGTGCATAGCAACATGGATGCACCCGGACCGCGTGCAAAGGTCAACGTGAACCCCACAAGCCCCACAGACCACCAGCAATGAACAACAGGGTTGGGGAAAACCAAGGAGAAGAGGGGGAGGAAGACGGGGTGCAGTCCGCAGGAAAAATAGATCAGCGTCACAGAGGTTACAGAACACTACCATCAACTGACCCACAATTGGACTACCCTGAATGCAGTTGGATTGTCCAGGAAGTCAATGGAGGAGGCCAAGAGGCGCTGGCATGATCTGAAAACCAAACCAAGGACAAACGGTGACAGGAGGTGGGAGTCCTGCATCACAGGAGGAGCTGGAGGAAATGGAGGCCACAGTCATCAGTGAGGAGACGGTGCAAGGAGGTGTGAGAATGGACACAGCTCGAGAAGACCTGCCACAACATCAAGAGGGTGAGTAAGGACCAGGGACTTGGGGGGCGGGGTGAGATGGGCACTATGGCACACATGCACAATGATGTGTAGCACACTGCACATCCACAATGACCCTGGATCGTGTCACTGATCCCAGTGGCACACTGCAGCACACACACATTGCAATAACAGCACATCCACATTGACGACAATGTGGTACAATGTGCAATCCCCGACACTGCAGAACAGAGGACACAACTGGCTCCGCACTTCTGCAGAAACAGGCCAACTACATCTGACAGAGCTGGAAACTTTGAGATGGAAAAGTACGCTGACAACCTCACATCCGTCATGTAGTCCAAATTAACACTGTCCTGCACCAAAATCCAGCACCTCCCAAACAGTCACAATGTACATTGTCATACAGTCTGCATATAAACAAGAACAATGCGCAAACATACATGTCAACACAATGCCAACATGCATCACTCATTCACATTGCAGAGGGACCAACAACACCTCCAGCAGAGCATAGCAAACTACTCATCAGTGAGGCTCGAGAGGACCACCACACTTTCGACTCTGATGCCCTCCAAAAGCCCATGAACATCCCATGCAACCACTACCAGGACCAGTGCAGCCAAGCTACATAGAGGAGAACCCATCCCCTGCAACAGACGACACAGCAGGAAGCACCCGCCAGCACGGCTGGCTTCCAACACTTCACCAAGCCACACATGGCATTCCAATGCCAGGTGTCAGAATGCCAAAAGGAGGTGGCTGAACAGGTGTGGGTGGGGTTCGAACCCATGGAAGACGAACTAGATCACATACGTGGGCATCTAATTCCTTTCATGGACCACCAACACACCACAAAGGAGACCCACACTGCGACAGAGACACATGCATTTGCACATTTCCTGTACTGAACCACACCCAGAGCCCCGCAATTATCAGTCACACACCCGCGCTGGACCTGCGAACGATGGCCTAGCCCACTACTCTTACAAATTGCGTGGGTGATGACAAAGCTACATGTCCAAGCTCCAACCAGCTGCCTGCTGTGATATAGTTGCATCCACTGTACAGAGCACAAAGTAATGTCGTAGGGCCCGGGGCCCTCATGCATACATTATGACCGCACGGATAGACGCAGATAGTATGTGGAACTGGATACATGCACGTGCGCCCGGCCCCTTTATTGGCAGGGTCACATGTACAGTGACGCCTTTGATGGATGTTTGTGGGGGGAGTGTAAGCCAGGCCTCACAGAGTGCTTGGTGCTGGCAACAACTTGAACAGTGATCACCATTAAAACTGAAACTGAAAATACCAGCATTACATAAACAACTGTGAAGCATCATGGTGGTAGCCGGAGCAAGCACAGAGGTCACCAAATATGCAAACAGAAGTGCCCGTGAGTTGCTGTGCACTGAGGTTGGGGCACTAGAGCTGAGCATGCTCATGTGAATGAATTGTCTTGGATTGTGTCCCTTCGGGATATACCTGATGCAGCTGCAGTGGGGTGTGTTACACCTGCATCATCTTTCTTACCATCGTTCCAGGTCTCCCACACTGCCTGAGGTGACATTGCTGAGTAACCTCTCCGCTGCACAAAACTCAATCAGTAACAGTCCATGGGTTGCAGTGCACTGAGTAAGTGGCACCTGGAGTGCTGAGCAGGGTATCAGGCAGATGATGGCATCCATGACAGGTGTGAGCAACTCCGTTAGTCTGCCAGTACGAGTGTTTCGACTCTGGCAGTTGGAGGTGGTCCTGGCAATGGTGGCTTGTGCCTCCTGTGGCGATGCAACGTCCGGGCTGGTCAGGACCCGATTTGATGTGTGAGCCTGGTGGACCCCAGTCCCCAGTTGAGAACGGAGGCAACGGACAGCGCAGGGCACATACACATGGCGTCTATGAACCCCAAGGCCATTGTCTCAGAGGCCATCCAAGATCTCAGAAGACACGGTCCCTGACTTGAGCTGCACAGAGTTAGCGGCCAAGGAAGCACTGCGGCCGGCACAGGCACACTGCCACAGGACGGTGACTTGCGGTGCACTGAGGTAGGGCCACGCGGACTGAATGGGTCCTCATCGATGTCCGATGTGAATGTGGCAGAGGGTTGCTGGGGACGGTGGAAGGTGTCCTCCAGGGCATGATGCAGAGGGCAGAAGTTGTCCGGAAGCAGCAAATTGAGGAGTGGAATGCTACAGCCTCTTTCTCATCACCAATTCAGTATCAGCTACATGAGGATGAAGACAACCCCCTAGGCCATAGACTCAGACACCACCAAAGTTCAACCAGAGAGTGTTCATGAATGCCGGGGAACAGACTTAGTGGCAACGGGGCTGAGAGGGGATGAAGTCTGCGATGATGCCGGTACAATGATATGAACTTGGCTATAGCTAAATCAAGACTCAGTTCCAAATGTGTGACTTCCTTGAGCGCAGTGTGGCCCAAGGGCAGTTCTCAGCGTGGGCCCAAAGACAAATTTGGTTGGGGTCCTATACATAGATTTGGTGGCACCACATCGAAGAGAGTATAGTGATATAAACTCTGCCATTAATAATGTTCTCTGCCATGGTGTAATCAAGACTCAGTTCCAAATGTGTGACCTACTAGTCCGCTGTGTATGCCTGTGGAGTACTTCAACAATAAAGGAGTACTGCAGGCCTGTGTAGCGGAGGCCGTGATGGTCTGAGGAGGCTGCCAGGGTTGCAGGCCTCAGGCTTGGAGCTTGCACCAGTACGTGGTGGGCCCTCTTAGATACACGCCGGTGTTGGCAGGTGGGCAATGAGGCCTGGGTATGCAGGGGCAGGCAAGACTGGTTTGGGGACCAGCGGGCCAGTGTGCAGCAGGCGCACAGGATTCAAGGCAGCACCACTCATGGCGATGGCATCGGCCTTGTGGCAGGGGGAGAGGCGCTGCCCTGGCAGATACATTGGGCATTCCAGAAGAGGACCTCGGCCAGAGTTACGTGCCTTTTATTCACACCTTTATGCTGGCCTGGCATACGCCGGGCCAGCCCATTCTGCTCACCCTTACTGGGGGAGGTAACAAGCTAAATTTCTGCGATCTCCTCCACTGGCTGGGGTGCAATGGTTGCGTCCACTGTCCACTACACTCCAAACCCCAGCGGTCGACATGGATATGTGTGTGGTTTGCATGCTGCAGTCTGGCCAAACAAATCCACGCCAAACTTGGCATTGTGTACATTCTCATTCATCGATCACATATGCCTGTTCCCCACTTCTTCCCACATTTTGCTATTGTGTGCCTGAGGTGCCATGCCATTTATGGCTGATGTGCATGGCTGGCCCTGGTTCCAACAGTAAGTTGTGCTGTTGTGTCTGGTGGGTGAGCATGTTGTTTGGCATGTTGTATGTGAGTTTGTGAGGTGGGCATTCCCAGTGTTGTGAGTTGCATGATTGTGCAGTTGAGGTGGGTGGTGTGTTAATTTAGTATTTGCCAACGAGCAGTGCATTTCCGTGGGTGACATCCTGGTAGCGCTGGTTGATGATGGACTGTTGGTAGATGTAGGAATCTTGCACACTGCCTGGGTGGTTGGCGTCGACGTTGGTGGAGATTCCCTGAGGGTCGACTATTACCTGCACATTGATGGAATACATGCACTTTCTGTTCCGGTTATTGTATGCAGTATTGCCAGGGGGTACAAGTAGGATATATGTGCAGTCAATTGCCCCATTACACGTGCGGGAAGCCAGCTATGATGTAGATGGCTTGCTTGGCTTCCAGCTGTTCCTGCGCAGTGTGGGGGAAGTATAGATAGTGGGGTGCCAAGCTGATGATTTCACCCATGACTGTTGTGAGGAACTTAGATTGGGCTGGCTGTGAGAATACTCCGACTCAGGTGGTTGTTGGTTGGAGGGTATCAGGGACTAACAAGTGCAGCACAGCTAGCAGCTTTGTCTGAGGTGGGATGTTGTTTTTCCGCTGTGTTGGTACAGTCAGCAAGTGGGCATGATGTTCAGGATGCGGAGGATGGTTGTCCCTTTGAGCCTGTAGTGGGCAATGACATTCTCTGGTATTGGGTCTGTGAGTTTGGTGCGTTTTCTGATGTCGCTGTCTTTGTCTGCGCTGCCTCAGTGTTGGCCGGGGGTGGTGGGGATCCAGGCGGGGTCCTGGGGGTGGTGTTGGTGGGTGTTGTGGCCCTCTTGAGTTTCTGGTCTGCATGATGAGTGGCTCCATGGCATCTGTTGCCCTTCAGATGTGGCTCTGGGCTGGGCTCACTTTTGTGGTGCAGGCTGACATCCAACTTTACACCAGGTCAGAGCAGGTGTTAATTTCTTGCTGCTAACGTGCCTTATCCCTTGTTTTGGGATCTTTGTGCCGATCTGGCTGGTCATTGAGAATGTTGCAGAGTGGTGTTGTTGTAGTTTTTTGCATGGGAATGCCTACTCTGTATCTCATTAGCGATAGTTGCAGGGTCATTTGTGGCGATGTTTTTTGCGGCTGCTATCGAAGATAAACTGGTGATATGGGCAGTTAGCACTAGCTTGAGGAAGGGGCGATACATTTATCGCAACTTTGGCTGCGATAATGTGCCGTTAACTCGGCAATAAATCCTTGAGAATATGCAATATGCATCATAATTGGGAGTTTGGACATGTTCCTTGGTGTCAGGAAAGTGCCAATGATGACATAGTGAGCTATCAGTTGAGCACCTACCAGTATCTCCCTTGGTGTTGCTTACGTGAGGCACTTCCTCACTCACCTCACACTTTGGTATACCCACATATTTATTAAAGTGTTGTGGGCTCTTGGCCTGCCTTGTTTGATTTGATTTGAGATAATGTCACATATGTGTGAGTATGACTAGATAATAAACCCTTTGACCCCGAGAACGATATGGTGTGATGCTCGAACTTTGAAGGTCGACATTAAACACTTACAGCTGTGGGCTGAAGATGTAGAGGGCAGGTTACGTCACAATAATGATTGCTCCCTTGGTCTGCCAGAGAGGGTCGAGGGTCCCAACATGGAACTGTTTCTGGTACAGTGGTTGATGAATATAATTCTTGTCCTGCCAGGTAAGATCCCCAAATTCTTCTCCATTGAAAGAGCCCATCGGGCCCCGGGTCAGCTGTCACCTCCTGACGCAGCCGCATGGACTGTGATAGCATGCCTCTTGAACTACAAGGACAAGGACTTGATTTTGCAGGCCTTTCGCTCAAAGGGTCTATGGCACTGTGAAGGTGCAGCGGTGACCGCCTAACCAGATTACACTTCAGAGGTACAGCATCACAGCAGCTCATATGTGGGGGTCAAGCAGCAACTGCGCCAGATGGGCTTCAAGTATGCTCTGCTCTTCCCTGCCTTGTTGCAAGTGGTGGTGGGGGAGACAACTCACTTCTTCTAGATGCCTCAAGTGGTGGGGCCCTGGAACCCTGAGGGGGGGCATCATCAGCTGATGGTGGCCTGTCTGGCAGCCAGGGGGAGGTCCAGGGCCTAAGGAGATGCTGCAACCATGAACCCAAACACCATCCCACCAATGACAAGCAGCCCATAGGAGGTTTCAAGTAGTTGCAAAAGTTTTGCTGCACAATCAGAATTCCTATGCTGCCCTGTTCTCAGGGTGGAGCTCGTATATCGAATCTGCCACTGAGTGCATCTGTGAAGTCAGCAGACATGGGATTCGGGGGCTAGTCCTTACTAACTAACTGGCTGACATCATTATTTAATGTGCACTGGCTGCGGGATAAAGTGGGTTGCTAGAGGTAGCCATGGGTGTGCCCCTTGTTGCTGGGCTGGGGGACTGCCAGAGGGGCTGGGTGCTGGGGACACCGGGGACACATTTGTGGGAGTGGGGATTTATTGAGGGATGTGCGACTGGGGCACAGCCACGTTCCCCTTTGTTTCTTAATTGGACATGTTCACAAGGATTTTGATGTATACCTATTTGGATACTATTTCTTTTTTACAGGCGGACTATGCTGTAGAAGTTTAGCCTTGGGATGGGGGTTGGTTTGGGGGTTGTTGTTGAGCTGGAGTTTACAAGATGGCAGGCAATGCACAAGGTGTTTTGAAGAGAACATGGGGGCACACAGGTTTGACGGATGGGTGGGCCGTGGGTGTTTGTGCAGGCACACATGCAACAACCCAGATGGGTGATACCCATAAGGTAGTGCCTCCATTGTATCACCATGTGTTTGAGGTATGGCCATGCCCAGGAAGTTGTATACTCCTACCTCACACATCATCTTGCCCATATGGCTTTATTGCAGCAAACAAACTTGGTGGCTGAGGACATCTGGAAGTTGGAGGCTGGTCATATTTTGAACAGCTTAGTTGGCTTTCTACTGGGGCAGAGGGTTATTGATCTGGATTGTCCCAGTGTTATCTTTTGTGGTGCAGTCATATAGAATTGACCAGGAGGGCGGGTATGTGGCTTTGGAGGGACTGTTGGATGGCGACCCTTTTTAATTGGTGGCACTTTATGTCCCTAATGTACATCATTCTAACTTTCTGGCTAGGATGTCTCCTGCTCTCCCGCAGAAACAGCAGGCATGGGGCATATGGGCGGGGGATAATAATGGCATTGTAGATGTTGCAGTGGACCCATCTACTATTTCAATGGATGGGATGGAGTGCAACCAGGTGACGCAACCCTTTAAACAGTAGATGGATAACATGTAGTTGCATGATATGTGGTGGCTGCAGAACCCAGACATCAAGGAGTACTCCTTCTACTCCCCAGTGCATTATGTGCACACACAACTGGACCTCTTCCTTTGTAGTGATGAGGTATGTAGGTGCGCAGTAACAATGACTATCTTGCACGCTCTGTCTCTGACCACTGCCTTCTGTTGCTGATGATGCACTGGGTTCATGAAAGAGCTGTGTTCTTCTGGTGGCACCTGCGGTTGAAGGCCTTGGAGGCCTTGTAGGACCTACCATGCCGACACACCATTGGCTCATGTCTCGTACAATACTATCAAAAGTACCTAATACAGCTCTATCTTTGCATGCAAGTTGTCCTATTTATTTCTATAGTTTTGCATACTTAAATTGCATTCTATTTCAGAAATCATCGTCTATATTTCTAAATTCTGCTTGAAAAACGAATCTTTACTTAAATGTAGGGTTGATGCCTTTTTGTTTTGTCACATGGCCTTTTCCTTCCCTTAAATCCTAGAAAACTCTCATCTCTAAGAGGCATATATATCAAGCCCTTTTCCCGTTCGCAAATGGGCCGATTCTCAGAATCGGGCCGCTTGCGAACAAGAAAAAGCCTTTTGGAATGTATCATCCCTAAAGGCCCTTGCAAAATAGGGAATGCCTAAAATTGGTGATTCCCTATTTTGCTAAATGCATTTAAGGAATCGCAAATTGCGATTCCTTAAATACAATGTAGGAAGCACCAAAGTTGTGCAATTTTGGCTTGAGAAATCGCGGTGGTAATTTGCGATTTCTTTGAAAAATGCACTTTTTTGCATTTTTCAAAGTGCCATGTGGCACACATACATGCCCTTAGGGCATGCATGGGTGCCAGATGTGCACACATTCATATTTCAGGGGTGCTACATGGTGTCCTTTTGACACCCTTGCACCCTTGAAATTGCAATCGCAACTTGCGAGTACCTAATGGGTACTCGCAAATTGGGAATATCTTACTATTAATTCCTATGGGCTTCTAGGCCCATAGGAATGAATGGGAAGGTATTCCTTAATTGCGAATTGCGAATTAAGGAATATGTAGGAATCGCAATTATTTTTTCGATTTCGACATACATAGCATTTTGCGGGTCCATAATAGCGGTTCGCTAAAATTCACTATTAAGGACTCGCAAAAAGGCTATTTCATACATATGCCCCAATGTCACAGGCATCCTTTCCTTAATGTCTATTATTGTCTATCTGCAAATTGCTCACAACTAATTTCAAAGATAACAACCTCTCCTTTTTTTGTAATATCACAGCAACCAAACAATACGTAATCTATTAACCACACAAAAGATCTGCATGATCTCACATACCCATCTTACCACTAATTCTTACACCAAACCCCGATAAATGTAATCTAACACAAAGAAGCTAGAATTAAATCATGGATTGGTTTGCTTGAGTGCACAGGACTAACCCACAATAATTAATAACACTAGACTAACCACTAATCTTGGGCTCTGGATCACAGTGCTGCCTAGTGGAAAGAACTTCAAAGCCTCATCATTTGTAGTAAGTGCTATATAAATACTATCACAGTTACAATTGTTGCACATCACATCAACCTTTACAGCGCAACGATCCAGATCTAAATGCTGCCGAAATTCACCAGAAGAAACGATGTGGCTTATAAATGTGGTTAACTTGGGAAGAGTTTTGTTGACATGCATGATCAGTTGTGGCACACACTGGCTGCATCAATGTGATTGTTCTGCCTATGCGTGGGTGCGTTAAGTTGTATAAGACAGATTGTCCATGTGGGCTTGCCCACCAGTCCAGAAAGACTAAGGGGCTTATTTACAAGGCCCTTTGCGCCACTTTTGCGTTGCTTCTCCCATGTTAAAAATTACGCAAATGTGGCGCAAGGGCTTTGTAAATAAGCCCCTAAGTATCTGACTCCTGTTTGGTGTTGAGCTACACAGAAGCACAGAAATGAATTCACTACAGCAGTCAGAGTAAATACTCTGTAGAGTCTGCCAGAAGCTACAGAGGATCAACCCACACGAAGCACAAGGGGCCAGATGTACAAAATTGCGTATCTGCGATTTCCTAAGAGCAAATTTTAGCAATTCGCTATTAGGAAATCACAAACTGCGATGTACAACAGTGTGTTTGACACTGTTAGTCGTTTGCAGTGGGTCACAAATGGCCCTGCCTCATCAATATTCATGAGGTGGGATACAATTTGCGACCCATTGTGAATGGCTACAATCACAGGGATGGTGGCCTGTTGGGGTCAGCAGACCACCATGTCTGTGATTGCTTTTTAAATAAAGCAATTACTTTTTCTGAAATGCAGCTCGTTTTCCTTCAAAATTAAACAAAAAGCTACCTTTTCAATTTTTCAAGAGTAGGCAGTGGCCCGTGGGTCAACTGCCTGCTCTTAAAAAATGCTAGTTGCCACATTCACAAAGGGGAAGGGGTCCCTTGGAGATCCCTTTCTGTTTGCGAATGGGTTTCCACCAACTTGAAGTTCGTGGTGACTGCGAATGTTTTGCAACCACATTCCTGGTCACAAAACATTCCTACACACTAGTGCGACTCGCTGTTAGGAAGCAACGCCCTTAACATGCCCCTTCCTAATAACGATCTGCAAACCCTATTTTGTGAATCAGTAATAGGTTACCGACTCGCAAAATAAGATTGATACATGTCAAAAAGCATTTTAAAGGTTAGCGAGTAGTAAAATGCTTCGTACATCTGGAAGCAAATTTAAGGTAGTTATGCTAAATATGCAGTACAGTCTACTTAGACGTTTTAGAGAGCAACCCTCCGGTAGGTACTGGTTGTTGGCAGCTGTATTAAATAATATGAATAGTCCTAAATGGTTCCCAGTGCCACAGTGGAGCAACCCATAGGAATGAATGACAGCCAATATAAGTGATTTGAAGAGTTAACCAAGGAGTGTCAGGAACAGATAGGTTACAGTCTGCCATGGTAAACTCTCTGGAGCAGGGTCATAATGGTACAGAAGATTGCCCGGACATCACATTTTAGTGCGGGGGTTTTTGGATTTTATGGGTAGTTTAGATCTTCTTACCAATTAAAAAAATAAATTTATCATGTCCTGTGGGCCAAAAAAGTATCTTTTAAATACCATTACTGTAGACAACCAAAAATTACAATGCACCAGCACTTTTCCTTATTTGGGGCTACTTTTTTTCTGCTAGTATTTCCTGAATTGACCATGTGGTATATAGCAAGAATACGTTTTCCAAAGCTATTAACTCAATTCTTGGTCTACCGCAGCCAAAATGGACAGGGATATTGTTAGCTCTCTTGAAAATCTATAAAACTCAGTGCATTCCAACAGCAACATATGGGGCAGAGGTATGGGGCGACAAAAAGAGTAATAGCATCCAGCTCAAACAAAATAGATTTTGTGGAAAAATCTTGGAAGCACCGATCTCCACTTCACACTATATCTGCCATGCTGAATTAAAACTGCACTATATATATATAAAGGTGAGGCCTGCCCTTTTTTGGATTGCTATCTGGAAAAATCCTGCTGCATCCCTGACTAAAGATATAATAAGTGACTGCCTCAAGTGTGATAGGGGGAAAGAAATACCATGGCTTGCCGCAGTGAGGGAGAGCTTGAGTAGTATTAACTATGTATTGGTTTTTACTAATCACACCGAAATTGATAGAATGAATACAAAAGTCCTTTGGGATGGCCTTCATGATCATTATAGAAAGTTAAGACATGAAAGGGAGACCCAGAAAATGTATGTAGCAATCTATTTGCCTATCGTGGTTGTATACATTAAACCATCTAGTTATCTTTTAAAACCAATGGGTCGTTGGGAGAGAGGACCCTTTCTTCCGTTTAAGGGCTGGGATAGTAAAGTTTTTACTGTGTTTCCCTTTGGGATACACTGCTCATTTAGATCAATTACCATGCCCATGTGATGATAGGAGTGGGCAAATAACATTCCTTAATTTTTTGCTTCAATTTTTTAAAAAAATGTCACTTATCCATTAAAATACAGCCTTTATGGAAATTTGCAAGTTGAAAGATGACGAACGAATTGTTCTTGTAGGAACTTTTCTAAAAACTGCAGTACGCGCCCATAATACAATGCGCACTCTATGAAGCTGGTTTTATTTAACTAATTTGACATACATAGCTATGTCTTATATGAAATTAATGTATACTGTCTAGGGATTCGTTTTTAACCACCTCACATTACTTTTTATGATTCATGGGGATTTTTATTATTAACAATTCTTATTTGTCTTAACATGCTCTGGTATGTATGATTTTATCCTACTGTTTTATGATAATTGGATTTGTGTACCCCCTTCTGTTATTATGATTGATTCATTGAAAGTAGCTCTTCTTACTGATTAAGATAGCTAAAAAGAGACACACGTTGCAAACAGGGGCAGTTTTAAACTTGTAAAGACACACCATATAGGTGTTTGCATGGTATGGGAGTCTACATTAATTTCTGCATTCAGTAGGCAATGTTTTAGGCAATACCAGGGAAAATAACAGTAAAATCAACGCAACAGTTGATACAACAGACCCACAAACTGCAATAAAAGGGCACACTGACCGATGTGAGCCCTTCTAGCACAGCCAGATTGCCCTTTAGGCAAGACCAACCTTGAGCTGGCTAGTCTACTGTAAATAGATATGTCAGAAGCCCATAGCCATGCACTGGGTACAGACAGGCATGCTGTTGATACAGGCAGCCAGGGTGCAGTACTCAATTCAGTCCAACTAAATGGGGGCGGCGTATTTAGCTTCCCCATTTAATAGTGTTGGTAGTAGGGTAGAAGCTATGGGAATAATTAGTATAATTTAAAAAAAATCTCTTCATTGGATTTTTACAGCATCATAATTAAGGCTCCCGGTTTTCCATTTTTTCAGATTTTTACAGATAAATACAAACAGAAAACAATGGGCTTCCTGTCTGTATTTATTTTTAAAAGGGGACAAATACAGAAAATTGTGATTCTTGTGAGGGACTCTCCACACTATTCTTCAAGAATTCCAGGCCATCCGCTGAGCAGATAGACAGCATGGAGTGGTAAAAAGCAGGAGGAGCTTTCCTCAAATATCCGCATATATTAACATATATCTGTATTTAATGTTAATATTTACTTGTGGGTGCAGTGTTTTGTTGAATATGGCTGCCTAATTTCCTCAAATGTGACAGGCATCAAAGTAGGAGTGCATTTTTATCAGTTAAATTACATGGGGGCATATTATCAAGGGGGTTTATCTCCTCTTATTTGGCTTTAAAAGCCAAGAAAGCGGAGATAAAAATTATCTCCCTATTACCTAGCTGTCGCTAACACCAGTTAGCGACAGCTAGCAGGAGATAGCGACCATCTTGGGCCCCGCTTTGCATGTAAGTGATATTTATCACTAATGACATGCAAAGTGGGCGTGGCAAGATGTTAGCGACTGGAAACAGTCGCTAACATCGCTATCTCCTATTACCAATTTTTGGAGATATTCGCGCTAAGCGCAAATACCTCCAAAAGCTAACACCTGCCCTGAGCAGTTCTTAGCCATGTTATCCAATGGTAGGTGGATAACATGGGTAAGAGCATTAGCTCGGTAATGGATGAATATCGCTGACTTTTCAGCGATATTCATGCATTTCGGCTGATTTTTATCGCTTAGGAGATAAACCTTGATAATAGCAAGGTTCCTAAGCAATAAAAATCGCCGCAGCTCAGCAATAAAAATATCGCCGCTAAACCAACATAGCGATAATTATCGCTAGTTGTTGGTAATATGCCCCAAGGTCATCTAATAAATAAAAGTGGAAATTCACTCTTTATGACTCTATTTATTCAGAAAACACAATACAAATATGGATAAATACCAATAGGATGGCTAAAAAATAAATAGGGATAAATACTGATGGAAATGTTAAAAAAATAAATACCATAAAACCAGGAGCCCTAATTATAATACAATAAGCAGCCAGTGTGTTTGAGCTCACGCCCCCACAGTAAAGATTTCTCTGGAATCCATCCAGAAGGGGCATGTCATAAATCCAGGCAGCAGTCCCACTACCCCACCTGGCACTGAACAGCAAACATGGCACTTAATCAAACAACGGAGTAAATTTTCAGAGGAGTCACGTGGGGCACATTCCGTAGGCAGTAACAGGTCCCAGGTGCCACAGGGCACCATAAAAGTGCCTTAAAGTGCGGAGCAATGAATTACCAAGAATGTCCTGTGTTGTCAACATTACTTTTAATAATTCCCCTCTCCGGGTCGACTCTCATCATTCCTTGCCTCTTTCAGTAAAGCATATGTGTCCCGAATAGTGCATCTGGGTTCCCTGCCACCTTGAGAACGAAACCTGGCAATGACATCCATCAGTCTCATAAAGAGCTCTAAAACTTGAACAATGAACCTGCTTGTCTGCTGATCGCCTTTTGTTCTGGGTCAGATACCTAAGAGATGATGGGGCACATTTAGGAGGAAGTGGCGCAGCGTGGCAACACATTCCTGTGCACTACCCTGCGTTGGCGCACAAACAGCTGCCATGGGCTTGCGCAGGCACCCTTGTACCATGGTACATGGATGCCTACGTCATGGGGAGATTTTTTTTGGGCAGTAAGGGGCATCTTTCTGCACAAAACAATTACTACATGCATTTTCCTCTTTCAATGCAGGCTGTAGAATGCAGCACGTACTGAAAGAGGAAAAAACGAGGAGAAATTAAAACTTTTCTCCTTGTTGAGCCTCCCCTGGGGAGGCATAGCATGCACAGCATTTCCACATTTACGATCCATCGTAAATCTGGAAATGTGTCTGGGTCTATGGGTGTTGCATGGGAACACCCACAGCAACACCCATGGAACACCTCTTTCGTGCAAAGTGCTGCGTGTAAAGGGGCTGTATTTCCAAGCACAGGAAAACCAGGCAGGGTGGCATTTCTGGTCCTTGTAAATATGAAGTAGTAAAATCCGCCACTAGTATGTCACAGCACAGGGAGTTTGTAAATCTGCCTCCAAATTCGGGATAACAGGTCAATGACTTCCACCAGTACCCAGTGAAGGGAAGGGCAATCCCACACCATGTGATAGAAGTAAGCAATTTGGTGATGTCATTGCAGACACTCCGATGGAGCCCCAGGGAATGTGCTTTGGTGACAGGTATGTCTGATGTAAGAAGTTGAATTGCGTGCACGGAATCATGGATTCCTGGAGTCATGCCTCACATGTGCCTTGGCACTCCCCCATTGGTTGTCAGACCGGGCGGTTCCCAGTGCATTCTTCCACTTGGCCCTAACCAGTATCTCCGTCCCTTAATGCTGTGCATGTAGGGCACTGTGAATCACAGTGATGGGCTTACTGGCATCCCGGGTGGGCTTATTTACAAGCCCCTTCCGTCACACGTGCATCACTTTTTCCCATAATAAAAGTGGCGTACTGGCAGCGCAGTAAATAAGACCCCTGTATGTTAGTAAAACCTACAGTAGGATTGATGTCTGTGGTTCCTCAACCCACCGCCCCCAGTGAGCGGTAAGCACATGATGAATAGCGTACTCCAGAAAGAACCCACCGTTATCCCATATTTATCCCCTGGAGCTTGAAACCTCTTTAGCACCCTCTCCTGATAGAGGTCCTCAGTTAGCAGTACCTCAGTCTCCTTCCAGGTGCGTCAAGCGATCCAGTCGAAAAGGCTGTCTATCATCGGCAGCTGCCAAATCAGCAACTGGAGGTCATAGGGATGGTGTCTCCCCTTGTAGGGTGACCAGGCGTCCCAAGTTTGCCAGGCCGGTCTCGGTTTTTCAACAGTTGTCCTGGCAGATTTCGGTAAAAATGCGTCATGTCCTGTTTTTTTGAGATGGTAAACTGAAAACCGTGAGAGGCACGTTTTTATGTGTTCCAAAACAGGGCTATTAAGCAGCTATAACAGTAAGCAATTTAATTCATAGATATGATGCTGGTTTTAAAAATTACATTTTATTTATTTTCTTAGTGCCTCTTTTGTTTTTCTAGGTTGATGTGCGCGGTTATTCATTGCCACTTTGTTGATGTAAAATTGTAGTTGTTCCTCTATTTTTGGAAATCGTCCCGGTTTTTAGGTTTCACGATCTGGTCACCCTATCCCCTTGTCACAGACATAATTGTACCAATACTTGTGCTCCACAAGCATTATTTTTTTCCCCGGAGTGGCGATCCGGGCACTGTGCCACAGCCACGTCAGGACAGGCACATTACAAATGCTTTTGAATACCTAGAGACTTGTGACTGTTTGGAGGTTCTTCTCATTTGCCTTGCATTGCTAGACCATTTCTATAACCTTCACCCCTGGGAATAGTATCAGTGTGGGAATGTCTGCTTCAAAACATCAAAGTGGCTGTTACAAATGCTTAAGTTACATATAATATATATAGGTTCTGCATATGCAGACATCTTGGCGTGCTAAAGTAAAGCAAACTTGTCAATCACCTCTAGGTCCTATTGCGCGTCATGCAACTTTTCACATTCTCTTGGCTCCGTTTTGCATTTAAATATGTTGACGGGCGCGCTGATGTCTTGTTGTTTATCTTGAATAAAGCTCGTTATCAACAGACCACTCTCTGTCTCATGTTGTGGCTACAACAAAATAGTCATTAGCTCCATTATAATTCACATCAAATGTGAATTCCTTAATAGAAATACTAGTTGTAATGATATGTAAACTGAAATACTTGTTGCCAAAATTGTCATTTAGCAGCTCTAAGAATCTGATCTAAAAAAGGCTTAACACAATTTCCTCAGGTCCAAAAAGGGCTCTACCCAAGTTCATTAGGCTTGGGAATGTCTCCATAGGTTCCTCAGGTTTGGGAAGGTCTAACAAGGCCTCTACACAATTGGCTTGGGCTTGGGAAGGTCTAAAAAGGGCTCTAAAAAAGTTCCTCAGGTCCAGTAAGGTCTACAAAGGGCTCTATCTAAGTTCCTTAGGTTTGGAAACGTCTAAAAAGGGCTCCTCTACACAGGTTCCTTGAGTTTGGGAAGGTCTAAAAAGAGCTTTACACAAGTTCCTCTGGGTTGAGAAGGTCTAAAATGGGCTCTGTACAAGTTCCTCAGGTTTGAGAAGCTCTAAAAGGGCTCTACATAAGTTCCTCAGGGTTGGGGAGATCTAAAAAGGGCTCCATACAATTTCCTCAGCTTTAGGAAGGTATGCAAGGTATTTGCGTGGAATTCAATTAAGATGTCTATGCATGGTGCCTATGCTACCGGGATTTGAGGCTCGGTCCCTCATTATAGGGGGCGAGATGGCGCTTCCGGAAGAGCGTTAGTCCGGTCAAGACATCTTTGAAGTGGCTGTTCTTTTTAGATTCTTTAAATACAAAACAAAAACAATTCTGCTCTTACCATAGGCACCCTTGCACTATGTTGCCATCATTGGTGCTAGGCAGCCTTAAGCTCACCAGCAAAGGGAGAGAGCTTAAAAGTGTAATATATCAGTAGATATGGCTTTTTTCGCTCTTTCCCATATATGCAAAGCATCACAGCAACTTGCCTTACTGAACTACGATGCGTAAACTCTTAGCAAATCTTTCACCTTTTGCTCCCAGGTCCAATTCAATATCTCTGAGTTCCTCTATAGGGAAATGCATTAAAAAACCAATAGGTTTGACTTTAATGTGGTAAATAATGCAAGCACTGGTAATCACAAATGGCATATGTTTGCACACTAAAGTCAAACTTATGTATTGGCTTTGCTAATGCTTCTTCTCATAGGGGCTCCTGAGGAGTGCTTTACCCCATTTCTTGATAGCGCAGACCCACCTCTTTGCTTGTATTAGCCCAGCCTTAGCGTTCAGGTCTATTTTCCCCCCTGAAATGATGTACGCCTTCGTCAAAGAAAAAACTAAATTTGATTGATGCAATAAATATATTTGGCATAATGTATATCCACTTACTACCCACAAAAACATAGTCAATATTTTTTAATACAGTGTATTCATAGGAAGGTTTTATGTCATTGTTTGCATTGTGCGGCATAGATATATAGAAACAATGGGTCTCATTTATTAGTTTTTGCCTTAGGGCAGTGCAGCAGGCCTTCCTGCTGCGCTGCCCTATGACAAAAGAAAAGGGCAGGAATGCGCCGTATCTATCAGATACATCGTAGTCCTCTCTTTTTTCCCAGCGCAAAATAGTCTGCCGTGCACCAACGCAGGCACCTTTGCACCATGGTGCAAGGGTGCTTTCATTGAGGGGATGATTGTGTTTGTGCAGGAAGGGAAAATTTCCCTCACAAGAGGTTTTTTCCTCTCTGTATGTGTGCTGCATTCTGTAGCACACATAGAAAAAGGTAAAACAAGGAGAATTAAAGGGCCTTATTTGTGAAGGCCTGCAACACTTTTACTCTGCTGTTGCATCACTTTTGGTGACGCTGTGGTGGCATAAATAATGCATCATGTTGCCCATATTTTCAAAGTGACGCATCTAAGCAGATGCATCACTTTGTATAGGCCTGCACTACGTTATACCTGCGTCAGGTATAATGTATGCACGGTGGGCTTTCCCCCGCAATAAAGGGTCGTAGAAGTGGCTTAGTGAAATCAATGAGATTTCACTGCAACACTTCTAGGACTCTACTGTGTCAATATCTTACGCCTGCCTGACAGCTGGTGTAAGACTGACACACGCTGGAGTTGCGCCTGTTTTCAGACACACCCCAGAAATGCCTCACTTTTGCGCCTACAGATACTCCTAACGATATGGTGCATCGTACATTAAATAAAGCTCATCCATGGTGTTGCAAGGAGGACGCAGTGAAAACTGTTGCATCGCTGTTTTCATTCAACGATGCACCTGTTTTCATGAATGAGGCCCAAAGATAGTTCTCCTCATTGTAAGTTTTTGGCGCTGCCTAAGATTTACGATTTCTCATAAATCTGGGGCAGTGCCAAAATACCATGGATGTTGCTGGGAACACCCCCAGTAACACCCATCGCACCCCCTTTAACATAGAAAACTGCATTAAAGGGAAAGATATTTATCAGGCAGCATTAAGCCAAAAAAGTGGCATAGTTCTATCTGATAAATATCGTACAGGTTCCTGCACCTCGGAACGTCACAAAAAGTGACGTTTCGGCGCAAGGGGCCACATAAGTGAGGCTCAGCGTTTTTTTCAATTCATTTATGCTATTTTTTGGTGCTGAAAACACGAACTAGAATTTTTTACATATTAATTTTGTTATTGTTATGTTAAAAAAAACAGACTAGGTTTTAAAAGCTCTTGTAAAAAAATGTCATGGCATCAAAGCAGTATTCGTGCTAATAAGAAAAAATGTAATCTCACAGTCACTCTTTAACCTTTATTCATTGTGCCAGTAGATGGCGATAGAGCATAAAATGTCAACTGTTCATGACAAAACTGTATGATAAACTACTACTTCTCAAAAACAGGATGTCTGGTACAGCAGATATATTTTTCATGCTTTTCTGTAAGTGTCTCCTGTGCCTATGACCACACAGAGGCACTGCGGGACGACAATTACACAGCGTTTTGGTCCAGCCACTCTGGGACTCATCACAGGGCAGGCAAGAAAGAGCTGCTAGAGGGAAGGCCTGGAGCGTCCTGGCATGGTGTCCAACCCCTCACTCTGTCAACCCTTTATAAGCAGTAAAATAAGTACCTGTTGGTGGCTGCACTGAAGGGGTCCTGGGCATTGCAGCTTTAGGAGCACATGCAGGATATAGAGATGCAAATAGAGACACCTGCCATTAAATAGTCTTGAATGACTGAATAAAAGCCATGCTGAGGATAGGAATACCACCTGATCAGCATGACCGCTATTTTAATATTTCGGCCGGTACAAAAACTATGAAAATCACCTGAAGCCGTTTTTCTCCCTTTATCAGTAAATATAAGCGGAATTCACTGTAAAAAAGTGTTCCAGATCTGCCTTAATGATCCCTGGCTGATTATTAAAGTGAGCAAAGAAAGAAAGGATTTTGTTAAAAATGATCGCAGACAATTTTATATAAAGTTCTATTTAAGTATCGTGTCTGG
The DNA here is from genome assembly GCF_964263255.1 of Lissotriton vulgaris. Taxonomy (NCBI): domain Eukaryota; kingdom Metazoa; phylum Chordata; class Amphibia; order Caudata; family Salamandridae; genus Lissotriton; species Lissotriton vulgaris. Next base: position 782,232,685 of record NC_141696.1, on the reverse strand, counting down.
GCCTTTACAAATTCTTAAAACGTGAGCAAGTGGTCGGTAATTTTCTCTGGGAAATGGGGCATCCCTTGATGGGGACTTGTCCTGAGAGCGTGCATTTTTAATTTGTTTCTTGGATTGAGCTTTTTTCAAAGATCTCACTTACTGGGGCATATTTACAAGAAGTCGCATAGCGCGGCTTTATCCTCCTTTGCTTAACGCCGTGCTGCGCCACTTCTGAAACGCAGGGCTGCACCGTATTTACAAGAATACTGTGCAACCTTGTGTTTCCCCCTGCACTGGCGCTAATTTAGCTGCCTAGCTCCAATGCGGGCACCTTGCACCATGGTGTAAGGGTGCCTGTGTTGGGGAAAATTATTGTTTATCTGCAGGAAGGAGTCCCTTCCTGCACATAAACAATCTGAAATGACGTTGTGAAACTTCTATGTGTGCTGCTTAGTGCAGCACACATAGAAGTTGCAAAACACCATTTTTTAATGATTTTTTGTGTGCAGGAAGGGACACGTTCCTGCAGATAAACAATCAATGGTTTTTTGCTGTTTCTATGTGTGCTGCACAACGCAGCACACAGGAAAACAACAAAAACAAGGAGAAATTAAACATTTCTCCTTGTTGCGCCAGAGTAAGACCAGGTTTTCCCTGGTCTTAATTTTGGTGCTGCCCCATATTTATGCCACACGTGTAAATATGGGGCGGCCTCAAAATCAATGGGTGTTGCGGTGGAATGACCACCAAAACACCCATTGCCTGCCCCGCTAAGTATAGCATGAACCGGTGCCGTATTCCCAAGTTAAGTAGCTTAACGCCGCCTTGTGAATAAAGCAAAGACCCTATCGCCACCACATCATTGAGAAAAGTGACGTTGTAATGGTATACGGGCTTGTAAATATGCCCCATTGTCAGATTAGTGAACAGAGGCACTGAGAGATTACAATTGGCCCAGGATGAGTAGGAGACCATAGGCGGGACACTGAAGCACAACGCTACTTACCCCAAAGGTTGTAAATTTACCACAATATTACATTTCAGCAAAAATACCATGAGACTGGGCATGCCCCCCTCCCCTTAAAAAAAAAAAAACAGTTATTTTTGTTTTGTTTACTACAGATTTGCTGGCAGCTTTTAAATAGATTATTTCTAAATACTTTCAACCTTGCCAAAAAGGGAGGAGACAAATAGGTTGAAATGCTGATTGCCCAAGAGCACACACTTTAGCCAAACAGGGAGGCTGAGATTAAAATCAATGTCTCTTTATTCCACAGCAGTTTCCAACTAATCCACTAGATTGCAACTGAGGTGGCATTGATTCTGATGACAAGGATAAGAGACTGTGATTGTGAGAGCTTTCCTTTGGGTCCGGTGGCAGTAAGTGATTACAGGGCACTATCTATAGTGGATGCTGACATTTACTGGGCCTGGGTGAAATTTTAATCACATGCCATAATTCATGTACTTCTGGTTATTTCATTTTATATGAAATTCCTCAAATTACTCTGTAAGAAATTGGCTTATTATTTGGGGTCGGTGAATACCCAACTCAATGAATAATCACCACCATTATCAGGGTGAACCACTAAAGACACTAAATTATCCAGAGTTCAACTCTTGGGTAGTAATGACACAGAACAAGCAGGATTCATTTAGAGACTCTGTGTAAAGGTTTGTGCAGTACAAAACAGTAATAAAGTCAAAACACAACACAAGAAAAATCCCAAACCAATTTTTTTTTAATAGAGTAACGCTTAATAAATAAAATGACACCAAAATGACAAAAATCCAATAAATTGATCTGGAGATATGAAATTTTAAACTGTTTTATTAAAACAGTGCCACAAATTGTTAAGTTACAACTGTGGCCAACTGGTCACAGAAGACCAGCACCTAGGCAGGCTTTGACGCCAACCGAGATGGAGCATGGGTCAGATACAGAAACCAGATTCCACTTGATCAGTAGTTTGAAGTTGCTACTTAATCTTACAAATGGAAGTCCAAAATCTTCAGCGGGACAAAGAAGCAGGCTGTCACCGAGAAGGGTGCCACACGGTAAGCTGTTCATTTTTGTGTCAGGAAAGGTCTGAGGGGGGAGAAATTAGAATTTTGCACCCATGGAATGTCTCTCACCAGCCGGTTGCTTTTAGTGTCTTAGCACAGTCAAGATTTCTTCGTTCACACTTAATCACATTTTTGGAGCTTGGTTTCCTTCAGCTGGGTAGAGCTCAGGCTGTAGCTAATGGTGGCTCCACAATGCCGGAGTTGATCTCCACGAGGTTCAAAACATGCTGCAGCCACCAGTGATATTTAACTTCATTTTTTACCATATAATAATGATTTAGAAGTACCTTAAATATGCCAATTATGGGTATACCATTTTCATGATGTTAAAGGGAGGAGCACAGGCTTTTTACCAATGGCTAACCAGGTGGAAAATACACAGAGTTCTCCAGTCAGCAAAAACAGATAGAGTTAACATTTGGGAGTACACCACACAAAAGATGGTAGTTTCCTACATACAGCCACACTACTTCATGTATTTACATTATATCTGTAACAAAAAAATTGCTGTGAGGGCAACATTGCTGTTCATCATTAGCCACAAACAGCAGAACGCAAGTGGCTGTTGTTTATGGTGGTTTCATTTTTTTGCCCTACATTTTAGTGCGAAAGGCATCCTTGCATTAAAACTGACTCAAGGACGCAGTTTATCCGAAAATGTTATTTTAAAGGATGGATTTGCATTTCTCATAATTATGCATAATTTTGAAATAGAGCGTATTCACGCAAAAGCCAATGCAAATGACAGGATTTGAGACATTCCTAATATTAAACATTGGTGTTTCAGGGCTTAAGACTATTTCATACAATTTGGAAAACAGAGTCTTTGTAAACCTGTCACTCAAATGAGGCAATAGCGAGCAGTCGTGGCTTACTCCTGGGGTGGTGCAGAAGAGTCCACCTGTGTGGCCACAGGGGCAACACAAAATTCAAGAAGATTTTTTTCTGCAAAGACCAATTCCAACTGGATTTGAGCTGGAACCCTTAGAAGTGACTAAGAGGAACTATTTCAGAAAGTCTGAAAAGGTGAGGTTCTGAAGCTGCATCAGGAACTCATGGTAAACATGTCTGATTTTGAGAGGACTTTGTCAGATACTGTTTCAGGCTTGCCCTGCTGAAAGATTTAGAGCTCCGAAATAGAGACTAAGGTCTCGATTCATTGTTTGACAGACTGAATAGCACCCATTGGAATGGCAGAGTACATTATGGAGCATATTTACTAGAAAATGACGCAGTGCAGCGCTGAAAGCCATCTTGCTGCACCGGGTTCCATCATTAGGAAAGTGCAGCAACGCATCGTATTTTCAGTAATACAATGCATCCCTGTGCTTTAGTCTGCGCTGCTTGTCATTCCAGTCAAAGTGAAAACTTTGACTGGAATGACCCACATGATGTACTCGACCTCCACTCTTTTGTGTTTGGCTTGTAATTGGGCTTAGGTCCTGGTCAACAACAAACTGATTTCTTGGTGCTTCTTGACTTACAACTTTAAAGATTAATATATCTTGTCCCCCTTAGTGGATTTAAGTAATTCTGGGGTCATTTTTCTTTTTATTTTTTTTACGTTTTGGAAATTGGTTTGTTGGATTTTTGATTACACATGTTTTGACTTTTTTACTGTTTCAGGGTTCATTAATATTTTACACTCTTGTTCTTAAGCTTGTCCATTCTATACCATAGCTCTCAAGGACTGAGCCCAGGTTCATTTATTTTACTTGTTTGTTGAATCTGACAGGATTTTGGGACTTATTACTTGGGAACCACCCAGATCCTCCTCAAATAATAACTCATTTTTTTACAAGAGGGAAGACCATGAAAAAACTGTTGCTGTTGTGGAAACATGAAAGCCTGCTAACCAGTGAAGTAGGCGTATCAGAAGAAATATCCTAAAAAGAGCACACTGGTAGAAGAATGCTGTCATACTCATTTTATTTACATATGGGGTGAATACTAGATCCTCATCAAAAGTCATAGTAAAGTTGTCTACCATAATAAATGGAGGAAAGGCCATTCAAAAGCCAGTGTACTGGTCATATTGAGACAAAATAGAAGGCCCTTACTGTTTGAAAAGTCCAGAAATGGCCAGTTGCAATGCATCCAATTTTGATACTTAGAAATATATACTAATCTAAACAAATTCCCAAATAAATGGCATGGACGCTGACTAAGTTGCTATTTATTTCTTAATCAATCAGGGGAGAGAAGCTGAGCTCCATTCGGCTTCCAAGCAATAGTCAAGTTATCATAGGAGAATGGATCACTTGTCCTGTATTGTTACCAGGTCTGGGATATTAGTCGTCTTAAAAACCTAATTCATGAAGATGGTACGGGGGGTATATCTTGATTTTCCGATTGTTTACCTACGTGAAAAGCATTATCATTGGGTCTTTCAGTATGCTTTCCTCCTCCTGGAGGGAGACCTACTGGTGATTATAGTAGTGATCAGAGATATGAAAGTGTGATTAAAGTGAATTTAAAATTACCTCCAAATGTCAACAACATGTTTTATTCTATTGTAGAAGGGGCACGGATAGAAAACGAAGGACGATGCGTATCTAGAAGGGCTATGTTCTATAGCACCTACTTTAAAAATGTGGGTGATCGACATGTTTCAGCCCCATAGGTGCCCAAGAGGTTTGGGGGGCTTTCTTCAGGACCAGTGTCGTGCATGTTACCAAGTTGATGGTGTGCGTGTGTACGTTTTTGCACTTACCCTTCTTCTCAGATGTTATGGGTCTATAGTACCTATAACTGGTAAGAGGAAACAGAAAAAAGACCAGAACGACAAGGTATCATGTTAACTGAAAATGAAACTAGATTTATTGTGATCAAGGTCTGTCTAAGAGGATTCTAAAAACAATAGGTATTAACCACTAATGAGCTTAGTACTCGGGAAGAGGTGGGGCAACCCACAGTGAATGCTGTACATGTTGTAGGGGCCTCCTGGATTTCTAAAGGTCTCCTTTTGGACATTAATACTTGCACGAGGCCATTTCTTAAGTTGCATTACGCCCAGTTTTGTAAATTCGGCCAGATATGTGGTTCCAAGTATTAATGTAAGAAATGAACTAGGGGTGGTTAAAATGTGTGGTATTGTCTGGTTGGTAGGTCATAACATCGTCCTGTACTGGGTGGTATTATCTTTCTTGACGGATTGTTACCACTCGGGAGTGCGGTAACTCTTGTGTGACCTGCTTCAATCGGTGTAACTAGTGGAAGCAGTGTGTGCATCTGATGCAGTTCCTGGGAAGGAACTGCTCTAGTTTGTTTGAGAGGATAAATGGTGCTCGTAAAATTGTGCACATGGTTGTTTTAATATTTGACAATACTGTATTTAGTGCTGATTTACATAATGGTAAAGGGTTGGAAACATTATTGTTTATCGCGCTAAAAGTTTAGCCAAATACCTTTCTACGGTTAAGATGAAGGTCAAATACAGGACGGGACTTTTCTAATTAGTTCTAGAAGTAGACAATGAAAAGTGCATGTATATTAGATAATGCATCTATTTTCATAATGCAGATTCTGTGTTTTCTCACGTAAGGCCAAATGTTGTTCTTGATGGGAATATTGAATAAAGCGCACTCGATAGATGATGTACGTAGTTAAACAGTGCTGCTTTATGTGCTCACTCGCGTTATGTTAAATGAATGGAGGATCGCTTTTATTAATAGGCGGTTAAAAAACCTCATAGTTGTCCAAATGCCTTAAAGTTCTGCTTTTGTGCTTCCTCTGGGGTCGCAAGGAGGCCTCTTCATTTACTGTTAGACAAGGAAGGAAAGGTCATTTAGATGAACAGTGTGGCCTTGCATTTGTGTTAAACAGCCTCCTAACAATGGAAAATACCTCGAGGAGTCAAGATCACGACTTGTGCTTGCTCCTTCTGCTTTGCCCCGCTTTTGAGACCATCAACATCACCAATGACACCAGCCCATACAGAGCCAAAATACTCTTTTGGAAGCATTACATTGAGGATGTGGTAATGATCTGGATTGACACACCTGACAGTTTACCGGATTTTCACAGATGGATCAATACCAAGGACCAATTCCTGAAATTCACGTACACAGCATATAACCGAACATTGGATTTTCTGGATATAATGATCTACATAGAAAATGGTACAATTAATTCTAAGACATACTACAAACCCACATAAAAAACAACTTCCTTTCATATAATATCTTTCATCCACGTCTCCTGAGGGAAAATCTCCTGTACAGACAGTTTTAATGAATCAGGAGAAATTGCAGCAAAACAGAGAACTACAAAACTCTAGCTAAGGACCTGAGCCAGAAACTACAAGCAAGAGATTACCCAAAAAGAGTGATACAAAAATGCCAGAAGAGAGCGAGGAATCAGCACAGGGACATCCTCTTAGAGACCACAATGAACGGAGAAACTGCAGATATCCTCACCTGCGTGGCAACCTACAACACAGCTTTCAACACTGTGAAAATAATTGTGAAAAATAATTGGCGCATCCTCATGTTAGGATTCCTAATATGGCCTAAACCCAGATTCACCAACGGAAAGACAAAAAACATTACAAACATACTAGTACATACAAGACCACCTCTGGTGAAACCCAGAGAGGAATACATTACAAACACCTGGAACCTGGTACCCATAACTTGTCATTACCCCTGCGGGTCCTGCTCTGTGTACAAATTCACAGAGGCAACCAAAACCCTGCAACTGACACCGGATCTCAAATCGACTTTCCGACATCATACAAACTGCAACACTTCCCACGTAATCTACATGACTACCTGTCCTTGCGACCTTAAATACATGGGGATGACCTGCCGCAAGATCAAACAAAGAATTGGGAACACAAGAACAATATTAAATGTAAAAAAGCAACGAAAATGAGCACACATCAATACCAAGCACACTGTTAAAGAGCTGATCTGGGTTGTTCTCGAGACCTTGACCACAAAAAAAACAATGCAGAATGAATCCTGTATGAAAAGGAACAAAGATGGGTGTACGGTCTTAACACCAATGAAACAGGGCTTAACGATAATATTCCTTGGCACACCGTACAGCGTTGATTAGGGTCACAAGCACAAATTATCAAATACCAAGCATAGCTACCAGATGACCTAGTTCTTATCAACTATTTAGACTAGTTGTAGGCACTGTAAAATAACCAAAACCGGGGAAAGAAGGAGAACAAGCAAACAACATCTAGCATATTAATGTGAGTGAAACCTCAACATCACCTATGATGAAGAACCCCGGAAATGAAACTTTTTTCATCAATATAAAACAAAACGACTATTATCAAAGGTAGATACGATAAGTGGAGGTTCCACAATTTTTCCAACAGTATAATAAGCCACTCATTAAAATTTAAGCAAGAAGAGCCACACACTATTCCACTTTTGTTACCTAGTGTAGAACTGGTTTCAAAGTGAGAAGAATTCACAATTCAGCATGAGAGCGCAGAGTCTCTCTACCATGCCTACCACAGGTAATTAACTACAAAATCTGCTTCACAGCGAGCACACTCCACCGGAGCAATGCAGACGGAGCATGCACAAGTCGTGACCACGACTACTCAAGGTTTTTAGTTCTCGCTGAGCCAGCGCATGCGCTGTCTGCGAGACATTTAGTAGATGGGTTTTAAAAGTGCTACCCCACGCTTTGGCTGGCCAAGCGCTTGCGTTCACGCAAGCGTGCACGTGCGCATCCGCCATCTGTCTTTCCCGGGTCATTAAGCGTGTGGACGCTGCAGCTGCTTTCACTTTTGCAGCCGCGCGCCCACTCTCTGCGTCCTGTCCGTGTCTAGACCTCCTCTCTCCTCATTCGCTCAGTGCATCGCTCACGGGCACACAGAAAGCATGTGGACGCTGCAGCTGCTTTCACTTTTGCAGCCGTGCGACCACTCGCTCCGCCCTGTCTGTGTCCATGTTGAAGACCGCTTGCTTTCTTATTCATTTGAGGCTACAAAATACTTGAAGGTACACACAATGAGTGAGGCATAGTATAAAGAAACCTGGGTACCTTACCCTGCAATTCTCAAGCAATTATGTTCTTCTACATTGCTCCCTGAAGGCCTTAAGCATTCTCTTTCCTTCCCCTTTAACAATCGCACTTTCAATAGGGCTCTTTCTTAGATGTGCAGGACATCTAACCTGGGCTTCTACTGGAATTCTATAACGCATATTATCATTATCGCCATTTTAGCGGCAGTTTCCTGCCGCTAAAACAACGATAATTTTAACGAGGTTCTTGCTAATATGCCCCATTGTCCTTCCTTACCAAAGTTAGTGTCTAAAGAGGAACTCTCCAAATAGCAGGTTTGATGCTCCCTGTGACAGTGCCCTATCATTTTAAAACAGAGCCCAAGGAAAAACGTAACAATGCAATGCTGTCAACCCTCCGTTCTTCTTTTTTCAGTATATTTGGCAATACTTGCATTTCTTGCTGATGTACCTTTCTCAGCACCCGCCCATCTCCCACTTTTCTACGACTCACTTCTCACTCTTTTTTGATATTTCACTGATTTTTCTTTTATCTCTCTAGAACCCTTGCCTTTATCCTACACACACACTCGTTCAAACGCTTGTTTTTCTCCTACATGCTCAGTTACACTCTCCTATCTCTAAAATCTTAATTTGTGGTTCTCTTTCCCTGGGTTGTTCTTGGTTTTAGCCTCTACCACAGGTAAAAGGAAGTAACGAAGGTGAAATACCTCACAAGTGAGATATGGCCTGGAATCCTTCAAATCAGCCTTTGGATAAATACCAGAATTTATGAATGATGTCTGTTTCTTGTTACTCCCTCCTGCTCAGCCTCATTCACGCCCAACTTATACAGGCTCAAGGAAGAGCACCGTGCCATTCGTAAAAAGAGGGAAACAGTCCCAAGTGAGTTTTGCTTACAGTCTCAGTCTGAAAAGAACTAAAGCTCTAATTACTGTAAGAATAGAGGAATGAGCTTTTGGACAAGGAAAGGAGTCAGTTTACGCAGCGTCTTGTAAGGCAGCCCTTGAGACCCATATAGCTTTGTGGGAATATAGAACCTCAAGGGCAAAATGAATTTATACCCATCTATTTAAACTTTACATTGATTAGTCCATGGACCTGCTGTCTGTCAACTCGTGTGCCTTTTCTCCCTTTTCCCTTCTATTAGGATCTCATGCCGCTCTACTACCCATCCTGCTATGCCTGCATTTGACCAAATTCTCCCATCTCTTGAAATCTAATCCTTTTTCACCTTTTGCTGATCCTCATCTCACACCTCTCTCTTCTTTTCCTAGCATCAGTATCCTCAGAACTTCTTGATCCCTGAATTCTGCGAGTCTATGCCTTTCCTCGTCATAACATGAAGTTTTACCCCATATTATTCTGCTGTATTTTGTAGCTTGTTTAATCATTTTCACTCCCTGGATTTCCAGATGCTTGCCCACATCCACGTGTCAGTTCCCTTTTATAATGGATGTTTTAGGCCTGATTTTCTGTAAGTGATGCTACACATGGCTAGCGTTGTTTCAGAGTACAGCACCTTAACATTTTTCTGGTAAAGTATTGTTTTGTAAAAAACACAACTAACAACACATAAATAAAATTATTCTTGCTTGAAGCGGTGTTGCATCACAAATGAATGTATTGGAATACCTTACTATATAATTTGATAAATATAACTAGCATCAAATGTGTTTTCAGCCCCAAAGCATCAGCTCGTCTGAATGCACTCTACACGGCGTAAACCTGTTTAAATCCCAGAATTTGACCAACAATCACTGAGTCCCCTGGCTGAAGTGCTTGACATGCACTTACTTAAACATTAGGAAAACTTGCCCAGAAATGACCAACCTGGGAACATGAAGTTGAGATGTCTCCTTCCTTGTTTCTCTTAAACTAGGACAGTAAAGCCCTCTATAGAAACACCCTCCTTCTAAAGATTAGTAGTGCTAGAGAACTTTAAATCCCTCTCTCCTTGAGCAATTTACTTGGTCTCAGTAGTTCTGCTGTTATTTACAATATATATGGCCCAAACCGGCATAAACAGACAGACTTATAAAGATCACATTCACATTTATATGCATGTCGATGTGTAGCATGAGTAATACGCAGCACTGACCATCTGTAGAAAATGATTATGACAGTTACATCCCTGTTGCATAAAACTCTTACTGAAAAATCCCATCTTGCTGAATTTAAAATTCGCAACAGACTCTTGAAGACTTGAAAAACAATCATTTATATAGCCAATAGGTCTCACTTTTGGGACATTATAAGTGTTTAGCCATGCAACAGTTGATGTTGTTGCACCAAGGATATTGTGCTGCATAACTAAATACTTATAAGGTCCCAGAAGCGAGACCTATTGGCTTGTTTCCATCTTTAGGATGCGGTTTAACACAAATGCATGGCCAATCTTTTCCTCTACATGTCCTTTCCTTCCTTATCTAACAGTAAACCAGGAGGCCTCCGTGTGACCCCCGAGGAAGCACAAAAGCTGAACTTTAAGGTATTTGGACAACTATGAGCTTTTTTAACCGCCTGTTAGTAAAAGCGCTCCTCCATTCATTTGACATCATGCAAGTGAGCACATAAATCAGCACTGTTTAACCACATGCATCATCTATCGAACACTCATTATTCAATGTTCACATCTAGAACAAAATTTGGCCTTACGCGAGTAAACACAGAATCTGCATTATGAAACCGGTGCATTATCTAATATACATGCACATTTCATTGTCTACTTCGAGAACTAATTAGAACAGTCACTTCCTGTATTTGACCTTCACCTTAAATGCAGAACGGTATTTGGCCTAACTTTTAGCACGATAAACAATAACATTTCCAACCCTTTACTAATAGGTAAATCAGCAATAAATACAGAATTGTCAAATATTAAAACAACCACATGCACAATTTTACGAGCACCATTTATCCTCTCAAACAAACTAGAGCAGTTCCGTCCCAGGAACTGCATCAGATGCGCATACTGCTACCTCCAGTTACACCGATTGAAGCGGGCCACACAAGAGTTACAGCACTCTCGAGTGGTAACAATCCATCAAGAAAGTAAATACCACCCAGTAGGGCGTGATGGTATGAACTACCAACCACACAATACCGCTCATTTTAACCACCGCTAGTTCATTTCTTACATTAATACTTGGAAGCACTTATTCTAGACGAATTTACAGCACTGGGCACAATGCAACATAAGAAATGGCCTCATGCAAGTATTAATGTCCAAAAGGAGGCCTTTTGAAAACCAGGGGGCCCCTACAAGATGTACAGCAATCATTGTGTGTTTTCCCATCTCTTCCCGTGTACTAAGTTAATTAGTGGTTAATAACTATTGTTTTTAGCATCCTCTTGGACAGACCTTGATCACAATAGATTCTAGTTTTGTGTTCAATTAATGTGATACCTTGTCATAATGGTCTGTTTTTCTGTTTTCTGTTTTCAGTTATAGGTACTATAAACCCATAACATTTGAGAAGAAGGGTAAGTTCAAAAACATACCCACGCACACCATAAACTTGGTAACGTGAACAACACTGGTCCTGAAGAAAGCCCCCCGACCCTCTTGGGCTGAAACATGTCGACCACCTACGTTTTTAAAGTAGGTGCTATAGAACGTAGCCCTTCTAGATACGCAGTTCAAAAAGAATTTGTGACCAATGGGCCTACACATTAATCTCACTTTTCTAGTGTTCAATAGTGACACAGGTAATTATTTCTGCACAACTCTGGGATTACTTTTGTCTCTCAAATTTTTATTCTTATTAGGTTAAAATCATTTTAAATTCATTTATTACATGACATTTTTTACAAACATATGCTCAAAAAAAATAATTCTATAATACATGTAATAATTCCTATTCTAATTCTTTCTCAAAATAAAATAATTCATACAGTTTAAAAATCATACATTAAAATTATAACATCATCACATCAATATACAGTGATTGAAGAAAGTCCTTTGTCGACACGTTTCGGTGCTTTGTGCTGTTTTAACACCTTATTCAGGACAAACTTTTATTTAAAAACAATTGTTCTTCATTTTAGATTATTATCTGACCCATGCACAAACTGGAGCAGGGGTCAGAAAAATCCAGCACTCTCATAATCATAGCCATATTTATTTATTTTATGTATTTATTCATGACATTTATAAAGCGCACTGTTACCAGACGGTGTCCTGGCGCTGAATGACCGCTCCCCTGACTCAGCCCAGAATTAGTGAACAAAAAACCATGTTTTCAAGAGTTTCCAAAAAGTCATTAGCTCTGTAGCCTGTCTTAAGACCAGCGGTAGAGCATTCCAAGCTCTCGCTGCCCCCGCCGAGAAGCTTCTGCCCCCCCATCGTGCTTTCCTAGTTTGTGGAATCATGATCAGCCCCGGATCAGCTGACCTTAGATGTCTAACAGGCTTGTACCAATGAAAGTACTGGGCTAAGCAGGGCGGACCCAACACCCTAAGAGCCTTAAACACTGTACATAGGGCCTTAAAGGCAATCCGTTTTCGTACCGGAAGCCAGTGCAGCTTTGCCATCTCTTGAGAGATGGAGGCGAATTTGGGAGTGCCCATGATAAGGCGGGCCGCTGCATTTTTCAGCACCTGCAGTTTATTGAGTAGGCCCTGTTGGACATTGAACAGTAGGCCATTACAATATCCAAGGCATGACAGGACCAGCTCTGTCACCACTGTTTTCCTGTAGTCATCGGGCAAAAAGGGCAGGATCTTGCGTATTGTCTTCAGCGTGAGGTGGATGTCCGATGACAATGCATTAACTTGAGGCCTGAAGGTCAGTTTGTCGTCCATCAGAACCCCAAGGTTCTTAACCTTCGAGACAGGGGAAGGAGGAACACCCAACTCGTCCGGCCACCATTTGGGGTCCAGAAATTATCTCTGGCACCAAACAACAGCACTTCGGTTTTACCAGAGTTTAATTTTAAGCAATTCGTTGTCATCCAATTACTGACTGCTAGCATACACTCTTTGAAACTGCTGGCAGTACCTTCTTCTCTCCCAGGTAGCAGTGACACCACAATCTGTGAGTCATCTGCGTAAGATGTTAACTCAAACCCATGGGATCGAATGACTGGCGCCAGGGTAGAAACATAAACATTAAACAGGGTAGGACTCAGGGACGAACCCTGATGCACCCCGCATGGGAGCACGAAAGGTTTTGACTTGAACTCCCCCAAAGCCACCACCTGACTCCTGTTAGAGAGGAAAGCTTTCAAGATCTTATGCGCTTTCCCCTGGATCCCGCAGGCCAACAAACAGTTCACCAGAATTACATGGAGGACCGTATCAAAGGCGGCTGACAGGTCCAACAGGATCAGGGCGGCTTTACCTCCTGCGTCCAGCACTTTCCTGATGTCTTCGGTTGATTTGATTAAGGCAGATTCAGTGCTAAGCCTGGCTCTGAATCCATGCTGCGATGGATCCAGGGCCTGCACAGCCCCTAAGAATGTACTGAGCTGACTATTCATAATTCCCTCTATTAGCTTGGCCGGTAAAGGTAGCCTAGCAATGGGGCGATAGTTGTTTGGGTCCGAGTTATCCAAGTTAGATTTCTTAAGTAGGGGTAGTATTGAGGTCTGTTTTCAGCAGGATGGAAATTTGCGAGCCTCCAGCATGATGTTAAACAGTTTGGCTAGTGTGATGGCTATGGGGGCCACCGCTAGTCTTGCAACAGCCGCTGGGCAAGGGTCTCGAGGAGTGCCGGATTTAATGCTCAACAGCCTTTTCCTTACCTCCTCCTTGCCTACTGGGGAGAAACTCAGGAACCTGCCCTCCTGTGTATTAACCCTAGCAGCCTCCTCACTTAAATGGGATGGGCACCAGGACCTCTTGTATGTTGACCGTCTCGACCTCCTGGCTAGCAGCTGGCAAGTTGGCCCTGACTTGACCATCCAGCGAGTTAAAGATAGTCTCCACCTTATTTAGAAAGAACTTTGCTAAGCCATCGCATAGTTCCTTACTGGGTGGCGCGGTGTCAGGCTTGGGGGCTTCCAAAATCGAGACTACCTGGAAGAGCTCCTTTGGCGAATTCTTAGCCTCCTTGATACGGCTAGTGAAATAGGATCATCTTGCTTTCCTTATCGAATCTTTGTAGAGTGCCAATCCAGTTTTAAGTCTCTTTTTATTGGCCTCATAGGAGTTTTTCCGCCAGACTCGTTCTAATTTCTTGCAGATGATCTTATGTTCCCTAATCTCCTCAGTGAACCAAGGGGCCGAAGGACGCACACGCATAGAATGGAGACATTTGGGTGGTGCTAATTGCGTGCAAGCATGCTCCATCCAGTTGGAGAAGTTTACAGCCGTTTGATCCACGTCTAATGGGAGAGCTACCATAGAGCATCCCAAAAGGTCCTAGAGGGAAGATCCCTCTATCTTATTCCACTCCCTGGTGGTCCTAGCTGGTTTCCTGGCCTGCCTCAGTCTATTAGGAGTAGCAGTGGAGATGTTAAAACATATTGCGGCATGGTCTGACCAGGGAACCGGACAGATTGAGGTGATTTCAACATCGGATGATTGGAAAAAACGCCGTCGAGGGTATGCCCTGCCTTGTGCGTGGGGCCAACCACCAACTGTTTCAACTCAACACCATCCATCATCTCCAGAAGCTCCCGTGTGTCAGGGTCTAAGCTGTTATCTAAGTGAAAGTTAAAATCCACTAAGACTGTAAAGGTTTTAGCACAAACAGCCTCCTGTAGCAAACTGCCTAGTGCCGCAAGGAACGGGGTCTTGGTCCCAGGGGGCCTATAAAATTAATAGCCCCCCAGGGCTTGATGATTGGACAAGATGAGATTAAATGCCAAGGCCTCGCCCAGTTCGGCCACCACTAGCTGAAAATTCCTTTTAATAGAGCTGTGGTAGAGAATCGCTAGACAGCCACCTCTCTTACCCTGCCTGTTTTGAATATGACAACGATAATTAGGAGGGGTGGCCTTGACGATGTCCGGCCCCGAGGCTGCTTCTGTCCAGGATTCGGTTATCAAGGCTAGATTGACTTCCTTATCCTGTATCAGCTCCGCAAGCTCCCAGCTATGTTTAACTAGGGATTTGGCGTTGAGCAAAAGGCATCTGACATCTACTGACTCGCTCTCTACCTTGTTTGTGATTGCGATAGCAATGGACCTGCTCGGGAGCATGTAAATGGTTGGAATTGTCCTGTTGCAACTGGGGCATGTTGGAGCGAAGTCCTGCATACCCCTGTTGAACTCAAGGCATACACATCTCGAAGTCCTGCCTCCTCCCCCCAGGGACAACAGTGTTTTTCGATCGTAAATTACGCGGCGTACCTTTGCTGGGGAACCCTGGCTAGGGGTCCTGGCACTAGGTGCGTGTCCGGCGCGGACGCTCCAGCCCGTCTTTTGTAGTGCCGGGGAGGTGAAAAGACTAGAACGCTCGCCTTGGCCCGCTCAAGATGGCGGCCGTCCGGGCGAGCGTCTAGTAACGTTTGCCCTCGTCCCTAACGTAATACGCTGTGAACCTGGGGAACTTGAAAGTGCAGATTCTCTAACTCAGCCTGCACCCTCACCCGGTAATTTAAAAGTTATTCTATTTTAGTTTTTTAAAAGGATTAAACAATCATAGCAGCCACAAGCAAGGACCTGTGCAAATCTCTCAATTAAAAAGGGAAAATCAATGACAATCCACAACCTAACTCCCGGCTCACGCCTCAGGAGCGATCAGGGCTTCGCGGTCGCGCCAGCCTGTCTTTTGTAGTGCCGGGGAGGTGAAAATATAGGAACACTCGCCTTGGCCCGCTCAAGATGGCAGCCGTCCGGGCGAACGTCTGGTAGCGTTTTCCCTCGTCCCTGACGTAATACGCTGTGAACATTTTGTATGTGCATGTGTGTGAGATAACATCAGTGCCTCAGACTGCATGGATTTGTTAATTGTGAATGTTTGTGAATCACTAACAGCAAACAGCTAAGTGAGCGACATGCAAAGGGACCATACACATACAAACTGAAACTGAAAGTGAGTCACAAAATCTGTTCTTTTGCTGAACAACTTGTCCCCGTTAAACATTACTCACTTCTACTTATGATGATTATGCCTTCCCAGCCTTCAAAACAGCTCAGAGCGAAGCAAAAACATGTGAAGTGGCTGCCATAAGTGTTGGAAATGATCTACATATTACCTTCAACTTGCAGTTCTTCTTGTAATTGAAAAACGCGTGGAGATCAAATTATTTTCACAAATACTTTTTTTGAAAAATAATCAAATGAAATATATGGTTTTCTTCTGATGTAAGAGTACACAAGATTATGTGAACGCTTTCTACAACAGTAATGTTTAATTATTTCAGAGACGAAGGATTGTCCCTTTGAAGTGCATTGAGTTGACCTAATTTTCCTGTCCAATGGAAAATAATACACAAGAATGGAGAGAGATAAAGGAGAATGGAAATATAGGAGGGAAAATAAGCAGATTGTGGATATACGAAAAGAAGGAACTTAAGGTGGAATAATGCCATGCAACAAATAAGAAAAGAAAACAGGCAGACATCTCAAAATGTTAGGAAGAATTAAAGAGAGTGATGGGAGGGAGTGTGGGGGCAGAAAGAAAAAGAGAGAGGGGGATGCGGGAGGGAGGAAGAATGTAAGGGCCCTATTTACCAGACACGAATGCAGTGTGGTGCCGCAAGTCATTTTGCTGCACCGCGTTAGTTTAGAAGCACAGGTATGCAACATATTTACAACAATATAACGCATCTCTGTGCTTTTCCTTAAGCTGGCGCACAAATTGCTGCCATGCGCCAGCGCGGGCACCCCTGCACCATGGTGCAAGGAAGCCTGCGTCGTGGGGAGATTGTTTTTGTGAAGGAAGGGGCACCTTACTGCACAAAAACAATAAATTGAGGTGATTTCCTCTTCCAATGTGTCCTGTAGAATTCAGCATGCATTGAAAGACGAAGAAAACGTGGAGAAATGAAAACATTTCTCCATGTTGCGCCTCGCTACGCCACCCTGGTGGCATAGCATTCTAACACATCTCCAGGTTTACTATTGCTCGTAAATCTGGAAATGCATCAGTGGACATGGGTGTTACATGGGAACACCCACAGTAGTACCCGTGTCACAACCCTAATATGCAAAATGTTCTGTGAAAAGGGGCGATATTTACAGGCACACATAAAGCCATGCAGGGTGACTTTAAGTGTTCTTGTAAATATCCTGCGGCAGGCTTTGCCTCCGGTGCTTCACACACCGTGACACACGGGCGGTGCAAGGGGCTTGTAATAAAGCCACTAGGAGAGGGATGAAGAAAGTAAGGAAGGAAGGGAGGGAGGGAGAGGGGGAGGGAGGAAGTTCAATTTCAAGTGTTTCAAGCGACAATTAGTGGGTATATAAAAGGAGGGCTGATGGAGCCAAAATACAAGGAGGTAGGTAGTGAAAAAGTTAGGGGAGAAGGAAGACATGGGCTGTAATTAGAGGAGGGGAAAGACATAGAGTGTGGAAGAGCAGAATATTAATAAGACCCAACCAAATGTGACTGAATATATAACAACCTATGCAACAAGCTCTGAACCTACAGCATAATGTTGCAATCTATAGAAGCAGATGAAAAACTAACATAAATAAGAGAAGAGATATGGCAAGCAATAAAACAAGAAAGATCCGACTCAGTCACTTTTCCGACCCCGCTGCGTCAAAACCTTGCCCCCTGCTTGAAGCAGGCGTAAAGAGTGACGCACCATGTAAAGGATTGGCAGGGTTGGAACAGTGCTGGAGTTGCGTTGCACCCGCGACACAACTCTAGCACTGTGCCAATCTTACGACGGCAGATGTGACACGCCTCTGTTTACCCTTGTGCCCTGATTTGGCGCATTGGTAATGCGGCGCATCTGTGGTGGCGCAGGGGTAAACTTGCGTCACGCATCTTTCCTGGTGCATCCCTGCTGATTTGCAGGGATGCACCAGGAAACGTAAATCTGCCCCACTATGCTTAGCACAGACTTTTATCTCATTTTTATCTTTTTTTATCCCACTTATAGCCCTGACTAATGTGCAGAACTGGGCTGCGCATAATTGGGGATGTGGGCTTTCTGCCACACCATTGAGCCTCTCAGCTTCTGAACAAGAACAATTTATATGTGCATGTGTGTGAGATAAAGTCAGTGCTTCCGACTGCATGGATTTGTTAATTGTGAATGTTTGTGAAACACTAACAGCAAACAGCTAAGTGAGCGACCTGCAAATGGACCATACACATACAAATTGAAACTGAAAGTGAGTCACAAAATCTGTTCTTTTGCTGAACAACTTGTCCTCGTTAAACATTACCCACTTCTACTTATGATGATTATGCCTTCCCAGCCTTCAAAACGGCTCAGAGGGAAGCAAAACATGTGGAGTGGCTGCCATAAAAGTTGGAAATGATCTACGTATTACCTTCAACTTGCAGTTCTTCCTGTAATTGAAAAACGTGTGGAGATTACATTATTTTCACAAAGTTTTTTTTCGAAAAATAATCAAATTAAATGTATGGTTTTCTTCTGATGTAAGAGTACACAAGATTATGTGTATGCTTTCTACAACAGTAATGTTTAATTATTTCAGAGACAAAGGATTGTCCCTTTGAAGTGCATTGAGTTGACCTGATTTTCCTGTCCAATGGAAACTAATACACAAGAATGGAGAGAGATAAAGGAGAATGGAAATATAGGAGGGAAAATAAGCAGATTGTGGATATACGAAAAGAAGGAATTTAAGGTGGAATAATGCCATGCAACAAATAAGCAAAGAAAACAGGCAGACAGCTCAAAATGTTAGGAAGAATTAAAGAGAGTGATGGGAGGGAGTGTGGGGGCAGAAAGAAAAAGAGAGGGAAGGCGGGAGGGAGGAAGTATCAAAGGGCCCTATTTACCAGACACGAATGCAGTGCGGTGCCGCAAGTCATTTTGCTGTGTCGCGTTAGTTTAGAAGCACAGGTATGCAACAATATAACACATCTCTGTGCTTTTCCTTATGCTGGCACACAAATTGCTGTCATGCGCCAGCGCAGGTACCTTTGCACCGTGGTGCAAGGAAGCCTGCGTTGTGGGAAGATTGTTTTTGTGAAGGATGGAAGGACTTTTGATGCCCGGGGCGATCCCTTAGTTTTCCGCCTAGTGCCTGTAAGAGGGTGTGGGCTGGCGAAAGACCATGATGAGCGAAGGGGGTGGGGGAGTACGGGCTACAGACGATAATGAGCTGGGGGGAGTTTAGTGATGCGACAAGGGAGAATAAAGACAAAACAAAACTTACCTTGCGTTTGCGGCCACCCCCAAAAAAGTGATGCCAAAGGTGGGCCGCCATCCACCTCGATACGCCACTGTATATTCCGACCTATGTGTAAACCCTTGTTTACAAATGGGTCAGACTTACGAGTCTGAAGGTATTCAAAACATCCGATAATTATTGGATGTATTAAATACCTCAACTGTCATTACATTTCGTCAGGCAAAAATGTACAGGAATAATCACACTGGGCCTCATTTATGAGGCTGTGCGTCACTTTTACGCTGCCGGGGCATCACTTTTTGTGACGCACCAGTGGCGTAAAAAATGCGCCATATTTACAAAGAGATGCATCTAGGTAGATGCGTCACTTTGTAAACCCCTGCGCCATATTATACCTGCGCCAGGTATAATGTATGCAAGGGGGGCGTATTGACGCAAGGAAGGGTCGTAGAAGTGACGCAGTGAAATCTATGAGATTTCACTGTGTCACATTTAGGACACCGTTGCGTCAAAATCTTGCGCCTGCCTCACAGCAGGCGTAAGACTGACGCAGGCCCTTCCACGTGTGGCTTGCCCCATGTAAAAGGACGCATTGCTGGAGTTGCGTCACTTTTGTGACACACTCCAGCAATGCGTCACTTTTGCGCTTACAGATACATCAGAAATACTGACGTATCTGTAACTCCTTGCGACATGATGCGTCTTACATTAAATATGACGCATCAGGAATGTCTCAAGGAGTGCGCACTGAGAAGTGACGCTTCGCTGCTTTCACGCAGCGATGCGTCATTTCTCATAAATGAGGCCCACTGTATTTATCGCACCATGCGGATTTCGGTGAGTTAAACACCAAATTCCACATGTATTACCCCACAAACTTGTAACAGGTATTATTTATCGCACCTGATAAATATTGCATCCTGTAGTATTGTTATATATCAGGGGTGATAACACCTAGGGGCATATTTTCTAGAAAATGATGCAGTGAGGCACTGCAAGTCATTTTGCTGAGCTTAGCTCTGTCTTTAGGAAAGTGCAGGAATGTATCGTACTTACAGCAATACCGTGCATCCCTGTGCTTTTCTCTGCGGTGGCACAAAATTGGCCGCCTAGCGGCAATGCAGACTCCCTTGTACCATGGTGCAAGGGTGCCTGCATGGCACAGATGTTTGTTTTTGTGCAGTAACGGACACTATCCTACACAAAAACAATAATTGGTGGTGTTTTCCTCCTTCTATTTGTGATGCAGAATGTAAAAGAAAAAGTGACGATCCTGTGGCATAGGGGCCTTGTAAATATGCCCCCTAAACTCTTAAACAGGACAGCTAAGAGGACAGAAGGTAGATATTAAAATTTCCATTTCCACAACTGAGAGAGACAGCTTTTGAAGTGAAGGCATATGTGGCCAGTGGGACACCCCAGTCCTTTGTGGAAAACAATTCCACGTTGTACCTTTATGCTGTGAAATAACATTTGCTGCACTGCTGGCGAGTTTAACATGAATGTCCCTATTGTTTTGCTTTGAAATAACTCATCAGTAGAATTCAAAGGTTTTCATGCAGAAGGTCAGATTTAAGGGCTAAAGGTACAATAATAACCCCTGCTGTCTTCTCTCTAATTTTTGAGACACTGGGCACAGCCACGTGCCAAGACAAGATAACCAGATGCAAACCATGATATTTTGGATGACATTTTCAAATGCTGGGGTTTATAAAGATGAGAGATTATCTAGGAATGAAAAGAGCAGCAAATCAATGGGTGACAATTAGTGACAACATCTCTTCATCTGTTGTAACCCTGTAGGACACAGTGGTATGCACAACATCTTTTTTTCTGTAAAAGGTCTGCTGCTAAAGTTGCTTTATTCTTAGCTTGTGTCCTTGCTCATTGGAACAGTTCAATTTGAAAGATGATGAAATGTAACAATTCAAAGGGAAATATTTAATTCCTATCACCATTGAATTATAAGGAATGAGAGGTCAGTCTCTATGTATGTTATATGGGAGTCTGCAATCCCTGTATGTGATCCTGCATCAAACATCCTTATTACAGTTGAGTTGTGACTTCTCTAGTCACCTGTAATAACAAAATGGTGTAGCTGCTAATGCCTTTTGCCAGAGCCAGCAGGACATCTGAAAGGCAAGTCACAGAGGAATGCTACAGCTGCAGTTTAAATAGCCAAAAGGAGAACTGTTTTTTCCTTCTCATTTCTAAAATGAACTGTGACCAACAAAAAGGTCATATGTAAGCCCACTCTTTTTGTGCACTATATGTCATTACAGGGTACATGGATTCTCTGTGCATGTATCTACACAAATAGAGCTGCAACATTTTTTAATGTGACTTACATTCAACCGTTTGTAATTCTTTTTGTTACAAATTACGAAGGGCCTCATTTAAGACGCCCCTTGCACTGCCAGAACGTCACTTTTTTTGATGTTCCGTGGGGCCGGAGCCTGCTACATATTTACAAGGCAGCACTAAGCCAATTTTGTTGGTTTAACACTGCCTTGTAAATATTGTTCCCTTTAACACAGTTTTCTGCATTAAAGAGGTGTGCAATGGGTGTTGCTGGGGGCATTCCAGCAACATCTGTAGCTTTTTGATACTGCCCCAGGTTTACAAGAAATCATAACACTGAGATAGAGCTAAAAACGTATACCTCCCCATGGGAGGTGTAAGGGAGGCACAACGAGGAGAAATATCTTTATTTCTCCTCGTTTTTCCTTTTTGTGTGTGTGCTGCCTTCTGCAGCACACATAGACTGAAGAAAAAGCCTTGTGTGATTGTTTTTGTGCAGGAAGGGTTTCCTTCCTGCACAAAGATATTCATCCCTGCTGGGCAGGTGCCCTTGTGCCATGTGCAAAGGTGCCTGTTTTGGTGCACCTCAGCCCATTGTTTGCCGACACAGGGGAAAAGGACAGGAATGCACCATAACTGATAGATATGGCAAATTCCTGCCCTTTTCTTTTGCCGAAGGGTAGCACATCAAGAAGGTCCACTGCACTGCCCTACAGCAAAACCTCATAAATGTGGCCCTAAATCCTTTTTGGTGTGGTCAATTTTGCACTACTCATTCTGTTATCTGCAACCAGACTATCTCCCTTATGTGAATTAGCAAGAAAATAAAGATTTAAGTGATAGGGGAATGGTTATTGTGTAACCAAGTATTATAAGGAATATATTGTACTATGCCATAGGTTAAGTACCATAAACCTAAAGATGGACTCTGGCTTTAGCCTCATTCTTCAATATAATCTCAGCATCAGGATACCCGTGGGGTGATAGTGCACTTTATAAGTCCATATCACATTACATTACATTTGGATGTGAAATTCCTCAATCATTTTTGATAGCACCATAATGTGCATCAGAGGTTGCTTTTGCCCTGTATGTGTTTTGTAATTTATATATATTATATAAAATATGAAAGGGGGCATGGCCGAGCCAGCCAAGATGGCGGCCATCAGTCACTGAAGCTCCGTCAACCAGCCTGCACATCAAAATTCCACCAGCCCTGGGACCCCGGTCTACGGCATCATGGGATGCCCATGACTGCCTGAGGCCCCTAACATTGATTGCGACTCTTGCTGCTGTCCTGTCATGGCCCTCACAGGAGACGCTGGTGGCACCATGGATGGTGGGTCCAGCCCAGATCTGGGCTGGATGGGCTGAGACTGAGGGGAAAGTGGTGAAGATTGCAGAGGAGTACCACCCCGCTGCTACAACCTTGCCTGGCAGTGCTCTGCTTCAGCCTCCTTCATGGAGCTGTGCTGCAAGGACATGGGCTTTGATGTGAGACCCCAGAGGCCTGAGCGGGGATTAAAGGGGAGTCACAGCGATTTCACCCCAGGCACTAGGCCAGCATCGACACTCTCTATCCTTGGGCCTCCCTTGAAGCTCAGTGCCCTTCGACAATTGTATCAGTATATCCTGTCATAATGCACAAGTGAGGAATCAACTCTTTGTATGAGGGTGGTGGTCACCATCCCAGGGGGCCCTCTGGCATCCAACCCACGCTTAGTGTGCCACCTCTCGATGCCTGTTAGCAACCTGCTTCCCTGCAACTGCTCATTCTTGCCTATGAGAGCCTGCCCTCGGTGTTTGGATAGGGACACTTGTGAGACAGGGGGATCCCCTCTGCTGATGCTGGCTCTGCCTGATCCCTAGGGCTTCAATGCACTGTCAACTGCACTCCTCCACTCAGGCTCCCCTTCTTTGCTTCCCATGTGGGTAGGCCCTTTGTAAAACCATCCATTTTGGCATCACAATTGGAGCACAAGGCAGGTGTTGACCCCCGTCTCCCATCAGCTGTTCCTTGGAACCTGCCTTGTCTCACGGAGGCATGATCGACAGCGCCAATTGCAGACTGCACCTGGAACTGCAGTACCAGTGATTTGGGGAAGGAGTCCCAACTCCATTTGGCTGGGCCTTTGAGCTCCAGGCCCCATGGACGGCTGCCTCAAGCCCTCCTGGACCTTACATTGTGCAGGACTACCACCGGCCCACCACGTCATCCACCTCTACTGTTTGCACTTCTTGGGCCTCTGACTCTCTTGGACGCTTCTGTGGCCCACAGCTTCCCTGTTGCAAACAAGACACAGGACCGAACAATCGCTTTGTGAAAATACCTTTATATTTACTGTTAGACCTGGCACCTTGGCGTGAGTCTCCCTTCCACTTTTTGCTGATGTGCCTCCGATGTTTTGCTGGTTTTCCGATACTCAGGGCACTGCGCCATGGCTGACCCGTGCCGCAGTGCAAGTGCTCCCTACTGTAAATTGTACATGCGATTGGTATCCATGATTGGTACATTGGATTTACTGTTAGTCCCTAGTAAAGTGCACTAGGAGTGCCGGGGCTTGTAGATACCAATACTGCTGGTGGGCCTGCAGCGCTGGTTGCGCCACCCACCGAAGCAGCCGTAAAGATGTGTCTGGGAACTGCGACCGCAGAACCCGCGTGCGGTCTCGTACCATCACGCTAGCTGGGCAAGTGCACCCACTTGCCAGCCCCCGAACCTTCCCTTGACTACATATTAGTCACCCCTATGGTAGGCCTGCGGGCAGGGTGCATTGTAGGTGCAAGGTAGGACAAGCCCTGAAGTGTGTGGCCGTCCTAGTAGTGACTTACAACCAAAACCGTATTTCACTATTGAAGGCTACCTGCTCCATTAGGACAGACTGAGCTGCTGGAGTTATTACACCCTATAATCCCAGCAGGCTCAAGGAGCATGGTAGCGCGTCGTGTTTAGTATGCCTGAACTCAGGATGATAAAATATTTATTTTAGTAAAGTTTATTTTAGTATCCTGGGTTTGCAAATGCTACTTTTAGAAAGTTAGCATTTGCTTGCCTAACCATTTCAGCCCGCCTCTGCTGGTATGTGTATCTGACTGTCTGGGACGTGTGAGTGACAGGGCTGGGAGGATGACAGGTGGTGAATGCGCAGATTACACCTTAGTGGGAGGTAGGAGTGGCTCTTGACTCTGGATCTTGCTGTGCTCTACCACCACAATGCTGGCTCCACCCTCCTGGGGAGCGTCGGATGATGCAGCCGACACCTGGCCCAGGAAGGGCGAAGCCCCATCAACAAGGTACTCTGGCTGCCCCTGTCCGCACAATGCTGGCTCCACCTCCTGTGGGGCGTCTGATGCGCCTGCCCCTCACACTGAAAGCAGAAGCCGGAGTACACCCGCCAGGGTACTCAAGGACTGAGAGTGGCTATGCAAAGGCCCCCCTGGCCTGCGAGAACAAAAGAAATGCCATATAAAAGAAGGAGCCCTGCTCCTTGAAAATTAGATCCTGTTTGGGCTACAGAAGGAACTCTGCCCGACGAGAAGGACCGGGAAGGACAAGGAAGAGTGCTGTCTCTTGCCTGTGTCTGGTGCCTTGCTGCCGAAGGAGAGGAAAAAGGAAAGACTACGAAAAGACTTTTGCTTTACAAGACTTTGTGCCAAACTCTGCTAAAAGATCTCCAAGGGCTTGCCACTGAACTTGCCCCCTGACCAGCGCCCCAGGACCAGTGGGCGCTACACCCTGAAGAAAGCAACTGCGTGTGCTGCTTCTCGTTGCAGTACCGACGAAGGAATCTCCTCCAAGGCAACGACATCCACCTGACCACCGTGACCGGGGCCCAAAGCAACAGCGAAAGCAAAGTGAGGACCAGCCGCCGCTGGCCCGAACACCGTGACCGCAACTGCACCGGGAGCCCGAGAGCAAAGCGAAGGAGGACCCGTCCAGTCCGAGCTCTCGAGTTGACTGCGCAACGAGCAGCCAATCCACTTGCGAAGACGGACAGTCGCCCTGTGAGAATCCCCAGGGTCGGTATCTTGCCCGACAGCTCAGCTGTGAGCACACAGCTGCACCGGCACTTGGCTGGGTACGTCCTGCACTTGAGGACCGTACTGCCACTTGCCGCCACCACGCAACCGCCGCCTCCAGGGTCGGAGCGGACGACGAGGAGAGGACCCTGCCGCCACAGAACACCGCTGCCCCGGATGACCCGTGAACTGCCCGGCTGAGAGCCGCAACGAACAGCGACCCCGGGAAGGCAACGCGACGTGGGACAGATCCCCTGGGAGCCGCCTGCTCCACAAGAACTTTGTTTAACTGGGCAGAAGGCCCTAAAGAACTCTTATTGCTCGAAAGAACTGTGGCAACTTGAACTAAGTAACTTGGAACCGCTACTTGAAAGTCTGATAACTGTATTCATAAGCCTGCTTGAATTCTATATAAAGATATATATTTTTACAGAATACAGTCTGGTCTCATTGTGTGGTGGGTTGGTTGTGACGGTGTAATATTGCAAGTGTTTAACCCTATGTGCCCCAAAGATTAGCCTACGACTGCTTAAGCCACACTACCTAGAGGGTAAGCAGAGGTTGTCTGGAAGGTAACCCTCAGCCCTGACGAGGAAGAGAGAGTCCCTGCTTGTCGCTAGTGTTGCACTGCGTCAACTAGAGCCTCCCCCTTCCTACATTTACCTTTTCAACCATGTTTCACCCGGCCTTCCTTGAGGACATATCTCTTTGTCGCCTTATACCACAATGTTCATATTGGTGCTGATAAGAGAGCTTTACAATCATCACCAGAGTCGATCTACCTAATGGGGCATGTGTCTGCGTTACAGTGGTGGTGCCTGCCCCCCCCCCTACAGCTAGAACCAATAACAACAAGGCACATACCTGCCTTATCACCACCCCACCTGCCCATGAAACATCCTTGATGTCGCATAGCATGGGCAGATTCAATTCACCATGGTGGCAACGCTAGCACAGACACATTGGTCAGAAATTCTCCCAACTGCCACCCCAGACACCCTCCGAGGAGGCCCTTCTCAGCCGGCGCCCACAACTGACAAATTGCTTCCATAGAGAAATCTCACATTACGATGGGGACATGGTTCAAAGCACTAGCTACTGAATTTAGCTTTCTTCGCGATGACAAGCTGTCTGAATGGGAGAAACATCTAGCCACCCTTCAGTTGATTGTGATGTACACCCAATGGGTCATCAAAGAACTGCAGGACTGGGTCCACCAACTAGAACACACAGCTGATGACCTCAATGGCAGATCCCGTAGGAGTAACGTGCGTATATTGGGCATGCGGGAGGGGATTGAAGGCCTTGATCCCATCCAGTACCTAGAGACCTGGTTCAAGTTCTTCTCTCCTGCCTGAGAACTCACTCCTTTTTTTACACGGGAGAGAGCACATCGGGTGCCTACCCGCCACCCTCTACCGGTATCTCCTCCAAGACCAATGCTGGCAAAGCTTCTTCCCTTCAAAGATCGGGACGCCATCTTCGGTGTGGATTGGCATGCAAGGGAGTTAGGGTAGAGGCTAAAGTGATATTAGGGTAGTTATGTGCTAATAATCCCTCTTCTATTTTGTACAGTTGCGCATATTACAGTGCACTCACCCATTACTCTCACAGATCACTCTTCACTCTTGCTGCTCCCCCGCACCACCCTGAGGCACACCACCCACCCTGCATTTACACCGCTCACACCACCATGCACTCACACTTCTCATTCTACATTCATTCCTCTCACCCGACACTCACATGGGCCCTCCGCTCATATTGCATTCATGCAGCTAACCTGACACTCACATTGGCACATTTTTTACCCTACACTCGTACCACTCATGCTGTACTCACTCACACTATTCACCATCACCTAGGACTTACATGAGCACACCTCTTGATCTGCACATGCAACAATTACACAAATCTCACAAATATACACATATTTCCGCAAAGGCGGCAACAAAATACCTGCTCTTGCCATAGTGCTTTATGCCTACTTATTCCAGCTGCAACAATAGGGCTGGTGCAAGAGTGAGGAGTAGACTGAAAATGCAAGAAGGTACAAGGAGGGAAAAAAGGGCTGAGGCCTTGGTGTATGGTGCTGAATTGAGGAATCAAATCAAAAGAAACTTTATTTCGATTGAATTTACAATCATAAAAGTACATTTGTAGGAAAATAGTATTTACAACAATTTATAAAAAGTTTTCATATGAGCAATATTGACTGATAGATACAGGAAACATTAAATTAATCATTAAAAGAATCGTATATACAATGACACCCTGTACGGCAATGGAATAAAGGTTATTCACACAAAAAGAAGAACATTTTACAATGCAGAAACCATTAGTTGAGATCGAATTTTCAGACATGCCTTTAGGAAGCAAGCTATAGATTTGGCAACAAATGGGGTATCTAAAAACTGTAGTGCCAAAAGAGCAGGTCTGCATCTTCTCAGACCTGTTAGTCGGAGAAGTGGGACCAACCAGCGTTTGCGCGGGGTCTCATAGAAGCTACAAAATAAAATTACATGCAAAGTAGACTGAGAAGAACAGCCGTCACAGGGACATCTAGCAAGTTCACGAGTCCAATCTGAGGGCTCAGGGAACGAGACAAGACGATAAAAGGAATCAAACCGAAATCTAGTTAAAACATATCTATCATAATTTGACAAGTAAAAAGACAAATAGGGTTGTATGCCATAGGAGGATTGAATCATCATTAAGTGGGTATTTGATTGCTTGCCAATTTCAGAACACATGCGTAGGTCTCTTAAATGGGCGACACATAAATTCTTCAAGGTCTTTCTGGGTATGGCCATTAATGAGGCAGGGTTGGTAAAAAACACTGGACAATTCAAATCATTCAGAAATTTAAAAACATATAATAACCAGGGAATCTTTTTCCAACGGGTCAATGTAAGGCAATCAGTTATTAACGACCGAGTAAGGAGACATTGCTCCTTAGTCCATATAAGGTGCCAAAGGAGGATCGGTTGGTATCTAATGGTATCAGATAGATAATCCCAACCGAGCTCAATATGGCTACCGTAGTTAGGAGCACTTCGGGGGAGGGCTAATACATATTTCAAGAAATCATTTTCGATTACTTGGAGCTCAGTAGCAGGAGCATAGCCCCATACACCCGCTCCATAAGTAGCCACACTCAGACATTTGGCTTGATAGATTTTCAGTATCACAGCAGGAGCGGGCTTACCCAACTTCCTTGAAAAAGAGGTCAGCGCCGTTGTTGTGCGCTGGAACTGCAATTTCTTGCTGGAGGTGGTAGGTTTCCAGGACATATGGTCGTCGATGAGGATCCCTAAGTAAGGATATGTTCTAGCGTTTTCTAGCCTAGTGCTGTCAATATAGAGAGATGATCGATTTACAAAAGGGGGTGGTGATGAACAGAGTGTCTGAATTGAGCAGACCACTCTTACCCAGTCCAAAGATCAGGGCTTGATCCATCACCGTTATTTATCTCACTGCCCCATCCCAGCTCAGAACCTGGCTATATGCAAATCAGTCTGTCCCTGGCCCAGTGCATCATGGGAACAGGGCAGACTAAACTACCAAGCCAATTCTTTACCAGAAAGGAGACAAGCTACCGGGGACCGGTTTCTGGCATTTCAGCCTCTTCGGCCCGGCTTGCTTGAATCCTGATGGAGCAGTGAGAAAGGGACTCATGTCTGAGCAGACCCTGCCACACCTATAGTGGCCAAAATCGATTTACAAAAGGGGGTGGTGATGAACAGAGTGTCTGAATTGAGCAGACCACTCTTACCCAGTCCAAAGATCAGGGCTTGATCCATCACCGTTATTTATCTCACTGCCCCATCCCAGCTCAGGACCTGGCTATATGCAAATCAGTCTGTCCCTGGCCCAGTGCATCATGGGAACAGGGCAGACTAAACTACCAAGCCAATTCTTTACCAGAAAGGAGACAAGCTACCGGGGACCGGTTTCTGGCATTTCAGCCTCTTCGGCCCGGCTTGCTTGAATCCTGATGGAGCAGTGAGAAAGGTACTCATGTCTGAGCATACCCTGCCACACCTATAGTGGCCAAAATCGATTTACAAAAGGGGGTGGTGATGAACAGAGTGTCTGAATTGAGCAGACCACTCTTACCCAGTCCAAAGATCAGGGCTTGATCCATCACCGTTATTTATCTCACTGCCCCATCCCAGCTCAGAACCTGGCTATATGCAAATCAGTCTGTCCCTGGCCCAGTGCATCATGGGAACAGGGCAGACTAAACTACCAAGCCAATTCTTTACCAGAAAGGAGACAAGCTACCGGGGACCGGTTTCTGGCATTTCAGCCTCTTCGGCCCGGCTTGCTTGAATCCTGATGGAGCAGTGAGAAAGGGACTCATGTCTGAGCATACCCTGCCACACCTATAGTGGCCAAAATCGATTTACAAAAGGGGGTGGTGATGAACAGAGTGTCTGAATTGAGCAGACCACTCTTACCCAGTCCAAAGATCAGGGCTTGATCCATCACCGTTATTTATCTCACTGCCCCATCCCAGCTCAGAACCTGGCTATATGCAAATCAGTCTGTCCCTGGCCCAGTGCATCATGGGAACAGGGCAGACTAAACTACCAAGCCAATTCTTTACCAGAAAGGAGACAAGCTACCGGGGACCGGTTTCTGGCATTTCAGCCTCTTCGGCCCGGCTTGCTTGAATCCTGATGGAGCAGTGAGAAAGGGACTCATGTCTGAGCATACCCTGCCACACCTATAGTGGCCAAAATCGATTTACAAAAGGGGGTGGTGATGAACAGAGTGTCTGAATTGAGCAGACCACTCTTACCCAGTCCAAAGATCAGGGCTTGATCCATCACCGTTATTTATCTCACTGCCCCATCCCAGCTCAGAACCTGGCTATATGCAAATCAGTCTGTCCCTGGCCCAGTGCATCATGGGAACAGGGCAGACTAAACTACCAAGCCAATTCTTTACCAGAAAGGAGACAAGCTACCGGGGACCGGTTTCTGGCATTTCAGCCTCTTCGGCCCGGCTTGCTTGAATCCTGATGGAGCAGTGAGAAAGGGACTCATGTCTGAGCATACCCTGCCACACCTATAGTGGCCAAAATCGATTCACAAAAGGGGGTGGTGATGAACAGAGTGTCTGAATTGAGCAGACCACTCTTACCCAGTCCAAAGATCAGGGCTTGATCCATCACCGTTATTTATCTCACTGCCCCATCCCAGCTCAGGACTTGGCTATATGCAAATCAGTCTGTCCCTGGCCCAGTGCATCATGGGAACAGGGCAGACTAAACTACCAAGCCAATTCTTTACCAGAAAGGAGACAAGCTACCGGGGACCGGTTTCTGGCATTTCAGCCTCTTCGGCCGGGCTTGCTTGAATCCTGATGGAGCAGTGAGAAAGGTACTCATGTCTGAGCATACCCTGCCACACCTATAGTGGCCAAAATCGATTTACAAAAGGGGGTGGTGATGAACAGAGTGTCTGAATTGAGCAGACCACTCTTACCCAGTCCAAAGATCAGGGCTTGATCCATCACCGTTATTTATCTCACTGCCCCATCCCAGCTCAGAACCTGGCTATATGCAAATCAGTCTGTCCCTGGCCCAGTGCATCATGGGAACAGGGCAGACTAAACTACCAAGCCAATTCTTTACCAGAAAGGAGACAAGCTACCGGGGACCGGTTTCTGGCATTTCAGCCTCTTCGGCCCGGCTTGCTTGAATCCTGATGGAGCAGTGAGAAAGGGACTCATGTCTGAGCATACCCTGCCACACCTATAGTGGCCAAAATCGATTTACAAAAGGGGGTGGTGATGAACAGAGTGTCTGAATTGAGCAGACCACTCTTACCCAGTCCAAAGATCAGGGCTTGATCCATCACCGTTATTTATCTCACTGCCCCATCCCAGCTCAGAACCTGGCTATATGCAAATCAGTCTGTCCCTGGTCCAGTGCATCATGGGAACAGGGCAGACTAAACTACCAAGCCAATTCTTTACCAGAAAGGACACAAGCTACCGGGGACCGGTTTCTGGCATTTCAGCCTCTTCGGCCCGGCTTGCTTGAATCCTAATGGAGCAGTGAGAAAGGGACTCATGTCTGAGCATACCCTGCCACACCTATAGTGGCCAAAATCGATTTACAAAAGGGGGTGGTGATGAACAGAGTGTCTGAATTGAGCAGACCACTCTTACCCAGTCCAAAGATCAGGGCTTGATCCATCACCGTTATTTATCTCACTGCCCCATCCCAGCTCAGAACCTGGCTATATGCAAATTAGTCTGTCCCTGGCCCAGTGCATCATGGGAACAGGGCAGACTAAACTACCAAGCCAATTCTTTACCAGAAAGGAGACAAGCTACCGGGGACCGGTTTCTGGCATTTCAGCCTCTTCGGCCCGGCTTGCTTGAATCCTGATGGAGCAGTGAGAAAGGGACTCATGTCTGAGCATACCCTGCCACACCTATAGTGGCCAAAATCGATTTACAAAAGGGGGTGGTGATGAACAGAGTGTCTGAATTGAGCAGACCACTCTTACCCAGTCCAAAGATCAGGGCTTGATCCATCACCGTTATTTATCTCACTGCCCCATCCCAGCTCAGAACCTGGCTATATGCAAATCAGTCTGTCCCTGGCCCAGTGCATCATGGGAACAGGGCAGACTAAACTACCAAGCCAATTCTTTACCAGAAAGGAGACAAGCTACCGGGGACCGGTTTCTGGCATTTCAGCCTCTTCGGCCCGGCTTGCTTGAATCCTGATGGAGCAGTGAGAAAGGGACTCATGTCTGAGCATACCCTGCCACACCTATAGTGGCCAAAATCGATTTACAAAAGGGGGTGGTGATGAACAGAGCTTGTTTCCTTCCCAGTGTAAGAATTGGCTTTTGTAGTTTGGTTTGCCCTGTTCCCATCATGCACTGGGACAGGAACAGACTAATTTGCATACAGCCAGGTTCTGAAACTGGGATGGTGCAGTGAGCTAAAAAACGGTGTTGGATCTAGCCCTGATCTCTTGACTGGGTGAGAGTTTTCTGCTTAATTCAGAGACTCTGTCCCTCACCACCCCTTGTTGTAAATATGTCAATATAGAGAGGTTTGCATTTCTGCGCTTTCTTGCCAATATGCATAACAAAAGTCTTGGATTTATTTACTTTTAAGCCAAGAGAAAGCATATATTGACAATACTTGTTCAGTTGGAGCTGGAGCTGATTTGGTGTTCTCGCCAGAATGACGGAATCGTCGGCATATAGTAATGCAGGGATTGGCCCGGTGTTTATGCAGGGGAGATCCTTATTGTCTACCAACATCGCTTGTTCCAATCCGTTTGTATAAATATTAAATAAAAATGGAGCAAGGACGCACCCCTGTCTGATGCTTTTTGCGATACTGAATGATTCCGATAGCTCTCCATTGATGCCATACCTCACACAAGCTTTAGCATCCGAGTAGAGCTCTCGTAGAAATTTCAGGAGTGGAGGATCTACGCCCAGGTTACTCAGAATCTCCCACAGCTTGGAGTGGATTACACAGTCAAATGCGGAGCTTAAGTCCACATAGACCAGGTAAAGGTTACCGCCTTTGGCCCAAGCATATTTACCCATGAGTAGTGTCAGATTAAGGGCCTTTTCTACAGTGCCCAATCCCTCTTGGAAACCGAACTGAAGGTCGGTTATGATCTTGTTGTCTTTGGCCCAGTCCTGGAGACGTTCCAAGATTAGTCTCCCAGCGACCTTACCCAGCGAGTCCAAGAGGGAAATGGGTCTGTAACAGGCTGGGTTGTCGCGTTCTCCCTTTTTAAAAATGGGTAGAAGCACAGATGTAGACCAAGAGTCGATTAGGCCGACCTGTGAGGCTGCGGACATAACTTGCATGACAATTGGGGACCACAGGTCTAGGTTGCTCACAAAGATGTCAAGTGGGACTCCGTCAGGGCCGGGAGCTTTCCCGGTCTTTGAGGAAGTCAACGCCGCAGTCACCTCCACAAGATCGAAGTGGAGGTCAATAGGGTAGGTGTTATCCCTAATAAGGACTGTCTCCCCAATTCTGGAGGCCTCAGTTGTTGAAGGGGAGTCCCCAAAGATCTGTGAGTAGTGGGCTACCCATTTTTCAGCAGGTACCGCCACGTCTAGGTGTCGAACAGCTGTGGCGTCCGCTAAAAAAGGGGACTTAACTGTTCGCCAAAACAGTGTGCTGTCCTTGCTCAATGTGCTCTCATACAGTTGGGCCCAAAGGTTGTTTTTTATTTCTCGTTTACGGGTTTTTTGGGCCAGTTTATAGTTCCTTCTTAATGAGGCTATTAAGGCCATGTCCCTATCTTGGGTATGTAGAGCTCGTTTTAGCGCGCTAAGGGCTTTACGGCAATGGGAGTCAAACCACCCCCGGGAATCCTTATCGAGTGTCTTATGTTGGCGAGTGAGCTCCTGGCGGATAGCTTCTAAGATGGTAACAAAACTAGAGAGGATCAACTGGGGAGATGAGGTCTCCTCTAAACAATTAGATATTAGGGGAAGGGTTTTTTGAATAATCCTGCTGGTGACCTCATTGGGATTGATCTTTGACCATTTTACTGTATAGCCATTGATTTTACCCATCTCCAGAGATTGCTGCGTTAAAAGGCTAGTCTTAGAGTGGGCTGAGGAGACTGAATTAAATATAATGGTGATACTATTGGAATAATGATCACTGGAGGGATCAGTACCGGTTATAACGTTTTTTAATCGATTGTTTAGAGTTTGCGAACACAGGATATAATCAATAGTAGAGGAGAAGCCTCTGCCATGAAAGGTCGGCTTGAACTCGACAACGGGACTCACTGATTCATTCGCAAATTCAAGTTCTAGTGAAAAAAGACAGTTGTTTAAAGTGGTCCCAATACTAGAGTGAGTAAAGTGGACAATAGGGACATCATGCTCGTCTTGGAGCCCGCAAATACCTTTTTTATAGTTGCTACATAGATAAACATTAAAATCCCCACCCCACACAACATGACATTGTAACTGCGAGTTCTTAGCTTTCTGATCATGCAAATATGATGTGGTTTCTAACAGAGACTTAACACAGTCGGCAGGTGAAGAGTTATTGTACATGTTGATAAAATAATAAATGGAGCTTTTGTCGGAAGCTAGCTTAAGGATTTGGAGAATTGGGGACACTGAGGGTACTTCAATAGTCGTAAATGGAATTTGATTAGAGATGTAGATAGCTAGGCCACCCTTAGGTCTTCCGTGAATAGACGGGCTGGCGGGAAAATGGAAAGTTTTATAGCCCTGAATGTGTATGGGGTCTGTAGCCCAGACTTCCTGCAGGCAAACTATTTTATGTCTATTGACCAAGTCGATCCAAGACTGAAGATGTATCTTGGATCTAAGACCCGCTACATTCCAAAAGATTACTGGAAGATCCCAGGTTGGTGGTAAAGTGGAATTTGTGATCTGTGGATAAGCAGGGGATGGAGGATCGAGGGTCAGAGCAGTTGGGGCAAGGGTGGAAGAAGTGAGTTTTATATCACAGGAAGTTGAGGTGATGTGTTGTTGACTCACGTGAGTCTCCTCGGAGGGGGTTGGATAAACATGGCTGGGATCTTGATCCCAGGGAATTGTCAGTTGAGATGGTAGAATTAATGGAGAGGTACAAGGCTCAGTGTGAGAGCCAGGCAGAGATGGCGGAGTGGAACCTGCC
Organism: Lissotriton vulgaris; assembly: GCF_964263255.1. Classification (NCBI taxonomy): domain Eukaryota; kingdom Metazoa; phylum Chordata; class Amphibia; order Caudata; family Salamandridae; genus Lissotriton; species Lissotriton vulgaris. The sequence goes on along the minus strand of NC_141696.1, from coordinate 782,197,425 downwards.
AGCAGAGTTTTTCTGGGGATATGTTTAGAATGAATCTGGGTGTTATTGATGGCTTTGACATTGATGGAGGGGACTAAAGGTCAGTTGACCATATCCAAGCATTCGTATCTGTTGGATAACGGTGGGCCTCTCCAGTTGGTAAAGTGACCAGGGGCTGGATTGCTAAATCCGTAACCTGCCCAATGGCCTCGATCTCTATTCCCACCCCAGTTCCCCACTCTCGTCCAGCTCCAAGGGGGACCGGCGTTATGTCGAGGAGCCGGGGGGTAGAAGTATGACAGATTGTGAGTGGCTATCCCTTCAGTGAAAGTGTGATCTCCCCAGGAGCAGATATGCTCAACTGTGTTGGGGTCGGCGAAATTCACTATGACGCAGTCGCCCTGAGTGTTTTTGGGCTCAGTACCTAGCCAGGGCACTCTGCGCACGGTGGTGACTCTGTTGTCCAAAAAAGTTGGTAGAGGTCTGTTGTTGGACAACCAGTATATAACTTTGTTTTTTAATGACCAGACCGGTTCGTCCTGGTTTGGGGGGAGTTCCGGGATACCTGTCATGATTACTACATAGGGGGATGCCTTGGGCGGAAGATGGATAGGATGGCCTCTCCTCTTTCGATTTCTCGGAATGGTATTAAATCCAACAGAGTGTTTGGGGAGGGTAGGGGCCGGGGTAGGAGGGACGGGAGGAGGTTTTGGTTGGGTAGACAACTGTGTTGTGGAATTAGATGAGGGTTGGGTCGGTAGGGGGTTAGAAGCTTTGGGTGGTGCATGGGGCTTGGTTGTGGATGCTAGTGGCTGTTTTTGAATGGGTTTCTGCTGGACCTTTTGATTAGTATTAAGGGGATTCGGAGCAGTCGAGCCAGGCTTAGATGTATTTGTATTATGAGTACGGGGCCTCCCTTGAGCTAAGTTGGAATCTTTGTTGGTACCCTTACTTGGGTTCAGGGCTGATGACAATTGGGTTAGTTGGGATTGGACCTGATGCAGTGTCTTTTCTATAGGCTTTAAATAGGACTTAATTAGGTCTCCAATTTTGCTAATCAGTAGGCTATCATTACTACAGGTGTTCGTAGTTAGATTACCATTGTCAGCCATACCACCCTCACTGTCATAGCTACTAGAGCTGCTAGAACTAATGTTCGTTGTGTGTGCAAGAGACGAGGAGGGTAGTTGATGGGGAGTTAAACAAGGTTAATGATTTGTGAGGGGGGATGAGAGGTGGAAGGGGTTGAGGGAATGGTTGTGGGGGGGGAATTAGTAGTATGGAGAGACTTAGTAGTTTTACTCTTCTTTTTTTTGGGGATTGCACCTTCGCGTGTACCCCTATCTATAGTTGGAGAAGGGGCAACGTCAGTTTGGCTAGCGAAAATGACTGGGGATTTTTCAAGTGACAGATGTGATTCAGAAAGGTCTAAGGATGCAGACAGGTCCACAGTGCGGGGGACAGTGTGCAACTCTGCGTGCACTGTCAATGGAGGGAGTAACTCTACAGGACGCTGGGGAGTTTTCACAGTAGCCAGTAAGCCCATGGAAGAGCGTCTGGCGATAGCCAGGTCCTGTGAGACTCTCCGTTCCAATAGGGTAATGCCCTGTTCAATTGCCTCGTTGGCTTTAGTTATGAATTGATCTATCGGCCCAATAAACTCAGCAGCAGCCTGGGCCTGTTTTTTAACTGTACTCCTAGTGGTTCTGGGGGACATGATGCAATGTGATTCGCAGCAAGATAAAGATACTGTAAATTCTAAGTGCAGACTATAAGCGGGTTAATTTAGATATACAAGCAGTAACTGCAAAGATGAAGGGCAAGAAAGCAAACGTAAATAGGGTGGCCCAGTCCAGTCTTGCCCGGTCTTGAACGGGCTTAAACGGGCCCGCCCTTGGCCCGGTCTTCGCCCCGTGCTTTGTCCCGCGCGCGTCCAGCGTTGCAGGTAGGGCTGATCAAGGTAATATGTTCGTGCAGGGGGGCGTGGCCGCCGGGGGAAGAGGCACCAGCTGTGAGGTGTAAAGGCTGCTGGTCCTCGCAGTCCCCCGGTGAAGGCAGCTAGTACTTTTAAGGTCAAGCGCACGCTGGGAGCGTGCAGGCAGTCCGCCGAATGCGGAGAAGCTCCCACCAGCGGCGCGACCTCTCAAATGAGCCTTTACTGAAAGATGCACCCTCCGTGTGCAGCGGGAATCCTTCCTCGGAAATGGCAAGAACAAGTGAGCGGCACCCACGGAGCGGGTGTCGCGAAAGGTAAATAGCAGCTGATGGGGGCGTGGCCGCCGGGGGAAGAGGCACCAGCTGTGAGGAGTAAAGGCTGTTGGTCCTCGCAGTCCCCCGGTGAAGGCAGCTAGTAGTTTTAAGGTCAAGCGCACGCTGGGAGCGTGCAGGCAGTCCGCCGAATGCGGAGAAGCTCCCACCAGCGGCGCGACCTCTCAAATGAGCCTTTACTGAAAGATGCACCCTCCGTGTGCAGCGGGAATCCTTCCTCGGAAATGGCAATAACAAGTGAGCGGCTGAATTGAGGATCATTTGACACTTTCAGCCAGTCCTAGCTTTCCATTCACCACAATACTGCATTCCGGGACATATCGTTTCTTTTATACATTGTAAGTTGGGCCTGAAAATCCCAAAACATATAGGGCCCGATTCACAGAATGAGCTTAAGACTCAATCCTAAACTTACTACTGTTTTGGTATTCACAGATTGCACTTACTACTTTTGGTATTCACAGAATGAACTTATTACTTTTGGCATTCACAGAATGCACTTACTACTTTTGGTATTCACAGAATGAACTTACTCATTTCGGTATTCACAGAAGTTAGGGCTCCTAACTTTAGGACTCCTAAATGCCTTCTGTGAATACCGAAAGTCTTACAATTAGGATTTTTCTCAATTTAGTAGTAGTAAAGTTAGGACTCCTAACTTTAGGACTCCTAAATGCCTTCTGTGAATACCGAAATTCCTAAAATTACAATTTTTCTCAATTTAGTAGTAGTAAAGTTAGGACTACTAACTTTAGGACTCCTAAATGCCTTCTGTGAATACCGAAAGTCCTAAAATTAGGATTTTTCTCAATTTAAACCCCTTCCAGTTTGTGAGTGGTTTACTATCTACTTGAAGTAGGTGGTAAACTGCGAGTGTTTTGCAGCCGCAAAAGCGGTTGCAAAACAATGGTACATTGCATTGGTCCCTTGGGGACCCCTTCCAGTTTGCGAGTGGTTTACTATCTACTTGAAGTAGGTGGTAAACTGCGAGTGTTTTGCAGCCGCAAATGGGTTGCAAAACAATGGTACATTGCATTGGCACTCGCTATTAGGAAGGGACAACCCTTCCTAATAGCGAGAGTCACAAATGCTATTTTGCGAGTCAGTGACTTGAAAAATAGTGTTTGTACATGCCAGGACCTTTTTTTGTGATCGCAAATGGGCTGATATCCTGTTTGTGACCACAAAAATTGGTCGTACATTTGGCCCATAATGAGAATGAGTGTGTCAGAGAATATGTGTGTGTGTGTGAGTATGTGTTTGTGTGTGAGTGTATATGTGTTATGCATACAAGGGTGCTTCAGGTCTGGCATACTGGAGGGTTTTCTTGACTTATGGACAAGGGCACCAACAGCATATGGATGGGAGGTGTTACCTATGGCAAACTGCAGGCCCTGACATGCTTCCATTCAGACAGCATCAGGTAATTCTTGTCATAAGATTTCCTGTACTCACATTTTTTCGGAGTGTCAATGGCAAAATGCTGACCCTTGTATACTGTATGTGATTTTTACAGGTACGCATGACTATGGCTGAAGTAGGCATGGCACATTTCTGGCACTGTCATATTGTATGTAGTCAAAGGGACTCATTCATGGACAAATGAAGACCTTGGTATAGTGGAAGTCATTTCTGACTTATGACATTTGAAAAAATAAATGGGATCTACTCCTAGAAAAGGCAGGCTTCCTTGGTGCACCATGAAAGTACTGGAAAATTTCATGAATGCCCCATAAGGGTATGCAGAGTTTTAGCTAATTCAACACCAAAAGTTTCAAAAAGTTTTAAGGGGAGAAGCCCACTCTCCCTTAAACCACCTGCAAGAAATCTGTTAACTTGTTTTGCAAGATGGAATTTGGGGAAAGTATTACACCCCACCACTTACATAGATCCTTAGTCAACACTAGTGAGCTGAATTTGCAGGTTGTAGAAGAGAAAGTTTAGGAGTTGAGTGTGCACTGTCTCTGCTGAAAGGGCAGGAGCAGAGAGTTCATAATGAAATAAAAACATTGTCTAATTGTAAAATGGATATACTTACTTACATGTAAATAGTGTCTAAGCTGTCACTCTCTTAACCTATCTGTAATTTTTCCCAATTTGTAGTCAAACGTGAGTCACGGAATTTTGACTGTCGGCCCGGCAATACATTTCGAACAGCATCTCTCAAGAGGTAAAAATATGTCAAACAAACATATGTCCTCTATAAGCATCTACTTTTCAGGCACTTTGCTGTGTTATTATAAATGTATGCAGCCTTTTAATGTTACCGAATGATGCAAGCATGTTTGAGGGGTAGACGTTATTATTTTTTAAAACCAGAATGCCCATGCAAAAGGTTTAAAAACTTGGCATCCATAGGCGATTTTTTCTCATCCTAGTGGGGCACTCAAACCAAAGAATTTCCGAGTTTAAGTGAATAATTCAATCAATAATTATGGTTATTCTGAAGACATACCAAGAGTGCTTGACAAAGTGGACAGCTGAGGAATTATGTATGTTATTTGGGAATTTTGATGGATCTGTGACATTGTGAAGACGCAGTACTTACATTAAATATTTATATACATTCAATAAAATAACAAGAAAACTAAAAGAGGAAATGGGCTTTTGTGAGAGTTACTTCCTTTGAGATGCTATTAAAACTTCTACCAGCGTGTCCCATCTCTCTTAATGTACACGAGGTGAAACAATTACATGCGCCCTCTATATTCCCCAGACTAATTTATATTTTCCTAGTCTGGCCATACTTTTGCTGTGTTCCATTATGCAACACAATGCTAGAAAAAATGAATTTTCATTTGCCTCATGATTCTCTATGGCCCCTTTTACCTCACGGGAAAAGTCGATTTGCAGCACAGTTCTTTATACTTTTCAGCCAGTCTCACTTAATTTTTTTTCCATTGTTATGAACTTACTTTATTTTCACACTTAAATGAACAAACCATTGTTAAGATCTAGCCTGTAACTCTTGGTCCTCTCTGGTAGTGCACAAGGAGGCAAAGCAGCCATACTAGAATGATTTCTGTTAACACCCATAAAAATAATTTCATGATGTATGCTGCACTTGCACATGCATTCGAGGTGACCACCTTGGAATAGTTTTTCTTCTGCTTATTTATAAGCCACTTGTCCAGCCAGTACATTACTTTTTACCATATAAAATGTGACGCAGCAGTGGCGCAAGGCGCTTGTAATTAAGTCCCAAAGTTTTTGAAGGTAGAGGTAAAGGAAAGACTTTTAGTTCGGGATAGGAGAGGGATAGTAGGCTAGAGATAGGGTTAGAGTTGTGGTTAGGGATAGGCTTGGGGGAATGATACTGTAACAGTGCTGGTTGGGTATTGGGAGAGTTTGAAGATAAGTGGATATCTCTTATGGTTGACCGTATGGCTAATGTTAGGGAAAGAGTTTAGGTTAGGGACAGGGTAAGGGAAAGTAGTTACACTAGGGACCTAGGGTTAGGTTAAGGTATTACTCATACTTGATGGCCATTTCAGTTCGGGAGTTAGCTAAGAGCTTCAGGTTTTATTTAGTTTAGTTTGTTACTTTATTCGATAAATTTATTAAAATAATACATATTATGTGCTTTCATATAGGGACTTTAATCCAGCTCTCTATATTGCTTGGTCTGTTTTTGTAACAACAGAAGAGTGTCGTGAGAAACAAAAGTATAAGCACAGAGACAGAGAAGGAAGAATCAACCTAAATGATTCACATTGGAAATCATTAGGAATTTCTTAGGAAGCCCTCACTCACCACCCTGGGTGGTGACATGCTTCATCATCATTCTACTCATGACGCCCCATTGCTCATCATTATATGTGTCTCCTGACGTCTCATGACGTCCCTTTGCTCACCATTAAATGTGACGACAGACATTTTTGATAAAATACATTTTTCACAAAATGCCCATAAGTCACTTTTGTGCCCTAAATCCCCTATTGTAGAAACCAAGTAAATTTCCTCCCTCTAATCATATATTGAGCACTGTCTCCCATGGCTCACTACTGCCTGCGCTTTGAGACAATCTTAATAAGCGCTTTTTGAGCCAGTCTGTGCCGTTTTTGTTCTACGTGCACTCTTTCCGAAATCGATAAAGCTCTATTCATTCAAAGCACGAACTACGAGGGCTTGTGTTCACAGCCTCACTTTCACCTCATGAGGTGACTGGTTGCCTTTCCGCTGACGACATGGAGTGAGAAGCTTGTATTCCAAGGCTCACTCTCATGCCTGTGGTCTGATTGGCCAGCGCTCCTCCACAGCAAACCCCGCCCGCCGGCTCTCTTCTTTAGCATTTTCCGTACCCGGGACTCCATCCACGAGGTCCGGTAGCAGGAGAAGCTAGGTTCCGTGCGGGTGCTAGGCGTTGCTGGCGTAAGATCCTTCCTCCTTACCATCACAGAGCTAAGTAACCTGGGATTTCGCTAAATGCCATATGTCTAATCCTCTTTTTATAATTCTAATATCCCTCTACAGGGTGTGCCATTGTCGCCTCCACCCCCCTCCCGAGTCCTATGGGGTGTGGATCTTTTAACTTACAAGTGAGATATCCTCTCTTTACTTGATAGCCATTTTGTACAGTTCTGTCGTATTTACATCACCACTGGCCCTGAATTTGGGCCCCTTGATCGCTAACCACGAGTGATGTTTAACTAGCCGCTCTGTCATACGGCTATTCCTTTTTGGCATAGTGCATGTCCACACGCCTGTCTGGTCACCAGAACAGCGTTTTCTTGCACTAACATACCTCATATGGCACAATGATCACGCATATTGACTAGCCCTTAGCACTACCACTCAGAGATCAGTTTTGCAGAAAACATTACAGACAGATCGCATTAATTATGTGTTGTTGTCTTCTTTGTATGTATGTCCTTTTCATTTTCAGACTATACAGGTACCTCTAAACCGAGGGTAAACCCACAACTTGATGGTTTGTTTTTTGCACTTATTAATTTTTACACTCGATTTTAACTTTCACGCTGTCTGGTAAGGGTGGGCCTTAGCGCGCCTACAACGCCGAGGTACACTACTAACGGTCCTGAAGAAAGCCCAGTAAAACTACACATAAACGGGCAGAAACATGTCGACCCCAATCTAAGTGGAAATATCCAAATCATTGTTTGGTAGATTTCCAAACACATATATTTTTAATCATGTCAGGCTGACCACTGAATAAATCTTTTGTGTGGTACAGCTTTTTGACATTTTTAAATCACATTCTTTTCACACTATTGCCACGAATAACCAGCTCTGCAGTATTCTGGCGTTGTAGCACACCAGGGAGGCATTCGGCTTTTCCTGGTGGGCCCGATGATGAAGCATGTCACCACCCAGGGTGGTGAGTCAGGGCTTCCTAAGAAATTCCTAATGATTTCCAATGTGAATCATTTAGGTTTATTCTTCCTTCTCTGTCTCTGTGCTTATACTTTTGTTTCTCACAACACTCTTCTGTTGTTTGATTAAAGATTGACCATGGGGGACTGAAAGTGTCCCTGATTCTTCCCTCTCTCTCAAATTGTTGTTTCTGGTCTGTTTTTGTGTCATTCACATTTTTTCTTACTCACTACAGTATACAGCATGGGCAGTGGGTCAGTCCTCTCTAACTATTGACTAACATCACTGTGAGAGACAGCCTTCTGCGCTTTAGTGCCAGGGTCTGCTATGGCAATGAGTGATTTTTGAGACCAAAACAAGTTTTGCTTTTAGCTCATTTTATTTGCGAAGCTGAGGGCACAGCTGCTCTCCCAGCTGTATCGTTTTACAAAAACTGTGACAAAACAAGCTTTGACAAAGCCAAATTCTGATAGTCGTGGCAGAGCTGTTGGCTTTGCCAGTGCTTGTTAGAGTGAGGTGTAGGTTTAGGGTTAATGTGTCTGAATCAGGGCTTACATCTAGGAACTATGTCAAAACAATTTAGTCACTGATACTATTAGAGGAAAGAGTTTACGAATTAGGGACAATTAAATAATCACATTTTTTAAATGTGTGAAAATATGTCACTACAATTTTTTTATTCGATTTTCATCTTACATGTAAAGTATTACATTTTTCATGCAAGGATTCTCACTTTAATTTTTCACTGTAAATATTCTCGCTTGTTGCTGACCTTTCAACCTAGACTTCACTGAGTGAGTTACAAACAGCTTCAGTGATGTTCAATTACATTCACAACCTATACATTGTTAGAAGTTTTCATTGAAAAAACCATGACCAGTTCCTTGATTTACCATGATTCTAACATGGCTTTAAAGTCTTTCTTGCTAGCAACAGAGTTTTAACAATCAGATTGATATTTTCATGGGGTTGCTTGAGGTGTTACAGCACCTATAAATTGGATGAGACAGGGTCTGTTTTGAGTTTCCCCTGGGATTATCAGCACTTGGCAGCAAAGGTAAGAAGCAATGGAAAAACCAATAGGTCTCGTTTCTAAAAGGCCAAGCTATTGGCTTTATTGGCCGATTGCAAACACATGCTTCCTGCACACGTGGATGCCTGGTCAGACATCTTTAAATTGATTTCTCTTACAGAAAACCTATTTGAAAATGTCAATTCATGCATAAAAATGTGCTATGACACATGCACATGTGTGCGCCATGATGCATGTGTTTGCATTTATTGTGGTGCATGGTGGTCTTTTTTACTTACCTTTCTAACATGAGTAGATGCCCAAGTTATAAATGTAAGTTCGAAGTAAAGAAAGAAATTAAAACAATGTGTGTATGAGCACAAAAAAATAAAGCAAGTGGCCCGGGGGCAAATTACAGCTGTCAGAACCTATATAAAAAAAGAATGGGGACCTTGGAACAAGCTGTTGACAGAGCAATGAAACACATTGACTCCCATGGAGTGCTGAATGCAAAATAAAAGAAAAAGAGGTCCATTAAATCAGCAGTGGAAGAATGCAAGCAGTGGCGGTTGGCAGGGAATGGGGTGGTAGGGTGGGGGTATAAAATACAAATTAAAAAAACACTTACCTTCCCACAGCCCTCTTCTCTCCTCAGCTTTGCTTCCTGGTGAGTCCGGGAAGCAGGAAACACACAGGCTCCCCTAAGCCAATCACAATGCTGCAATGCAGCATTGTGATTGGACTGAGTGCTGTGGTTCCTTGATCATATTCCAGCCTAGTGGGGAACATGCATAGTGCTCATGACTTTTTGGCCAGCCCAAGACAGCCGACCAAACCGTCAGGCACACTTAGATTGTGTCTCAAGTGAACATAACACTCGACCTCCGTGCACTGTTGCTGGTATGGTTCTAAAACTAGAACATCTACTCTTTTTTTTATTTGTGTATTTGACACAACCTTATCTGCTTTGGTGCTATGATATCTGAACACTTATAAATAAAGATACAAACAATGTTTTTTTCTCATGCACATTTATATCTTCATCTTCAATGAATCACAAAAAATATATTTTCCAAAGTAAATATTCAAATTTGATACACTAAACATTGTAATCTTTCATTTTTTAAATATTTCATTGATGATTCCAAGTGATGCCCAATGCATTTCGAGCCCTATTGGGCTCTTCTTCAGGGGCCTGAAAACTAAACATATACATAACTTTGATTGAAAACCTTTAGACAAACATCCAATTATTGCAATGAACACAATGTTTACCATCTTTACACCTTGTGGTTTATAGTGTGTGTTTTATGTGAAGGTGTGTTGATCGTTCGGAACCGCAAGGAGACAGAGAGGCTTTAGAGCGCGGAGATTGTCTGTCCCGAAGGTTTCGGCTGGCAGCATTTTTGGAAGAGTTCCTTCACACAGAGGTACGATTTAGGGCGGTTTTGACACAGGGAGAGAGGGGTTAGAGGGTCTTTGACACTGTTTTCAAAAGTTTCCGAGTTAAAGCGCATGTTCTTTTTCAAGGTTGTGATGAGCAGCACGGTATTGAGCAGTTGAGGGCAGGAAAGAATTGTGAGTCGATTCAAGAATAAGTGAAAGTAAGCGCTACCATTTGGCATTCACACAGCAGAATGAAGGCTCGGAGAGAGTTCTTTTAGAGTTTTTATTGAAATAAGTTTTTTTCATTTAGTTTCCCACAAAGACGCGAATATTGGATTATAGTTTTATCGAGTGAGTATGATAGCATGTTTTGTTCAAAGAGCACTTTGAGGAGAGGGGAAGGGTCACACAAACAATAAAGCACACACTATAAACCACAAGGTGTATAGATGGTGAACATTGTGTTCCTTGCAATAATTGGATGTTTGTCTAAAGGTTTTCAATTAAAGTTATGTGTATGTGTAGTTTTCAGGCCCCTGAAGAAGAGCCCAATAGGGCTCGAAATGCATTGGGCATCACTTGGAATTATCAATGAAATATTTGAAAAATGAAAGATTACAATGTTTAGTGTATCAAATTTGAATATTTACTTTGGAAAATATCTTTTTTGTGATTCATTGAAGACGAAGATATAAATGTGCATGAGAAAAAAAACATTGTTTGTATGTTTATTTATCAGTGTACAGATATCATAGCACCAAAGCAGATAAGGTTGTGTCAAATTCACAAATAAAAAAGAGGGTGATGTTCTAGTTTTAGAACCATACCAGCAACACTGCACGGAGGTCGAGTGTTATGTTCACTTGAGATAGAAGGTTAATAAACAGGCAAGGAAGGGACAAACGTGCTACCTCTGCAGCACGCTTGGAATAAAAAATTTAAATCAGCATAAAAAAAGTGCAACAGTAAATAAAAACAGGAGTGCTTCTCCATTCAGATAAGTACACTTAGATTGTGCCCACCACTCCTCCCTCTGTGACCCCCAACCCTGCCCTAAACCAGCCCCATATCTACTAAAAATAAAATGATAATAACAATGTTATTATCACTTTATTTTTCCTTTTTCCCGCTCTGAGAGCAGAGGGGCTAGTCCTTAGCGAAGGAGTCACCCTGGATATAACTCTTTCAATAGAACACTGTGAGACAGAAACGTTTCAGGAGGCAACAAACACAAAAATAGGGAGGAAACTCAAACACCTAAGAAAGACAGTAAAGCCATTCAGGCATAAGCAAGGAAGTGACCCACAGCCCATTTGAAGTATATAGTTTGTATTGCAGGCAATGGGTCTTTCAGTAGACCTATTGCACATTTATGTATGATCTATTGGCTTTGCCAATGTTTGTTTTTATATTGTGTTTCATACCGCCATTTATTTCTCCTATAAGCACTGCCACTGGGCTTCTCTATTGCGTAGAATTGAATCTACCACTCAAGGAAAGATGAGCAGACGTCACCTAGGCCTGAACCTGTCCAGACCACCCAGGATATAGCGGCATGGATTAGCAAATTTAGCGGCACAAAAATGGAAATTTAGCGGCACAAATATTGAAATTTTGCGGCAATTTTGCGGCATTTCATTTGGCCCTGGACCTTTATAAAGCGGCCTCCAGTGACCCCATCCGTCACCCGCCCTTCCTTACACTCTTTCTGCCTCCCAATTCTCCCTCTCTTATTTGTCTTTCCACTGTTCCATTCAGCTTTCTGTTTCTCATGCCCCCTCCTTTCTGTGCCTCATTCATTCATCCTCTCTCTCACACACACACACACACACATCTTTCTCTCCTTATCGATATCTCTCTCATCAGCCCAGTCTCTTCTCCCCCGTCCCTCTCTCTTTCCATCTTCGTATCTCTCTAGCACCCTGCCTCTCTAGTTCTCTCTTGTCGCCCTCTCTCCCTTCCTAGCCCTCTCTTCTCTCTCTAACTCTCATACTTTCGTTCTTCCAGACACTGTCTTTCTTCCCCTTCCTCACTCGCCCTATTTCTCGCGCATTCACCCTCCCTCTTTCTCTCCTTCTCACTCCTCTCTACTTTTCTCCACTTTTCACTTTCATTCGCCCAGTTTCTCTCACCCCCTACTACCCTTTACTTCTTTCCCACCTGTGACTTCTTTGCTCACTCCCCCTCTCTTTCACCCCTTCTTTCTCGTCTCACCTGCCCCATACCCTCAGTTTTCATTCTTGCTCCCCCTCTTTACCTTTGCGCTCCACTGCTACTGGATAGGGCAAAAGTAGGCACAGGCTGCTATCGGCTGTCTTCCATTGGCTGGAGGCTACTCACATCGGTGATTACTCAGGCTTTTAAGTGAAAGTGACACACTTTTCGATGCTAGATAATGTGCAATTTGAAAGTAGCACTTATTCCGATGTGCTACTCTGTAGTTGCTGACGTTGCAACGTGATTTGTTGATAGTATCAAGACTGTCTTGAGGATATCTTCAAGGGGCCGGTAGAAATTGTAGCATGGCTTTATCATTTAGGACACTTGAACATTTGACTCTAATTATCGTTTATCCATAATGAGCGTATTTCCTTTTGAAGCTCATTCCCTGCCTTTGCATTTCAGACCTAGGTTTACTGCCAATTTTATCTGTGAAGCAAGAGGAGTTCAGTGCTGTGGGTTCTCTGCCGTATGGGGGGCGGTGGAGGTGCGAGCCCCTGCTTCCTGCTGGGAATCCAATCCCATCACAATCCTCGTGTTTGTTTCATTTCCCTCCCGAGACCCCTGGCTCCAGAGCTCATTACCGAGAGGAATGTCGGGATTACACTGAGGCTTGTCTTCAGGGTGGGGGGGTCGGGTGTCCACTTCGAGCCACCCCGGCCCGCCCTGCAGCGGTGTTCACGCTCACCCCATATCACAGGCAGCGCAGTCTGTACACAGGGCAGACACACACACACTGCAAGGCACGCCGCTCCTCTCCAGCAGACACCCCCACCTTGTCTCTACTCCCCCACTCCCCCCCGCCCTCTGGAAGATAGATGCCCCCCAGCCTCTGACCACCTGCAGCCCCCGGCCCGCCCTGCAGCGGTGTCCATACGCACCCCACATCACAGGAGCGCAGTCTGTACACAGGGCACACACACACTGCAAAGCACGCCGCCCCCCTCCAGCAGACACCTCTTGCTCTCTGCCCCGCCCCCTCCGGAAGATAGATGCCCCCAGCCTCTGGCCACCTGCAGTCCCCGGGTCGGTCTGTGCTCTTCTATCGATTGTGAGCTGAGTGAGCTGCTAATGCCCCATTAAGCCCAGAATGTTATTCTTTCATGCTTCTGTGTCCTTCCCGCCCGCCCCAATAAACAAAGTAAGTCAGACCCCCCCAGGATATAGCGCTTTTGTAAAAATGCCGCGATTTCTACGAAAAGTGCCGATTTTGCGGGCACTTTTGTAAAAATCGCTGGATTTTTACTAAAGTGCAGATTCCGCGGCAAATCGCGAAATCGCGATATCCTGGAGGGTCTGCCTGTCACATGCTGGTGTCAGCAGCAAGCACCTCACACACTCAGCCTTCTCATGTCTGGAAGCATTACCATGGAGCCCATGATTTCTGTGGACAGACAAGCCCAGCAGACAGCAGTGACAAATGGAAAGTAACCTACACCTGCACTGGAGCAGCTGCTGATATGGTTTGCGACAACTCCGCTTTTATGAAAGGCGCTCTAAATTGCGAACTTCATGTATATTTTATTATGCAAAGAAAAAAACAATTGTTTTACATGAAGATGAATGAGTAATTGCATTCGCCCAGTCAAATGTGAGCACAGTAAATGCTATTTTTAGTTAACCGTCATCACGTTTGAATGTGATGCTATTTTGTGTTCTTGTTATTTTTTATGTCCTGGGAAACGTGCAGAGTTCCATGACCAATAATGCATCACTGGCAGAGATCTTTGACCCCCGTGGTCACAGCGTAAAAATCCCAAAGTGGCTAATTATCCTTTCATGCTCCTGAGGTTGATTAAGTGAGATCACTGAGTTTAGTAACAATAAACACAACACTTGAACTCTACAAATCCGCTCTGTGTTGTAAATAAGTCATGTGATGCGTTATAGCTCACATGGATGAAGCATTACCTTTCATGTGTTAGCGACCTAAGTTGCTTTTTACCCCTTTCACTTTTAAAAATGCAAATATAGGTGTCAAATCTGTTTCCCGAGGGAAGGAACAAATATGCATCGGAAATTCTATTCTTAAGTGGCTAAGTTGCAAAATTCAGGACGAGGAGTTTTGCGTAAGAATCAAAGGCCCACATGCATCATTGTGTCATTTTGCATTTCTTAATTTGCGAAAAATAAGGAATCGCAAATTAAGAAGTGCAAAATGCTATGCATCATTTTTTTCGGTATTTCTTTGTGATTCGGTAAAAATCGCAATTTTTACCGAATCCCAAAGAAATACCGAATTCTTAAGTTAATTTTCGCAATTCCCATTGATTCCTATGGGCCAAAAGGCCCATAGGAGTCAATGCAAATTGCGAGTGGCACTTATAAAATTTCATGGGTGCAGGGGGGGGTCCAAAGGACCCCCCCATGCACCCCTGAAATGTATTTTTCGCATCATGTTTCACACACACATGTCCTAAGGACATGTGTGTGTGAAACATGAATGTTGAAAAAAAAACATTTAAAGCATTTTAAACACTTTTTCCAAATTTACCGAGTGGTTCAACCACTCGGTAAATTTGGAACCCTAATTCCGAATTTCCACTTGTCAAAGTAATGATGCATTGCTTTTAAGAAGTCGCACATCTGCGACTTCTTAAAAGCACCCGCAATTTTAGAACTCGCAACAATGTTGCGAATTCTAAAATTGCTTCATGCATCCCAACAAGCACTTTTGCATTCGCAAACGGCCGATTTTAAGTAATCGCACCGTTTGCGACTACAAAAATGCTTGATGCATGTGGGCCATAGCTTCTCTAGTTAACTAAATTGTGGGCCTCTGAACATGTTGCAGTTTCGGATGGCTCAACAACAGTACTTAATTTGTGCCGATGATTGCAGGTGGTGGCACTCATATTTGGAGACAGGAATTTTGGTGCATAATTTAAAGTCCTTTGCGCCACCGGACTGTCACTTTTTGTGACATTCCGGTGGCACACAGGGCTTATCCATATTTACAAGGCCTCGTAAAGCCACCCCGCATGGCTTTCATGGCCTTATATATATGGAGTAAGGTAAGGCAGCGCTGTGCATATACCCAGGTTCAAGCACTTTGACCCATAAAACATTTGAGAGTTGGTTGGAGTGTACCCTAGGGGTTGTAGAGCGCATTGAAAGGCAAGAAAACCAGTGTCACATGCAGTCTGCAAACTGGTTTCAGGTACACCTATAGAACAAAGAGACACAAGCAGAGATACGAGGCACCTGAAGCCTCAAAGGACCTTGTTGCAGTCAGGTACACTGACAGGCAGGGGCATATCTTTCAATGGTGCAGCAGGTACAGTAGCACCGGGCCCAGAGCCATGAGGGGTTAATTGACCCTGACAATGCTGTATTTGATTAATCCAACAGCAATCAAAGAGGCCATATACTTTGCTTACACCAGCGTCCATAGCATCCTTGCTGCATTACTGCTGGCAGGCAGACATACCTACCAGAGATATGTGAGTCTCAGTCAGCACCACAGGAGGTATGTGTGTGTGACTAGACCAACAACATGGCATTTTAATTTTATTTTACTACAACAACTAAAGAGTGTCTGTACCTGTGAATATTAAGAACAATCTCTTTTAAGTAAACTACACAGTGTTCAAGGTAAGAAAAACAAAGGCATAAGGAATTGAAAAAGAAAAAAGAAAAAAGAAAAAAACTCTATTTCTTAAAAGAACCCTTACTCACCCTAGTAGTGACATGCTTCATAATTGGGTTCCCACAGGGGAGACCGCGTGTCCCCCCTGTGTGCTACGACGCCTGCAATCGCAGCGGAGCTGGTTTTGTTGGACGTTTTTCTTAGTGTATGTGCTCTAGTGCTGTGAGTGCAAAATTAAAAGATCAGAGCTGCGCCCCAAAACCCTTTATTAGTGGGTCAGCTGTTCACATTAAAAACAAGTGAGGACCACGTAATGGTTTTTATTAAAACCACTGCGTCCTAAAAAGCAATGGTCAACATGTTTCTGCTGTTATTATGCACTATTAGGCTCAGCTTTCATCAGGACCATTTAAGTGAACTCCCCCGGGGGGTCCACGCTCGCTAAGGCGCGTCCACCCCGTGAGGATATGTATGTAAAAAAGATACAATTTGTTTTCCCAAAAACTAACGGTTATACCCTTTTTGAAACACTCCCAGAAGTCACCAGGAGCCAACTCTGTGAATAGACAGATAAACGAGACAAACATTAATAACACACAAATTTCATGTATTCACATTATCATGCTTTGCCAGTTACTTATGTCATGAAATATAGAGCTGTTTGCTTTTAGTATGGTTACATCTTAGGTACATATCTAATGTACCCACAGGATATCATACTATCTAGTGTACCCTCTGTTTGCCCTTACAAATTATCAGGGGGGTATTCTTAGGACCCTTATTAGTCCCGGCGTGCGCACATATCAAGACCCGTCTGGTACTATATACGACTCTTGCCTGCGGTGCCACCTATACTAATGTGGTATGAAATTTCAGTGCAACACCCCTCGTAAAAAACTAAAGGTCCGCTCAAGGCGGATCAATAGGTTCAGACACTCAGACTCACAGAAGTTTAGGCTGTGGTGTAGTCTATCATAAAACTCCAAAACACTTACAACACACGATATTCAGGCATGCCACATGGGCTAACAGCGGGGCACTCTCTTCACACTGCACTCCGTCTGTATGTTTAGAGCAAAGACACCGGAATAAGTATTATTGGCGATCGGTGCCCCGGTGTACAGACAACCTTCAAATCGGAAGGAACAAAGGGGCATGAATACACTTAGTTCAAGGGCAATGACTGGCCGAATTAGACCTAGTCGGTTCTTCACTGTCGCCCGGATATTACCTGCCATTAGCAACCTGCAGGATTATAATGGGGAAGGGGCTTCAGGTCGCGTACCCAGTCACGTGATTAGAGTACCGCGTATGCATCATGTGACCCTTGGAACGTAAATTGCGTCCCAAAGTGTGCACAAATGCTAGAACGCTACCTCGAACCTCTTCAGTATGGCTGCTGGGAATTTTGCGAGAAAACTTTATTGTCCATTAAGAATCTCACAACTTAACACTCTATATGTTTGGATACACAGGGCTAGATAAAGTCCAGCCATTTCGCACTTCCAATTATTATATCAAAGTGCGAGTAGAGAAAAGGTTTGAAACAGACCCACTTAATCTGTCACCAAAAAGGTCACAAGTACATCTAGAGGTCAATTTCAAAATGACCTGTCTGTACCTCGGACTGACCTATTTCATTGGCCAACTTGTCCTCAGTCACTACCATGTACACTCCTAATCTCATAAACCCATCAAATGTATTTAGGCAGAGGGAGACAACAGCAAGTTAAACCTAGATGACATTATTCACTGTAATATGTAGCATATACCTTTGGTATGGTATCATGCGGCAAGTCATTCATATCCTCCTCTGAATGGCAGCGTTCATTGGGATGGATTAAATTGGGCAGGTTAAGGTCTTAAGACCGTACCCCAAGGAATTCCATCATTTAGGCCAACCAAATGGGTCGAAAGGCGGTGAACCCACCTCTGTTCCTTTTCAAAGAGCCGAGTCTCTGTACCTTACTCAAGATGTTCGATCAGGGTCTCGTCTGTTCAGCTAAATAAAAAAGGAGCTAGAACGCTACCTCGAACTTCTTCATTATGGCAGCTGGGAATTTTGCGAGAAAACGTTATTGTCCATTAAGAATCTCACAACTTAACACTCTATATTTTTGGATACACAGGGCTAGAAAAAGACCAGCCATATCGCCCTGATTCTAGCGTTTGTGCACACTTTGGGACGCAATTTACATTCCTAGGGTTACATGACGCATACGCGGTACGCTAATCACGTGACCGGGTACGCGACCTGAAGCCCCTTCGTCATTATAATCCCGCAGGTTGCTAATGGCAGGTAATATCCGGGCGACAGTAAAGAACCGACTAGGTCTAATGCGGCGAGTCGTTGCGCTTGAAGTAAGTGTATTCATGCCCCTTTGTTCCTTCTGATTTGAAGGTTGTCTGTATACCGGGGCTCCGATCGCCAATAATACTAATTCCGGTGTCTTTGCTCTAAACATTCAGACGGAGCGCAGCGTGAAGAGAGTGCCCCTCTGTTAGCCCATGTGGCACGCCTGAGTATCGTGTGTTGTAAGTGTTTTGAAGTTTTATGATAGACTACACCACAGCCTAAGCTTCTGTGAGTCTGAGTGTCTGAACCTATTGATCCGCCTTGAGCGGACCTTTGGTCTTTTACGAGGGGTGTTGCACTGAAATTTCATACCACATTAGTATAGGTGGCGCCGCAGGCAAGAGTCGTATATAGTACCAGACGGGTCTTGATATGTGCGCACGTTGGGACTAATAAGGGTCCTAAAAATACCCCCCTGATAATTTGTAAGGGCAAACAGAGGGTACACTAGATAGTACGATATCCTGCGGGTACATTAGATATGTACCTAAGATGGAACCATACTAAAAGCAAACAGCTCTACATTTCATGACATAAGGAACAGGCAAAGCATGATAATGTGAATACATGAAATGTGTGTGTTATTAATGTTTGTCTCGTTTATCTGTCTATTCACAGAGTTGGCTCCTGGTGACTTCTGGGAGTGTTTCAAAAAGGATATAACCGTGAGTTTTTTGGAAAACAAATTGCATCTTTTTCACATACATATCCTCACGGGGTGGATGCGCCTGAGCGAGCATGGACGCCCCCGGGGGAGTTCACTTAAACGGTCCTGATGAAAGCTAAGCCTAATAGAGCATAACAACAGCAGAAACATGTCGACCATTGCTTTTTAGGACGCAGTGGTTTTAATAAAAACCATCACGTGGTGCTCACTTGTTTTTAATGTGAACAGCTGACCACTAATAAAGGGTTTTGGGGTGCAGCTGTGATCTTTTAATTTTGCACTCACAGCACTAGAGCACATACACTAAGAAAAATGTTCAACAAAACCAGCTCCGCTGCAATTGCAGGCGTCATAGCACACAGGGGGGACACTCGGTCTACCCTGTGGGAACCCCATGATGAAGCATGTCACCACTAGGGTGAGTGAGGGTTCTTTTAAGAAATAGAGTTTTTTCTTTTTTCTTTTTCAATTCCTTATGCCTTTGTTGTTCTTACCTCGAACACTGTGTAGTTTACTTAAAATAGATTGTTCTTAATATTCACAGTTACAGTCACTCTTTAGTTGTTGTAGTATAATTGATAGAGGTGGAAGAGTGACTTCATAACCCTGACTGTCTTGTTGGTTAGATATATTTTAATTTCATTTCCAGGTGAAAAGCTTCACTAGGAAGTTGTTGAATGAAAAAGTAATGCTGTTTCTCCACCTTGAAGAAACAGGATTTTTCTTTGCACTGGGTAGTTAGGGAGTTTCCACCACTAAATCATTTTATGCTCCATTCAGAAGGTGATTGTCAACCTTCCGATGCTCTGATTCCACTATTTTGCCAATTAACTGATTCTGCCCAGTGTAGCAGTTTGCTAACACAATACGGGCCAGGATTACCAATTTCGACTGCAGCAAATGCTGCGTTGCCCTGCACGAGAAGGAGACCGCAGTAGAGGAGTGCCAAATTTACATATATATGGCACTCTCCCTGCGATACTGAAATTAGCTGCCTTGCGCCACTGAGAGACCTTTGCACCATAGTGCAAGGGAGTCTCCGTGAGTCAAGCATAGATTTTGTACTGAAAGAATAGCCTGCTAGTACAAAATACTATGCTTAGACTAATTTTAAGCATTTTCTCATTTTGTATGTGTGCTCTACAGGGCAGCACACAAGCGAAGTCGGAAAATAAAAGAGAAAAAAAGCATTTCTCCTTCATAGAACCTGTTTGAAAGGTGCACTATTTTCTGATGCTAAATACTGTGGGCCTCATTTATGAAAAGTGACGCATCTCTGAGTGAAAACAGCGATGCGTCACTTTCACTGCGCATTCCTTGCGACACCAATGATGCGTCATATTTAATGTATGACGCATCATGTGGCAAGGACTTACAGAAACATCAGTATTTCTGACGTATCTGTAAGCGCAAAAGTGACGCATTGCTGGAGTGTGTCACAAAAGTGACGCAACTCCAGCAATACGTCCTTTCACATGGGGAAAGCCCCATGTGAAAGGGCTTGCGTCAGTCTTAGGCCTGCTGTGAGGCAGGTGCAAGATTTTGACGCAACAGCATCCTAAAAGTGACGCAGTGAAATCTCATAGATTTCACTGCGTCACTATTACGAGGTTTTTTGCGGGGGAACGCCCCCTCTGCATACATTATACCTGATGCAGGTATAATGTGGCGCAGGGGTTTAAAAAGTGACGCATCTACCTAGATGCGTCACTTTTTCAATATGGCGCATATTTTACGCCTCTGGTGCGTCACAAAAAGTGACGCACCGGCGGCGCAAAACTGACACAAGGCCTCATAAATAAGGGCCTGTCTACCTTATTTAGTAAATTGGGTTTAGCATCAGTAACTTTGGGTAGTTGCAACGGAACGCCCATAAACCACCCATGGCACGCCCCCTTGGCTCTAATACAAAACAGTTCTATGCGTTGCTTTGCAATACTTTCACGTTATTTGTAAAAATCAGACAAAAAATGATTTTGCACCAATTTACGTGCATAAAATCTTAGTAAATCTGCCCCTACGTTTCACACAGTTACCACAGTGTCAAGACATACATACCAGCTTCAAATACAAAGAAACCTGCCACTCTTGTCCGACCATCAAGTGTGACTCCAGCTAATGGATTCACCTTCACCTCTGCCTGCTAAACTAAACTGCAAACAAAGCTGCACTGAATCAGTAACCAATAAATTACAGCTCTTGTTTGCCGAGACATGAAGCTCAGCCACACTGGTAAATTAGGAGTTATGAAGTACTAGGCAGATGAAAAGTGCCTTTGTATCGAATCACAGAGTTTTTATTTACCCATGCTATTTCTTTAAGAGAATATATTAGCAGGCACCCAGAAAAGTTACAACGGATGGTCCTTTTCCAATAGTATTCTGGCATAATCATGTCTTGAAAGCCTGGTTTATTTCTGCTACACTCTACTTACACGTATATTTTGTTAAGGTTGCTCAACTATTTGATGTTCAACTTGTTTTGCCTAATAAAATGAAGCTTTGCTTTTCCATTTCAAATATTTCGTATTTTGCTACTTCCGATTCTTTTCAAATATTGCATTTCATTTTTACGTTTTACATCAAATACAAAAGTATACACACAAAGGGACTTGTTCATGCATCAAATATGGAAACAGCCAAGAGAAATATGTATAGTAGGCAAAGCAGAAGGGCAAATTAGAAGGAACACAAAATGAAACACTGTAGAATTGTTCCCCAGATTTAGATATTAAGCAAAAGAGTAATTATTGGAATCCTTCAATCGGCTTTGAACAACTGGCAATTACACCAAGCACACTACTCATCAGTGTCATTGCAGACAGGAACTAATGAGCAAACAATCGTGTGTCAACTAGTAACCCCACTGTTCCTAAAAGAGAGAAACCAGTGGACAGCAAATGATAGGCATTAGGGCATTCAAAAGATAGGCCAAGAATAGGAAATATCGTCATTGTTGGGCGCAGGTGGTTGCATGCAACAATAAGAGAGCACTAGAAGGCTGATGACAGGGGTGAGCAGAGAGAAACAGCTAGTGACAGGGACCCCTGGATTGGGATGTCAGGAAGAGACAGATAATGTGGATTGGATCATTTAAGACCTGACTTGCACATCTGCAATCAGCCCTTCACTTCTCTGCCAGTCTCATCTCCAGAAAAAGAAATTTCACTCTAGTCCCAGAATCATGGAAGCGGCTTTCCCTAGGAGCAAGAAGCACATATCCATCCCCTGTATCACACAAAAAGCACTACAATATCACAAAATACTAGGTAAAAAAGACGATATCTAATTATTATTTAAATCAATGTTTGGAATTAATTAAAAATAATGTAAATATATTTTAATTAAAAAAATGATATGTTAATTTTTAAATAAGTAAGCTGATTAAATATTTTAGAATGAAAAGCCTCGTACTATTTTATATATATTTTGACATTAGATGATAAATATTTATATTTTTTACTAAATAATTGAATTGAATTTACAGTTATTTCTTTGGAGTTTACAATTAGGGCCCTGCATCTTTTATTTTCTGTGGGAGGGTGTTGCAATATCAGTAGTTGGCTGAACTTGCTACAGTTTTTTCAATAGTAAATTACACTTTTAAGTTTGGATCTACCCCCTTTTTCAAGGGGTGGAGATGCTTAAGTCCACACTTTTTAGTATTCTTACGCTTGAATATTTTGAATAGCCAAAAGTAGGACATTTATTCAAAAATGTAAGATAACATTACATGTGTAAATTACTCACAAGTGTAATATACCTTGTCACTAGCCCAACTGTCTCAGCTGACATTACTTTGCAGTTCATCTTTCATTTCAGCACTTGATGTCAAGTTGCTTTATTACATTTATTTTCAATGTATGACCTGTTTTTGCAATGTCGCAACAGTTTTAGCTTTCTCAGAAAGCACTCTAAACAATACAACATAGAGAGGACTTCAGTTTGAGCTGTGTCTAACAAATGGAGGTTTTGTGTTAATTCCAATTCCCTGCTCTGAATATATGGACAGCCTAGGGCACATTTACAATAAAATGGTGCAGCGGGCGCCACAAGCAATTTTGCTGCGCCAAGCTGCATCATTTAAAAAATGCAGGGATGCGCTGTATGTACAAGAATAAGGCACCCCCCTGTGTGCTCCCCAGCGCCTGTGCTAAAACAGCTGTAACAGAAACAGTGGTTCCTGTGGGAGAGAAAATACTGATCTATACTGATAATAGTATGCGCAATCGCAATGGTGGTGGGTTATGATGATGTCAGAAGGAAAGGAGACCATGAACACCTCTGTTTGTATTCAACACTGATTCTTATATATATTCAAAAAATAAAGAAATATAAACAAAAGGAAATAAACAATGGTGCTTCGTGTCCCCAGTGTGAATGGAACATAAACACAAAAGTGACATATACAACTTGGTTTTAACAGTTTTTAAAGACGACCATCACTGGCTTTCCAGTATTCGCAGCTACAGTACACCATAGTCAGAGCTGATTAAATGGCTCGCTTTAAATAGATGTCAACAGCGTTTCGATCCTGTGTGCAATGTAGGGTCTCATCAGGACCTAGGGGTGTAGGGACAACTGTCAAAAAGGAGGGTTGCGCAGCCACGTGAGGAATGTGAACCACCAGTGCTAAAAAAGCAGCTTGCTTGCCTGTAAGGACCTCTTCACAGCATACACATATATCATCCTCTTTTAGTGCAGTTCCTATAGTACCCCTGCAGGACCTGCGCTTTTGGATAACATACACTGTGGGCCTGGAGGCAGACTGATTCTGAGCACCCTCACCATGTATGTTAGCCTGTTTGCTAACACAGTGCCACTAGAATCTCCTTTTTATCAGACAGATTCGTTTTTGGCAAACTCAGAACATGACAACCCTGATTTCTCAGACTCATGGAAACAGTGTCCTACTTTACGCTCAGTCACTCGTGCTTGCTCATTTGGTCTCAGATAGTTACACAGAAGAAACAGTTGAGCGTGTTTACAATACAAATTTATTGTA
Organism: Lissotriton vulgaris; assembly: GCF_964263255.1. Classification (NCBI taxonomy): domain Eukaryota; kingdom Metazoa; phylum Chordata; class Amphibia; order Caudata; family Salamandridae; genus Lissotriton; species Lissotriton vulgaris. The sequence continues at coordinate 782,173,610 of NC_141696.1, read as the reverse complement.
CAGTTGTTCTAGTGTACAATATATGTGCTGCGACAACTGTTAAACAGTAGCAGAGATATATGATGAGCATTACAGTGAATAAAAAGGGATAGTACAGTTCTACCATTTTGCAATAGCCATAAACATATACATGAATATAAAATGCATTTATAAAATAAAGCGCATACTCCTACAATGCCTGTCTAGATTTACCTAAGTGAGTAGGTGCCAAAGAGCCAAGAATCCTGCTAGGATTCAGTCAAACCCCATTACCTGAATAATGAGAATGTGGGTCCTTGTCCTGGTCTCGAGTTGGACACACCACAAGGGATGATTAGACCTCTGTCAGCTGGAGCGACTGCATGTAGGGGACTCAGCGTCATTGGTCAGAGTGTCGCCTGGAAGTCTTGGTTCCCTCTAACTACTGATAGCAAGAGGTGCTGTATTTATGGAGAAACGTATACAGTCCCTTTGCCCCTTGTGTCATGTGTTAGACATTGTTGGGTATGAAGATGGGGTATGGGATGAACCGTTTACGTAGATGTTTATGCAGGTGGATTCTAGACCCTGCCTGGTTTCCTAGAGCTCTTATGAATATTTAATCATACTGGATGAGCACATTGAACATGGTATAGGAGGCCATTGTTTGTGAAGAACCTTCCTTCTGTACCCAAACCAGTCTAGATAAGGTTCAGCCCTCAGCGGCCGTTATTGTGGAGAATAAGGAACTAATGTCGGGGAAAGATTATGCCTATATTAGGGCATCTCAAACCATGCCTATATTAGGGCATCTATATGAAACATAACATTCTAAGCCCCTTCCAATAAAGACTTTAGCAGGGAAGGAGCTACCATTTTGTACACAAACATGGATTCACATCTTGAAGTTGTTTGTTATTAGTATAGAAATCTGTGTCAGATGGTTAGACCTCGCACCGTTGGCAACGTTCCCCCTAACTTTTTGCCTTAAGCCCTCCTGTTTTTGGTCACCTCTTTTTTACTAGCCTTAGGACTCTGCACACATTAACACTACTAACCAGTGCTAAAAGTGTTTGTGCTCTCTGCTTAAAACATGGTAACATTGGCTAATATCCCATTGGCATACTTAATTTACTTATCAATCTCTAGTAAATTGCTATATGTGTGCCCGGGGTGTGTGAATTCAATTCTACTAGTGAGCCTGCAACACTGACTCTGTCAGTCCCAAACCTCCCTTTTTCATACATTTAAGTCACCCCCTGAACAGCCCCAAGGGCAGGGTGCAGTGTAATGTACTTTTAAGTTTACCATGTCCTGGAAGTGAAAAACTCTTAAATTCAATTTTCACTACTTCAAGGCCTATCTTTCCTATAGGATAACATTGCAGTTGGCTTTTTACATTTTATAATTGTAATTTCCAAATGGGAAGAGATAACTGGTTCGCCAATCTTCAAGTCAGGAGAAAAGGCCCTACCAAAGAATTACTGCTTAGTTGCTCTTTTGGCTATTGAGGCAAATGTTTTTGCAGGAACTCTTCTGGACGCACTCCAGCTATGTGCCGAAGCCGATTTGATCATTCCTCTAAATCAGACCAGCTTCTCTAAGTCTGTGGAACAGTAACAAATATCACAACTATGGCTTTGCTGATCGATAAGGCAGAGAAAACAAAAATGCAATTATACCTATGCTTCATTCACTATAGGGCTTCCTTCAATCATGTAAACAGCAACAGATTATGAGCAAAACTGGCCAACTGGGGAATAGCACAGCCATTGCTTAGCTTGCTAATTAACTTGCACACTGACACCTGGATCCAAATAAAACTGGGTGACAGAACAACCCTTTCAAGATGGATAACAAGTGGTGTGGTGTGGCTCACTGGTTAGAAGCGGCAGACCTGGAAGCAGAGGACGGCCCGGGACCAGGGTTCAATTCATGACGCGGCAGGGTCATGGACCAGGGTCAGCAGACTCAATAATTCTCGCCTCGGTGCCTACTCTAACCAGGGATCACACTCGGCAACTCTGGGCATTAGCTTGCCTCATCTCCACAACGGCCCCCCACATACGCCGGGGATGCCTGGTTTCACCTTGGATATACCCAGTAGGGACCATCTCACAGGGAAAGCCAGGACAGGTTCGCCAGCGGTATACAGCGCGGAGATACCCCATGTGGGGTGATTCATGCGCTTTACAAGACATCATTACATTACATTACCGCAAAGGGACTCAAGAAAGGCTGTGTGCTAGCACCAACCCTCTTCAATCTGTTCATTGCGGACCTTGTCCTACTACTAAATGCCAGCAACTCACACGCCCCAAGGCTAGGGAACTCAGTGTTACCCTGTCTACACTTGAATACTCCAAAACCAACAGCTTGAACATCAACCTGGAGAAAACTAAGACCATGACAATCAAGAAGAATTCAAAGAAATCACCGGCCTGGTTCTAGGGGCACACCAATATTGATTCTACATCAGAATATAAATACCTAGGAGTGGTCATCGACAAAGGCAGCCACTTCACTGCCAAAAGGGACTCAATCAGGAGGAAAGGAACAGCCCTGGCAGTTTCAATAAGAAACTTCAACTCCAAATTGAGTGGCCCATCACTCCTCCTATTAGCCACAGTAATACGGGACAATAGCTCATGGGAGTGAGGCACAGAGGGGCAGGGACTCTACACTACTAGACAGCACGGTTACAACAGCATACCAAATAATCTTTGGCATGCCAAAATACGCCTCTCCTGAACAGATCAGGCTAGAGTTCGATGTCCAAAAGCACACCTTGGTAAGACAAGGAGCATATGTCATCTTTTGGGACAAGGTACGAAAATCTGGACCAGGAACTCTTGATTGTCGCTTGTGGTTATAGTTACAACAACTGTTATACCTGACACCATTGGCGTGGATCTCCCTTCCATTTTTACTGTTGACTCTTGTGTTTTTGCTGGAGTTAGATGCTTGAGCCCTGTACCACTGCTGTCCAGTGCCACAGTGCAAGTGCTCCCTACTGTAAATTGATGTATGGATTAGTGATTCCATGATTGGCTTGTTTGGTTTACTTGTCAGACCCTAGTACAGTGTACTGAGTGTGCCTGGGGCTTGTAAATCCAAATGGTGCTGGTGGGCTTGCAGCACTGGTTGTGCCACCCACAGAAGCAGCCTTGTAAAATATGTCTAAGGCCTGCCATTGCAGGGCGTGGGCCCAGTCTGGTACTGTCATGTTGACTTGGCAAGTGCACCCACTTGCCAGTCCTTAAACCTTCCCTTTTCTTCAAATCAGAAACCCCTATGGTAGGCCCAAGGGCAGGGTGCATTGTAAGTATAATGTAGGACATGTTCTGGTGTGTGTGGCATGTCCTAATAGTGAATTACAGCCATTTTCGTTTTTCACTATTGCAAGGCTACCTGTTCTCCATAGGCCAGAATGTGCTGTTACGTTATTACATTCTATAATCCTAACTGACTCAGAGAACATGGTAGAAATTCTAGTTTAGAATGCCTGAACCTAGAATGATAGAATACATCTTTTAGTGAAGTTGGTTTTAACATTCTGTTTGAAAATACCACTTTTAGAAAGTAGGTATTTTCTTTCCTAACCTTTCAAGCCTGCCTCTGCTAGATTGTGTATTCCTTTGTCTGGTGTTTTTGAGTGACAGGGCTGGGGGTTTCCAAGAGGCAGGATGAGTAAGCCCAGTGGTAAATAGAGAGATCTGCATCTAGATGGGTGGGAGGAGTGCCCCTGAACCTTGAATAATGCTGTGCCTACTTTCCACAATGCTGGCTCTACCTCCTGGGGTGTGGCTGATGTCTCTGCCCTGCACAGTGAAAGAAAAGAAGGATTGCTGTCAACAAAGTGCTCCAGGGCTGTGCTTTCCCTTCACAATGCTGGCTCCACCTCCTGTGGCGCGTCTGATGTTTCTGCCCTGCACTGTAAAAGGAAAGAATGAGTCATGTAAACAGAGTGCTCCAGAACTGGTTTGGACTGGGCACAGGCCCCTATCCCATCAGAGAACAAAGGATTTTGGGGTATAAATATTGGAACCCTGGTCCCATGAAATTAGATCACTTTTGGACTACAAGAAGAAACCTTTGCTGAGGAAAGGAACCTGAAGAAACTGAGAAGAGACTATCCCTAAGCTGAAGTGCTGCTTGGGGGATTGGCCTGCAGTGGTTGCCTGACTGCCAAAGAAAGGAGAAAGAACTTTATGTGCCTTATTTTCAACTTGCGAAGGATCTCCAAGGGCTTGGAACAGAGCTTACCTCCTGCTGAAGTCTCAGGGACAACATACTTCACCCACCAGCTCCCCAAGAGTCTTCCTGAAGTGCCTGCAGCTGTGCTGGACTTTGTAGAGGATTTTGCCTGACGCAAGGAGCTGAAAGCGCGACTCAAGATCAAGAAGCGTGTTGCGGAAATGCTGCTGCCGCTTCACAACACGAAGAGCCCCGCATCACGGGAGAAGAGAATCGACGTTGCAGCAGACGCCGGCGCATCCCCAGGAAGCGTGTCGCAGGACAGAAGGATCGGGGTCGCATCAGATGCCGCCGCATCTCTGAGAAGAGTGTCGCAGGGCGTGTCGTGGCTCGCATCATTATGGAAGCACTCGCATCGCCAGGTGAGAGGATCGACGTCGCCGCAGATGCCGCCGCATCACTGGGAAGCTTGTCACAGGACCTGTCGAGACTCGCATCGTGTAAAGTATCTTGCATCGCCGGAGAAGAGGGCCGACGTCGCACTAGATGCCACCGCATCCCCGGGAAATATGTTGCATCAAGGAGAAAGTGCCATCTTTATTTCTTTGCACCTGAACCTTTGCCGCATTTCCATCGCTGCAACATTTCTGTTGTGACAGTGCAACGCATTGTAAGGTACATTGACGCAAAGTGTTGCATCTTAAGAACTAAACCTAACTAAGCTAAAACTAGTATTGTGAATTTTTTGTCATTTGTGGTCTTGTGTTAAGTCTATATAAAGAATACTTATTTTTGATATAAACCTTGTGTGGTGTCCATTTGTAGTGTTGTCACTGGGTTACTGTATGTGGTCACAAATGCTTTACACACTTCCTCTGAGATAAGCCTGTCTGCTTGTGCCAAGCTACCAAGGGGGTGAGCAGGGGATATTTTAGGAGTGTACCCCCTAACCCTGACTAGAGGCAAGGGTCCCTATTTGTCACAAGTACCTAACTGTGCCAACTAGAGACCCCCAAATCTAGCAACAGCAAACATCATCACCAGTGGCAAAATATCTACAAAAACGTGAGATCACCCTGGGGCTAACCGAGCTCTGGGAAACACCCACCAATCACTGCCATTTAAAAACGTTATTATGGAAAACAGTAAAACACAGATCGAGGATAAAGCAGCCTTATCAAAAAGGACCCACAGCTGGATGACTCTGAGTACCTACTCCACCCTCGCCACTGAGAAATATCTAGACCTGGGGTATGCTAGATCTACCAAAAACCAATTTTTAAAGTATTGACTAGGCCTACTACCATGCACAAAGCACTTTCTGCACTTGCTGAAGGCCTAAACTGACTCCACCTGCTGTTTATGTGTTATAGCACAGGAGGACATACCACACCTACTCTGTACTTGTAAAGAACTGACACTTGAACAAAAACAACTTTTATAACTATTTTTTAATCAAAGAAGCATTTGCACGCGGAGACAAGCTGTGTTGGCCTGTTTTGCACCTGAGGACCCGCAGCTGAATTGTCGCTTGGAGAAGTTCTTGAGGCAGGTAGGGAAGAAAATGCCATAACTGTTAGCGGAATATGCCAGCACCAACACTACATTTGGAAGAGCAACATCCTCACCTAAATGCATAGCAGCTAATAGTCATTCAGCAAACAAAATGTCTACTTTAAACTGCAATGGAAACAAACGATTATTTGTTAACCAACCTCCTTTATTATTTTTTTCTTAAAACGTAATTTACAATGAAACTTTTTATCAATTTATTTTGTAGTAATGGTTTTAAATAACTATGCTAATAAAAAGAAACTACATACAAAAATTCAATGAATTCAACTCTTAAAGACGCACATTAAGTTGCAGGATTCTAAAGCAGAGATCTCAACCTCTCTCTTGTCATATGTATCTTATGTTTTAAACCTAACTCTTGTTATTCTGCTTTCCCTATTAAAGACAGGACTTCAAGTACCAGAATAAATTGCATTAGATACTCATAGCTGAAATGGAAAAATATGAGGTCCCTGTGTAAGGTCTAATGGATAATATCTTGTACACATATGGAGCTGGGAATCCTTTTCCTATCTTGTTTCCACAAAGCACTTTTTTGTGTTTTCATACTGGTAGCTCTCATAAAAGGAATGTGTAGCAGCATTTGTTATTTTAGTTTCCACATAAAATCCTTTCCCCCTGTATAACAATACAGTCAGACCCTACCACTGCCCCCCAATTTCACTTTCCCCTCCCTAACCCCCTAATGCTCTACTCTCCTACCCCCGCTCCCCCCAGATTTGATGCCGTAAAGCCCTAAAACTCTACCCCCCACTCCCTCTCCTCCCGTGCTCCAACCTTTAGCCCCCTTCTTCTTAAAATGTCCCCCTCTCCGACCGCACTCTTACCCTTAGCCCCCTCGTCCATAATATCCCCCCACCCCTTCACTCGCTCCCCTTCTCTCTACTAGCCAAAACTCACCACCATGTCCCGCCTCAATACCACCCACACACCAACCCCCCTCAGTCCCCAACTGACAAACAGGCCACCCTCACCAAACACGGACCCAACTCCTGGACCATTCCATATGCTCCCAACATTTTTAAAACAATACCCCGAAACCCTTATTGAAGACAACTATCACAGCCCCACGTCCCCCATTGAAACTAACTATATTTTCTACACCAAACGCCCCTCCAAATGGAAGAGCACCTTTTTACGCCACCTCCCAGTATCTAGCGCAATCAGAATCTCCCACGGTTTAAACTTGCCACTTCTCCTTCCTCGTTCTTCCCTGGTGATATAACCATCTCCATTTACAAAACTGGAAATGTCTTAATCCAAGCCTCTGAACAACACTCACAATTTTTGAACTCCTCTTCAGCACTCTTTCTAACCAGCTGACACTACCCTCTCCCCCTTCAACACCCTCTCAGTCCATCAGTCCCTCAGTACACCTCTCAACCACCACAACTCCTAGCCCCCTCCCTAACGACAGTGCCCCGACAAAAACTACTACTCTGGCACCCTCACTTGAACTCTCCCCTACCGTAATACTATCTCCTCCACCGAGACCAGCTTCCTGCCCCATCCATGTCCAAATCCCCCCACCTCCCAGAGAATCACTCTACTACCCCATGACACTCCTTCCCGCTTTGACTCACCCCTCCCATTAACTCCTAGCCCACCCTCCACTCTGACATCATACCCCCACCACTCCTCTAATACACTCCTCTATATTCCCATACCCCACAACGACCGTCCACCTCCAACAACGAACCACCTCCCCAGGACCCCATCTCCCCTACTAAACTGGCCCATAACGACTAAACCCCCCCACGTCCATGCCCTGGCCCCTTCCTCAACAAATGACACTTCTATGTCACCCTCACCCTCACCTAAACCCTCCCCTGATGCACTCCTGTCCCCTCTCCCCACTCTAGCTCCCTTTCTCACCTATTCCCAACTCTCCTCCACCTTCCAGAGACTAACACCACGACACTCCCCCCGTAATGACACATCCCCCTCTGCAGCGCCGGTTATACCCACTTCTTTGGAAACATCCCCCCCTTCTCCGCTAACCCACTCCTTCCAATTCCCATATCCCCTAATGACCATCCACTTCCAACACCCTATCACCTCCCTAACACCACCCCCCCTTTTAAACTATCCCCTCATGACCGTTTCCCCCAAGGTCATGACCCCCCTCCTCTAACCTCTCACCCACCCACTATGCTGATACCATATCCCCTTTCACACCTCACATGCTCCCCTCACCTCCCCCTTTACCCATCACCCCCCTCCAAGCCATCGCACGTCATTCCCATCCCTCCCTCCCAACACCGGGCCATACTACCCCCCCGGCCTCCCACACTCCTCATTTAAACACAGACCTACCCACACTACTCCCCCCGGATGAACAGCTCATACCAAGAGGTCAATCGCATCTCTCTAGTCACTCTGCCACTAACACCCCCACCGCTCTAACCATCTCCACCTCTCTCCTTCTTAACTTCAGCCAGGCACTTCGCAACTTGGACGATAATCTTGTTACCCCAGCTACCAAACTTACCCTACTCAGAAAAGATTTCAATTGTTTCAAATCCTACAAACCCAATGCCCGCCCCACCTGCCCCCCTTCATGCTAACCCTCAAAAGCTCTTAGATCCCAAACATGGGATAACAACGACACTCCTCTCCCAATCTCACAGACCCCTTCGAACCACTAACACCTACTCAGCCCCTGACCTCTCTGCCCTCTGCCTCACCTACCTTAACAACCCCCACTTAAAGAATCTCCCCCCTCTCACTCGAGAATCCCTGTTATTTTGGGGACCAGCAGAATCCCTGAGCCTCCGAGCTCCTCGAGACCTGCCTCCCAACTCACTTTTATTCAATTACTTCTCCCCCTGTCGCCAAACCCAAACCCCTGACCTGCATGCTCGTCAACTGCCGTTCAGCTGTCCGACATGCGACTGAAATCTCAAAAACCATTCTTAACGAAGACACTGATATTGCCTTCCTCATTGAAACCTGGCTCAAAGACCATTCGACACCCATCATCCACCTTATGACCCCTCCAGGCTACTCTATCCTCAGAAGAGCTAGAGCTAAAAAAATAGGGGGTGGCCTAGCAATCATTTTTAAAGAAGAACTTCAACTCTCCCCTATTAATAACACCGACTACACAACCTTCGAATACTTAGGCGTCAAACTCAAAATGAAATGATCCCACCTATACGAATGCCTAAAATCTATCATCCCCCGGGTGAACCCCTTCCCTTTGCAGAAGAATTCTCCGACCTCCTAACTAAATTGTTACTTTCCAGTTCCAAAAACCTTTTTCTAGGAGATCTCAACCTCCACTGGAAAAAACCTAATGACCCGGCAATCAACCTCATCAATAATCTCCTTGAGACTATAGACCTCAAGCAACCTTGCCTCTCCTCTACTCATGCCACTGAAGCTATTCTAGACGCAATCATCTCCAACTCAGATCTTACATCACTATCCAACATCATCCCCATCGACTTGTCTGATCACCATCTCATTCTGTTCACAATATCTCCCCCAGCCCCTATAAAAATAAATAAAGCTACAATTGTAGCTAGAAATTTTAAACAAATCCCTCCTGGCGCACTGGAACATGAACTTCAATCCCAACTTAGTTTCACCCCCCCCCCCCTTCAAATGTTAATGATCTCACTGAGCATTCTAACAAAAATTTAATGGAGGTGCTAGACCAACTTGCCCCTCTGAAAACTAAAACATTAAAAAATGCCCCCTCTAAATCATGGTTCACACTAGACCTTAATAAAGAAAGACGCTGGCTGAGACTGGCAGAAAGAACATGGAGACAACACCCCTCCCCATCCCATCTTGCCCTCCTTAGAACTGCAAGATCCTGTTACAAAAAACACATCTTTACAGAGAAAGCGTCATTCTTCCGTCTTCAACTCTCTCGTGCCCAAAACGGACCTAGAGAACTGTTCAACATTATTAGAAACCAAACCACCCCGGCACCCCTTAACCCGGTAGCCTTCACTAACAAATGCAACGAAATTGCCAACTTTTTCTATGAAAAAATCGCAAAAATAGACCGCTCTTTCATCGATACTCTACCCTTGCTCACCCCTCAACCACCCCTGATTACTGCACCTCTTCCACCTCTCCCCTTGAACACTTCCCTGACCCCCTCTCCCCCCTCCCTTCTCTTACCCTCCGGAACCCATTTCCCTTCTGCTTAAAAATAACACTTCATGGCATAATTTCTGCCCTGTATCTGAAGAGGAGTTCTTCATCATTGTAGCCAAAATTAAACCTTCCTCCCACACCAAAGATCCTCTCCCTTCCACACTCATCCAAGATCTCAAACATGTCATCATCCCCTACTGGACCAACATCATCAATGCCTCCCTCTCAACAGGGAGTTTGCCCATCTCCCTTCAACTAGGGCAAATCAATCCCATTCCCAAAAACCCCAAAGCTAACTCTAATAATCTCCACCCCATCTCCAACCTTCCCCCCCTCTCCAAAGTCCTGGAAAAATGTGCCCTCCTCCAAATGGACAAACACATTGACACATTCAACCTGCTTGACCCCCTTCAATCTGGCTTCCGCAAAGGGTGCAGCACGGAAACCGCACTTCTCAATATTGTTGATGATATTCACCTAGCCCTGGACAAGGGCGAGACCTACCTACTTATCCTTCTTGACCTTTCTGTGGCATTTGATACTGTTTTCCACCCAACCCTACTCAACACACTCGAAAATCCCTTCGGCCTCAGTGGCACTGTCGTTAATTGGTTCACCTCCTACTTTCAACATAGAGCCCAACAAATTAAAATTCAAAACTGCCTCTCTAGCCCAACTCCTGTCTCCCTTGGGGTCCCTCAAGGATCCATCCTCCATCCCGCTCTCTTTAACCTCTTTATGGAACCCCTTACCCGGATACTCAAACAAGAAAAAATCCACTACCACCTATATGCTGACAACACCCAATTGTACTATAAAATAAAATCCCATGCACTTTAACACAGCCTTAACCAAGATCCAAACCTGGTTCCACAACAATCATCTGAAACTCAACCCTAACAAAACTGAGATCATCCTCTTCTCTCCCAAAAGCAACCCTCTCCCCATCCAAACATGGATCGCCGACCTTAATGCGCTAAACTGCTCTCTCTCCCTCGCCGATTCGGTTAAATCACTCGGCATCACCATCAACAATAAACTCACACTAAATTCCCATGTCAAGAACTCAGCAAAAAGTGCCCTCTTCACTCTCCGGCATCTCAAACAAATCAAACCTTTTATCCCAGCTGTAGACTTCAAATTAATTATCCAGTCTCTTGTTTTATCCAAAATAGACTATGGTAATGCCCTTCTCTCTGGCACCCCCAAAATCCACCTTGCCCCCATCAAATCCATTCTCAACCTCGCCGTCAGGCTAATAACAAACTGTAAACGCTTGGACCACATCTCCCCTGCCCTCAAGTGGCTCCCCATTGAAGGCAGATCCTCATATAAAATTGCCTGTATTACTCACAAAGCCATTTACCAGAAGACCCCATCCTACCTCTCAACTAAACTTAAAAAAGCTGGCTCTGCCCGAACACTTAGAAGCACCAACTCTCTTCTTCTCATACCCCCTACTCAAAAAAGCTGCTTCGAAATCCCGCTTCTTCTCTGGTAAGGCCCCTACCATTTGGAGTGCCCTACCCAAAGACCTTCGATGCAACCCCTCTTACTCCAGATTCAAAAAAGACCTTAAAACTCATTTGCTCACTAAATTTTGGAGAAACTAAATCCCGGATCTCCTTTCTGACTACCTCTCCTCCTCCCTCCTTAGACTACCCCCCCTTCCCCCATTCACCCCCCTATTTTTCTCTTGTCGCCTCCCTCTCCCCCTTCTCTTTACCACTCACTACCTACTATGTCCTTTGAATCCTCCTTGACTTACTGTTACATTTACTATTTACAATAACATTCTGGTTCCTGCAACTTGCTTCTCTATCTCTTCCTATATGTACCTTTTATCACTATTGTTTTCCCTAGATTATTCCCTGTATTTTTTATTGGTTTGAACACCTGTATAACCCGTTTCGGCCAACTACCATATTGTTTTATTGTGTACTTCCATTGCTGATGTAAAGTGCTTTGATACCCTCGGGTGGAGCTAGCGCTAGATAAAACCTTCAAAATAATTTTGTTTTTTAAAAATAAGTGTCTAAGGGGCTGTGAGGAAGGGGACCAAGCATATGATTTTATTTGGCAGCAGATGATTTTGGTAGACGGCCGTAAGTGAATTGTTGCTGAAAGTGGAGTCATGATATTGTGAGAGGTCCAAATGAAGTCAGTTTTTATTTCTAGGTAAAATTCCTGACACAATTCTTGTAGGCGACATTGAATGTGCATCAGGGAAAATTCCTGCTACCTGTGCATAAAAAGATCTGCTTTGGTCAAAGACAAATTTTCCCCTAAGGTGTCACACATTAGCTGCTGTAAACAATGCAATGTCACACATAAGCTGACCTACACTTGGTAACCTTGTTTGACATTGTTAAATGAAGGCATGGTGTTCCCTCCATATACAATAAGCTAAGGGGAGGAGTTCTGTAGGGAAGTGATTTCTTTTAATCCAAGGAGATGCACTGAAAAGGTGATCACATCTCTTACACTGAATGTGAACCCCTCAACAAGCAAATTAAATTTGGACCAGGCCATTGGAATTATGCTGCATGGATGGACTAGATTATTCGGCAGGGTTACCTAAATTATGTGGCCCGAAAAAGCCAAATTATGTGGCGTAATTCATTAAATTTTGTGATAGTATGACTGCATAATTACCGCATTTTTTAACAAGTTAACACTGCCTGGGCAAAAGGTTCATCAAATTTGTATAGTTCATCATACAAATACAGTAAAAAGCAACATAGGGCCCTCTACTGCACGGCATCAAGTCACTTAGATTTTCGTACATTTTTATCCTCTTGAGTAAAAAAAACATTTTTTTTGCTAAAATATGTAGCTTATGCAGCAGATAATGCGTCATATAGTCATATAGCAAATGCATAATAATGTGGAAAACAACGCAGCCGCAGAATCATATCATTCCAGTGGCCTTTTACCCAAAATAGCAATTACCCATATTACACATGTCTGTTGTGGCCATTAACTACATCTGCATTATGTTCTCTATACGTTGTATTATATGCAATGTTTAAAATACCAATACACAGACTATCATTGGCATCCCTAGAAGTGAACTTCAGCTGGGACACACATTAAGTCACAGATAAACTGATGAAACACTTGGGCGCTCAGAATAAGGCAATAAATGCAAAGTGGAACTGTCAGTCTCATTGAATGTGAGTTCTTCAAATTTATGGTTTATTTGCTTGCTCTGCCAAAATGCAAATAACTTGCTTAATCTTCACCTTTTGGTGACTAGATTTAATTTGCATCTGCAAATGCCTTACAACCCTAGTCCCCTATTTAGGCTTCAGTGAGAGGAACATTCACTCAGCCTCTAAAGTTACAATTTTTAAATAAAAATAATAATAATATTATAATAAAAAATACGAACACTTGTCAATATTTAGTGTATATGTATCTAGAGCATGCTCATCCCACGAAGATAACCTTTTTCTCTTTGACGCTAAACATATTATGGAAACTCCTGCTGATTCAGGTGGCAAAGGTGATGTACTTCTACAAGGTGGTTGGTGACTGCGAGGGACTGAGCAATGTGGGAGGCCCCCCTTACATTTCTTACAGGGGGGGGGGGCACGAAGGTTTTATTACGCTTATTGCTCGGGGAAGTTAATTAGAGATCTCCGCCAAGACTGAGGAGTTTCCCTATGGTAGAGTATAGGGAAAGGTAGAAACCTTTATTTAATTTGAATAAATTGCTAAAAATATTTTATGTCAAACATCAACATAAACAAGCGTTATATATTTATTTTAAATGTAGAACAAAAGAAAAATACTACAGCTCTATTACCTTAATACATTAAAATGTATTTTGTGAAGTTTATCATAAATAATACATTCCCCATAAAGAAACTTAGGGGCATATTATCAAGGGGGTTTATCTCCGCTTTTTTGTCTTTAAAAGCCAAGAAAGCGGAGATAAAATTATCTCCCTATTACCTAGCTTTCGATAACACCAGTTAGCGACAGCTAGTAGGAGATAGCGACCATCTTGGGCCCCACTTTGCATGTCAGTGATATTTATCACTAATGACATGCAAAGTGGGCGTGCCAAGATGTTAGCGACTGGAAACAGTCGCTAACATCGCTATCTCTTATTACCAACTTTTGGAGATATTCGCGCTAAGCGCGAATATCACCAAAAGCTAACACCTGCCCTGAGCAGTTCTTAGGCATGTTATCCAATGGGAGGTGGATAACATGGCTAAGAGCATTAGCTTGGTAATGCATGAATATCGCTGACTTTTCAGCGATATTCATGCATTGCGACCGATTTTTATCGCATTTGCGATAAACCTTGGTAATACCAAGGTTTATCTGCGATAAAAATCGCTGCAGCTCAGCGGTAAATTTTTCTCTCTAACCAAGCAATAGCGATAATTATCGCTATTGCTTGGTAATATGCCCCTAAATTATTTTATTGTGATTAAATAACAATTAAAAGTGATGTATAGAATTAATGATAAGAAACTGATGACCCTCCCTAAAACCCTCGCAGACACTCCCTAAGTACATCTTTTTGGGGTTGCAAGAGGTCGCAGCTGTGGCCCCTGGCTTACACCTTATGACCCCTGGCACTGCCTTTGGGACCCCAGGACTCTGAATCGACTAAGTTAGTGCCAGGAACACAGTGGCAGTTCGCCCTTATGGACATCGATTGGGGCTCCACTCTCTGTTTTCTCTCAATTTTTTTTTACACTGGAGTGCAATTAGCTGTAATATGACCTTACCTGGCAGCTGAGGTAAGTAAAAAAATGGTTTTCTTGTGGGAGAGTGTATGTTTACATAAGAGAGAAGTGTGTGCGTAAGTGTGAATGTTAGTGTACGTGTAAGCAAGTGTGTGCTTGAAATTGAAGGTCAGAGGACGTGTGATGTAACTTCTGCTACCTCTGGCATTTTGCTGAATTGACCTACATGATGCTCCCTAAATCCCTTCTAACTCTTCCCTAATTCCCCTCAACTTTTGTAGAAAGTATGCTCCTTTTTCCAACCACTCTCCTTGAACCTCTCACATATACCACTAAAACCTTTGCTTACGTGTGCGGAGACTATACAGTCGAGGAGTGGATCCTCTGCACATATAAGTATAGGAGAAACAGAGGTTTAAGCTCTGCCCATGTGTTTGTTAATAGCTTGTTGTTGTACATTTTACAAAACATACTACAAAGTGTAGCTTGTGAATAAGGCACACAGGCATTATGTAATGCATTGTGTCCACATCCCAGATTTAGGCACACTATTGCTTACCTAAACGAAAATTAGAAGCTCTTGGCCTTCCAGGTATGTATATATAAAACACCTCTACCCAGAAGCCTTCTGTTTTGTCTCTATTTTTTAGGAGGCAGTCACATGGTGCCTCCTGTTTCTGGATGGGAGTTCCTGCTTAGCTTCTGGGCCCATTTTGGGATTGTTCTGATTGCCGTGGATTGTGCTCCCAGTTTTTCCAGTCTTCCTGGTCCTCTGCTTGGCTTGTGACCTTGATTCTTTTGGTATTAGATGCACCAACCCATCTCTGCTAGATTTGATTTGCGCTGTGTGGTGCTGGTTCCAGTATTTGGCCTAACCTTTCCAGGGTTTCGGGTTATGATTGTTTTTCACTATGGTGTTACTAGCATCCCTCGATGGATGACAATGCTCCCCACAATAACAGAAGTTATTGCGGATCCTCTTTTGTGTGCTCCTTGCTGGATTTACAGCAAAGGGTGCTATGCAGAGCTGGAGCTTCCATCACTGGAAGACAGGCAACTGTCACACACATTTCTCTGTCTGTGGTACGGGATGAACATGGCTTCCAAATATGCTTCTTTCTGGAGTTAGATATTGTTGTCCTGTTTTACTCTCTCATCTCTTGTTTGTCAATGCTGTGCCCTAGCCCCCATGTTAGGCGGGATGTGTGCTCCGCTTCTGATGAATTTGCCAGCAACTTTTGCTTGCCAATGAAACATGTCGGCCATTCTCAACATTTTGGTCTAAACTTGTTAGAATGTTTTAATCATGAGCCTGGTCATATTGGAAAGCACGTATTCAGACTCATTTTTAAGGATTTTTGTGAGCGGAAGCAAATATCGCTCCATTTAACAACATTTAATTATGATTTAACCAATGTCAAGGCTTCAGGTGATACTTCCTGAACCTAAACAAATAAAAAAAAGTGTGGCAAATGATTCTGATCTTGTCAATTTATGTTTTCTTCTTCTTTACTAGGAGTTAAGCAGCATACAAGCAGTAGTGGCAGCATACTGTGTAGTGACCAGCAGAGGTTAACAGGACCTTTTTAACATGTGCCACTGGAGCACGGCCTACAGGCTGACTCAGCCAAAGCTCCCTTGCTGTGTGCTTAACTCACCCCTTGGCCTACATCAGATTGATGTTGATGATGTGCAATGAGTGGTGTATCTGCACTAGGTGCATGTGTACCTGGGGTGAGTACACTTCAGGGATAATGCAGTAATGTACAGTGTGTACATGTTAAATGCATGTGCTGGGTGTATATATGTCAAGAAGTGGTCCAGCGTAAGAAGGATACAATTCTGTGCATATAAAATGCATGTACTGGGTGTTTGTGTGTCTGTGAATAGTATGATTCATGGCAAACTATGGGTTCCATTTTGGGTGACCCAGGGCTACATTGTAAATGTTGGAGAGGAAGTAGAAGAGTCCCCCCAGATACATTTGTGTATTGTTGCATTACTGTAAGTTGGGTGGGACACACTAGAGAGGAAAGAGCCAGGCTTCCCCTGTACAATTCAAAGGACGCTCTTTGATTCAGAGAGGGGTCACAATGAAGTGGTCTGGGCACATCTTGTGATGGAGATGGGGCTGATTAAAGAATCATAAAGATTAGAGCTGAGGCCCTGGGCTAACATTTTGATACACATATCACTGTGCCTGACCTCTAGTTGTGAACTCAAGTCACTCCTATAGCCTGTGTTGTGGGACTATCAGCTTTAGAGTCACTCCTGCTGTGGCAGAATGCTTTGAAAAGGAAGAGAGGGCAGAGAATGATGCACTCTAAAATTAAGTAGACCCTCAAAATTAACTTCAAAGACTCAGACCATACAGCACATTTTGTGTCTGGAAAAGAGCTATAAGAAGGAGAGATTGAAACCCCAAAGATTGTCAGTTGGAAAGCAGCCAGTCAGGCTTTGTGAGGAGGATACGCTCTGCAAAACATCTACCTGTGACCAGGACTGGGGGCAAAGGCCTTCAAGTCTCTGTGTTGGGTGAAAGGACATTACCCAAGGAATCCAAAATCACCTGCCCTGGAGCACTAGGGCCTACCAGCTTGACACAACCAATGTGCTATGTGAGGAAGAGGAGAGCATTTTGGAAGTGTGGTCCAGTGGGGAATCCTATTGAGTGGTCTCCGTGATTGAGGTGTGAGGAAATGGCTGCTGCACTTATTGGGTCATTGCCGATGTGCAAGACAAGGCCAACGATCTACGTATGTCACAGGAGGGCCACTGATGGTATAGCTGTGAAGATTGAGTCAGAGCACTGTACAATGAGGCGTCAGTGACACTCAGGGCTGGACTGACTAACAGGCGTTTTGGAATGCTGCCGAACTGGGGGCTGATTTCCCTGCGGTGGGGGCACAAGCAGGTCCCCATCAACAAAATCAGCCCCCAGCTCAACAGCATTCCAAAAAGCCAGGTAGCCAGTCCGGCCCTGGTGACACTGTATGCCAGAAACAGCACCCACAGTGTGAACAGTAATCATTGCTGTGCTGGTCATGCCACAGCCTGTGTGCAGTGAGGGAGTGGCAACTTCATATTTCAGGAGGGGGTGCTGTTGACAGATTGCTGTGCCGAGGGGGCCATAGACCATGCATGGTGAAGAGTTGACAACCCCATGTGCCAGGAGAGGCCACCTTGCAGACATCTGCTGTGCTGATTGGTCTGCGCTCATCTGCAAAAGAGATACTAGTGACTCTGTATACAAGATGGGGTCATTGGAACTAACAAGGAGTGTGATAGAGCAAAGACTTACCCTCCAAGGAGGATCCTTGAGGAGCCTTTGGTCACTTGCTTGCAAGATAGAACTGCAGTGCTGCAACACTTTTGACTGAAAAATAGAGTCAGTGTGAACTCTTGAGATTCAGACTAATAGTAGGGCTTACCCTGGATGTTGCCTATAGTGAATGGGGAATAACCTCTATCGCTAAAGTGAGGAGATAGTGAGACGCAGGGAACTGCGTATGAAAACACTAGAGCTCTGACCGCAGGGGGACTGTGTAGTTGTATGTGAATGTCATATTTCCCTTTTTGTTGCTAGCAGTAATATAAAATATACATTTTAGCCCAAAAGTGAGTATTTGGCTTGACAATCATTTATTGCAGCTACTGAATGTGTTTTAAATAATGAGTCTGTGTCCACCCCCCTGAATCCACCTTCCCCCAGATGGAGCCCTGCACTGCTCAGATGAGAGTCAAGTGCTGAATTGATAGTCATATTACTCAGGATCCACAGTCAAATGGTCCCAGGGACATCTGGAGTAAAAGGCCTCCACCCCCACTGTGTGGCCCTGTAGCTCCTGCTTGCACTGTAAGCCTCTGAATGGGGTTTTGACACTATTGATTCCTTGCTTTACGTTCTACTGTGTTTCTCTGCCCCATTGCCTTGTATTCTGGAGGTTCAGAGTTTGCCTCACCTCACTTGTGCTCTGGCCATATTAGACATGCTCTGATAACTCAAGGGTGCATAGGGCTGGGTTTATTTTGTGAGCCTGAGTCTCATTGTTTCTAAAGATGGGGAGTGCATGCTTTACTGGAGGTTTCTCAGGCATTTTAGCCTGTTCTAGTTCTTTTCCCTCACAAGTACCTGATGGTGCAAGCTGCTGCTTTTGGTTGTCTTGGGTCTCCCATTGTATCTTGTAGGTTTCTATTGAGTGTGTACCCTATTTTGGATCTCTGTTCCTCTCTGCACACTTGTTTTGCCTTCTGATGTTCAGTTATTAATTTATGTTTGCTTGCTTCAGCACTAGCATCTGTTAGCAGCTTTGCTAATCACTGGGTTCTGGTATTCCTCATTTATGTCTGGACTGTGCCCTTTCTGGCTAACTTCCTTTGTTGGCAATTGAGGCTAATCTTGGAATTAGGTAGTGATTTGGCGATAATGCTTTGATTATTTACTGGTAGTTCCTTTACTATAATTCCACTTCATTATACAAATGCTGTGTGCCACACAGTCTGATGGACTGTTTTGATAGTCAATTTAGGAATTTCTGGGTAAAGGTGGTCCTTTATAAACACATCTGGACTGGTTTGTGAAGTAATTTAGTAAGCCAGGTTCATGAAGAAGATCAGGTTTAATGGGAACAGACAGCTTGTACATTCACAATCCAAGAAGAACATCATCTTACTCACAACTTCCCACACATGGAATGTTCACCCCAGAGAGAACAATAACATTCTAAGCATGTGCATAACATTCTACAATAAAATGCAGTAATCACAGACTAATGAGAAAACTACACACCTTCCCCCAACAAAAAACAAAACAAAAAAACAATGAGTATAATGAAAACGATTATCAGTGAATAAAATCCGTCAATTTGGCAGGTGTATACTTGATGTGAGAACTTTTCCTTAAATCACAACATTACTACTCAATTCACCACCAATCTCACATTGAATCTCAATATTGTTGGTACAAATGGAAGAAGACGATTGACCAGCATTACTAGTATCCCCAGAACTTGGTGCACTATCACTCAGAGATGGCAATGCATTTTTAAAAGAGTCAAACAAAGCAGAATGACATTCATCCTCCTCACAAAATTTTAGCAGATCAGACTGTGAAGCTTGCAAATTAGGCTGAGAAATATTGTTAGAATTCACCCCTTTGCACAATGATATACGTATAAAATTCCAGATTTTACCACCTTCAACTCTAACAGCTCTGCTAAAAACTTCAATCACTTTGCAAGGATCAGACCATTAAGCATATTTCTTTCCAACTGAAGCACCAAATTTAACACGCACAAAGTTTCCAATTCTAATTTTAGGAACATGACCAGCACGAGACCAGACACTGCCTTTCATTTTTATTTGATAACTCTGAACCTTATCCTTAACTCGAGATGAATTGAATCTAGAATCATGTGGTAATTTAACTTTCAACCACCAAGGTACCAACTTTGACCCAGGTTTCCTTCCCCGCAACATTTCAAAAGGTGATACACCAGTAACAGAAATAGGAGAAACTCAATACGATAAAATAGTAGCACGAAGAGCTTTCTTCCACTCCAAACCATTCTTGATAGCTATTTGTATAGAATCTTTGATTACTCTGTTGAAACGTTCTACCTGACCATTGGCCATTGGGTTATAATTGGACACTCTTTTATGAACAATACCACATCTATCAAGAAAAGAAACAAAATCTTTGCTAATAAATTGTGGACCATTGTTCGAAAAAATTTCTGCCGGAATAACCTCATGACAAAAACTTTCATCTAAAAACTCAATGACTTGGATAGAACCAATTTTATCCACAACTTTCAACTCCGGCCATTTTGAGAAATAATCAATAAACACCAACGCATATACCTCCTTATTGAGAAACAAATTGAGAGGGCCAATGATATCGATACCCAGTTTCTTTCAAGGACTGGAAACATTCTCAATGGGAGAAACTGCAGTTGACAGAGCTTTAACAGATTTGTCACTGTTAGCACAAGGAGAGCACAAACGGACCCATCTGCCTACCATAGCATCAACTCCCGGCCACCAATAAAATTCTCTGATATGTCTTTTTGTACTAGGCATACCCATATGTCCTTCATGGGCCATTGACATAATTTTTTCTCTCATACCAAGTGGAGGAACAATGTTATCACCTCTAGAGACAAAACCTTGTGAAAACATAAGTTCATCCTGTATCTTACAAAAAGACAGCAAATCACCCGATAATTTTCTTTCATCAGGCCACCCAATTTGAATAAATTTAACAACACTAGAAAGAAAAGTATCACTGCACATAGCCGCTTTCCACTCAGATTCAGAGATAGCTACAGAAGATGCATTAGAATCGCTATTATTAACATCATCCATAGTATACGCAACATCCAGATCATTACAATTATTAAAAGAATCATGTGTATCAAGTAACGGCAAACAAGACATACAGTCTGCATGTACATTTAAATGACCTGGAACATATTCAACAGCACATTGAAACTCTTGCAATTTAGCAGCTAAGCGTGCTAACCGAGCAGTAAGCGTTCTACCACCACCAGCAGCTAACATGTTGATTAAAGGCTTGAGATCTGTACGCAAACGAAATTTCATACCCCAGAAAAATTGTCGAAAGTGTTGTGCAGCCCAAGTGCATGCTAACAATTCTTTTTCTATAGTGGAGTAATTGTATTCAGCCCCACGTAAAGTTCTTGACGCATATGAGACCACATACTCTTCACCTTTGTTGCTTTGCATCAAACCGATCCCAAACCAACATTACTTGCATCAACAGCAACAATACATTCCTTCCCAACTTGAAAAGGTGTTAGAAAAGGAGCATTTACTATTTCTCTTTTAAGTAATTCAAAAGCATTTTGATGTTCGTCTTTCCATGTGAATTTTACATTCTTCTTTAACATAGATCTTAAAACATGAACTTTAGAAGAATATTCCTGTACAAATTTACTATACAATTCTGTGAGACCAAGAAATTATACCAGTTATTCTTTGGTCGATGGAGAAGGAGCATTGGAAATACTTTGGATATGATTACATTTTGGTTTAATGCCATTGCTGGAAATCTCATGTCCCAAATACTCTACTTTATCTTGCCTAAATTTACATTTAGCAAATTTTAAAGTTAGGCCTTTGTCTTGTACCCGTTTAAATACTAATTCTAAATTTTTATCGTGGTCTTTGATATCTTTTCCAAAAATCAAGATATCATCTTGAAAAGCCACCGCACCCCCACATCCTTCCAACACTTCCTTCATGAGTCTTTGAAAGACTTACGCTGCACTAGCCAATCCGAATGGCATGCGGCAAAATTGAAACATACCTTCAGGTGTAATAAATGTTGTCAAAAATTTTGAGTCATTGTGCAATGTGTCCTGGTGGTAAGCACTAGCCAAATCAATAGTTGAAAAAATACAGGTGCCAGACAAAGTTTAAATGAGCTCACGTATGTGGGTGTCACGCCTGCCAGCCCTTCCGAGGAAATGTAGACCAAGCAGACAACGCAAGACCAATCCAAGATGGCCGCGTTATACCGCGCATGTGCGAGAGGATCGGGCAGGATACTAAAGCCTGATCTCCCCTCTGCTCTGAGCTTCGCGCTCTAGTTTTCACGTCGCCTAGCCACGGCGCGTCACTTCCGCATCGCCTGCCTAGCTCACCCTGTTTCCTGTTGTGGGTCCTGCCTAAACGGACCCTTCTCGTTCTCTGATCTCCGAGCTGTCCTTCGCATAGAAGAACCTTTGCTTATTTCTTTTACTGAAGCACGTCTGTGCTTCCCTGAAGCTCGATGTTTGGACGTTAAGCTTTGGGATACATCTTTGCATTTAATCGCAGGTATTACCGATCCTCCCCTTTTTGTTTTGCTTTCAAGCATTGTCCCCAGTGCCGGCTGTCTCCTCTCAGGGTTCATGAGGGGCCTCCTTACCTATGCTCTTGCGGATCCGCCACTTAGCCGGACTACGGTTCCGTCGAGCGGCCGGCCTTGCAGGGTGTGGATGGCTGGGGCTTACTGTTGGATTCTGGGAGTTGTGGTCCGCTTGGTGGTACTCTCCATTTTTTTATGTTTGATTCCTGAACCCTTATCTATTCTGCTGCTCTACGTGGGGGTTGGCATTCGTCACAGTGCTGGGGAGAAGACGACCTGGTAAAGCGCTTGTAGCGCACCTTTTATTTATTCTTGAGGATTATGTGGCTTCTAATTCATACGCCCATTGCTCTTCCAGACACATTATTGCTGTGATCCTAAATAGCTCAATTGTTCACCACGCTGCCAACCCATTGTTTTTAAGGGGTAAGATAGCTCAGCACTATATATCAATACTTATTTGTGTTTGACATATCCCATGGTTACACGCTTTCATTTATGACAGACGTCTCGTGGTACTCAATCACTGTGAACATCTAGGAATACATATACCCAGATCACCCCTTTGTTCTCACCAGGTAATAGAATATGTATATGTACAGAGTACTGTAGGTATTGTTTGTGGTTTGTTGTTGTACTAATTAATAATTCCTTTTAGCACCAGCACCAGCTGTATCCAGAGAGAAAGCCGTTCAAGAGGTCCAGTGTCTCTTCCCCTTCTTACCTTGTTTTGTTCCCTCCTTTCCCTCGCGATCACCATTGTGTTCTAGTGTTTGATAGCCACAATTGGTGTAGGGGGGACGGGTTGGGCTAGACTTCGGCTCTTGGCACTCCTGCGGAAACGGCCATGGCTCCCTACAGTGGGGTAATGGGTGTCTATCTATCCATATCTCCTTATTTAAACTACGGAGATCAACACATAGACGAAGTTCGCCATTGCTTTTAAGGGATAAGACCACCGGAGAAACCCATGGAGAAGATTCCATTGGCTCAATAATCTTTTTTGCTACTAAATCAGACAAAATAATCTTTAATTTATCTCGATACGCTAGGGGTACATTTCTCACTCTGTGCCTAATGGGAATAGCATCCTGTTTGAGAACAATTTTATGTTCCAAATTTTTAAATTCCCCAGAAGTGTCTGAAAAAATTGCTGATTTTTTTTTTTTAGAATACTAGTAAATTCTTCCGTATCAGAAGGTACAATGTACACAGGTGGGGAAGCATTAGGATCTAATTTAATGCCCATTTCCTGTTGATGGGGCCAACCAAGAATAGACACACCTTTTTTAGCAATGTAAACCTTACCTCTAGTTCTCCTGTTTTTAAACATTAAGTCCGCCCACATAAAACCCACTTCGGATCAATTTTATGACGAGTATAACCTCCAGGTTGAACGTCAGATGGAAATAACTTTTTGATGTTCCACAATTTGTCAAATATATCCCTTCGAATGATACTATACCAGGCACATGAATCAATATACATAGACATTTCTCTACCATCAATTGATATTATATCTTTAGGAAAACCTTTATACCCGTTACCATTGACGCACAAAATGCTGTTGATCACTGGAATTTGGTTCTGATATTCGTCCTCATCATATGTAACTAAATTAACCTTCTGGACAGACTTGCAAACTTTGCTAAAATGACCCGGTATTTTGCATTTGATGCACATTTCATTCCATGCAGGACAACCTTTGAAACTCCCTACATGATCTAAACCACCACATCTGTAACAAACTACTTGAGATTTTTTCCCCAATTTTTTTTTGTCTTTTACCATAGTGTCTTTCTTGGAAGGAAAATAAGAAACTTTTTTAAAATTGGTATGATCCTTCACTACAGAAACTTCAGGAATTACCTCTTTAGATTTAACTACTTGACCTCTTATTTCACAGATGAATTTCTCAGATTGTTTAATCCCTTTAGCAATATTTAATACAGCAGTAAAGGAAGACTCAGTACCCATCCATAGACGTTCTTGTATTTTCTTACTTTTGGTCTTCATCATGATTTGGGGCTAGATGTATCAAGATACACTTTTGCGATTCTCAAATAGCGATTTTTAAGGAATCGCTATTTGAGAATTGCAAAATGGTATGTATGTAGAAATTCGCTATTTTTTAACGATTGCTTAAAATTCCTTAATTGCGATTAGCAAATTGCTAACCGCAATTAAGGACTCGCAAAACAGAAAGTTGATACATCTGCCCCAATTACCCATTCATTTATATGGGCCAGGAGGCCCATAGGAATGAATGTGAAATTATTCTCAATTTGCGATTCGCAATTTGCTAATCGCAAATTGAGAATAATTTCAAGGGTGCAGGGGTGTCCAAAAGACACCCTGTTAAACCCCTGAAATAAGCATGGGTGCACATGTGGTGCACATACATGCCCTAAGGGCATGTATGTGCATCACATGGCACTTTGAAAAATGCAAAAATGGGCATTTTTCAAGAAATTCGCAAATTAACACCAACTTCAAGTTGGTGGTAATTTGCGATTCCTTGAGGACAATTGGCACATTTTTTTTGCTTCATACATTGCATTTAAGAAATCGCAAAATTTGAGATTCCTTAAATGCAATCGCAAAATAAGGAATCGCAAATTTGAGATTCCTTATTTTGCACTGAAATTTGCTACATACATACCATTTTGCTCAAATGAGTTCGCAAACGCCAAAATTCGGCGAATTTCGGCGTTTGCGAACCCATTTGAGCTTCATACATCTGGCCCTTGGTCCCTTAATACCTGCTCAAAGTTAATAGTCTCAAAAGCACAAGATCCAGCCAAGGTATGCAGAGCTGCTACGTAATCCTCGATAGATTCTTCCTCCTTTTGGGCTCGTGAGTAGAATTTAAATCTCTCCATTACAGTATTAATTTTCCTACCAAATCTAATTTTCATCTGTTGCACAGTAGTTTTAAAAACATTGGTGTCACCTGAACTTTCTATGGCAGGTAGATTTGCTAGCTCCTTTAAACCAGCTCCTCCCAAACATTTTCTTAATAAAGCTAATTTTCTTTTAGCGG
Source organism: Lissotriton vulgaris (assembly GCF_964263255.1). Taxonomy (NCBI): domain Eukaryota; kingdom Metazoa; phylum Chordata; class Amphibia; order Caudata; family Salamandridae; genus Lissotriton; species Lissotriton vulgaris. The sequence continues at coordinate 782,148,142 of NC_141696.1, read as the reverse complement.
AACAACCATCTTCCTCTAACACGTCAACATAGGCTAAAAACATAGGATACCAAAGATCCCACTCCATTTTGGGTTCACCTGCAGTTGGTAGGAAATGTGGAGGTGCAACATTGTTAGACATGTTAATGCCGTTAAAAGGAGCTAAAATACAAAACAGCAAAATGTCCGATTAAAAACCTATAACAAAAGAAGTGGTTACTAAATAATTAACTAACATAAGAAAATGGTTGCCAAGGTCCAAAGTCTGATGTTCTGTATTAGAGTGGTGTTTTCTTTCTTTAAATTTAGCACATGTAATGTATAATATATATCTTAGAATTACAAAAGTAATTCATAAAACTGTTAACTCGAATATTAAATTAAGCCAAATCAATACAGTATTACACTTCAACAGCACCAAGTTCAACATAACACTTAGTTTCATAAAATAATTAAATTATGTGAATTCCTCAGTAAAATATGCTTATGTTCAATCTTTAAAACAAATTTTATTCCTTGCCCGATGTCCAATATTTAAGATTGCAGTACTCTTCATCGATCCATGTATCCCGTTGCTAGGTAACCTGATTACTAAACAAAGATGGTGGCCGTAAAGTTGCGCGTAATATTACGCGATGATGTCTTCACGCATGAGCCTTTAAAATAATGAGCAGAGCTGTCGTGACTATCAGAGCACAAAGAGCATTCGAACGTTCATCGAGTCAGTAGTGACAATGTCACTGAGGGTCTGTACACGCTCAGGTAAGAGAATGCACTTTCAAAAAATGCCGGGATCAAGCGTTGCCAATATACAAAAGATGCGATGGAGGTAACTACACCGCTGCTTGAACACAACAGCCGAATCAAACTCCTTTTTCTGCCCAATACAGACAGCCAGAAGCTCACACACAACGTCACTCAACACAGCGCTTCAAATGAAATACTTTTTTCCACTCACAAGTGGTTCATGTAGTTCACAGAGGAATACTCGATTTTCCAGTAAATTCCTGAGCTTCTTCTTCAAATACATATCTCGAAATTACCTTAAGCCATGAAATTACCTAGGCAAACACACCTCGTGTATTGAATTTACAAAGCTCTTCTGTCCAGAAAAAAAAATGTACCAGAAGCCACTGTTCAACAGCCACATATATATTTTTTATTTTAGTATAAGAAAACTGCATATAAAATGACACAGGCGCTGGTGCAATCAAAGCACGTAATGTAAAACAGTCGCAGGTGCAATCAAATCACATGGAGTAAAATATAAAAATAAATACCTTACAATGAGTGAACGCTGTCTGTCCTTAAATAACCTTTCAAAATCTTCTTAAAATCTGTAGAAATCCCAATTGTCGCCAATTTATGAAGTAATTTAGTAAGCCAGGTTCATGAAGAAGATAAGGTTTAATGGGAACAGACAGCTTGTACATCCACAATCCAAGAAGAACATCATCTTACTCACAACTCCACACACATGGAATGTTCACCCCAGAGAGAACAATAACATTCTAAGCATGTGCATAACATTCTACAATAAAATGCAGTAATCACAAACTAATGAGAATACTACAGTTTGGTTACATTTTTTAGTCCTTTAGGTATGCAGCAGTATGCCTGTATCCAGTGTGTTGGCGCTCTCCAGGATGTAAACACGAGGGCAAGAAAGTAGAACTGACGTAATGGTATTGCCTGTAGGTAATCACAGCATTACCACCCTTGTATCCAGGCCAGTGTGAGGTGCTGAAAGTTATCAAAGTGCCTGAAATGGTGAATGTCTCCCTAAAGATCATGTACCCTTTCATAGGACTCTCCATGGAGATAGTGGTATAATAAACTGGAGTTATGTCTTCATACAGTATGCATATAGTATTCAATGTGATTAGGAGATTAGGAACTGGTTGCTAGACATTAACCCCTTCCATGCTGGTGACGAACCCCAGCCGTCATGCACGGTGCTCGTGTGCTGATGACGGCTGGGGTTCGTCATGGCCCGCCCGTGTTCTGCCGGCGGCCGCACACGGGGAAAATCGCGGCCGCACGAAAGGGGTTAAAGTAGTACATGTAAATTTAGATTTGTACAGGTTTCAGATGTTTGAGCATAGTATGGTTCATTGTTTTTTGTTTTGCAGCAAAAATGTAATGACTCAGCAATTAAACTAGTTTAAAATTGAGGTTGGGTGCATCAACCCATCGATATATTTCATCCAGTTCATAGGAGGTTTTTTCCCCACGATGTTTATTGGAGAGGAGAGTAGTGGAGATTGTAGAGTATTCTGCTTTGGGAGAAAATGATGAAAAACCAATACAAATCTGCAGCCATGTGTTTCTTACTGTGGACATAAGGTTTCAGAGTTACACTGTCTGCAGATTAAGCAGGATGAGTTTCCCCGCAAACGCATTAAAGTTTAAGATTTCCCATTTTACTAACCAAGGCATCAAATGTCCCTTTCCTGCTAGAGCCATTCAATAATTAAAAAACATAAGATTTAGTACCACCCTAACCTCAGTTTAAAAGATTATTTAAAGTCATGAAGAGTTACATGATGCAGAAGCATCATTAGCCGAAAGGCCAAGAGCCTTTACAAAGTAACAGAATGGCAAATTGGCTTGCTATATCCTTTTCACCTTTGAATGGATGCAATTTAATACGTATTATATATAACATATCTTTAGGCATAGTTGCCACATGGTACTGTCATGTTTTACACCTCCAACCAACCCTGGTTTGTTAGCAAGAGTTTTTTCCATCTTAGGGTTTTTTGAACATACTTTTACAATTTTAAAATGTTAACTACAAGCTCCAAGATTTATCAATTTGCCTACAAAGAAATAAATCTCCCCATACGCCAGATGGTGCCATTCGACCTGCAAAAAAATTGTTTACGGGGCAAAAACAACTGCAAAGATATGTACCTGGTTAAAGTCCTAAAAAAGCAACTAAACTTCTTCTTAACATAATATCTTCCTTTTATTCTTGAAAAAGTCTGCCCTGCTGATATTTTTTCGATTCAGAACTATTCATCATTCATTACTTTCTCTCGTTAAAATAAGAGGCAGCCGCAACATTAGTGTAGAACTGGGGCCCCCCACATTTCTGTAATAAGAGATATTTATGCTCAATGAAAAGCATCCTGAGCTTCTAATATTAGTGGTGTAATCATGGCTATATCAGACAAGATTGCATTAGTTCCCACCCCATGCAAAACTGCCAGCAGTGATAACATCAGTGGATCAGACAGGGCTGCCAACAGTAATGTAAAAAAAGCTTTATCGATTTTGAATGCATTTACGTGCAAAAAACATCCCAGCCATAGCTGCAATACCCCTGTCACCAAGGTATTAATATGAGTAATAAGTCTCCTATCATCTTTAAAAATATTTTCCAAATTCAATTTTTTTTCTCCAAAACACCAGCTTATACATTCTGAAAATACAAACATTTCCATTTCAAATCCACACTTTTTGATGTTGGTGTACATATATCTGTTGTAAATAGAAGTCCATGAGCCAGTAGTATAATTAGGTTATCTTTATTCAAGTTGAGTTGCTGATCAAGTTATTAAGATGGAAAGGTAAAACCGAACCAGGAGTGACCTCCTGGCCACTCAGCCTGCCTGCGCCAACTGCCAGATGACACACAGGCTGAGCACCCAACATTCCATGATGTCACTGAGGATTCTGGCAGTGACACCATGTGAGCCACAGGGAAAGGAGACATAGATAAATATAACACATCTCCTTTCTTTAGGGAAATTATAAAAGAGGAATTAGAATAAGCAACATCAACATCAGTGTACACATCAACATCAATGTACACCATACTTTGAAAATAAAGCATTTATGTTGAAAAGGAAATATAAACATTAGACTCACAGATAATTAGTCCCATCCCCTTCCCTTGGGAAACACAACACAACACAACCACCATAAAGACTAATTCGGTTTCTTCTCCGTCACCACACCTGTAACAGGGTATGAACCACCCTGTGAACTGCTCCGCCAACAAAAACATAATAGTGTACACACTTAACACAGACATCACCCACACAATAAAATAACCCACACACTATTATGCCCACGCATCACAAACTAAAACCAGAAACCAAACAAACCAACTGGCCAGGTCAGTAAGTGGCATAAAGGTCCCAACTTACGGCGTAACAGTACAACACCCAAAAATTGGAGCACACTTCACTCCGTAACAGGGTACACATGACCCCGTGAACCACACCCGGGACAACCATAGCCCACAACCAAACGTGTAACAGGGAATACATCACCCTGTGAACCAAAATTGGAGCACTCTTCGCTCCGTAACAGGGTACACATGACCCCGTGAACTGTTACTGGGACCACCATGACCCATAATCAAACATTTAACAGGGTACACCATACTTTTGAAAATAAACACAACACCCTGTGAACTGAAAATTGGAGCATTTAGCTTCCACACCAACAACAAAAGGGCACTCACCACCACACTTAGCTTCCATTACTTAAAGCCCTGTGAAACACATTTGGGACACTGAGCTCCCACAACCCTATAGCCATAAGCGTAGACCAAAACTGAGGCATGCACTACCACACAGAAACAAAATATACACTTAAAGCCTCACAATTCTAAGGAACACTGGCAAGGCTTACAACTCCTAGGAACAGAACTAGGGCAAACTGACGACATAAAATGCAAATCTCTCCCTAAAAGCAGGTCGCAACTTCCACCATCACCCTCACATAACAACTTAGTCACAGTAAAATTGTACAAAAAAAAACAAAGCTCCGGTGAACGATTTTTCACCCGAGGTCCTCACCACACCGAGTGCTTGGAGAAGTTCACTACTGAAGAATTTACTGCTGGGGTGTATGTTCGATACAGTCTTGAAATCTGTACGGTGTAAAGTTCACAGGAGTATTCCGACGCTCGGTAAATATCCTTATACGTCTGGCAGTCAATGCATGTGGCAGACAATGCGCACTCCACGGAAGCAGACAAAATGGCAGCACACAAGACACGCTGCACCGGGTGGCTCTCGGCACGCCAGTGCCGGCAAACGTGTGTATGCAGCCACGCACAGAGAGGACCAAACGTCACAGAAGGCCGACCAGCTGTCCGGCTGAAGCTCGTGAAACGGTGAGCAGCGCGTGTTCACTTTGAATTTCAAAATGTCAATTCATCCGTTCAGAATTGCCACTCGACAGCTCCTCCGTTGTAGCAAGCCGAGTGTCCCAAATCAAATGTTACACCATTGCGCCGAATTGTCTCTCGTCTGCTGTGCACATCTGACTCTCCGTGACACCAAACAGCACTGCATCGCAAATAAAATACCTCCATTGTAAAAGTGCTGTATTGCTAAACTCCAAGCGCTGTAATGCCAAACACCGGCTGGAACACGCCATCACCTGTTCACACCATGTGCTGCACTCTCTCTCTGTGTAGCGCAATATAATGTACACAAGATCGGTGTCTTGGCGCGTAGTTACTGTTAATTTAGTTCACTTGAGCAAACACCACACAAGCATAGCCACTTCCTTTGCACAGGCCAGCACGGTCAATTTTAGTTAGCAGGACGATTCACAACAGGGCAATCATAAAACAACGATGCTCACTGTAGATTGACACTTACTTCTTAGATGGTTAAACGCCTTTTGCTTGCAGGCTGTCAATATGGCAAATGACACTGGTGGGGTTAGGCAAGGCGTTTCTGTTCGTGTAATAAGCTTAGTTTCAGTAGTATGTTTTTAATCACAGTCTCTCCTCAATGCTGTGGATTCTTTTCTGTAGTTCCAGTTACTCTTGTCTCTGTAGGTTTTCTTTTCTGCACGGTGTTGGTTCTCTTGTATGTAGGCTCTTTCTTGTAGTTGTAAGTTCTCCAAACGTCGCCAAGTCGCCAAAAATGTTGTAAATAGAGGTCCATGAGCCAGTAGTATAATTAGGTTATCTTTATTCAAGTTGAGTTGCTGTTCAAGTTATTAAGATGGAAAGGTAAAACCCCACCAGGAGTGACCTCCTGGCCACTCAGCCTGCCTGCGCCAACTGCCAGATGACACACAGGCTGAGCACCCAACATTCCATGATGTCACTGAGGATTCTGGCAGTGACACCATGTGAGCCACAGGGAAAGGAGACATAGACAAATATAACAATATCTATTCAACCCAGTAAAATCTTCTAATTTAGTAGCCTGAGCTGCACACAGGAGACCTAGTAACAAGTAGCGGTAGAGCTAACTGTAGCTCACGCGCTAGGTGCTGCTTTCTTTGAGGAGCAGTGCTTAAAGTGTTATTACTATGTGGAGCCGAGGTGCAGAGAGCTTCCTACATTCACTTTGGGGCAGATTTATGAGTTCTGGCGCATCTCTGCAAATCAGCAGGGATGCGCCAGAACTGATGCGTCACGCAATTCCCTCCTTGCGGCACCACAGATGCGCCGCATTTACAATGCGGCGCACCATGGTGCAAGGAAGGGCAGATGCGTGACGCATCTTGTGGTGTACGGGCGGCGCATTGCTGGAGAAGCGTTGCAAGTGCAACGCAACTCCTGCAATGTACAGAGGCCACCCATACATAACGTGGTGCGTCACTCCTTACGCCTGCTTCAAGCAGGCGTAAGGATTTGACCCAGCAGCATCGTAAAACTGACTCAGTGAAATCTTGTAGATTTCACTGCGTCAGTTTTACGGGGCTTTCCTATGAGGGAACGCCCACCCTGCGACAGAACGCCCACATGAAACCTGACGCAGGTTTCATGTGGCGCAGGGCTTTACAACGTGACGCATCTGCCTAGATGCGTCACGTTGTAAATAGGTCGCAGGGATGCACCACGTTTCCGTGCCGTTGCGTGACGCAACGGCGGCGTAAACGTGGGGGAAGTCCGATATAAATCTGCCCCTAAGAATCTATGAGGGGGGATGAGTGCAGCCACACCAACACAGTCTCTGTGTTGCAGAAGTGAAATTATTTTCTTTGCTTCAGGCGGGAATTTGTTTGAGACTTGGGAGCTGAGTTCCATTTCATTCACAGCTCTTGAGAGAAAGTGCAACTGCCTACTTTATGCATCTGTGTCACTAATGATTCATTACACTTGCATGTAATATGATATTATAAGTGTGTAGTGAACCTACGTTCTTATTACAAACAGACTCTGACATAACAACACTGCTTTAATAAGTAAATAAAGTATGTGAGTGTACACTTAAATAATGCTCTCTCACAAATATTTAGTATAATGTAGAAAATACCTCTCCAAGGTACACATGTTATACCAATAATCCTAAACTTCAGTCCATCAATACACAAACATGTGATAGAGCAGAGCTTACATCAAACGATTATTACTGACAAAAGAAATAATTTGACATCCTTTGTGCAAACAATGACAACATTGTTTTAAGTTCCACATTATGAAAAATGAAAGACAAATATAATTTATATACTGCATCATCAAAGCATGCAGATGGGTGGATAGATTCAAGACATACTACATGTTTAATTAATATAGACGTGACTATTAATCATGAAATACTGTTTTCATTCATTTATATGTGTCAGAATAATGTAGGAGAAAAATCTCACAGTATGGATGTTATTCCAAATAGATTTAATTTCATGTAATGAATGTGAAATTAATAATACTAAAAGGAAATAAATGTGAAGTAGAAAATGTCATGTGAAAAGTTACAAAAAAATATTTCATGCTATTACAAGTGCACCGAAAATGACAAAAGAAAAGTAGGTACTACATGGAAATACTTAAATGTGCTTGATGAAACTTCTTTAACATCTGTTTTATATTTGTATCTGTTACACCTCACATACATGACAAAGGATAATATGCAAGTTCCTATATGTGTAAGGAGTACGCTTGCAAATGTTTTATAAGTACCCTATACTTACATGTAGTAATTATGAACAGATTGATATGTTTGTTAAATGTATTCTGAAGTTAATATGCTAATTTCCATATTAACGTGCAATTCCTAAATTACCACGATCTTGTCGTATAATAGCCCAAATTTCTTGTAGGCCTCATTTCCCCTTCCAGTGAAGTCATAGACTGAACATTTCTAGAGCGCATTGGAATTTCTTTCCCAGTTTCTGATTGCTCATAACACTGAAGGAACAAGACTACTTATGAGAGGAGAACATATACAGCAGACGGATCAGCTTTTTGAATATATGAGTACATCCATTTCTAATAGTTTGTTGATGCACATAAATCTACTGACAAGAGCTTCACTCTGATTGGAACCATAGCTCGTGTATGGCCAATTTTTCGTGCTAACCGCCTTGAAAAAGAGTACGGGCAGACGAAACATGTGTTGGCACAGGCACAGTAGCAGATTTCATGTTGGATTTTAGAATATAAGAACAAAATATCATCAAATTGAAGAAACTTTGATTCTGTTCGGACTCTGTATTTTGTCTGATCGCTTTGGTGATATTAATTGTTGAAGAACCTTATATATAACATTGGACATAGAGAAACCATTTTGTTATCCAGTACCCTATTGGACTGTTTACACTAAAGGGTGTGCTATTTATTGATTGTGCAGTTCTTTCTCACCCTGTGGGAACCATTACTACCATTGTAATAAGAATAATAGTTATTGAGGAGTCATGGTGCGGGAGGCGTGAGAAGATATAAGTGAGATGTACAGTGACATCTCTCTTGAAGTTCCAGAAATGCATGCTATGCAGGTAGGTTTGGTGCATGAATGTGCTTGGAGGCACACGGCACGCTTATCACTGCATACCACAATCTTTGATTTGAGTTAGCATGCAAACCCCGAGGATACGCTGCTTGCTGTACTACTCAGGCTGTTTCTTAGCCTGTTCGGTCGGCCCACAAGCAGCGTGGATATGGGAGTATGGAGGTTTGAACTGGCCACAGCCAATGCAGCATCCCATGGTACAGCAGCTCTGCGAACCATTAACATGGAGATTCTTGCTGACTAGGGATCCACTTGCCAGCAGTAATGTAGCTGTGTCTTGGATCCCCGCTCAGATATCATGGCAACACACAGTCATCAGATAAATGCAGTGAGATGTGTCAGTCAACTTTATCAGCATCACCCTAGGTTTAAGATTTTTTTCAAAATCTCTTCTACACCAGATTCTAAATATAGTGACATAATTTTGATGATCTTGTTTGCAGCTGCTTACTGTTGAGAAGTTCTCTGGAACATTCTTGTTGGGAGTCACTCACCTGCTCTACACTTTGGAGAGAGGCTTTATTCCAGTTCAGAGCAGCACAAAACATAAGAATCGGGACCATGTATCTATACATGGGTGAGAAGTCGCTCACTGGAGTAGTGTTTTTGCTGATGCAGAGTTGTAGGTTAAGCGCCTAGCTATATCATCCGTTACTGCTCTATATCCAAGTTTCTAGCTGTGCTTAACACCTTGGCTGCTAGGCGTTTTCCCCCTCCTGTGCTGGATTTTGCCATTTTGCTGTTCCCATGACGAGCTCAGCTCGTCATCAGCACACGACACCCGTGGGTGATGACGAGCTGAGCTCGTCATCAGCATCGAAAGGGTTAAAGTATATATATATTTTTTTGTTATACTGTTTTATTGAATGACATGCATGCAATGTGGTACAGAAGTCTCTCAACTGTGAATTTTTAAAGGCAGGTTTTCCCAGTTCCTTTTTGACTGGTGACATATTTTACGTTGTGTGTATCATTTCTACGGTGTGCAAGATTTCTTTACATTGGTGGCATTTCTGAAGTCACGTGGTGTTATTTAATTCCTGGTGAGGAATTTCTTTCTGGTGTGCAAAGTTTTGAGAGTCGCCACTTTTGGTTAGGTCATGTTGAACTTCTACACTTTCACATTTTACACTAAGTTGGTATGTTGACATTTTACATTGCATCTTATGCTACATTCTACATTGAACTTTACATACCCCTTAGATGAGGGATAGTTATATGAGTGGAAAACACTCATATCAACATTGTATGCTACTGCCTTCACAGGAGGGATGGTCATATGGGTGATAGTCACCTACATCTACATAGCATGTTACATGCCCTCTCTAGAGGGATGTCTGCATGGTTGCTAGTCACCCGTCACTACACTTCACGTTACAGGTAGTTGGGTCCCTGCTGGTGCCTATGCGTAAGGCATATTACCAGGCTTGGGACACATTTCTGGGTTTGGAGGATCGCAGCTGCTCGGAGTGGGACAGAGTTGAGGATGTGGTGCAGTTTCTCTTACAGCTGATGGAAAAAGGTTTACACAGAGTAACAATTGCTGGAAATTTGGCAGGCATTCCTTTAATGGGAAAGCTCTTATGGGATTAGGCACCATCAGCGAGGAAGCTGGACAAGAGAATGTGAGAAAGTTGGGCTTGGGCGCGAGGTAAAATGGGTCATATGGGGATGACTCTGTCTTGGTAGGTTTATTGCAGGATGATTCATAGTTTGCCAGAGGATTGTTTTACCCAATTTCTTATTTGTTCTTAACTCCACACTGATGATGTGGATTTTTTGGGGGGGCGTTTAGAGTGTAAGATCTATTGGGAGGTCGGGGCATCCAAGGATTGAAATGGGAAGATATTAGCTTTAGGCAGAATGGCCTTGAAATCCGATTGCTTAGATAAAAGATGGACCAGCGGTCAAAGTGAATATCAGTACTTTTGTAGTTTCAAGAAAAAGGGTTTTGCCCTGTGGCATGGAGCAAGAAGCTCAAGACACAAGGGGGGAGACGTAAAGAGGTGGTTTTCAAGACCCAACAAGGGGATTGGGTCACTTCTTTTCAATTGCTGGCAGTTTTGAGAAAGACAGTCACATGACTGGGGCTCGTGGCTAACAAATTTGGCACTCATTCTTTTTGGACTGGGGCAGTGACAGAGGCAGGTAAGAGGGGGTGGTCTAGGGAGCTGATAATGAAGCTGGGTAGGAGGTCATGGGATTGGTTCTAGAAGTATATTAAGAACAGCGAGGGGGACGGGGTGATTGTTAGCGGGATATGTTCACACTGTTTCTTTTTTCAGGTTCGTTCCAGGTCCGTTGGCTGCTGGCTTGTCAGTGTGGATCATCTGACATTCCTTAAAAAAGTAGGCAGAACAATCTGCAGGGAGAAGTGCATGGGACAGGGGCTTGGGTTTTCTAAACAGTTTTTTGGTAGTTGAGTGGTTTGGTAAATGTGGCCTTAGGTAGAAGGAGTTGTTACCGAAGTTCAATAAGATGATGCCAAGATATACTTGGCACGATATTTTGATGATCCACTTAAGAGAGAACAACATGGTGGTGGAGAAAGGTTAGGGTCTATTGAGAGCCATCAAACACGATTTAGGAGAGCTAAGATTGCAATGGTCAGGCTGTTTTATAGCTTGGACAGAGTTTATACCCAGCAGGTATTGGAGAAGCACGGCCAAGCCATCAGCCATTGATAAAGCAAGGAGGAAAGTGAACTGGGAAATGCACTGTTTTGTAGGGCTGAGGGTGTAGGCTGAGTAAAGCACGTTGACGTGCACTATGAAAAGGTTCTGCTTTTAGGGACGATGGAGTACATTGTTTGGAGTACAGGATTAGATTATATTTGTTAGAGTTCAGGGAGATTTTGGTCACAACCTTGAAAAGACAGGAGTGAGGAGTTTCTTTTTGGGGGGGAGGCAGAAAATGTCTTGTTGGTGCCTTTTTTTGGTGGTGTGTGGCTCACAAATTTTCAGACCTTCACTTAAGGTTATTTTAGTAAACATAGGCTAAGGAGGCAGAAAGGGCAGTCTCAATGAGCCCACACTGGAAGTCCTGGAGTTAAAATGTTACATAATGGGACTAGCAAGTTGAGCACAGGTTGATTAGTTCACTGCTAAGAAGAAGAGGAAGTTTGAAGGGTATGTGTATGGGGTGGGATTAGGGCAGGAGGAATGTAAGTGAATCAATGTATAGTGAGTTTTTCGTTCTGTAAAGTCGTAGGCCGAGGATGCTTATTTGATACGCACCTGTTTAAAAAAAACAGCTTTTTCCACACATACAAGGAGTCAGTGGTCTGTAAGGTGCCCCATTTCGCCCAATAGAGCTGTGTAGGAGAGCCAACTAAAGGGAGGTCTGTCCCCTGGGGTGTTGGGGAATAGGGGTGCTGTCTAAGTGACTGGGCTTGATTGGGCAACATCTGGTAAAGGATTTAGCCTAATAGTTACATAGTGTGCAATTTTGGACTACAACCCACCATTTTGTTGGTGGGTGTACACAGTAGCAACCCTTAGCAGAGCAGTGAATTTTCTCTCTCCCTCCCACCCTTTTGTTATTGATTTGGGGAAGGAATATGTTGGTTTTTGATGGTCACGAGTAGGGAAGGCTAATTGTAACAGGTGCGTGGGGGAAAAGTTTGTATTAGTTGTCACTTGAGACAGGTGCAACAATGGGGCGGTTAGCCAACCAGTTTGCAGGCCTTCACTTTAGTTTATTTTGGTTAATACAGGCTAAGCAGGTAGAAAGGGAGTGTCTCAACAAGCCCACACCGGATGTCATGGAGTTAAAATGTTATGTCATAGGAATAGCAAGTTGAGAACTGGTTAATTAGTTCACTGCTAAGCACAAGGGGAAGTTTAAAGTGAGACAGTCAGAGAAGTACAATAGGTTGCGATGTCAACGTTTAAAAGGTATGTATTCGGGGTGGGACTAGGCAGGGATGGAATGTGGAAGATTGAATGTATAGTGACATTTTAGTTTTGTAGGGCCTTAGGCCAAGGATGTTTATGTGATACACACCTGTTTCAATAAAGCAGCCTTTTCCACACATACAAGGAGTCAATGGTATGTTCCATTACTCTGAAAGAGAGATGAGTTGAGGAACGAAGCAGAGAGGGTTTGAAAACCTTTTGCTGGGCGGCTTTTGCTTCTTAGTCTGCCCTGATGTTCAGGGAATATTTGCCAAATCATGACTAAAAACCTCATCTGTTCAACAGTTGCCTTTGTTTCTCTTCACTTCTGCTTTCCTGCTTGAGGGCATGGGAGGAGTGGCTTGCCCACTGTTGTGGGTGCTGACTGGTCGGCCCCAGGGCCGACCAAACCAGTCATACGCACTCTGCATTTTCTCTATGTAGGCTGCCCGCAGCCTACATAGAGAAAATGGCCTCCCCATAGACGCATGTGGGGGCGGCTTCCCAGCCAATCACGATGCTGACATTGCAGCGTTGGGACTGACTTAGGGGAGGGGAGGGAGGCTGCCTGCAACTGCTTCATTCTGTAGAGAGGACGATGCAGACCGACGACTCGGAATGGGCCGACCAAGGTAAGTTAACATTAAATGCTCTGTAAACGCCCCAGCACATTGCACTTTCTCCTGGACCCTTGACCCCTGAGAGGCACTGCAGCACTTTGTACACGCTCCCTGGAGGACGCTACAAGTACAGAGAGCTGGCTGAGGAACCTGGGTGACTGCTCTGTAAACGCCCTGGCACATTGCACTTTCTCCTGGACCCTTGACCCCTGAGGGTCACTTCTGCACTTTGTACACGCTCCCTGGAGGACGCTGCAAGTACAGAGAGCCAGCGAGGAACCTGGGTGACTGCTCTGTAAACGCCCTGGCACATTGCACTTTCTCCTGGACCCTTGACCCCTTAGAGGCACTGCAGCACTTTGTAGACGCTCCCTGGAGGACGCTACAAGTACAGAGAGCAGGCCACGCAATGCAGGACGTCAGGCTGGGCCACATCTCCTGGCCCCTTGGTTCAGTAAGAGACTGTAAAAACGTATTTGTTTTTCTTGCATGTATCATGTATACGGGGGGACTGAGACTGTTTCAGTGGACATAGACCCGGTAAATTACTGTGTTAGTAAACTTCTGGAATCACTGTACGCTCAGAACTGTCTGTCTGGGGTGGAGCAATGTGTTCAAATGAGTTTTTGATTTCAGTTTATTGAAATTTCCTTGAACATTGCCTCATCTAACTGTTCTGAAATGGGGAATAGAAATTTCCAGGGTATTTCTAAAACAAGTAGGAGGGAAGGCCCCAGGCAGACCTTGTTAAACTATTTGACTGGGGCAATGGGGGCCATAGAAAAACAAATTAGTCCAGTGGAGGAATTTATTAATATGGAGAAATTGAGTACAGAGGGAGAGACAGTGGCAGAAGTCGCAGTAGTAAGCCCTCTGACATGTCCATCCACTGTTCCGGCCCCTTACCTAAGCCCTTCAAGAAAGGATGGCAAGGTGAATGGCTGTCTTTTGGAAATCTCGGATCACATCTCGGGCTGCAAACAGGAAAGCGTGTTACAGCCACCATATAAACGTCCAAGAAACGTAAAATCTATATCTGTTTCCTCTTCACACCTTGTCTATGGGGCTACACTCAAGAGTCGCAAAGTTCCCAAAAAGTTAGCAAAGAGAAAGACATGACTCAATCTGAACTTAAACAAAGGACTAGGGTTGCTTTGGTAGTGGAAAGTGGAAATTCCTTGACAATCAAACTAGAATCTGTGAAACTCACATGGGAGACCTTAGATAAGCTCATTAGAGAATGTATGTCCACCATTACCACTAAGTTAGATGTTTTGGTGTCATCAATAACTAAGTGAACAGAGTCTCCCATAGAAGTGGGCCCGTTAAAGAGCTCTGACGTATCAGGAGGGACTTTGTCTAAGAGGGCTTCTATAGATAATGGCATGGAAAGTGATAGTACAGCAAAGTTTGACCAGATGCATAAACCTCAAACGCCTGTACCATTACCTTCGTCTAACGCCCAGTGATCTGGAGTGCCAAATCACTTTCAAAGGTACCCATTGATTAAAAGACCAGGGCCTAGATGTAGGTAATTTTATTTTACCACTTCTTAAATACCGAATTTTACGATTCGGTATTTAAGAAGTGGTAAAATAGAGGGGGGGGGGATGTAGGTATTACAGAATCGGTAAATACCGATTCATTAAGATTCGGTATTTACCGATTCTGTAAATACCGATTCGTTAATGCCCATTGATTCCTATGGGCATTGAAGCCCATAGGAATCAATGGGCATTACTGAATCGGTATTTACCGATTCGGTAAATACCGATTTCAGCAAGGGTGCAGGGGGTGTCACTTTGACACCCTCTAGCACCCCACATACAGGCATGTGTGCCATGTGGCACACAGACATGCCCTAAGGGCATGTCTGTCTGTCACATGGCATAGGTGTGCATGCACACATGTGCATGCACACCTGGATTCGGTATTTTACCACCCAATTGGATTGGGTGGTAAAATACCGAATCTGAAAGGCCTTTGGGACTCATAAGAGTCCCACCTACATCTAGAAGTTACCGAATCGGTAAAAATACCGATTCGGTATTTTACCGATTCTGTAAAATTGGCCCCCTACATCCCAAAAACCCATTTACCGGTCGGTAACGGCCGAAATCGTCCGTTACCTGCCGGTAAATGGCCACCTACATCTGGCCCCAGATCTTTGCCCACAAGCCAATAGGAGTAAAGTGGGAGCACATTTCATGCGGGATAATCAGGCGGTTCCATGATGAAATATCGTTTACAAAAATATCGTCAGAAAAAAATATTGTCACAAAAATATCGTTAACTAAAATATCGTCGTCCTATACTTAAACAAGGATTCACACAAATATCGATTTATTTTTATTGACTACCCTAATATCGTTTACACTAACATCGACAACATAAATATCGACTACTACATTATAGACTTGATTATAAATAACATTACCTACTGCATAAATATCGACTACACTAACATCGACTACCTCTCTACTTATACAAAGATACAAAAAATATTGTCGTATTATTAGCAACAATATAATCACAATTCTTTACCATTATTCACTTTTTTTTATAATATACAACAATATGTTCAACATAATTATGTAGTAATTGTTTTTTGTATATAAAAATATGTATTTGATTGTTAAATGTTTTTCTCTGATGTAAAAAAATATAAATTATGGTATGTATTTTTTTTATGAAAACAATGACATGAAAATTTTGTAATGTATTACATTTTAATAAAATTTATTAAAATTTAATATACAAATTTATGCTTAATTAAAAATGTATAAATGTAAACAACTACAATATAATTTGTTAAGAAATATTATGTTAAAATTGTAATCAAATGATCAAAATGTTTGCATTAACAATTTAAAGTATGAATAAAAAAATATTACAAAAAATAAATTTTTTATTTCTAACTTTTTGAAACTTTTCATATGTATGTAGAAATTATGTTAAAAATGTATTTAATGTATATTGTTTAAATGAATATTACAACATGACATATATTATTATTATTAAAAATTGTAAATAGATATTTTTCAAAAAATCTAATAGACAGAAAACTATAATAATGTACTATTCTAACTCCAAAAATAACATTATTAAAAAAAATGCTTGATATTAAAGCATAATAAATTAGTATTCTAACACCAACACAACATAACTCAAAGAAACTGCTGGATAGTAAACCATAATAATTTCCTATTCTAACTCCAAACATAACATAAGTCAGGGAAAGTGCTGGATAGTAAACCATAATAAATTACTATTCTAACTCCAATCCAACATAAGTCAGGGAAAGTGCTGGATAGTAAACCATAATAATTTAGTATTCTAACTCCAAACATAACCTTACTCAGGGAAAGTGCTGGATAGTAAACCTTAATAAATTACTATTCAAACTCCAATCCAACATAAGTCAGGGAAAGTGCTGGATAGTAAATCATAATAAATTACTATTCTAACTCTAATCCAACATAAGTCAGGGAAAGTGCTGGATAGTAAAACATAATAAATTACTATTCTAACTCCAATCCAACATAAGTCAAGGAAAGTGCTGGATAGTAAAACATAATAAATTACTATTGTAACTCCAATCCAACATAAGTCAGGGAAAGTGCTGGATAGTAAACCATAATAAATTACTATTCTAACTCCAATCCAACATAAGTCAGGGAAAGTGCTGGATAGTAAACCATAATAATTTACTATTCTAAATCCAAACATAACCTTACTCAGGGAAAGTGCAGGATAGTAAACATTAAAAAATTACTATTCTAACTCCAAACATAACCTTACTCAGGGAAAGTGCAGGATAGTAAACCTTAATTAATTACTATTCTAACTCCAATCCAACAAAAGTCTGGGAAAGTGCTGGATAGTAAACCATAATAAATTACTATTCTAACTCCAATCCAACCTTACTCAGGGAAAGTGCTGGATAGTAAACCTTAATATATTACTATTCTAACTCCAATCCAACATAAGTCAGGGAAAGTGCTGGATAGTAAACCATAATAAATTACTATTCTAACTCCAATCCAACCTTACTCAGGGAAAGTGCTGGATAGTAAAACATAATAAATTACTATTCTAACTCCAATCCAACATAAGTCAGGGAAAGTGCTGGATATTAAACTATAATAAATTACTATTCTAACTCCAATCCAACATAAGGCAGGGAAAGTGCTGGATAGTAAAACATTGAGGAAATATAAATTTTTGGTCATGTTATGTTCCCTAGCGCGTACCCCACCGACTCCATGTACCAGCTTAAAGTGCATGTAACTTCCCTCCTGTGCCAGCTATGAAGACGCAAATACATTTGCGTCCAACGTTAACTTGTCCTCTTTCAGATCCACCATGAATGGATTATATAGTCCGTTCCTAAGTATGCTATGCCACCGTCTTTTTGTAGTACACTTTACATGTTTTCCTGCTCTAGCAGAGTAGGCCCTGAATTTCTGCCATCGAACCTCTTTTTTGGCTCCTGACTCTGACAGCCTCTGCCCAGGCTACCTCTGTACCCGTGAACTCTGACTTACTTTCAGCGCGGCCCCTCGCGCTCAGCTCAGCCTGCTTTCTGCCAAGACTGACTATAACCTTCGAGTTATCTGTCCCGCTCCTCGAGAATGCATTCCTGCCTACTAGCTCCAGTAAACATCCTCTCCAGCTGCAGAGCCAAAGGGCCGACCTGTCTCAATGCAAGTAATTCATAATCTCTGTTACCATGCTTCCATGGAAGGCCCCGTGCCCCCACGCTTCTCATGCAGACACTTAGGCGCTTATACACGCATCCACGGTTAGCATAGAATAGCTTCTGCCCTAGAGACCTTTCTGCCCAGATAGTATGGTTCCTAAACATCAGATATCAGATATGATAGAAGTACAAGTTGATCTGACATGCCAGACTTCTGTCTCTTTCCGTCAGTGTAAATGTCAAGTCCCCTGCACCCCTCCAATCACACGTCATGCAGCTGCGCGCGCATCCAAGCTTCCGATTTCTGCTGACATTGCAACAATTCTGTTAGCACCACCCCTTGGTGACACCCACTTGCGTCACCTATCAGTGACGTTTCTAGCACACACCTCTGGTTCACGCCTAGTTCACGCCTCTTGATTACGTACTAATACCACGTGTATACTGTTATCTTGTCTTCTCTCAGCTGTTACGCCTCTTGCACTATTACTTATGATGTGAATTAAGTATATAAGCTATGTAATATCAATAAAGTTTGCTCTATCCCTTCTGACACCCCTGTGGTGGTCAGAACATGATATCCTGGTCACGACCATTCCTTTTAAGGAATAAAACCCCTAAGAAACTCTAACACCACGGACTCTGTCTTTTTTCATTCCGATTGAGTTATTATTGATTAAGTACTTACCTGCATAGAAATTAAGAGAGTAAATTAATTATTTACGTCATTTTGGCGCCCGAACAGGTACCCCTCCCCCACCTCACGCGCCGGTTGGCGCATTGCAAGCTCTGTCCCCTGCCGTCAGTTAGACGGAACCTACGCGTACCAGCAGGATTTCCTGCATCTCCCTCTGACCCAAGGAGGTGACGAAGACTGCGATCAGTGCCCAGACGAGGCGGTGAGGAGTGCGGAGGATCCCGACCAGAGCCTAGTCGAAAGAAGCAAGGTCCGAGGTGTCAAGAGGCCCACCAGGTTTCCGAGGTTTTCCGAAGTTTTCCGAAGTACCGAGTCGAGTCCAGTCGAGTTTTCCGAGGCCTTCTGTTTCCGTGCTTCCCGGTGAGTACCATTGCTGGGTCGTATCTAGACGGGTTTGGGTACGCAAGTCCGGTCTGCACTGTTTTTAGGCAGTGTATCTGTACTGTTTAGCAGTATATCTAGTATTCCGAATTTTTGCACTGTTACACCAGTGTATCTGTACTGTTGAGCAGTACATCCAGTATAGGGGGGTAGTCATCTATGTCTTCAATGTTCTTATGTGATTAATGTCGTGGTATGAATGTGACTGTTTAAATGTGTATTATTGTGTTTCTCGTATAAACTAGCTGTCAAGAGTATTAAGGAATAAGGATTGAGCATTCAGTAATAAGTAAGCAAAATGCCGTTTTTCAGCAAGTTAAAGCAGATAGGAACTAGGAAAGGGATACTGGAGGAAGAAATTCCTATTCCCCCTAGGGACACTCCAGGTAACTTTATGTACCACAAACATGGCATAGACGCCATATTATATCTAGATTTATGGGCCGATTACACCAAGCACCTAGACGAAAGACACAGATGGCCTGTTACCGGAACATGGGATGCCGAGTGCATCATGAAGGTAGAAGAAGCATTATGGAAAAAGAAAGCTAGACAATCCCAGAAGGACGCCATAGAATTCTGGCGTAAGGAATCACATAAGCGTGCTGAGAAAGCACTCCGTAGAGAAGACAGACTTAAAGAATCAGAAAAAGCCCAAGACAACGAATTAGTTATTGAAGGGATCCGAGTAAAAACAGAACAAATAGACCGTGCCCGAAACAATCTTGTAAACGGAATGTATCTCGCGGCCGAGGGCACATCTGAAGACCTATCAGAAATACCGAAAAACTTACCGCCACCATTAGTTCCAACTAAAGTAATGCATAAGACTACTAAAGACATATTCTTAAATTCTTATCTAGAGGATGTAGCACCAGCTTACACCAATCTGCCTGTTCGTGCCCTGCCTACTGACAGGGATGGGGGTGGCACCGCGCCCCCAGATCATGTTCCGCCAGTACCACGACAGACCTCCCCTGTTCCGCCAGCTCCGCCACTTCCCGCACCCAAGATTGACCTACTGAAACAAGTCCTACCTGATCCTACTAAACGACAAATTCAAGTTCAGATCCAGACTCCGCAGGGAGATAATGCCCAAGCATCCGCCTCAGGAGGTGCGACGGCGGGTCCTCGGACCCCGCCATTAACACGCAGATTCAATTTTAGGGACACGCAGAGTCCTCTCACGTTCCAGTCCCCCCGTCTTGACGCATTAAAAGAAAACATGTCAGTTTGTAGATATGATCCAGTACCCGGAAAAAACGATCTAATGATATTGGCATCACTACGATTAAGATCTGCCACCGATATCTTGCTATGCTATGTAGGAATGAAGGAGCGTCTCGATAGAAAATATGAGTTTATACAGACAGGGAAAGACCCTGACAGTATCAAGGATGCCATGGATAAACAGAAAGTTGACATTCAAGCACAGATATTACGATTTTTCATAAATTGTCTAATAAGAGAACGAGACAGGCCCGAGACAGATCAAAGTGAATTAGATGCACTAACAAAGTGGGGTCAAAATATAGCCGAAGGAAAACATGACAGGGGGGCTTGCATAGCCAGTATGTACCAGAAAATTAGAAGGGCAGTGATAACGGCACACCAGAAAGGGAATGACAAAGCTTCCTCCGAGGAGGAAGAAGAACTTGCAGAACAAGGAAGGACTACAGATACTATAGCGTATGTAGGTAAGGGAAACTACCTTAGGAAAGGCATCCGTCCAGAAAACAAGAGAGTTTTTCTCTCTGCTTTAACAAACCCGAATTCTTCTGAACATCAGTTCCAGGAAACTGATAAAAGGCTTCGAGACCGAATGGGGTACCATGTACTCAATTCTATGGATGAACAGGAACTAGCCCGGTCAGCCGTGTTATGGGCCGAAAACCCAGACATATATCATGATGATACGTTAGCACAGACATTCTTGAACCTTTCCCCAGAAGAGCAGAAAATAGCAGGTGTATACATGATTCAGCACCTCCTCATCAAGTACAGAAACCACCATTCCGACCCAGGTCCCTTACACGAAACATTAGAAGCCCTACTCATGGATAGATGGAGAGGTTTCAGTACCAAGTTAATACAAATAATTCTAGAACAACGACATAAATATAACACCTTCATAAGCTCTGAATATGTTCCCCCCCCGCCTCCAGAAAGAAAAACGTACCACATGCAATGCGGTAGTGGCATTGAAAGTCAGAACCCCTTACGAGAAGTACACCCAGTTATGGGTGCGGATCAAGTCTTGAAGCGTGTGTATGTTCACACACCACTGACTAAGTTAGAACTGTTAGAAATGAAGAAATTAGTCCCGTGTCACGATAAAGACCCTGCAGGTTTTCACAGAGAGCTCAAAGACATGTTACTCATGGGGGATTACACGTATGATGATATTATGAAAATGTTAAAAGTACTGTTGCCCACGGGCATTTACGAGAAATTAAAGGAAAAAGATTGGGAGGTGGGGGAGGCAAAGATAGCATGGGCAGAAATAGAAGACGAAGAAAACAAACGAATCCCAGGGGTAGGCCTTGGGGATAGGACTAAAGCATTACCCGTATTAATAGTACAGGTTTTGCCAAGATTATTGACAACTAGAAAGGAAGATTGGGACGCAATCTCGTCCTGTAAACAGAAACAAGATGAAGATACTAGTGACTTCTATTCAAGATTCGAGAAATGTTTCATTATAAATAGTGGCCTACAACCTAGCAGCGAATCATATCCACACCTTTTTGTATCAAAATTAGTCGAGAATTCCCTACCATTAGTTAAAAATAGAGTGTACAAAGTTGAAAGTACTTGGCAGGCAAATACGCCCTCCCAGATGTTACAAATGTTACAATATCATCAGAACAGAATTAGAGAAGAACAAGATCAGGAACAGAAACGTATGAAAGACACGAAAATGAAAATGTTAGTAGCTCAGACGGTCCCAGCCGACGGTCAAAGAAAGGGTGGGACCCAGACAAATCACTCTACAGCTCCCGTTAAAGGGACATGTAATTACTGCAAGCAGCCAGGTCACTATGTACATGAATGCCCAGTCCTGAAACATAACATTTCAACAGGTAAAACTAAAGAAAGACCGCATCCGCCTAGACACGATCAGGTCCAGCAACAGACCTCACAAAATGTACAGCCAATGCAGAATACCCAGCCTATGCATGCTCCATCCCACACAGCGCAGACAGTAGCAGTACCGCAGCCACAGCCCATTGCCGCGACTCAGCAAGTTTCACAACAGATGTACCAGTATGCCCAATCTGCATATCCAGATTACCCCCGATATACATGAAACAGCCTAGAGAGGGAAGGTGGTTTGCCTCTTATTGAAATTCCTGTAGATCAAGAAGGTCCTTATGTACACAGTCACGTATTGGGAAAAGATAGAAAGTTTTTAATTGACACAGGGGCAAGTCGCACTACAATCAGTCATAATGAAGTCCCAGGGGCACCCCTCTCAGGCTCACAGAATGTTTCCCTTGGTTTTTCAGGACAGCCTATTGTAAATGAAGTATCGGAACCAGTACCATTAGCTGTGGGTCCATTATCTCGAGTTACAGATTTGTTACTTACGAAATCATGTCCAGAAAATCTGTTAGGAATTAAAACACTGAAGGCTCTAGGAGCTATAATATGCTGTTCCCCGGAGGGAGTTAGACTCTTTCTACGGGATTTCAAGGGTCATTATGTTTTACGTGAATTTGATGTCAGATTGAAAAATGTACCAGATCACCTATGGGCAAAAGGCCCAGCTGATGTAGGTTGTATGCATATCACTCCATATCGTGTTACACTCAAGACAGGAGTTGTTCTACCCAGAATCAGACAATACAAGTTACCACCCGATGCTGTAGTGGCTTTACTGAAAATCATTGAAGAGCTTATTGCCCAGGGAGTGGTCGTAGAGACCGACTCCAATATCTGTAATTCACCTATCATTCCAATTCTTAAACGTACAGACCCCAATGCACCGCCAGTATATCGGCTGGTGATTGATCTTCGAGAGCTGAACAAATGCATTGTACCACAGTACCCCGTGGTCCCCGATATCTCCTCCCTATTGACTGCTATTGATTCAGAAGCAACGTTCTTTACTGTAATTGATCTCAAGAACGCTTTCTTCAGTGTACCTATTGATCCGGAGAGCCAATATCTCTTCGGATTCAGTTTAAATGGACGAAGTTTCAAATTTTCCCGCGCACCTCAAGGATTCACAGAAAGCCCCAGCATCTATAGTCAAGCACTGAAAAGACAACTAGATTGTATTCAAATGCCAGTTAACACCGCTTTACTGCAATACGTCGATGATCTACTGATCACCGCACGAAGTGAGCCCGAATGTGAACAAGCATCATTGACAGTTTTACATTTCCTGGCCGACAAGGGACACAAGGTGTCTCCTTCGAAGCTACAATTCTGTGTTCAGCAAGTTGTGTACTTGGGTCACTTGCTGTCCAAAGTGGGGAGACAGCTCACTCCCGATCGCATTCAGTTAATTGTAAATATGCCACGACCCCAGACACAAAAGGAAGTGCGGGCCTTCATAGGCCTCACCTCGTACTGCAGACAATGGATTCCTCAATATGCATTTCTAGCTAAACCACTCATCCAGTTAACGACGCAGGAGGCAGCAACTTCGATTGCCCTCCCTTGGACTCAGGAACATACACAAGCCTTTGAGGAATTAAAGAAAGCATTATGCCAAGCACCAGTTTTAGCGACACCATGTTACAGCAAACCATTTACACTTTTTGTTACAGAACGTGACGGTACAGCATTGTCTGTCCTCACTCAAGATCAAGCAGGTTCACATAAGCCTTGCGCTTATTTTTCAAGTACATTGGATTCAGTAGCCCAGGCACTCCCTGCGTGCTTAAAGTCAGTAGCAGCAACAGCGTTAGCAATCAGACAGAGCAATTCAATTGTTTTAGGTCATCAGTTAACAGTACAAGTTCCACATTCTGTAGAGGTTCTTTTAAACAGAACCCAGACTCAACACTTGACTATAGCACGACTGACAGGTTACGAATTGACACTATTCCAGCCACACATAGAAATCAGACGTTGCAGTATCTTGAACCCAGCAACACTGTTACCTACAGTTATGACAGATCCAGTTCCGCATGATTGCATAGAGATCATTAATGCAGTAACAAAGCCCCGACGAGATTTAACAGATGTTCCATTGACAAATCCAGACCTGACACTTTATGTGGACGGTTCATGCATGTTTATGTTTATGTTTATGTTTATTAAAACTTTTGTAGCGCGCTCTGTTACCACGGGGTATCCTGGCGCGGTGAGTGAAGTTTGAGAACAGAAGAACTGAAAACAGAGTCTGTAGGAACTACTAGTAAGGGGCATTGAACAAATGGGTCTTGAGATCCTTTTTAAACAAAGCAATGGTTGGCGAAGCTCTGAGAGAAAAAGGGAGAGCATTCCAGGCAGAGGCAGCTTTGACTGAAATGGATTGGCCTCCTATGCGTGCGTATTTGAATTTGGGGGTGATTAAAAAACAGAGGTTGGCCGATCGAAGGGCTCGGTTAGGAGTGTAAAATGAAAACCTTTTCTGCAGGTATGTTGGTCCCTGGCCATGGACTGCTCTGAATGCCAACACAAGAATTTTAAACAAAATTCGGTGAGGTACTGGTAGCCAGTGCAAGCTGCGTAAGTGGCTACGCACGCTAGATCTCCTTGGGAGGGAGAAAAGCAAACGTACTGCGGCGTTTTGTATCACCTGCAGGCGGTGAACCATGTACGCAGGTAGACCACTAAATAAGGCGTTGGCGTAGTCGAGCCTGGATAAAATCAGAGCTCGAAGGACAGACTCCTTGGCTGCCCTAGGCAGAAGAGGAAAGAATTTCCTCAAGGCACGCGTGCCAAAACAGATGCCGGTCAATTTTTTTATATGATCAGCAAACTTTAGATCTTGACCGAACCAGACCCCCAAGTTCTTAGCTGGGCCACCAGTCACGCTGGGACAGGGCAGGTCCGGGGGCCAGATCTGGTCCTTGAAATTGTCAGGGAAGGAGCCAAAGAATAAAACCTCGGACTTGTCTTCATTGCACTTAAGTTGGACTTGTGCAAGCCACCTGAAGACTTCCGACAGACAATGTTGGACTGCTGATGAGTCGGACACACCCTTAGGCCATGTGAATAGCAGCTGAGTATCATC
Organism: Lissotriton vulgaris; assembly: GCF_964263255.1. Taxonomy (NCBI): domain Eukaryota; kingdom Metazoa; phylum Chordata; class Amphibia; order Caudata; family Salamandridae; genus Lissotriton; species Lissotriton vulgaris. The sequence goes on along the minus strand of NC_141696.1, from coordinate 782,122,960 downwards.
AGCATATGCTATTATCTTGGCTCCCAGATGTTCAGCCAGATAGAGTAGCGGGGTCATATAAACGTTAAACAATAACGGGCTTAACGTAGAGCCCTGCGGGACACCAGTTGACAATTTTTTAGGGGCCGAAGAGTAGGGGGGCATCCAGACCTGTTGAGTTCTGTCACTCAGGAATGATGACAGCCAGTCAAGAGCCAGCCCAGATATTCCAACAGCACATAGTCTGTCCATCAGTAGGGCATGCGGGACCGTATCGAAGGCGGCAGAGAGGTCCAATAAAATCAGGACCGCTCTGCCACCTCCGTCCAGGCACTCACGGACAGCCTCCGATACCTCAACTAGAGCAGTCTCGGTACTGTAGGCAGCTCTGAATCCAGACTGAGCAGGATGTAGAGCGTGGGTAGACTCAATGAAGCTGTCCAGTTGTTTAAAGGCCACCTTTTCACACACCTTCGCCAGAGCTGGCAACAATGAAATGGGCCGATAGCTCGATGGTAGTGCTGGGTCTAAACCGGCCTTTTTTAATAAAGGGAGCAGCTTTGCCTGAGAACAAGTACAGGAGAATTAGTGGCCGCGTATGCCGTGACCTCTGAAACTGAAGTTAAAGAAACACATCGTATTGATACACTGTCTGCTCAAGCGGCAGAGCTCATCGCTCTGACCCGAGCCTGTATTCTAGCTAAGAATAGAAATGTCAACATATACACTGATTCCCGTTATGCGTTCGGAGTCGTACACGACTTCGGCATGCTGTGGCAAGAACGAGGTTTTCTGACCTCTCATGGTGCCAAGATTCAACACGGTCCCCTCATTCAAGCACTGTTAGAAGCAATACATCTGCCTTCAGCCATATCCGTCGTGAAGTGTAAAGCACATACTAAAGTCACAGATTCTGTTTCCCAGGGTAACGACCTGGCAGATCAGACAGCAAAACATACAGCACTGACTCACACTCAGACAACTGATCCGACAAAGACAACAGATCCGACAAACTGTATGACAGTCAGGGATCCCACACTAGATGTTATCGACATTCAGACACATGCTACTCCAGAAGAAATAAAGAAATGGATTGAACTAGGAGGGATCCAGACAGATCAAGGTTGGATGACGAAGGGAAAATCTACATAGTTTCTCCCTGACTCTATGGTTCAAGTCATGATAAATACAGCACATAGTCCTGCACATCTAGGAGAGAAAGCGATGTTAGACAGTTTACAAAATCTCTGGAACAATAAACACTTACGAGCAGCCGCAAAACAGAAAGTGCGTACTTGCATGATCTGTTGTCAGTTCAATCCAGGTAAAAGCGTCCCTGTAGAGCAAGGTGGATTTCATCCTCCCGATCACCCTTTTGAAGTCCTCCAGATGGATTATATCCAGATGGACCGTTGTCGAGGATTTAAATATGTTCTCGTAGTTGTCTGTGCTCTGTCCCGTTGGACCGAAGCATACCCAGTCCCAGATTACACTGCTCCGACCACTGCCAAGCAGCTGGTTCGTGAATTCTTCCCACGATACGGCTTGCCTCGTGTCGTGTACTCAGATAACGGTCAGCCATTCTCATCTGCATTAATGAAAGAAGTTTCTTTATTACTGGGATACCAGTGGAAGTTCCATTGTGTCCGACATCCCGAAGCCGCAGGCCTTGTAGAGAGGCATAACCAGACACTAAAGATCCGCCTTGCCAAAATATGTCAGGAGAAAGGGGTCGACTGGATAGTCGCCCTGCCAGTGGCACTATTCTACATGAGAATGGTCGCCCATTCGAGATCAGGGCTATCCCCGTACGAGGTGGTCTTTGGCAGACCACCGAATATGTGGGGGACGCCCATTCCGAAAAAGATTACTGATGTTGATTGTAATATGTTGACAGATTACCTTGCCTCCTTGATGTCTGCACTCCAATCATGTCGTTCACAGGTTGCCGCAGCCTTCCCTGACAACACTGATGTAAAGCCACACGACGTCCGTCCTGGCGATATTGTGCTCGTTCGCAACTTCGACAGAAAAAGTCCGCTGGAGCCCCGCTGGAAGTCCCCGAAGACCGTTCTTCTCACAACAAGGACGGCCGTGAAAATCGAAGGAAGAAAGGGGTGGGTTCACACGAGTCATATAAAAAAATTCTCTGGACTGAAACCTGATCGAGACTCGTCCACCCCCACCAAAGACTGTGTCGAACAAAAAGACTTTACAGAATCTGAACGAGAAAAAACTCCTCAAGAAAGTTATCGCATGAAATTACGATCTAGCAAGTCAGACAGTTTAATTGTTTAAGTCCTCCCCTAGGTGAATCGGTTAAATAGTTTCTGACATGTATCCCCTAGATCGAGATAGAGAGAGAGAGAGAGAAGCAAAGAAACGTACATATTGTAAATCACTTCGTAGTCACTGTATAGTGACACTATTAATCATGTTTATTCTGAGTATTTTAATTATTGTTGTCAGCATCGTTTTACCTATCTATTACCCTATTTTCAAGCGTGAACAATATGCCTACAATGTATCTGCTGAACACACTTTTAGTGAGTTACCTCCACACGAGCTTTCCTACAGACTTGCGCTGCGCAACAATACATTCATTAGTATGCTACATCATTCTCATCAAACTAACAATGCTACAAATTGCTGGATATGTGGCCGACTCCCTCCCTACCAGAATTACAAGGGAGCTCTGCCCCTCTTTCCGTACCCATTCACTCACAATGGCTCCTGCGGAGCATGGTTTAAAATAATTAACTCCTTAGATCCTGATATTGCTGTTTTCGATGGGGGCTGGGTTTGGGGAAATCTGAACTTAGTCCTGCTAGACGTCTGTTACCCAGATAAGGAGGGACTCCCCACTAGAATAGGAACTGATCTAGAAAATGAAGTGTATGGATTAGGTAATTATACAATTAGCCTCATGATTCTCACTGTTGAATCCGAAGCTGCACCATTTCTACCCATTATGTCAGTATTGCCAGTCACTGGTGAATTATGTATCAAGAAGAAAGGTTCAGTACACTTAGGTCATAGTAAATGCACTACTGTGGTCGAATTCAGTGATCATGGAAAATCGTCCTTTAAAGCTATCAGTCATTCTTACTTTGTTTGTGGTCATACCGCATACATACGTCTACCTCCAGATTGGGATGGTACCTGTTACATTGCATTCCTTCTGCCACCTGTTTTTCTAGCTCCTCCTGATTACCATAGAAATACCAATCTAGTAAAGAATAGACCCAGAAGAGATATCCCACTTGTCGACTACACAGAAACGGCATTGGAACAGTACACCGATTTTAATAAAGGATTCTTTTTCTTTTTAGGACCTGTTCAGAATAGTAAATTAATACGCAGATTAACTAGAACACTTGAAGCAGTAGTGAATGAAACTGCCTCCGCCTTAGGTAACTTAACAGAAGAGCAGTCCGCCATGCGGGTTGTTGTCCTTCAGAATCGTCTTGTTATTGACGTCATCTTGGCAGATAGAGGTGGAGCCTGTAAGGTCATCGGGTCAAGTTGCTGTGTTTTCATACCACAAAACGCACCATCTGTATATCAAGCTATCACCCGTCTACATAAAATTGCAAATCAGATACATCAGAATCCAGGCACCTGGACTTGGTCCGGTTGGTTCTGGACAACGTTAACAGCTTGGGGATGGAAGATCCTATCCTTCCTAGGCATTGGCCTAGTCCTAGTATTCAGTTGCTGCCTGTGCCTGCAGTGTGGGCCAGCGATTTGTGGACTGTGTGCCACCTCTTGTATTGAACACTCCAGTTTTCTCTCAAAACGTAAACGAAAGAAAGAAGAACAAATGATGTTACAAGAACAAACTGATCGATTCATGAGGATCGATATATCATGAAGGGTCCGTAGGGAACAAGGAGGGAATGAGGAAATATACATTTTTGGTCATGTTATGTTCCCTAGCGCGTACCCCACCGACTCCATGTACCAGCTTAAAGTGCATGTAACTTCCCTCCTGTGCCAGCTATGAAGACGCAAATACATTTGCGTCCAACGTTAACTTGTCCTCTTTCAGATCCACCATGAATGGATTATATAGTCCGTTCCTAAGTATGCTATGCCACCGTCTTTTTGTAGTACACTTTACATGTTTTCCTGCTCTAGCAGAGTAGGCCCTGAATTTCTGCCATCGAACCTCTTTTTTGGCTCCTGACTCTGACAGCCTCTGCCCAGGCTACCTCTGTACCCGTGAACTCTGACTTACTTTCAGCGCGGCCCCTCGCGCTCAGCTCAGCCTGCTTTCTGCCAAGACTGACTATAACCTTCGAGTTATCTGTCCCGCTCCTCGAGAATGCATTCCTGCCTACTAGCTCCAGTAAACATCCTCTCCAGCTGCAGAGCCAAAGGGCCGACCTGTCTCAATGCAAGTAATTCATAATCTCTGTTACCATGCTTCCATGGAAGGCCCCGTGCCCCCACGCTTCTCATGCAGACACTTAGGCGCTTATACACGCATCCACGGTTAGCATAGAATAGCTTCTGCCCTAGAGACCTTTCTGCCCAGATAGTATGGTTCCTAAACATCAGATATCAGATATGATAGAAGTACAAGTTGATCTGACATGCCAGACTTCTGTCTCTTTCCGTCAGTGTAAATGTCAAGTCCCCTGCACCCCTCCAATCACACGTCATGCAGCTGCGCGCGCATCCAAGCTTCCGATTTCTGCTGACATTGCAACAATTCTGTTAGCACCACCCCTTGGTGACACCCACTTGCGTCACCTATCAGTGACGTTTCTAGCACACACCTCTGGTTCACGCCTAGTTCACGCCTCTTGATTACGTACTAATACCACGTGTATACTGTTATCTTGTCTTCTCTCAGCTGTTACGCCTCTTGCACTATTACTTATGATGTGAATTAAGTATATAAGCTATGTAATATCAATAAAGTTTGCTCTATCCCTTCTGACACCCCTGTGGTGGTCAGAACATGATATCCTGGTCACGACCATTCCTTTTAAGGAATAAAACCCCTAAGAAACTCTAACACCACGGACTCTGTCTTTTTTCATTCCGATTGAGTTATTATTGATTAAGTACTTACCTGCATAGAAATTAAGAGAGTAAATTAATTATTTACGTCAACATAATAAATTACTATTCTAACTCCAATCCAACATAAGTCAGGGAAAGTGCTGGATAGTAAACCATAGTAAATTACTATTCTAACTCCCATCCAACATAAGTCTGGGAAAGTGCTGCATAGTAAACCATAATAATTTCCTATTCTAACTCCAAACATAACATAAGTCAGGGAAAGTGCTGGATAGTAAACCATAATACATTACTATTCTAACTCCAAACCAACATAAGTCAAGGTAAGTGCTGGATAGTCAACAATAATAATTTAGCATATATTATATACTAAAATACATTTTAATACATTTTTTATTTTTCAAAATAAATATGTTAAAATTTTCGCTTTCAAATTTTTTTTTTAAATTCCAAAAATTCATTTTTCGAATTTCGCTAAATTTACAAATTATGTTTCCATTAGAATATAGGTTTATATTTTAAAACTATTTCTTTAAATAATATTAACTATTATCTACCATTGAAATAAAATAAAACAAATGTTTTGATTTCAAAATTAAAGATATTTTCTTTTATATGTACCATTCTGATCACTTATTTTAATATACTACATACCCTTATCGTCTGTAGCAACAACAACCCACCGCAAATTTTTTTCGAACATTTTATTACTATTACTAATTAAATTTAGTAAAAATTTTCAACATTCGCTTTCAAATTTGGAATTCTTAATATTATTCAAAATTGTAAATATTCTATACATTTTAAAAAATCAACTATTTTAAATTACTACCCACCCTTATCCCCTATAATACCAATAACCCGCTCCTAAAATATTTATTTGGATTTTTTGTTTTAAATTCTAAATTTGATTTTGAAATAAATGTGAAATTTCGAATTTCTATTTTTATTAATATTATTATTCTAAATATTAATATTCTATACCATTTTTTAACACTACATTGTTAATTTACTACCCACCCTTATCCCCTATAATACCAATAACCTGCTCCTAAAATATTTATTTGGAAAAATTTTTTTAAATTCTAAATTTGATTTCGAAATAAATTTGAAATTTCGATTTTCTTTTTTTTTAATAATATTATTCTAAATATTAATATTCTATACAATTTTTTAACACTACATTTTTAATTTACTACCCACCCTTATCCCCTATAATACCAATAACCCGCTCCTAAATTTTTTTTAAAACTTTTTTTTAATTAAATTTTACACACATATTAATACTAGTAGAGATTTTATAATACTTTTTAAAACATAATACTGATTTTTATAAATTTTTATAACACATTCTATTTTTGGGTCGATATTATATGCAATGATATTTTACTTAACGATATTATGTTCATCGATATTTTATTTTGACGATATTTTTGTCATTCTTAAAAAACGATATTTATTACAACGATATTTACTCCTACGATATTTTTTCTAGTCGATATTCTTACTGCGATATTAATGCTAGTCGATATTTTCCCGTCGATATTCATACTTAATACCAATCAGGCAATTAGTACATTAGACCTTCCACCGGCAGCCACACCTTATACTGTGATTTTAGCTAATGTCCAGACACTGCCACAGGGGACTGAAGAATCATGGGTTTCACTGAGAAATAAAAGTCTAGGATGGTTAGGCACAAAGTGTGGCTACCCCAAGAAATTATTTCCAGAATTTAAGATGGTGAGAAGATTAGTTGGGTAGGGCGGGGGCAAAAAAGGCTAAGTGGTGATTGCGTGGTTGTAACATTTGCTAACCCTCGGTTTGTGCGAAAAATTTTGTCCAGGTGTGGCGAACAAGGCATTTCACAAACATAAACATTCTCCCCTTGGGTTATTTTTATCAACCAACAAGTGACTTCCATCCATCGATACATATAGCCCCCCATCCAGTAAAAGACAAACAGCAATACAATGTCCAAGTCCATAATAGATTCGAGGCTCTCCATAGCCTAGTTCAGGTACATTGACTAACCACATGCAACTCCAGGAACCATATGTTTTTGCCATTTTATTGTCACCTAACCCTTGAAAAGCACTCTGAACCTCAGCCCAATAATAATGTAGAAGACTCAAATGTGGCTAGTACTGGACAGATACATGACTTTAAGGAGGATGTGGAGGAGGGAGCGGGAGTTCTTTGCCCCACCAACATGGAACTAACCACTAACCCACCGGAAGAACAGTCCCTTCAACCAACTCCTTTATTAATGAAATTGGGGTACCTAAAATCCCAAAGAGAGATGATTGGAAGAACTGCCACCAGCTATGTTTTTGGAACGTGGCCGGGATAAAAACAAAGGTGATAGACCATACCTAGATTGATTTTGTGGAGGAGTTTGATGTGTTAGCTATCCAAGAGACCTGGATCCTGGATCTCACACATTTAAATGGTTTTAGAACCTTTCACAGCCCTGCTATCCCATCAGCGTATGGGAGAGCCAAGGGAGGTTTATGTTTTTACGTGTCAAACCTCCTGAACTTGGAAAAATCTGTTCTAATTGGCAATTAAGCTAATTATCAGGTCCTGTCACTATATATAGACAGGACACTCTGTTTATTGGTGGTTAATTTCTATAACAATATTTTATCCAGTAGACTTGAGGAGGTAGTGAGACATATAAGCTCTACTGTACAGAACGTTCAAGCAGTATCACCTAGAGACGTGTGTATCATATGGGGAGGTGATTTCAATTGTAACATTTGTGATCATGTTGATAGTGGGTGCGGTGGTCTATCCTGGGATAAGGACCATCCCTTCCAGCACTTTACACATAATAAAACTGGGGACATCAATAATGAAATTATGTTTAACCCAGACTTAGGTTTCTCAAACATGTTATGCTCTAACCCCGTGCCCTTTAACCCCACTTATAATGGGCAGGGGAAATCTTCAACAATAGATTCTATTTTGATGAGGTGTAGGTATGCTACTAGAGCAAAAGACTTTGTCACTCATGATATGTCAGTGAGTGACCATTTTCCTGTGAGCATATCCATTAGATCTCAGAGAAATATAATTGATCAAACATCTGTACTTATGGGGAACCTCAATGTCTCTAGGCACAATGGATATGCCCTAAAATGGGACAAGTTGAACCCTGACACTTTCACACAAAAAGTTATTAGCACCACGAACAACGAGATTATTAGTGGGTTCCAGACAATCTCAAGGTACATTAAGTAGGAACTGTTTGTGAAACTTAGCAAATCGAATAAAACTAAGCACAGTTGGTTTGATGCAGCATGTTCCAAGGCCCACGCCAAGCTAAAGGAAACACTACATTCAAAGTCTAGAGTTGTGTAGGATGTCAGGCTTGCGAGTAGAGAATATAACGTGGCCTTAAAGCTAAGGAAAACAACCATTAAAAATGAAGCGTGGTAGAATCTACAGAAAGCTTCAAAATTAAAGGACCCCTCAGCATTTTGGAAGGAGGTCGACGCACCCTTTTTGATGGAGAAGGATAGGGCTCCAATTGAGAATGCCATTAGCGAGCTGAGTGGATGGAGCATTAAAAAAAATTATACAGCATTTCAAGTCTCACACCATTGGCAGAGGTGGAGCCTGTAGCCACTATGATTGTTATACAAGGTATAGAGCCTATGAACCTGAAATTTGAGTTGAGTGAAGTTAATTTAGCCATTGAGTCGAGTCTGGGAGGTAAGGCACCTGGACCAGATGGCATCCCAGTTGATCTTTTTAAATATAACATCCTTTACTGGGGTCCTCTTTTAACTCAAGTTTTTAACGCTTGTACTTCAACCGGCCCTTTAGCTTCTTGGTACGAATCAACCCTGGTCCCCATCTTCAAAAAAGGCAATAGGTCAGACCCAGCCTGTTATAGGCTGATATCTTTACTTGACTCAACAATTAAGATTATCGTCAGAGTCCTCTTATTCAGGCTACAAGTCTGTGCGGAAGACCATTCGACTCTTAGCGACCTGCAGTATGGCTTCCACAAAGGCATGGGCATAATCGACTAGGAGTTAAATCTGAATATGATGATCGGTAAAAATACTAAAGCCAAAAGGGGAAAGTTGTACTTAACGTTTGGAAATTTAACTGCAGCGTTCGATTCTGTAATTCACGAGGTACTATGGAGAATTTTATCTAGTATGGGGTTGGAAAGCTCCATAGTTTTATTTCTGAGACAATTATATATGGGAGCAAATGCTTGGATTAGTTATGGGGTGGCAGGGGAATGCACTAAGCACTTTAAGGTAAGAAGGGGCGTGAGACAAGGATGTGTGCTGGCACCCTTTCTGTTTATATTATATATCAACGATTTGGGAAGTATGCTGGGGAAAGAGTGCCAGGACCTTCCACTAGTGGGTAAGAGACCCCTACCAACATTAATGTATGCCGACGATGCAGTTCTGATGTCCCGTACCCCGATACGGATGCAGAGGCTAGTTGACTGTTTTGCTGGTTATATGGCCAAACTGGGACTAAAAGTTAATATCTCTAAAACCTGTGTGATGATCTGTGGGACAGGAATACACATTTTAGACCCATTTTACTCTAAAAGGAAATACATTGATTGTTGAAAAACCTTTTCCTACCTAGGAATACTTTTTGATAAGAGGGGGACATGGACCCAGGCTGTTAGAACTAAGAAGCTACTGTTTTCTAAAGCGGTCGCCGCACTTTTAAATTTTAGTAAGAAATTGGGGAAACGGGCCTCAGAGGTCCTAATCCAGATTTACAAGGCGAAATGCATCTCGACAGCCACCTACGGGGCAGGTATCTGGGGCCACGAGAATGTCAAATCACTTTAACGTATCGAGAACAGGTTTTAAGATTTTTATTGGCTGTCCCGGATAGCGCCTCTACCTATATCTGCCACACTGAATTGGGCTTGCCTTATATATCGGATATATGTTAAATCCAACCTGTACTCCAGTGGCACAAAATCTGGACTTCCGACTAGCTGGAGCTCAATAGACAGATACTTATAGACTGTGGTAAATTGGATTGGGTGCTAAAGATTAGTTGGCTTGAGTACATTAAAAACTTTGTTGGTATTCTCGGCCATCCTGAATACGTTTTGGAGCCCGTTAGTTTATTTGATGTAAATAGGAAAGAACTTAAATCTAGCTGTCTATTTTATCTGGACAATACGAGAAAAGAAGCAGAATCCTGAAAGGTTTCGGTTAAAGCCATTCAGTTGATAATGGCAAGTGACAGACTCCAGCCCTACCTAAACATGCTTACAAGAGAACATGATAGATTTGTGTTGACCCGTTTGAGATTGGGCATTTTCATAGGCTCATTACTTTTCCTGCACAAAACAACTGGTCAAAGGAGCTGTGTGAATGCCCTTGTGATGATGTGTCCTTCAAAAGACTATTCGCTTTTTGTTTTTCTGTAAATTTTATTCTCACAATAGGCATAGGTGGATTTTGCCAATTTTAAAAACCCGGGGCCTAAGTCAATGCCGGCCTGCTTTTCTGTTTTTACAAACACTAGGAGAAGAACAGCTGAGCGTTTCAATTGTAATATTTTTAAAGCTGGTGATAAAATGTAGAAATTCAATCATGATGTACATTTTATTTTTATCTCTATCGGTTACGACTTGCACTGCTATTTTATGGATTTTCATAATCTAATGTGTGTATATATTGTCTCCAAAATTCTATTGTGCTTTTATGATTACTTTGATAATCGAATAAAGCTGATTGAATTGAATCTATAGTGACGTTTCAGTTCTGTAGGGCCTTAGGCCAAGGATGTTTATGTGATACACACCTGTTTCAATAAAGCAGCCTTTTCCACACATACAAGGAGCCAATGGTATGTTCCATTACTCCGAAAGAGAGAAAAGAGATGAGGAACGAAGCAGAGGGGGTTTAAAAAACTTTTGCTGGGCTGCTTTTGCTTCTTACTCTGCCCTGATGTTAAGAGAATATTTGCCAAATCAGGACTAAAAACCTCATCGTTCAACAGTCACCTTTGTTTCTCTTCACTTCTGTCTACTCCAGCTCTATACACACTGCCTGCCAGCAATTCCATTGACCTATATAATTTGGTTTCATCAAAGTTCTAACATACTGCTCAATAACATGGCTAAAATGAACAGGGACGGCTCCTCTATGTGGACAGAGGAGCATTGACCCATTGCTTTCTCGCAGTGCGAGAAGCAAAAACATAAAATGGTATTTTAAATACCATTTTATGTTTCTGATTCTCGCACTGCGAGAAAGCAGAAGGCAGGGTTTGTTTGGGTGCTTTCCTGCTTGAGGGCATGGGAGGAGTGGCTTGCCCACTGTTGCGTGCACTGACTGTTTGGTCGGCCCCGGCGTCCGAGCCAAGCGCAATGCTCACATTGCAGTGTTGTCATTGACTTAGGGGAGGGGAGGCAGGCTGCCTGCAGCTGCTTCCTGCTGTAGAGAGAACGATGCAGACCAACGACATGGGACGGGCTGACCAAGGTAAGTTAACATTAACTTTTTTTTCTTATTAAACCCCCCCCTCCTTGCACAACCCCCTTTCCCGCATGCCCCTCCGTGCCCCCACCCGCGAGTCATACCGGCTGCAACTATAAAATGAATAAACTATATTGCAAATGTGGATTAAAAACGTTTGTTTAATTGCAAGTAAATGTTTTTCCAGGTTAATTCCCAGAATGACATGGTTTGAATACATCTCGTTAGTTCTCAAGGTTTTTAATGTTCATATAATTTTCATCAGGTATATGTAGGCCAAATTCTCAGAAATACCTCCAACATGGCTGTTGGATGAACAACACATAGATGGTTTTAAAATGTACCATGTGCCCGCATCGCGTTCAACGCACGGAAGACATAAAGGGTGGTTATGTATATACATTTTAAACACGCTGGGGGCACAGAAGATAAAAACCGTAAAAACAACCAAATATTATCAAATTGTGACAAACTATTTCTCTTCGCTCGTCGTGTTAGCTGTTAGTAACTTCTATAACAATATTGATAGGGGCAATTTTATTGACCAGCTTAAGAATTTAAATGACGACCTACGTAATCTATCAAAAGGGAAGGATATTATCATTATTTGGGGTGGAGACTTCAACACCCATGTTTGTACCCAGTATTCTTGTGGGCTTGTGGAAATCCAGGAAGAAGACCCCAGCCATGCAGCCTATTTTGTACACTCAACTAGGGGTGATTGTCTTAATGATGTTATGGCCTCACACGATCTAGGTTTTGCCAACATGTTGTGCTCCCCTCCAGTAGAGTTTGACATCACATTTATTGGTCGGGGCTTCGGCTCCACGATAGATTTTTTCACCTTCCCTAATCAATTTGCAACGTTGGTTAATAAATTTAATATCCACCCGACTGGGCTCAGCGATCATCTTCCACAAAGCATTAATGTTTTAATTCCTCATAGGAGCATTTCTGCAATAGAGAGTTTGGCTTGGACACAAGGCAGCGTGTTGGATCGCCAGAATGGGTATTCACTGCACTGGGCTAGGAAGGACCCTGAGGCACTGAATTTAAAATTAATGTCACATGCAATAACCCCAATCATAGAGTGCCTGCGTGAAGAGATTTCCCATCCTGATATACTGCTCGCATTTTCTCAAATAGCAGCCGCAATTCAAAAAACTTTGACTCGCCCCTGCAGGGAGCCGAGAAACCTAAAGCATGGATGGTTTGATTCTATGTGTACCAAGGCAGATTCCCTGTTAAAGGCCGCACTTCTCAAGACTGTGAGGGATTATGAAGAAATTAGAGAATATAGGAAGGCCTATAATCTTGCTAGAAACAAACGCAAAAAAGAAATAAAAGATCAGGCCTGGAATAACCTCTATGAAGCATCTATCAGCAGGGATTGTTCACCCTTTTGGCAGGCAGTAAAGGCCCGTTGTTTATGAATAAAGAGGGAGCCACGATTGAAGTGGCAATTAGTGAAAACTCCTGGATTGATCACTTTTCATCGGTGTATGGCAACAGAAAAAATAATATTTCAGAACCAAATGAGCTAACACTACTGGGTGAGTGTGTTCATTTTTTACCGGTAAATACTCATTTCACATATGATGAAGTAATGGTGGTAATAAAAGAGAGTAAATCTGGAAAGGCCCCGGGACCGGATGGGACTCCGATTGACCTGTATACATTCACGGCTGAGCTATGGTCCCCTCTATTAACACGAGTCCTTGAAGCCAGCTGTTCAGAGGGTTTTATTAAATCCTGGTCAGAGTCCATAATATTACCTATTTTTAAAAAAGGGGACTGGGAAAATCCTGCTTGTTACAGACCCATATCCCTCCTTGATTCCTTCATGAAAATCACAGAAGGTTCATTTTGAATAGAATGCAAGAGTAGGCTGAATATACTAATATCTTAAGCCCCTTACAATATGGGTTTAGGGAGGGAAAGGGTACTGTTGAGCAGGTTTTAAACTTTTCAATTTTACAAGCGATAAATACCAAGGCCAAGCCTGGTAAACTCTACGCGGTATTTGTAGATCTTACCGCTGCCTTTGACTGTGTTAATCACAGCCGGCTCTCGCAGATGTTAGAAGGACTCAAGGTCGATAAGTCCCTGGTGCTATTTTTGAGACAGCTCTATGCGGGGGCTTCAGCAAAGGTGAGGTATGGTCTTAAGGGCGAGTGTACCAGGTCATTCCGCGTGGAGAGGAGAGTGAGACAAGGCTGCGTACTGGCCCCGTTCCTCTTCTCATTATATACTAATAGGAGGAACTGGTGGCCAGTATGAGCGAGTCCCCGTAATTCAACAACAAGCAGATCGTCTCCCTTCTTTACGCGGATGACGCAGTTTTAATGGCCAGAACCTAGCTTGGCCTCCAGAGGGCCCTTACCACCTACATTGACTTTATGGGCAATTGGGGACTGAGGCTCAATGTGAAGAAAACCTTTGTTATGTCATGTGGCAAGGGCAGGAATAAGCGCTGTAAACTCGTAGCTGGGACAGATAAAATTGAACCAACTAACACATTTTCTTACCTTGGCCTTCTGTTAGAGGATAGCGGTTCTCGGAGTGCTGCCGTAAAGAGTAGGGCTCTTCTATTTAAAAGATCGACAGCGGCCTTGATGTCTTTTAAAAAAAAATGGGTAGAAGGCCTCCAGAGATTTTATTAAAAATCTACCAGGCCAAGTGTATAAGCATCGCTAAATACGGGGCAGGGGTCTAGGGATTTATTTATTTATTTATTTATTTATTTATTTATTTATTTATTTATTTATTTATGGTATTTGTAAAGCGCTCTGCAAACCTACGGGCATCCTGGCGCTGATTTCATGATGTTACACCAATTCAGGTGATTAAAAATGCTTTTCTCAGATTCATATTTGCTCTTCCTCAGAGTGCAGCTGTTTTTAATTGCCATAGTGAACTAGGGATCCATCATATCACTGATGTGATTAAAATGCAACCTATGCTACTTTGGCATAGATCCTGGACAGGATCCCATCTTGGGTTAAACCAAGATAATCTTAGAGACTCTATGGGCCTGGACCAATCCAGAAAATTTCCTTGGCTAAATTACATCAGGAAATTATCTAATGATTTGGGGAGACCTGAGTTTTATAGTGACCCTGATTCCTTACATTCAATACCTAGAAAAGATCTTAAAACTGTGTGTCTGAACCACTTTGAGACCCTAAGAATGGGGCGGAGTTTACCCATAAAACTGTGATTCAACATCAACTTACCCTGGTCTGTAGCTCCATTCAACCCTATTAAGTATGGTGTTAAGGGGGCTACGATAGATACATCTTGACTAGGTTTAGGTTTGATTGTTTTCATCGCCAGGTCTCCTTTCCAACAGTTAATGACTGGTCCAGACAGCTTTGTTATTGTCCATGCGATAATTTATCTAACCAAACTAATATGCACGTGACACTTTTCTGTAAATTCTATGTAAATGAAAGGGCCAGATGGATTATCCCATTTTTAAAAAGGGGTTCATGGCGGCAATGCTGCCCAGCTTTTTTATTTCTTCAATTATTGAACAATGAGTGTTGTGTAGGAATCTTGTCTGTCTATTTAAAAAGCATACTGAGAAAGAGAAAACGTTTAAATTGATTGCTAATTGCTGAGTTTAATGTATTTTAAGTGTATATATTCAATGAAATGACATTTTGTATTCTTGCTTTTATGATTTTATTAATTTTTAAAATCGAATAAAGCATTTGCTGATCCGACCGTCTAATAAAATACTACCAGTGGCATGGCCACCTATTCCTCCAGAAGCTTTCATCTATGAATAAAACATCTTCAGGCAAAACTTGGAGGTCACTGTAAATTGAAATATCACAATACTTGCTGAAAATACCTTGCACATAATTTCAAATCCCATCAAAAATGTATTAATTGTCAAATGGAGTCTTTATTTAATGTATGTTTACAATATATACAACCACTAATTGCATACAAAATTACTTGCTATACCTTCACCGCTGCCCAAAATGTAATATTTATAGTCTCACCAATCAAGTAGTTTTAGCTAATACTGCAACAACTGTTTATTCAAAATCTCCTATTAGACAAACAAATTACCCACAAATTGGATGCTGGATGCTGACTCCGTCTCTTGATCTGGATTACTTCTAGAAGACCACCCATATCAATACAACCAAGCACTATACCCTCCGCTCTGGCTTCTTGCTTCACAACTGCATGGAATGACACTGCCATAACCACCATGTCATGATGGCTCAAAAAACAACCCTTACCCATAAGAACTCATACCCTCTTTCAATGCCAACCGCACTCTTACTCAACAACCTGAAATTTTTGCTCATTAACTGATCATCAGCCATCTTCCATGGCCATTCAGTGGCAAAGATTGGGAGGTACTGGATGATTACATCTCTAAAAGGCAACTAGAGGGCCCCTAATTGGTGGTACAAGTAGCTGGAGAATACCACCTGGAGCCAATAGCCCCAAACCCAATTAAATTGGCAGACTGACGGCCGAGGTATTGCAAGTTAAGTTTGCCCCATATAAATGGAATGTCTGAGACTTGTGTGCACTCTTAGATGGTGGTGACACATCAGCATTGTTTTAACCCATGGTGGTGACACTTCAGCATGGTTGCAACCCAGTGCAGCAGTGCTTTTTTGTGATTAAGTACCATTTGCAAAAGACAGCATAGTAAATACTTAAGATTGATAACAGTTTGAAAGTGTCTGGCCAGTCAGTGAGCCTGTGCTTACTATTCCTTTCCCTACTGAACACCAGGAAAAATTATATTTCTTTAAAAAAAGTATCACAAGAGTCAGCTTTGCTGTTCATTATTAGAGTGGAGCTGCAGGCTGTAGTGCAGTTCCCTGGAAGGCTACCAAACACATTTTAGTTGGTAGTGCAAAGCTCTCAGCTGTTCGCACACATCAAGAGATCCTCTTTCCCTGCCACTGTACTCACTGTTGTCATCTGTATGGCCATAAACCAAGTGTGAACAAAGCACCTTGAAGCAAAGACAGAATGTGGGACACACACCACAAACCTCTTTGGTTCAACTGCATGCTTCAGTAGCGAGCGTCAAGTTCTACACACTGACACCTTGCGGTGCTGTGTGACAGGGAGAGAGCAGGAATGTGCCATATGCACTAAGATATGATATATTCCTTCTCTCTTCTTGAACGGGTGCACTGAGTGCTGATTAGCACAAATGCATGGACTCTTGTGGCACGGTGCAAGGGTGCGTACATTACAGGCATGATTGTTTTGGTGTAGGAAGGGACTCATTTCTACACAAAAACAATCCTTTGCGGCATTTTTCTCTTTCTATGTTTGCTGCAAAATGCCCATAAGCACGAAACCTTGGAATCATCATTGACAACAAACTGAACATGTCCGCTAGGGTCAATGCAGTCACTGCACCCTGTTTCACACTCCGAGGATGCTGAGAAACAACAGAAAGACCATCACCCAAGCTCTCATAACCAACAGGTTGGACTATGGGAACTCGCTCTATGCAGGAATCAACAAGCAATTCACAGAGAGACAACACACCATCTAGAGTGCAGCAGCCAAACATCCTCAATCTCCCGAGCTGGACTCACATCACTCCACACCTGAGAAAGCTCCACTAGCACCCAATACAGAGGCACACACAATTCAAGCTCCTCATCCTCACATATATAGCACTTCACAACTCAGGCCCAGGCTACCTGAACAACTTCATACATTTCTACCAACCCTCCAGACATCTCCACTCAGCCAGACTCTTAATAGCACACATTGTACGCATCAACTCATATTTTGCTGAACTCGTTTTTGTTGGCTCTTAGGACTCTGCATACTTTACTACTGCTAACCAGTGCTATAGTGCTTGTGCTCTCTCCTTCAAATATGGTGAAATTGGTTGACACTCAATTGGCACATTTAGTTTACTTGTAAGACTCTAGTAAATGGTACGACATGTACCCAGGGCCTGAAAATGTTATCAAATGCTGCTAGTGGGCCTGCAGCTCTTATTGTGCCATCCATTGACCTAACGCTTTAAACGTTTTCCCAGGCCTCCAACTGCAGCATATGTGTGTAGTTTCAAACTGCCACAAACCTCAAGTCAGGCCCAAACCCCCCTGTTCAATGCATATAAGTGCCCCCTAGGGTTGTCCCTTCACATCCCAGAGGGCAGTGTGCAGTTTATTCAAAAAGGTTTTTAAGTTTTACATGTCTTGGTAGTGAAAAACTACTAAATTCAGATTCACTACAGTGAGGCTTACATCTCCCATTGGATAACACTGAGTTCTCAAGGTTAAATGTAATAAGTGGTAACTTTCAATTGGGAGCATATCTAGTTTGAAGTCTAAAGAATTATCATTTAAAACCCTCATTAATGGTAGAGTCAAATTCTAAGTCACAAATCTGAAAATACCACTTTAAAAAAGTTGACATTTTCCTGCCATAACCATTTGGTGCCTGCTGCCTCTATCCTAGGTCACAAGACTAGGGGTAAGAGGCAATTGGTCTTTGTGTATTGTTCCCAGACAGTAATACAAAGGGGGAATAGGTGTCATAAGGATTAGCCACCTCGGACTTGATAGGGGGCGGAGCTATCACCTCCCACACTTGCACATCACAAAGCCTCTGCCTGAGCACACTCACAAAGGGTATAATACTAGTTTTTTGTGTCCCCAGACAAGCTGGGATAAGGCAGGGAGATAGGAAACTCTGAGCCGCTCCGAGATATTACCCTCTAGAAGCTTCTTCCACTTGAAAGTGGGCACCAGGTATAAATATTGGACCCTCAGATCCATTTCCTCAGTACACTCCTGTACCTGGGATACTATGGAAGGACTGCAGTCCTGCTCTGCTGCTAGAAGGACTCCTTCCCCGCTGCCCTACTAGTTGTATTTATTTATAAAGCTGACCATGTAAAGCACTTTGAGGCCTCCCTAGAGGTAGAAGAGGTAGAAGAGTGCTATAAAAATTTGGCAATACAGTATTTATACACTACAATCCAATCCAATCGAATACAATACAATACAATACAATACGAGTATGAAACTAAGCAACTATTAAAGACTGCCCATGGTCAGATCTCAAGACATGGTAAGAAAACCAATTTGCAGGATGAGCCACCTGATACAACAATAATATAAATTCACCACAATAAAAATAAAAATGAATACAGAAGGAATAGTGTCTGTTAGGATGATGGTGAATTGAACAATTCTTGTTTTGTTGATTTCTTTTATCGCCCTAACAACAGTTCAGCTGAAGGCCTGCTAAATCTTGGCCAAGGTGTGTTGATCCTCTAACCTTGGGTTCAAATAATATTTGTGTTGTTTAGCTATCACACAGTTCATTGCAGGGAATGGACTGTTTTCAGGAAAACATGTCATCTCAAGAAATGGGGAGAATATTTATCAAAGTTTTGCATCGCCCTTGCACCACACAAGGTAAAGGAAGTGCAATGCAAAACCTAGATGACATTTGCCAAGCCACGCAAGGCCACCTTGTGTGGTCCTGAGATGCTTAGCAAATCTGGAATAACACAAGGCAGCAGAAGTCGCTACCTTGTGTTACTCTGCCCCAGGGAGGCGTCCATGGGTGGAGCATGGGTGTTCCCACACATCCACCCATGGATATTGGCACATTTCCAGATTTACCATGAGTGGTAGACTTGGGACTGCGCCAAAATGCTACGCCATTCCAGGGGAGGCGAAACAAGGAGGAATATCTTTATTTCTCTTCCTTTTGTCCTCTTTCTATAAGTGCTGTATTCTGCAGCACATGTAAGAAGAGGAAAAAGCCTCAAAGGATTGTTTAAAAACAATCCTGACTGTAATGCAACACTCTTACCTGCATTGGGGCTAAGCATCACATAGAGTGCCAGTGGAAGGAGAGGACGGGGAGGCACCATATAATGACAATTATTGGGCATTCCTGCCCGCTTCCTGTCATGCAATCTAGTGCAGCAAGGTGTCTTGCTGCATTGCGTTGCGTGACATTTTGGTACATCTGCCCCTGGGTTCTTGCACTGCTTTTGGAACAATTTAACTTTAGATATCCTTACCTTTCAACTCATTGATCGGAGACTTCACATTTCATTCAACAATCTTACTTTTGCTCTAACACTGAGCTAACCCTGCTTGAATATAACACTTCAAAGAGTACAATGAGCCTTTCTACAACTTCCTTAATGACAATAAAGTGTTGAATAAAGAAAACAAACAATATTGGCTTAACAAAGTTATTTCAATATATGAGGTATGCCCTGTTATTGATGCACTAAAGATAAGGGTGTCTGTCCTAGTAGCTGTCTGTTCTTACAGCTAGCTTCTACATAGATTTAAGTGAAAACCCAACACCAGATTTGAAAGTAGTCTATAATCTGATCAATGTAATGTAAATGTAATTTATAGAGCACAACTCATGACCTGGGGCGTCCTGGCACTGTAGAGGTCCGACTGAGGCAGTGACAGTGTCTGCGGCGAGTTAGGCGAGTGCACAAGGTGCCTTCTAATCCTGTGTGAAGAGCCAGGTTTTTAAGGTTTTTCTAAAACTAAGTAGGGAGGGGCTGATTTCAGAGTCAGTGGCAGACTATTCCAGAGTATCTCGGTAGTCCTGAAAAATCAATCACTGTAAAAACCTCCCCATATTTATGAGGATTCAGAAGTGGTTGTCTTAATGAAAGGAAGCACAATTATTGGGATTTCTGAAACTATAGACCTATTTCACCTAGTAAGTTATATGTCAAGAACATAGCAAACATTTTGGCTGATCAAGTCACAAATATCATATAGGAATTGATTCATAAGTATCAGGTCGGCAGCATGAAAAGGTCAAAAAGGATTAACATTGTCAGGTATATTATGGTCATTATACTACATAACAGAAAGAAATGAGTTCAACACCTTCTGAAGGAAGCATAGGCGAAGCCAATAGGTCTTGCTATTTTTAACAGAATACAGTACCATAAACAATTACTACAAGTCCCTTGAGCCCGACAAAAGTCTTTGCTGTAGCAGGCTGTAGTACAGCACTTCCTAAGGTCAGTATTAAAGGCCCCTTGAGTGCTGCACCAGGAAGCAGTAATGTAGGCCTTTACTAAAGGCCCCATGGGTTACATCACATGTCATCCTTATGATTCCACTACTATCACCTCAATCTCAGGATATCAGAGATTTATTAACAGAATAAATGTCCTTGAATGTCTAGTTTTGTTAAATGTAGAACTGAACAACGGAAAAATATAATATTATGTGTGCCTGTTTCAGCAGGCAGGTTTTAGAGAGGTGAGGATTTACCACATACATCAGTGTATTCACTTTAGCAAGTCTAATGATTTTTGCTTGTTTTCTATGGCCCCCAAAAATATCCTAGTGCTTGTTCGGATGGTGAAAGACATTATTGAGGCTCTAAGTGAATCTGCTGTGTATATTCTAGGTCTGTCCCAAAGCCATCTCTAAGGATATATAAAAGCATTGGTAACAATAGATCTCCCAGATTGCTACTGCTGTCTGTGACAAGTCCCAAAACGTACTCAGTAATGTGTGATGGAATCATCAGTTTGAGATCCCAAAACAATCATGAAACAGAAGAATCCTTTTCTGATACAAGTATGTACAATAACCCCAATAGTCTTCTTTCAGGAGAAGTACATACAAGGAATTTTATTTAGCAAGGATACCCACTTGTTTCATTGTTCACTCTTTTTATTGTTCATTCTAATGCTAGAAACTCTATCTATGATCAAGATTTTTAATTTAAAAATTAAGGGGATTAACATGAGAGGAAATGATTATAAAATGCTTATGTTTGCAGATTATATTCATCTAGGGTTTTCAAAACTTGCATCTGCCTTTGATACGTCATCACATCAAGTTAAAATTAGTCTACACAAACATTTATTAAGACCAATTTACAAGCTGAGTAGCACATTTTACTAATTGAATTGATAGGTATAAGAGAGCAAGAGAAAAAAACACTTGATAATAATTTTTATAAGTGACATAGTGATAATTATTGAATTAAACCTGCTCATGCTGCGCTCTTCTTGACAAAGGTGTCTCTGTTTTGAGAAATAATAGCTAATATTGTATAATGTGTTAAGTTTATGTTTATCTCCCTACTGTGCAAGTATTGAGAGGTTACATAGTATTATCTTCCAGCAAGGGCTTTTTCTGTTTCGGGTAGTCTCGGGTTAAGTTATTCCCCACACATCTTGAAAACATGAACAAGCTTTTATCAATACTAACACAAAAATATGTTTTTCTTAATTTCTGCAGTAGAGACGGTTGACCTGCAGACAGCATGGCCTGCAAGAAGAAGCCACTCATTTTAAACACCTAGGGCTTCATTTGTGAGGAATTGTCATAGGGCTGCGCCTCAAGTCTTCTCGCAGTGCTGCACTACGCCAATGACACAGAGCAAGAAAGCATTGAATTTATGAAATACTGTGCATTCCTGTTCTTTCCCCTGTGCTGGTGCACAATTTGCTGCTTAGCACCACTGTAGGCATCCTTTCACCATGGTGCAAGGGTTCCTCCGTTGAGAACAGGATTGTTTTTGTGCAGGAAGGGGCACCTTCTGGCATAAAAAGAATCCCAAGAGGTGTCTTCCTCTTTCTATGTGTGCTGCAAAGAGGAAACAACAAGGAGGAGTAAACATATTTCTCCTCGCTGTGCCTGCTCTGGGGAGGGGTAAGGTTTTGACCCTAACCCAGGTTTATGGGCTGCGCCAAAATCCATGGGTGTTGCATGGGAAAACCCACCACAACAACAATGGAACACCTCTTTGATGCAGAGTAAGGCAAGAAAGAAAGTAGCTCGGCTCTATCTTACTCCATATCTATGAGGCCCTGCAAAGCCATGCAGAGTGGATTTGCATCATCTTATAGAGATGGTTGAGAGGCCTGCACTTCCTGAGCATCAAAAAAGTGACGCCACAGTGGCACTTGCTTCTCATAAATTAGCCCTTTATTTAGCAGTGTGGCACACGGGATCCTCCATCACAAATGTGGTTGATGTCTCATCTACCGTATAGTGCAATAGGCAATAATGCATATGTAATTTGGCGGATAGGGAAGCCTTCAGTTTCCAACTCATTTTGCAGATCTGCCTGGTGAGTTCTTCCATTCTTCCATAACAACTGGACTGTTGTTTGTCTTCAAAAGTATACTTGTGGGTAGACCTGCATTTTTGCCCTCACTGTTTTCGAATATTTTTGGCAGATATACAACAGCCAGGGAAAAGAAATCTTTGAAAAGTATTCCCGCTTACTTAATTTATGAGCGACTTAGGTCTCCTTTCTCTTCCGTGCATCAGTCTGAGTTGTGCACTGTGTCAAGCACGTATGTCTAAATGTTGGCAAATAAAACTTGTAATTTTAACAATAGAAGAGATTAATTTTACAGCAATATTATACTTTAGGACTGCAGAACCAAATTAAAGTACTAACAACATTTAAACTAGCATAATTAACCAGTGACTATTTACAAGTAAAACAGAAAACCAGAACTATTTTATACCTTAAGAACTAGGATACAATTAAAGCTCTTTTTAAATTTCGAAAAACTACATTTAACTTGTTTCTCTTTTTTGTTTCACTAAAAATCAGGTTTGACCATTAAAATTATACAGAATATCCACAAAGACCTAAGTAATGCATATTATAACAGTTAGAGAAATATGAAGTCATAAACCTATTTTTGTTGTGTGAAAATGTTTCAACCCATTTTTGTTACCCCTATTAGGACTTATTTTTGCATTCTAGTGAATTTCTGATAATATCTTCACATATGTAAGATCAGAGAACACAGTTGTACGTGCATGTTGATTATAATGCGAAGCTGAAACTCTGTAGCATTGAATTTCGCATCTGGTTGCCAGCTGTGTGCCTTGGGGTGCCATCGCTGAGATCCAGATACGCCTCTTCAGGAGAAACACTGCTAATGAAGTGACTCACATATGCTTTCATGTAATTCACAAATACACTCCATGGGACACTGAGCTCTAAGGTGAAGTTGTGGGAAGCGATAAGGCATTATCATAATGCAAATATAACTGCATCTATAAACATACTGTTGTCTGCTGCATGCATATTAGTTTTGCTATAAAAATCCCATTATCCATCCAACTTCTTACAATTTTTTGAAACCTCATAATGTCCCTACCTCTCTTTCCTTGCCTTTTTATCTCCAGTTTGTGGGCTGTAATAGATATTCAGAAATGACCATGGAGCATATGTATCAAGCCCTTTTCCTGTTCGCAAACTGGCCAATTCTCAGAATCGGCCCGTTTGCGAACGGGAAAAGGCCTTTTGGGATGCATCCCAAAAGGGCATTGCAAATTAGAGAATCGCTAAATTTGCAATTCTCTTTTTTGCAATTACATTTTACGAATCACAAATTGCGATTCCTTAAATGCAATGTAGGAAGCACCTAAGTTGTGCGAATTTGGCATAAGAAATCGCAAATTACCACCAACTGACAGTTGGTAATTTGCGAATTCTTTGAAAAAAACACTTTTTTGTGTTTTTCAAAGTGCCATGTGCCACATATACATGCCCTTAGGGCATGTATGTGGGCTACATGTGCACACATACATATTTCAGGGGTGCAACAGGGTGTCTTTTTGACACCCTGGCACCCCTGAAATTGCATTCTCAATTTGCGATTCTCCAATTGCGAATCGCAAATTGAGAATGTCTTCTCATTCATTCCTAAGGGCCTCCTAGCCCATAGGTTGAATAGGAAGGTATTCCTTAATTGCGATTCACAAATTGCGAATCGCAATTAAAGAATGCCAAGGATTTGCAAAAAAATTGCTATTTGAGAATCGCAATAACAGTTTTGATACATTTGCCCCCCAAATCCTCAATTCAATGCACATTCTTTTGAATGCATCCATAGAAACACTGCATCTGCTCTTCGCGCAAACTCCTATGTTTTTTAAAACTATGCGCCAGATGTACTAACATTAGGAATTACGATTTCTGAATTGCAATTCTTAACAAATCACAATTTGGAAATTGCAATTTCGAATGTACTAAAGAATTAATACAGCAATTCGTAGTGGTGTTGTAAATTGACATTGACTGACCTCATGAATATTAATGAGGTAGGACGCAATTTAAAGCCCACTAGGAATCACTGCAATCACAGGGATGGTGGTCTGTTGTGGTCAGAAGACCACCATGTCTGATAGCTTTTTAATAAAGCAAACTTTTTTTTCTTTGAAATGCAGTCTGTTTTCCTTCAAATGAAATGGGATGTATTGTTTTTATTTTTTAAGAGTCGGTAATGGTCCGTGGGACCACTGCCTGCTCTTAAAAAAGATTTTTATTAGAATTCTCAAAGGGGAAAGGGTCTCCTGGGGCTCCCTTCCCATCTGCAAATGGTTGCCACTGCATTTTAGTAGTCAATAAAACATTAATACATACCACGCTGAATCAGTATTTGGAATGGACGCCCTAAATTATTGAAACACAATTTCAGTATTTGGGAGTGACGCTCTAAATTATTGAATTGCAATTTCGGTTTTGCTTGTTGAAAAAGGCTGTTCCGAGAATTGGTCCTCAAAGAAGCTTTGTAATCTGGCCCAAAATTCTTAAACACTATGGGTGCATGGCCTTATATTTTACCTTCAAATGAAATTTAGAGTACAATGGCACTTTTGCTGCTAAAGCTGCTCCATTTTTTGTTTGCCTGGGTTGTCTTAATTCCAACTCATTCCTCTTTCTTCAATCACATTACACTTCCTGACTCTTTACCTCAATCATGCAAATTGTTTTTCATCTCCGCTTTTCCCTTCTCACTGTTTTCCTGTCTTCCTCCGTTTTAACTCTCATTTTGCTTTTCTTTCTCTTCATATCTATCAAAGTCTGATGAAAGCTAGTTTAGATCACTAGAAATGAGTGCCAGTACCCATCCCTGCGACCACCTCCACAAATTAAGCACTCTGGGCCTCATTTATAATATTTTGACGCACTGCGGTGCAACAAGCCTTCCTGCTGCACTGCCGTATGTAAAAATAAAAGGGGAGGAATGCGCCGTATCTACAAAATACAGTGCATTCCTGTCCTCCCCTTACCCAGTGCACAAACAGCAGCTGTGCACCAGTGCAGACACCCTTGTGTCAATTTGCAAGGGTGCCTACACTGAGCGGATGATTTTTTGTGTGCAGGAACAGACCCCTTTAATCATTAAAGGCATTTTTTAGGTTTTGCCTAGCAAATGCGTACGAAGTGTGCATGCGCTAGGAAAAATCTTATGTTTTGCAGTGGGGAACAGGGACTCGCCCCCTGCTCCCATTGGCTAGCTCCATAAATGGAGGCTAGCCATTGGGAGACGGCTCTGTCTGTCAATCCCGGACCAGATTCGGGGGCGTTCCCAAGAATTTTTCCCTTTTGATGACGTCAGCCGAAAGCCTGTTCTCGGGAACGCCCCCGAATCTGGTCCGGCATTGAGCCGGCACCCGCCTTCCTTAAGCACAGCCTGCGAAACTCAGGCACTGACAGTGGTCGACCTCGAGGCTGGGAAACCGGGTTCGAGTCTCGGCAGGACGCTTAATCTCCCCGTGCCTAACAACATGACTGTGTCCGTCTCTAACGCAACATGTGCTCATTTAAAGCGCTCTAACCCCTTCGGGTCTCGTTAGCGCTATATACAACTTTTTTTAAAAAAACATTAGCAGATATTTTAAAAGAAATACCAAAGAGCGGTAAAAGTAACGGCCTTAACAGCACTACTTCAGACACAGCGCTTCGTCACAGTTGCGTTTTCTCTTTCTAGCTGGGTGATGAAATAGCTCTGATTTACTTTGTACGCCTCAATATGCGGCACATATACACTTTACAGAAGCCGGAAGAAGCGCTTCTTTAAAAAAAATGTGTCTTCCAGGCGCCTGCAGCAGTGCGGGGACGCGCGGGGGTTCAAGAATCTTATGCAGGCCGGAGAGGGTTCTAGAAATGCTTCTGAATGGGGTCTGGAGCTTCTGGAAGTGGAGTGCTAGAAACAACATCTCCGGCTGAACCCACTGGGCTATCTTAGCCTCGAGGGACTCGTGAAAACTGGCCGTGCGCACTGGTTTCCGCACAACCACTTCACACGAGAGAGTGACAAAGGCACCTCTGCCTCGTGAGTCAGTCCCCATACCGATCCTTATTGTTCAGCATGTACTCTGGTGCTCAGTCGAGCGCCCTGAAGCTGCAGTGCTAAGTGCGGGCTGCATTCAACCACTTGGGTGGAGGGTGAGACCCCAGCCCTTTGAGATGAAGCAGAGATGCCACCCCAGGGGCGGAGTTGAACATCTACCCCGGGGGCGGCTGTGAAGGGTGAAGTGGTTCATAAGGAAAAACCTTGGGATACAAAAATATAGGAAGGGCAAACTGGGGCCCAAAACACTGCAGGCAATACACTCGCGAATGGCAGGGGTACATATAAAAGCGGGGCTTACATTAAAACTAAAGAGAAGGGTGAACTTTGAGGGTAAGTAGGGTTTGGGCAACAGAAGAGGGGTGTGGGGGCGTAGAAAAAATGAACAGTGGGTTTCGTAATAACGTTGTGGGGGGGGAGGGGCAGATGGCGAGGCAAAGAGTCACAATTCGGAAAATAGGTTGCCCCTTAGGAATAGCGCCAAAATCAGATGTGTGCTGAAATATAGGGTTAGGTAAGGGATGTGGGGGTACATATCTGCTGGTAAAACAAATCAGTTGGTCATAGTACTTTAAACAGAAATCGGTGTAATAATCTGCAAATTACAGATTGAAATCTTCTGTGCGAAACTCAGGCACTGACAGTGGTCGACCTCGAGGCTGGGAAACCGGGTTCGAGTCTCGGCAGGACGCTTAATCTCCCCGTGCCTAACAACATGAATGTGTCCGTCTCTAACGCAACATGTGCTCATGTAAAGCGCTCTAACCCCTCGGGTCTGGTTAGCGCTATATACAACTTTTTTTTAAAAAACATTAGCAGATATTTTAAAAGAAATACCAAAGAGCGGTAAAAGTAACGGCCTTAACAGCACTACTTCAGACACCGCGCTTCGTCACAGTTGCGTTTTCTCTTTCTAGCTGGGTGAGGAAATAGCTCTGATTTACTTTGTACGCCTCAATATGCGGCACATATACACTTTACAGCAGCCGGAAGAAGCGCTTCTTTAAAAAAAATGTGTCTTCCAGGCGCCTGCAGCAGTGCGGGGACGCGCGGGGGTACAAGAATCTTATGCAAGCCGGAGGGGGTTCTAGAAATGCTTCTGAATGGGGTCTGGAGCTTCTGGAAGTGGAGTGCCAGAAACAACATCTCCGGCTGAACCCACTGGGCTATCTTAGCCTCGAGGGACTCGTGAAAACTGCCCGTGCGCACTGGTTTCCGCACGACCACTTCACACGAGAGAGTGACAAAGGCACCTCTGCCTCGTGAGTCAGTCCCCATACCGATCCTTATTGTTCAGCATGTACTCTGGTGCTCAGTCGAGCGCCCTGAAGCTGCAGTGCTAAGTGCGGGCTGCATTCAACCACTTGGGTGGAGGGTGAGACCCCAGCCCTTTGAGATGAAGCAGAGATGCCACCCCAGGGGCGGAGTTGAACATCTACCCTGGGGGCGGCTGTGAAGGGTGAAGTGGTTTATAAGGAAAAACCTTGGGATACAAAAATATAGGAAGGGCAAACTGGGGCCCAAAACACTGCAGGCAATACACTCGCGAATGGCAGGAGTACATATAAAAGCGGGGGTTACATTAAAACTAAAGAGAAGGGTGAACTTTGAGGGTAAGTAGGATTTGGGCAACAGAAGAGGGGTGTGGGGGCGTAGAAAAAATGAACAGTGGGTTTCGTAATAACGTTGGGGGGGGGGGGCAGATGGCGAGGCAAAGAGTCACAATTCGGAAAATAGGTTGCCCCTTAGGAATAGCGCCAAAATCAGATGTGTGCTGAAATATAGGGTTAGGTAAGGGATGTGGGGGTACATATCTGCTGGTAAAACAAATCAGTTGGTTATAGTACTTTAAACAGAAATCGGTGTAATAATCTGCAAATTACAGATTGAAATCTTCGTGGGAAACACGATAAAATACGCTCACGGCAGACGGACGAATGCAACTTTCAGATTACAGGTATCGATTCCAGATAATATAACTAAGTGATCAAAGGGTGAGTGAGTAAGATGATCAAGGGGAGCAAGTGAGTAAGGGGAACTTTGCAAAGACACGTACAAACCCGAAGAGTAAGAGTTTTAATAGCTGTGGGAAAACGCCAACCTTCATTCTTCTAAGGTCGATAAAGTGTATATCACTGACTTCTTGTTGCGTCCTATGAATATTTGGCACCCTTGGCCTGGGTCCAACTGGCCCATGCCCAAAGCTGGTCGTGGGCGTTACCTTCTAGTGCACATTAATTTCCATATGGTTAAAACCTAAACGTCGAGGAGGTATGTAACGACAATAAAGCCCGGGTTAACGTCCAATATGCAATAAGAAGCCTGGCTAGATAGCACAGTTAACAGCCTTGCTAGTTTGCGAGTATTGACGTTGGGTAAACCTGCTCCTGACCACTGACACATCTGCCAACTGTACCATCTGCTTCATTTTCCTGCTACAGACACTTACTTGAAATAAACATCAATAATTAATCCTTGTAATTGATTGAATCAATCACAACGTCACATAATGAAGAAAGTAAATAACACACATTGACAAAACAAGTAGGCATCGCCTGTGAAACCAGTTGGAAATGGCAATGCTTTTCCCTGCCCACCCCAGCGCCCCAAAAGTCTGCTTGCTGTGTACGTTTGGATGGATGTTTTTACGGTTTAAGGAAATCTATTAAAAAACACCAACATGGGTGTGCATGCATCTGTGGAGTCCATTCTTGAATGGATTTCCTTAAAGCATAAACTAGTGTGCTTACGTCCACAGCGAATGTCTTGAAATACTTAAATATTTTAAAATGTTTACTTGTTGTTGCATGACAGTGCATTAACCAGCCACAATTCAATGTATTCCTTTCACAGCTGTTGTTGTGAACACAGGCCTCATGGAGCGGGGTGGGGGGATCATCATTTTGTAAAGGATGTTTTTTTTATTTGATTAAAGTGAGGATTTAAACTTTACAAGAAGAGGTGTCGACTACTGCGCTACATGTATCAATCGACCTCAGCTATTCCTGCTCCCATACCCGCCCCCCTTGGCAATCACGAGGCCCCTCTCAATGGAAATAAAGAATTGGTGCACTCCTTCACACTGTGTATCTCTCTCCGTTTTAGAAGCTGTCCCCCTGGCACCATTTACGCGCCGATGCCCCCTACCTTGCCACCTCCCGCATTTTAGGAGACGTTGCCTCATCCCCATGCTCTCCTTTCCTCCCCTGGATTACTGACCCACCATGATCAATGACCCTTCGAGCTTCCCTACAGGGATCGCTTTCTTTTCCTCTCGGGAATATCTGTCGCTCCTGTCCACTTTGAATCCGTCCCTCCTTTGCAAAATATAAGTGGCAAGATACACGCAAAGGACATGGGACATGTGGATTAATGAGTGATCACATGACCTGCCACAGAATGTATTGCTGTAGAATATGCAATTCGCTGATTTCCATGCTTTAACAGCTGTTTTTTGCTTTGCATGTTTATGGCCCGGAGTTGTGCTGTCCTGGAGCTATGTTTTCTCACAGTGTGTGGGGGGGCTCGCAGTGTGTGGGGGGGGGGGCTCTGTGTGGGTGTGTGTTGGGGGGGCTCTCTGTAGGTGTTTGTGGGTGTCATTTGCGAAAGATAAAGCTAGTGGCATTGCAAATGACAATGCCATTTATTTATGTTAAAAAAACATAAATAAAAATAATGTCAAGAGCATTGCCAATAGCTCAAACTTTAACAAAGGCAAAACCATTGCATTGTAAATGCTTGTTTCCTCTTTCTATGCATGCTGCAGAATGCATAGAAAGAGGACAAAACTTTGAGAAATGAAAGTATTTCTAATTGTTGCATCTCTTTACTCCTTCCCGGTTGAGACGTAGGATTTAGACGCATTCCCAAGTTTGCAAAATATTGTAAATCTGGGAATGCATCAAGTTCCATGGATGTGGCGTCGGAACACCCACAGCAACACCCATGGGATATCCCTTTCACGCAGTTATGCGAAAAAGGCAAACATATTCACATGGCCATGAAAAATCACGCAGGGTGACTTTACATAGCCTTGTAAACATGGGGAGAGCCCATTCCGCTGCCAGTGCATCAGTAAAAGTGTTCACCGGGCTTGTAAATAGGCCTCTCTATTTTCAACAGTCAGTTTTCCCTACAGTCAGCTACGTCTGTTCACTGTCTGCATGTAATGTTCTTAGAACAACATAAATACAAACATATAAACAGTTCCTTGTTATAGATTGTATGATTCACATACATACAATGACGCTGAATGAAATATCCTCATAAAGTGAGATTTTACATTTAATTAAAATGCAACAGAATTCTGACCTGTTTGTTCATCAGGATGTAGATTATTGGGTTGAATACAGTGCTGCTTTTTGCCAGTATTGACGGTATGACACTTGCCACTGGAGTTATCACACCAGGGCTACCGAAGGTGGCGAGCAAGGCCACTACTCCGTAGGGCATCCAGCAGACCAGGTAGCAGATGACAGTGGTGATCACCATAAACAGCACATGGTACTCCCTCTTGCGGGCAGCACTCTTCCTGATTTTCCCAACCTGTTCGGAGACAAATCAATATTTGATTATCAGTCATGGTCAATACATTTTTGATTGTTGTTCAAGGACATGCTTCTCTGGACAAGCAGGAGATATTATGCTTTAAAATCTGAAAATCTGCAGTAGTGGCCCGTAGAGGGAGTGCTGCCGGCTGCTGATGTGGGGCGGAGGAGGGGAAGGGTGGGGGTAGTAAACTGCAGAATACAGCCGCAGAGAGGTAAGTACACAAACAAATACATTTTTAAAAATTGCTGCGCATGCTGCATCGCCAAATGCGATACAGCGCGCACAACAAATTTAGTTTTATTTATTTGTCTGTGTACTTACCTCTGTGCGGCTGTATTCTGCAGTTTACTACAACCACCCTGCCCCTCCCCCACCCCACATCAGCACCCAGCAGCACTCCCACCACAGGCTGCTACTAAAAATCTGCACTTCATGGAGCTATGAAATACTAATGGTTTCTGATCGCTGGTGCCGCATTGCCAATTAGTTTTACTCACAGCAAGCATTTACTTTAAAGGAGTGCAGATTTCATTAGGATCATTTGGGTTATTGCTGCTTGACTGAATTTCATGCATGAGTGTGTCACTAAGTAGGCAATTGATAGCATGCCAATATGTTCACATGTCTGGTGGTGAGTGATCTGAGGATCGGACTGTCCGTAGCGGGCACCAGGCACCTCGGTGGGCGCCAGGGGTGGGGGGACCGGTTTTGGGCCCCTGACAGCCGTTTTTTAGGTTTCGCCTGTCGAAAGCTGCGCAAGCAGCCTTTCGCGCAGGTGAAATCTAATGAAAACAGTATGTGGCTTGGTCACCGCCTCTCTGTTCCATTTGCTAGCTCCATAAATGGAGGCTAGCCATTGGAACAGAGATCTGTCATAGCCGGAGCAGATTCGTGGGCGTTCCGGCGATTTTTAGGCTTTTCCCAACGTCATGAAGACGTATCCACTGTGGGCGTGTACTTATTTTTTTTTTTTTACATGGCTGTTTTTCATCATTTGTTCGATCGTCCTGGTCCCGCATGGTTGCATCCCCCTTTCCGTCCCCCCTCCCGCTGTCCGTGTCTTTGTTTGACCCCACCCGCCCGCCCCCCTCGTGACTCCCGCTGTCCGTGTCTTTGTTCGACCCCCCCCCCGCCCGCCGCCCTTGTGACTCCCGCTGTCCGTGTGCCATTTTTTACTGCAACGAAGAACGCTGCACTCTCAGCCGCTGCCGGCTGCCTCTTCATCTGCATTTTCATGGCGTCATCTGTTTCTAGACACAAATCGATCCCGAAGAGCGTGGATCTCGTTCTAATCGTCCCGAGGCTCGGTCCCTTCCTCAGTAGTCAAAAGGAAATGGGCCCATTACGGTAGCATCGAAATGTTGTTCAGTCACTTCCCATTGCGTTATAATTAAGATGTGGCACTTAGAAGTAATCCCTTTATTTATCCCGTTGCACTCCGGGCTGCAGGGTGGAGAGCTCCCGGGATACATCCGAGGCGCTCCGCATCCACCAGCTGTCGGGGCCGCGCCCAGACGCAGCTGCTGCTCAGTTACCCGGGGAGGTAATGTGCTCATGCGACCACGAGCAGAGCCATTATTGGGCACCCAGTGGCGCTTGGACGACTCAACCACAAGGGGTAGCTAAGTCAAACTTTCCACTGGGAGTCTGGTTTCGAGAACCGTTGCCGGCCGGGAAAGGTAAAAAAAGTTAATTTAATTTACTGCTGCTTGTTTGTACTTCTTGCCTGTGTGTTGTTAGTGGGGGCATGATGCGTGACTTAGGTTTGTAGGGAGGGATGCTGCAGCCCGTCCCCTCACTGGTCAAACTGTGCATTTTTGTTGGTCTCGTGGTTTCGCTCCCCCCGTGCATGGGATCAGTGGCATCCGGTGTCCCTCTCTCCCTTGTAAACCTGCCTGCTGCTGTGATTGCCTCCTGTACAGCTGCCGGCTCCCGCAACCACCGCTCTGCCCCTTAAAGCTGCCGGTTGTACCACCCTTCTTCCCCATGTGAGCCTGCCTGCCCTTCGCAGCATCCCTCTGTGTCCCTTGTAAAGTCTCCTGCACCCTATTAGCCCCCCATGCCTGCTGGTGAATCCCCCCCTATAAAGGTGACTGCTGTCCGGAGCACCCCTCTGCCCACCTCACCATACCTGTGGTCACAGCGGTCTACCCACGGAAAACTGTCTGCTCTTGGTAGCAGTCCCTCTGTCTGTCTGGTGCAAGTTACCTACACATTTGAGCCCCCCTTTTGCTCTACGTATCTGCCTGATGAACACATGGCTATCTACAACTATTCGGCTGTGCAGCAGCTCACGGACACCCTTCAAAGGAATGGATTATAGGTGGCCCCCGCTTTGGCGCTTTATTCATGGGACCTGGCTGGCACACAACATAAAAGGGGCAGATGAGAGGCGAGGTGACACCCCCACCGACCCCAGACTGCGCCCATAAACTACACACTCATGACCCGTCTGACTTTACCCAACCCGATACCATACTGTAGTGGTGCACACTGTGACACACAAACATTCACAAGCAAATTTCTAGCACTGTGACAGAGGTGGGTCAGCCAGCAAACTAACAGGGTGAGCTGAGCCATGGGTCTGGCTAAGCTCTAAGAGCCTGTGCGCAAGCCGAGCCCTGAAAGTATTTGGCAATCGGCATGCACATTATAAAACATCTTGCAAAAATATGAGAACGTTTCTTCACATTAAAAAAGTATGTTTAAATGCATAAGCGTTTCGTCCTTTAACATCTGATCTTATCACTGCATCGACAGGCGTTTGTTAAAAGTGATCATATTTAACCATTCCTGGCACCCTGACAATGCCATCAGTAAATTAAGGGGCGAGTCACTGGTCATGTGTATGTGCTTAGATTCTTAGACAAAGCAGCATTCTACTCTATTAAATCAAACCCAAGAACTTTTCGTACAGCCACATCCTACTCTTGCATATTTAAAGGTGTTCTCATATGCAAGGATTAAAAAACGAGGTTCCGTAAAATAAAATACTTGCCAAGGATCACACTTTTATAAAGTAGGAAAGCTTGGCTTGACCGCATATTTTCTAGTTCCTAAGTGCATAGTTTAACCCATAGAAGAGGTCTCTTTGTCTTGCCCTTTTCGCATTGAAGGCTACTGGTTTGCACATACTTCTTGGCGCATTAAGGTAGGCGCTACATGAAAGCTCATCTTGCTTTAGACTTGAGGGTCGAATTGGACCTTGAACTGAGCATCAGGCTCGACCTCTCAGTGGCTCACCCACCTGTACTGTGACAACACTCAGCCCTGTCATCGATGCCCTGTGCTATTAAAGGACACTACTCCCATACCCCTTCCCAATTGGAACCGAGGGGCGCTAATAGTCATATCACCATGAAGATACTGGGTTGTGTATATGGCAAAACAACAGTACGTGACTGCAAACAGTGCCACCATAAGGGCATCTAACTGCCCCTATAGGTATGAAATACGCCAGAACCTGGACTGTAAGGCAGGAAAAAGTCATCTCACCTGGTGCACTTTAAAACGCGTCATGCGAAGAAAAGTTTGGCTAAGAGAGCCAATATTCAAACTACCTTCAGTGCAGAGGGACTACATTTTGCTGGCTTGGTGTACACAGACAGTACCGTTTATATCACTCCCACCCAACGCCCAAGGTAAAGGAGAACAGGTGTCAAGGAGGGTAAGACAAGTTCGTCATCAGCAGACAATACTCTGCTGCGGCCTCCCATCACTGCCTGGTGTGGTATAGTTTAAGCTGCTAATAGGGCAGTACTGGTCACATATAGACCGTAGCTCATTGTATTTAAATATAACTACCATGGGGCAGATAAACGAGTCAACATTGTGTGGCTGTTTTCCGCAATGTACTCTGTCCCAGTTGTTCATGCGCCTGTCTTAGCTGTAACGGAGACATTATATGATGTGACCAGAATCACAGGCTGTAGACCCGGCGCCGAGACTCAAACCTGGCTCCACAGTTCTCAATAGCTTTATCGTAATGCCTCATCTTCTCCAGTTTTGTTTCCAATGTTGGTGATAATTCTGCCTTTCAGGAGCAGTGCAGTTGTGCTACTGTGTGCTTTGCCTGTGACCTGCCCTGCAGCCACACATCCAACACCACCTCATCCACCAGATCCACACCCACCACATCTATGTGTGTGTGTGTGTGTGTGTGTGGCTCTGTGTGTGTGTGTGTGTCTCTGTGTGTGTGTGTGTGGTTGCAAATGCAATAGGTCTGGCATTTGCGAGAGATTAAGCTATTGGCATTGTAAATGACAATGCCATTTATTTATCTGTTCAAAACCAACACATAAATAAAAATGTTGTCATTTACAATGCCAATAGCTCTAACATTTGCAAAGGCGAGACCGTTGCATTGTATATGCTTGTGTTACCAGGCCAGCAATATCAGCCCCCTGTAACAAAGTCGTCGAAAGCCGGCCCTTGTAAACAGTTTGTCCGCACCCCCCTACCCTTCCAGGGACGCTGGCCAAGCAGTTTGCCAGGGCTGGCTTCGGTTCCCAGTTTGGCCTCGAGTGTTCTGGAATTGACATAAAAGGAAAGCTTGTGATTGACAAGACGCTGCTGCAGTACCAAGAGAAGTTATTGTTACCAGAAACACAATGCAGATTTCTGATGAGTTAGTTCCAGGTTTATCCCATGAGTTCAAGGTGTAGAGTGCCACAGCAAGAAAAGATGGACGGATGGCAGTGCAGATGTATTAAAAATTGTAAACATGCAAGGATAATGTAGTTTGCTTTTGCAGAAACTTTATTTGTGCTGTTACAAATGTTTTCTAATACATACCTTAAGTAGCATATGTTTAGCTGGTAGTGGGTATTTCAGCATTACCCCCACCTTTAATGAACTGTGTCAACACAACAATGCTATACAGTCAAGAAAGGAGCGGGTGTCTCACTCTTTTAACTGGGCATGGTTAAAAGACCTGGGGCCTTATTTATGAAGGTCTTGCGCCGCCGGTGCGTCACTTTTAAAATGGGAAAAAGTGGCGTACCAGTGGCGCAAGGCCTTCATAAATGAGGCCCCTGAATTCTTATGAATAAATGCTTCACTTTCCACCAGTGTTAAATGAATACCAGGAATTCGAGTTTAATTCATAGGGCCTCCACTCTGCCTGAGCATGGCGCCAGAGGCTGGACAAAAAAATCAATTGTAAATGAGATATTTCCTGTAGCAGTTCAGAAAGACTCACCCTTCACATGAGTTGCCTGGGTATATTTAGTTAGAAATCATGCAACGCAGGGCAGCAAGATCAGTTGCTCCTCTGCGTTGTGTGAATAGGAGAGAACTAAAAAGCAGCATATCTACTGATATTACTCTCTTCAGCCCTCTCCCTGAGCTGCTGCACTTGAGGCAGCCTAGTACCAATATAAGGCACCTTTGCACCATGGTGAAAGGGGGCCTGTGTTACAGGCTGGATTGTTTTTGTGCAGGAAGTTTCACTATGTTGTGTTACTTTGTATTTACTAGGCCATGCAACCCCAAAACGGCTTTGCATGGTTTTGTTATCGCAGTTAAGGACTTGCGTTGCTTTGCAACGACTTGCTTCACGCAAGGATACCACAGGTATATCTTCCAAATTCCTTTTAGCTTTCTTTTCATTGTAGCCTTTGATAGTAGAATCATGTTTCACGTTTCAATATCTCATTTGTCTATTTTTTGTTTTTTGTTTTATATAGTGCGAACTAGACCCGTAGGCATCAGAGCATTTTACATGAGCACCAGCTGCGTTACAGATGGATACATTCTCTTTTTTTGTTAGGCATGGGGAGAATAAGTGATTTGCCCAGAATCACAGGATGTTGAGCGTGCCTGCCGAGACTCGACCTGGTTACCCAGATTCGAGGTCGACCGTCATAGCCATTCGGCCACATCCTTTGTACATCAACACAAATTATCTTAGCATTTAATGCTTCAGTTATTCATACCATGGAACATCTGTCTAAACTCGCCATCCAAAATGGCGACTACTCTGCCACCGCTAGTCCATATTATAAACTTTATTCATATATTTCATTTCGCTAGTCTGTTCCCTGTCACTATGAAATGGTAGAAAACACAACCTATATACCTGAAGAGGGTTTACAATTGAGATCAAATTAACACAATCTCCACATTAACCACAACTGGGTGTCAATTATCTTCAACTGTCTGCTGAAGGAGTGTAAAATCATGCCTGAGGAAAAATGTCTGCAGGACAATATTCCTGAAATATTTACCACAACCTCTGTCAAAACATTTTGTTTCATATCGGTAAGAACAAATGTAAGCATTTCCTCTGGCCAGTATCTTCTTTTGTAAAAAAATAAATAAAAATACTTCAGTGAAAAAATCACTCCGGATAACTATTTCACGGGATAAGATTTGAGTGAAAATACATAAAAATATTCCTTACGGTTTACGACAGAATCTAAACTATTGCGTTTCTCTGACTCTCTGTGGAGTAATCCAACATCCACATTCTTCCTCGCATTCTTTTTTGTCCTACTTGATGCCACCTTTGTCACCATGTAGCTTTCCTTCTGCCCATGCCCCTCAAGCAGAATGCAGATGACTCACCAGTAATCCTATAATAAACATGGCCATTGCCACATCAGGGGGCAGATTATCAAGCAGGGGGTTAAAAATGATCACCGTTTTAGGTGCAGAAAACTGCAGCTAAAGCGGCGATAATGAGCTTGATAATATGGCCTTGTGAATTCCAATAGAAACCCATGTTCTGGTGTGAACCTGGGCTTCTATTGGAATTCGCCAGGGCATATTATCAAGCCCATTATCGCCGCTTTAGCAGCAGTTTTCGGCCGCTAAAACGGCGACGATTTTAAACGCAGTGCTTGATAATATCCCCCCAGGTTCTGTGGATCGAGTCATGAATTCCAGAGCTTGGATCCACTGATTTAGCAGCGATGGTCGGGGCCCTGAATAGAGATTTGAGGAAAGATCGAACGTAAATGTCGAAGAAGAATCTTCAGGAGGCACAGGTGTTACTTCTCTCCTCCCTGTTCTAACCATCGGAGAGAGCAACTTCCTGTCAACCCATCCCAGCACCAAAAATGCACCACAAGATATAAACAATCAACAAATCCACCCCATTCTGACATAGTCATGCTTTTACCAAGTAGTTTACAAATGCAGAAATCTTGAATGCGCAACTCCAAACATGTTACGCATGAGATTTACACACAGCAGCCCCCTGACACACCCCTTAACCACAAATGTCAGAATTAGATGGCATATTTTGCTACAGAATTCTGAGATAGACTGGGTTGGCAGAAGGATGGTACGGGGGCAGTAAGGATCACCCTCTGACTCTACCTCTAAAAGACTAAGGAAACCCCTAGGGATTTCCCTACCTGCCTGCTGGACATGTGCTGAAGGTGGGGCAATCCTTTGGGATGCCCTCTGTCAAGTGAAATAGCAAATGCCCCCCTTTGCCAGTGGACAGCCTGGCACACCTGCAATGCACAGGATTACCTTGGATACAAGAACATCTGCTTACATGAGGGTAATCCACGAGATTATTTTGCTGATACCATACACATGCGTGGGACATAAGGAGATTCCCTGCTGGTACCACACATTCATAAAGTACCATAAAGGAAATTCACAAGATTCCCTTTTTTCTCAGGGGTGGATGCACACCATAGGGAACATAATATGTAGGAGGATCACTGTTGGTGGGGCTCCAGAGCCGTATGTAACCCTGCGACCTGCTTGCCAATCCTGCACACGTGCAGGTTTGGTCAGGGGACCACTGTGGATTGCTATGGCCTGGATTCCCCAAGAAGCACAATTCCTGATAGG
Organism: Lissotriton vulgaris; assembly: GCF_964263255.1. Taxonomy (NCBI): domain Eukaryota; kingdom Metazoa; phylum Chordata; class Amphibia; order Caudata; family Salamandridae; genus Lissotriton; species Lissotriton vulgaris. The sequence goes on along the minus strand of NC_141696.1, from coordinate 782,083,963 downwards.
TGGGCATCAGCATGACACTGTGTGCATTGTCGTGTTGATATCCGCTATCGTCCCACTTAAAACAAATTATGACCCAGCCATTCCTGCAATCAATGGTCTAATACCACTAATGTGCACTGTGAGGAAAGGTGGGCTGAGGGAGCTAAATGGGCATTCGGAGGAGATGGTGCCTATGCCAATGTCTAAATGAGGCAGCTGTGTCAATTGTGGCAACTGTACTGTTTAAAAAGTAGAACCATTTGCTTTGTTTTTTGCTTCAGGGCGTGTGCAGTCTAACCAGGTGCGGCCGGCACAGGTAAGAACGGTGAGGCGGGCGGTGGTGGGGGAGGGTGGAATCTACAGACGATGGGATAGGTAATTTTTTTTTTTTTCAATGAATAAAAGCACTTATTTTGTGCTCGCCGATTCGCCAAGTTGGCTAAGCAGACAGCGCAAAATAAGTGGTTTTATTACTATCCCGTCATCTGTTGACTTTCTTCCCCCTCCCCACCGCTCTTCTCTGTGCCGGCTACACCTGACCTTAACCCATGAAAATCTATATGCATGAACTGAATCAAACAAAAATGTGGAAAATGTTGGCTCTGTCGGGTACAGAATTAATTCTAAATTTACTGAATAATAACAAATAGAAAACAGTGCTCACACGTTTCAGTAATAATCAATGAAACGGTAAGAGAAAGAAGATAAAAAAGACAAAAAGCACACCAAAAATGAGTGAATCGAAAGTTGTATTGAGGGATAGATCAATATATGCTTTTACATTTTAAGGTGACAAAATATCATTAGACAGAGCCAACATTTTCCAAATTCTTGTACACCCAGGTTCTGAGGGGCACTGGGTCACACCATTATACTAGATATAGCTGAATCAAACAAAGCCAAAAGCAAATGGTTATAACTCATTTATGAAAATTTTGCTTTTGTGTCAATTGGCACAACTGATATCAAAATCAAGAAAAGTTTCAATTGCTGAAACAAAAGTACGGTGCTCCAGACCACTACAGCTATGATAATTTAGTCAGGCCAGGGGCTGCTTGTCAAACAGAAGAGCCTCATTCTTGCCCAGCTTACCAGTAAACCATGAATAACTGAGCTGATTTAATTGTTTAGGCCAGGCTTTTCCAACAAGTAGCTAGTGAGCTACTGGAAGCTCTTCAGGTCCATCTAAGTAGCTCTCCGGTTATTGCAGTCCAGTCTACTAAATTGGAAGCTTTTGCTTGGTTGAATTAATATATTTATGTGAAAATTGAATAGTGTAAATTTGAGATGAAATTTAGTGTATTTTCAGAACTCGTAAACTGATGTTTGAAGAAAGCTTTAAAAAACATGTGAAGCTGATATTTGAGTGAGAAATGGTTTGGCATTGGGGAGAATAATTACTAATATTATAATTACCATGGTTTCACCGGCATTGCACTATGGTGATTATCTAATAACTATGTAAAGACATTACAAAAGGACAGAGCCTAGATTGCATTTTTTCGGCCAACTCTGCCAGATACATCAAGATGCTAGCTGCTGGTAATCTTGCATAGGAAGGTCAATAACAATCTTTTCTGACGTGGTCACTATTACAGCGTTAATAATAATAGTAGCTCAGGATGATTTTCTTTGAACATACGTAGCTTTTATTACAGAACATTTTGGAAACCCCTGGTTTAGGCACTCAACTTACCTATACGCAAACAATGTGCATGCCAGTGTGAAGATAGCTTCACTTTAGCACCACACTCTAATGCCCCATGTGTTGGACGGCAGGCTTAACGCTATGGACAATTACCACTTTGGGAATTAGACAGCACTCTTAGCACAGATAAAGCCTTGCAGGTATTTATGTTCTACCCTCTTTAACGATGGCTTAGCCTAACAGTTTGTGAGCAAATGGGAGGAAAAGTTGGGGACATTGGTCTGACAGACATCAGAGGCAGACATTGCCTGCAACATCAGTCTCTGGCCCGCGGCCGAAGCATTTCTTTGATTTACTGCATTCTGTTGTTTTCTGCCCCCACCTTTTTTTGTTGTTGCTGTTCTATATAGGATGAATTAGACCCGAAGGTATCAGAGTGCTTTACATGAGCACCAGTTGCATTGCAGATGGACACATCAATTATTTTTTTTTTTTTTAGGCATGGGTAGATTTAGTAATTTGCCCAGAATCACAGGATGAGGGCCTCCCGCTAGGCTCGAACCTGGTTCCCCAACTTGAAGGTCGGCCACTCTAGTCCTTAAGCCACAACCTCTCCCTGCCCTTGCACTTACTTGTTTTCCAACAAGAAATTGGCTGTTAGCTTGACATGCCTTGGATTGAGGCCATACAGGGAAGAAAGTGAGTGGAGATATAACTGGGCTGCAAGTTGTTCTTTCAAAATTGGTGCTGAGCCTGCTTGGAGTAAGAAAGGTGGAGCAGAGCTGAGGTTTTATGATTAAATGCTGTATCAATTTACACCCACTACACTGGGATTTTCAGGAAAAAACTAAAGAGAGCTAGCTGGACCTCACAAAGAGGAGCATTAATCATGAGAGATTAGACCGCAGTAAGTGGCAGAGTAGGCAGGAGATATATGTAGTTGCCTGTTCCTGCAATTGGGTGCACGTCAGTACATATCAACCTTTATGGAATATGTGTATGTTAGTGCATCTGCCCACCTCTGTGCTTTTGTGTATGCATATATTATTGAATGTTTGTGTTTCTGGGCATATGTTTGTGCCTGCCTGTTTATGTGTGTGTGTGTTTCTCTGTACCTGTGTATTTGAATGCACATCTGTGTGTGTGGGTGTTTTGTGTGTATGTGAAGTGAACCTTGACATGTGCAGAGATTTTTGACATGTGACGGCAGAATACTGACATAGGAGACTGTACAAGGACATTTTAACAGTATATAGAAAGGGTAGGTTCTTCATTGCCCACCTCTTTGACATTTCACTATATGCTACTAAAGATGTACATTTAAAATACTGATGTAAAAAAGCAAAACAGATGGACTGATTGAACACGTGTAACTGAGCTTAAGAAAATTATAATTTGGTCTGGAGATATTTGCGGATTACTCAAGAAATTAATTTGCATGATGAAGGGTCCTTATCAAAATCTGCATTAACGTTTTAAGGCAATTAGGCTTTTTGTACACCTGGTTTCCACTCAAACTTGAATTTTAAAAGAAATCTGTCCTTGACGGCTTAATATGATAGCCAGAAAGTTGTGAGGTGGCGAAAAAGACAGAGCATACTGTTAGAAATGATGCCAGAGGGTCCTTACGCTCTCCAGATGTTTGCTCTTAACAGTGTTAAGGACAACTGTAAAAAAGGTTTCTGTACGGCTTAACTACATTCCATTCAAGACACATCGCCCAACAGCCCTTTGGTGCAACAAAGATTCACAAACATATGCAATTGTGCAATTGAAAGTGTTTGTAACTTAAGAAAAATCGGCCTTTCTGCAAAGGTCAACCTGTAATTTTTGCCTCTTTGCTGACCCCAAGATTTGCTTACTGTAGAACTCTGTGCACATAACCACTGCTACCCAGTATTAGAATGCCATGCCATACCCCCCTTTCAACATGGAGAAATTGGCATACCCATGATTGCTATATATAACTTACCTGTGAGTCCCTTGTATATGGTACAAAGTGTACCCAGGGCCTCTATGTTACATGGTACCAGTGTACTGCTGCACGCATTGCCACCCACTACATTTCGACTGCAAACATGAATGCGTGCCTATCAATTGTAGCCTGGCTGTGGTGTTTTTAAGCTGCAAGTTCGATTGTTAAAATAACCCCTTTTGACAGGTCACTACCTTCCTTTTATATATCAATATGTTGCCCCAAAGTAGTAGGCATTATTGCCCATAATGCAGGGTGAATGGTATTTTATATGTAGGACGTGTAAAAGTTTAATGTCAAACATGTCCTTATAGTGGAAAGTCCTAAAACTTATGTTCATAGTAGTAGGGCTGGCTGTTCCATAGTAAATCACTAAGATGCAATATTAAATTCAATAATGTTATCTCGGGCTAGGAAAGATCAGGAAAATTAATTCTTGGACTTTTTTTAAAATATAAATTACCAGCCCAATTTACTGTTGAAGTCAGATTTCTAATAAATATTGTAGGAAGGTACTTCTGGAAAGTTAAATTTGCCCTACCTAAAGCTTATGGTGGTTCTTTTGGATGAGCTCCAACTGTCATCTGAGAGCTGAATAGCCCCCTTGATAGTGTAAACACTGATTCTAGAGCAGGGAAAGGGCCTTGGGTATGGGAAGGAGTGTCAGCCTCTCTGGGAAGATTGCCATCTAGGCTGTGCCTGGGAACCTGAGTAACTTTAAAGAAGCCTACCATGTCACAGGCAAATATTAGCTGACACCTGGATAGGGCCACACTTTGTTCCCCTAATCAGGCAGGCACCAATCTCTATGTGAGAAAACTGCCCACAGAATCGGCTTGGAGAGATCACAAGGGAGGGATTGTTCATTTTCCGAGCCACATCTCCGTGGTGGGTACAGGAGGTCTGCGCAGGGATAGAAATATTGGGGCATCTTGGTTTCAGGTACAGCAGGGCAATATGGGATTGTTTGCATTAGTACACACATGCAATTCTTGAAAAGTGGGAGGGTTACCATTGGTAATATTTACTCTACCGGCTAGGGATTGGCTGGGAGTTTCCCTCATTCACAAGTGGACATCAGGCATAAAGGGGGCTTTCTTGACCTGTAGAAGAACATATTGTGTTGGAAAATTGCCCTCTCTGAAGGGTCACCCCAAACATTTTGCCTTCCTCCTCCTATTTTTCTGACCTTGTTTTTGTTGGCATTAGGACTCCGAGCACTTTACAACCACTCAGCAGTGTTAATGTGCATGTTTGTCTTCTCTAACATGTTTGTGATTGGTGTATACTGATCAACATATTTATTTTGCTTTTATGTCCTTTGTAAAGTGGAAGAGTATTTACCCAGGGCCTGTAGGTTAAATGCTAGTAGTAGGCTTGCAGCACTGATTGTGCCACCTACAGAAGTCGCTTTTCAAACCTGTCTCAGGCCTGCCATTGCAGGACCTGTGCGCACAATTTACTGCAGCTTTGACTTGCCATTTAAAACCTACTTGCCAAGCCTTAAACTCCTGTTTTATGACATATATGTCACCCCTAAGTTAGATCCCAGGTAGCTGTAGAGGCAGGTAAGTAAATGTTAGGACATATACCTTTACGTTTTGCATATCTTGGAAGTGACAAACAGGCAATTTATTTTTTCACTACTGTGAGGCCTTCCCCTCTCATAGGGTATCATTGGGAATTCCTTAATAATATTTTAAGTGGTAATTCCTGATTAGAAAGGAGTAGCTTTTTCATGTTTCATATCTTTGGAATGGTGGTGTTAAATCCTCTTTAGTAGTAAAGTTGTATGTAGCACTACTGTTTTAGAAATATCACATTTAGAAAATGGAAATTTCTCTGTGCGTATCACTCTGTGTGCTCAGCAGCATGTCTCCAATACACGTTTGGTCTGGGCTGGGTGACTGCTTCATTTGTGCATTCCATTTAAACAGCTACAACACAGGACACTCAACTGCATCAACATTCATCTGCATCCTGATGGGTCATCCTGGGCAGAGGAGAGGAGGCAACACTTCACTTGCTAGGTACTGTCCTGTCTCCACAAAAAGGGCTGTTTTCCACCACCCTCCACATAGCAAGGCTATGTGGCAGACAGGACTGGGCTTAAAGGGGACCTGTGCACTACAGAGAATTCCTTTGAAGTTTCCCTCCACATCAAAGGCACTTTTGGGTATGAGTACTGGGTCTCTGACCCCATCTGGTCAGACACTGCTTGGGAAGCTGCTGGTTCTGCATATGCACATTGCAAGAAGGATTGCTGTGCTGGCAGGATAGACTGCCATTTTTTTACCTGCTTTGTTGTGTTGGTCTGCTGTGTGCTGTTCTGCAAGGGGCACTTCCACTCTGCTACCTGCCTTGTGTGCTGGATTGCTGGCTTCTACCTATAGGACTGGGCTAACTACGAGTGTTCTCCAAGAGCTTGTTGACTTGACTCATGTTGTCAGAAATCTCAGGGCCATCAAAGATTTTCCCTGTCTACCTCTGTTGTGGGACTCTGCGACTGGTGAGTCCAGCAGTGAGACTTTGGTAATGATCAGCACATGAATGACCTAGGAAGTCCAGAGGTCACTGTGCCAGTGAGTACAAGCACACTGTGTCTTTACTCCAAACAGAACTACACCCTTGTGTCACGCTGCCCTGGTAATGTACAGAAATCACCCTCACCGCCGTGTGTGAAAGCTACTGCAGTGCCACCCAGCGTGGCTCTCCTGCAATGTGTTACCAGACAACCAGGTCAGGCCAGGCACAGAAGGCTCATCAGCCTAGCTGCGCCCCCAAATCAGTACAGTGTGCGATGTGCAGGGGACTCCAGAATTCAATGACGTGGACCCCACTTCTGAGGCCTGCCGACACTTCTTTAGCCTGGCTCCCTCAGCAACATTCTGAAGGATTTATTTTTTTAATTCTGTTTATTAGCATTTCAGGTAATAAATGCAGTTTCTCTGCCTTGCAAGGCAGTATAACATCGCCCTATTCACAATGAACATTACTAATGATCGTCTCATCGGCATTATCCATTACATTAGTGGCAATACAACATGCTGATTACAGTAATACCATCTCTACTCAGTCTGTGGGCTATTGACAGCCAATTGTTGCATATATTGACGTAAAGGTTCCCATATGTCTCTGGGCCTAGATGCTGCGGGCAGTTCTTCTGCATATAATACAAGGTTTTCATTACAGTACACCATGTCCTTAATCCAGGTCTTAGTGTTCGGGACCACTACACTTTTCCAATGCAGTGCGACTCAAAGCTTGGCAATGCGCACAAATTTACCCACTGCCCCTTTTAATGGAGGTATGTGACACAACAGGCAAATTGAAGACGTACATTGCAATATAATCCCCATCATTTCTTGTATGTGTTGTAGTACACCCTCCCAGAAAAGCAGCACCCGTCTGCATTCCCATGCAAGATGTAAAAAGTCAGCATCAGGCTGGCAGCATCGCTTACAGTTACTTGCATCCCTGAGGCCGAATTTGTGCAGTTGAATGGGAGTGTGGTAGGTCTGGTGAAAGTACTTGAAATGTATAATGCGCAAGTTGCCATTAGGCGTGAGGGCACCGGTCAGCTTGCAGATGTGCTCCCATTCTGTTTCTAGTAGTGGTGGGGTTAATCTTTCATTCCAACGGGCTAGACTTCTATCCGGTTTGGGAACCCTCTTGTCCCGTACTTCCTCATACAGTTTTGTTAGAAGGTGCAACCAGTAGCAATTGTAAAGATCGCAGCGTTGGAGGTTCAGCTGGGTATGTGTGGTAGTGAGCTTTAATCGCTTGCCTTAGTCTGTGTATGGTGAACTTGAACAGTAGCGAGGGATTGGTGACATAATTCAGGTCTTCTGCTGTGAGAAAGTGTCCCTCCAGATAAATATCTTGCATGGTTACCATGCCCACTTCTCTCAGGGCTCTAAATGGGCCCTCTTCTTGTGTCACTGACAATGCTGCATAATGTGCGAGGGGCAGTGCCGGTGCATAGATAGGAAGCTTGTTTGCCGTATTGCCTACAGCCTGCCATGCTGCAATAGTCGTGTCCAGTGTGTTGATTTCTGTTTGTGGGGTGCCTCTGTATGTGTGTGTGAGAACAACAGACAGAGGAACTGGGTGTGTGTCACCGACTTCTACTGTGACATGTGGAGTGTACGCGTGTGGTTTGAACCGATAGTAGGCATATTGCGCTTCGGCGCATAAATAGTATAGAAAGGGATCTGGAGCGCTGAAGCCTCCTCTAGCATAATCTAGCACCAATGTGGTCCAGCTCACTCTGGCCTGCTTTCCCCCCATATTAAGCAGATAAGAGAGGATCGTACCTCCTTGTCAGTCGAATTCACTTTATTCGGTTAATTAAAACCATAAAAGCATAATACAAAATGCATTATAAAATAATTTACAAAAATATTAAATAATCATAATCATCACAATCTATCAAAACCACAAATAATTCATCAATATACACATTAAAAAGGGGAAAATTTCATGGAATTCCTGAATAAGTGATGCACATTATTAGCAAATCTTCCTTTCCTCCTAATCCTGACAGCTGCTGTTAAAAAGCTAGCTATATAAAAAATGTCCCAGACATTATTTAACATTTGCAAATAAACTGCTTGAAAAACTGCTGTGTCAGCTTGATTGGCATATTGCAGAATAAATATAAAAAGCGTGGAAGTATAACCATTTTGATGACCGCAATGCGATCAGCCAGGGAGAGTTGCAACCTGTTCCATATGTCTACCTGTTGTTCCAGGGAGGCGCATACTCTGCCATAGTTTTCTCTAATTACTATTTTGGGATCGCGATGCACCCAGACGCCCAAGTGATTTATTGGGTCTGTGGTCCACACCAAGGGGTGTTCCACGCTCGGAGGGGCAGTTTTGGCTGTAAGTGGTATAAATTCCAATTGATTTGCAGACCCGAGAATAGTTCGAAGTGGATGTATTTCCTCAGCACTCCTGTTAGATAGCGTCTCAGTTCTCTTATAAATAACACCATGTCGTCGGCGTAGAGTGATATGCCAACCGGGCGATGCAGGAAGTTAAGTGCCGATTCTCTGTGGGGCTGACGAATAATACAAGCCAGCGGCTCAAGTGCCAACGCGAACAGAAAGGGTGATAATGAGCACACCTGACGAATGCCTCCATAAATCCAAAATGGTTGTGACGTCAAGCCCCCGACGTGCACCAGAGCCGAGGGGTCTGTATATAAGAGCCATACCCAACCAAGGTACAGTGACGGAAATCCCATGTGCTTCAGTATGTGGAACATATACCTCCACTCTATGGAGTTGAACGCCTTTGCCGCATCCAGCAGGACCGTGGCAGCGGTCAGCTCGGGGTATAAGACATGAAACATGGCAAAGATGGTTCTTAAATTATGAGACGTAGATCGTTCCGGGATAAAACCTGATTGGTCCGGGAGGACTAAGCTAGGCATTAGGGGTTGCAGCCTGGTAGCTAGTATTTGTGCCAACGGCTGGTAAGATTTGCAACAGTCTGGGGTCTTGTCCTTTTTTAATAGTGTTATGATCAGGGCTTGGCGAAGAGATGGCGGCAACACACCAGACTCACGAGTCTCTACATACATTTCAAGCATGTGGGGCGTGACTAAGTTGATATATTCTTTATAAAATTCTGCTGTGAACCCGTCTGGCCCTGGCACTTTTTGATTGGGTAGTGCATGTATTGCCTCCTTTATATCTTCTTCGTCTAGTGGTTGATTTAGATATTCACAATGGTGGTCTGCCAGCCATGTGCATGCTATATAAGTTAAGTAGGCTTCTAATCCTGAGTCCGCTGTCGCCCCCGTGAGGTATGTAAATCAGAGTAGAATTTGTGGAATTGTTCCACTGTCACTATAGGGGAATAGTGCTCCGTCCCCTGGTGACCTGTCATTTTAGTTATGTGGTAATGGTCTTCTCAGACTTTGATTTTGGTGGCCAGGCTATGGCCTGGGCATCCTCCCTCACCATACGCCCTCGCCACTTGTCTGCGTGCTATGTAACGCTTCTCAGATTCCGCCAAAGAGTCATATTCTAATAGTAATGCGTGAATACGGGCTAAGTTTGCAAGCCAGGGTATGGTTGTGTATTGGTGTTCTAAATCTGTTAGTTTTAGTTCGGTCTTAGCAAGCTGACCCCAAAAATTGTTTAAAATGCCAGCCGTGGTGCTGATACAGACCCCTCTTATGGTCACCTTAAAAGCCTCCCACAGTATGAATGCACTCTCCACTGTGCCCGTATTAATATCAAAGTATTGTTCTTTGGCTTTTCGTATAGTGTCATTGTAGATAGGATCTAATAGTGCCTGCTTGCGAAATCGCCGCACATAGGCGGGACATTAGCCATAATCCTGAAAGTAAGCAACACCAGATTGTGATCTGAAAGTGTGCACAGGAGTATTGCACATCTGTGACACAGTTATTCGCCCCCTCATTAATAAGCAAACAGTTCAGTCGGGACCAGCTGTTATGTGCAGGGGTAGTCTATTATGGGGCCATAGACGTTGATAAAGGTGACCAGGGTGACTCCTAGCTTACCGTGTACCATGGCAAGGGCCCCTCCTTGTCTGTATTCATTTTAATAGGTGTAAAGGAAAGGCCTCGTTTAACTAGAATAGGCACGCCTCTAGCGTACGAGGAATACCATGAGGCCAATTTATACCCTGCCCACCAAAGAGCGATTTTAGTCTCAGAGGTCGTGGTCAGATGCGTCTCCTGGAGGAGAGTGATCTTAATGCCATGACGATCTAAATAGGCAAACACTGCAACATTTTTTTGGGTGTACTGAGCCCTCAGACATTCCATGACACACAGTGGTATTTCTCACCCATATGCCTACTGAAACATCAATCCTGCTAATTTCAATGTCTTGCCGCTGTAATCAAAGAATGCAATCAACGTAAGTCCTAGCTGGCCTGATGGTGCAATCACATTAACAAACCCCAACTCTGAACAAGCCCTTCCCCCCTCCCCCACCCACTACAGCAGACCCCAATTGCTAAAGCCATCCCTTATTAGAACTAAAAGCCCCCCCAGTTCCACCCTCAAATAGTCCCAAAAAGAAACAATAATGTGTTGTGGTGCACACATGGTGGTGGGAGCCACCAGCCGGGAACCCCAGTGACAGCATCACATGGGGGGTCGCATGAAAGGAATAGTTCCATCTACACAACCTGCTAAGCGCAGTGAAGAGACAACGTGCTGTCCGCCTTATTGACAACAGCACTTTTTGTACTACTGCACCAGGTGTGTTTACACCGCTCCCACAGTGTCTGTTTTTAAACTCTAAATCAAACCATGACTTCATGGGGAACACTTATTTGCGTCCATGTAGAGCTTTATCGGAGCCATCCAATGGGCAGTGACCCAGTACTGTTCATAGTTTAGGAGAAGCTGTTGTTATTCAACATCTGAGGTGTGTCCTTATTCTTCCTGCTCACCTCTAGGCGATTTTCTGCGCAGTGCCTGGAGCCCTTCAGTTGCAGGAACTTGAGCACTCCTTTGGGATCATTATATACCTTACTTTTCCCCCATTTGTTACTCAAAGACGGGCTGGGTATATCATTGCATATGGAGTGTTCTGGTTCGCCAGCGTCTTTTTAACTGCCACAAACTTATTCCGCGCCTCCTGGACCTGTTGTGTGAAGTCCGGATAAATGGAAATGGTCATCCCTTCGAGCGTTAAGTTTCCAATCTCTCTAGCGTTTCGGAGAGCCGCATTGTGATCCCAATAGCTAAATAGTTTTACTATGATCGGGCGTGGTCTTGCCCCCGGTGGAGGCAGTTCCGTATGTCTATCCAGTCGTTCAGACATAAGGTCTACTCTATAGGTCAGAGTGCCAATGTTCCCATCTATGTTCGTCAGCGTTGCTTGAATTGTGAACATGGATTGGAAATCCACAATAGTAGCGGAGTTTGCTGCCACCGTAGGCATCTGAGTTGAGGACTGTTCTGCCACAGTGTTGTCGGCCATTTTATTTGCCTGCTCTAAATTGAGTTTGAGCTGAGTCCTATCTGTTTTCACCTTTGTTGCAGCACTGTGATCAGCTAAGCGCTGTACTGAGGTGTCGTGTCTTGTAGGTTGAGACCCTGCGATATTTTGTGTTGGCGTGGGTGGAGACGCCCGTAGCTAGGCTCCTGTTATCGCAGTCTAGATGTGCTTTTTCGGTGCTGGAGTTCAGTGGGCAGGCATCCAACACTTTTGCGCCAGTCAGATTGCTGTTACACCAGGCTGCTAGAGCTCGGTCTCATTTACGCATCAAGAGGGATGCAGTGGGAGCCCCAAGGAGGCGAGAGCAGTCAGTAGGCCAGGGCGCCGACGGGCACGCTCGCGTCTCCTATCTCAGCCCTCGCAACACTCGTATATCAAGCCACAGATCGTTATTTGCTTTATGCAGCTCTGCCCTGGCGTATACCTGCAGGCAACTTCAGCAAATGTTCAGAGGCAGCGCGAGGGTCTCCACCATACGCTGCATAGCCCAACTTTGTCACACCCTGTTCATTACCCCACTTGCTATCTCTGCCAGGGGGATCTGCTGATGTATGGGGACAATGAGTCTTCCATCGATGCTCAGAGACGTTGTCGTCAGTGTGGGCCCTGCAGCACTGTCTGTAGGTAAGCGGGAGGACCCCGTAGACAGTCCCCGCACCCGCACCTGTTAGCTGCAGGGTGCGGGCCTCTCCCAGCTAACTGCCCGTGCCTACATAGCACGGAGACCGCTCCCGGGAGCCCGAGTCCACGCGCCAGGCAGCTCTCACCTACACCTCAATTAGCAGCCAGAGCCTCGCGGTCACCGCTGTGGCGCCGTCGGCCACTCTGTTTCCTCAAGGCTTAATACAGATCGACCCGCAGGCTCGTAAGTAGTGTTCAGTCCATGTTGCGCGTCTGCAGGGGTAGGAAGCCCTCTTATGGCTTACGCATCGCAGACCCTCTGGAAACTTCACAACAGGCTCAAAGGCTCCTGCACATGCGCACTCCACGGGCCTTGCTTCGGCTCCAACTCAGCGGCTGTTTTCGGTCATTTCAGGAGCAATTTTGACTACAGAAGTTGGTTTACCTGGACGCCACAATCTTCCGGTGCAGGTACCTGACTCTGTTTTGTATTTCACAATCGTTGTTAGACTGCTTGGGTTGTGCTTGTACTAGGGCTCATTCTTCAAACTGCTCGCTTCAGCAGAACACTGTACTTAGTTATTATTCTCTCTCCTGTTCAAGGATGTAACCTGACTTGCTAATGAGCTGATGTTCTGTCTCCGCATTCCAATCTTCTTGTATGCCCCTCTTTGTCTCTTGCTGCCTTCTGTGGATAGTTAATGGGTGGGTGTGTCTTGTGCTCCTGCTGAAATGTATAAGTGCTATTTCTATACCTGAGAGAGGCAGTCCCTCTCCGGTCATCTTAGGGTGCAGTCACGGCGGATTCCTCTGCAGAGTATTGGTAATAAATGTTTGTTTGTATTCTCTACTGTCTGACCGACTTTCCATTTGGGATGGCATAGCAGGAAGTTATATATATAACCCGTGGGGCCCTAAAGGCCCCATCCTTCAGATGGTGCCTGAACAGGGACCCCACGAAGTGTGGGCCCCTTACCCGTAATCGGGTTGGTGAGTGTGGACCCTTCTTGACAATGTCTGGAATGAGCTTAATTTGGTCCCTTGTTGTCATTGTATTCTGCAGATGCCCATTGGAATGATGACACTTTAAATTTTGAAGAATAAAAATTAATAATACATAAATAGAAATATGGTTTGATCAGAAATACTGTCAATAATGTACATTTGTTTTGACATAGGAAGAGTGCAACATGAGAAAAATGTAAGGAAGGGATACACTCTCTCGGAAAAAGCGGGGGAGGCAGGAGTTCTGGAAAGGTAACTGTGTGTTTGTATTTAGAGCTTCCCAGCTTCTGATACGAACTGCTCATGGGTGTGTTTCATTTGGATTTGCCCACAATGGAACATGTATTTAATTTGGAAAAAGTGTTTCAAGCTGCGGGTTTAGAGTGTTTTGCTGAAAAAAAAGGATTTTCAAGGTTGAAAGACATAGCATGGGAATTCAGTTTGTGGCCGGCTTGCTATGACCTTCAGTGTGATAAGAGGGACATTCCCAAGGAGGGGGCTCAGTGTACAGGGAGACTGAAAGCAGCAGACAAGAGAAGAGAGGTACTGGGGAGAGAGAGTTCCCTGGAGAATGGAATTCTTAAGATGGGCGCCATCCCAGCTCCTCGCACAGACAGGCAGAGATGCACAGCGCAGAGCCGCTCTCCTGAAGGGGAGAATGCCAGCAAAAGAATGTTAATTGGGTACAGCTTGAAAAGAACAATGCTGGAGCTAAAAGATTTGGTTCATGAGTTTTGTGAATGTGTATATTTAGAGTCCCCACTTCATTGTGGGAGAGAATGGCTTGATGCTAGTGGCCTGAGATTCTTTGTGCATTGAATAAATGTTTTCTGATCAGACTAGTGTGCACATACAGTAAATATTGGTTGGTTTTCAAGGAAAGCTGATAGATGATATTTGTATGTTCATATTGTTTTTCTTATTTCCCTCAGAGATTGGTAAATGAATCTAGGCTGAACTGGCTGCTTGGGATTGGGAGAGAAAAATTAATTACGTAACGTTTTACCGTTGCCAGTTCACTAAAAGTTTGTTTTATACTCGCTAATAGGTCTGGGACGCTCTTCAATCACAGGGAGAGAGAGAGGGGTCGGACGTGCCTGGCTGCTTGTTATGAAACATCCATGAATATTACTGGGGCAGAGCTGCAGAGCAAAGAAGTACTGGAAGACACAGTACAACCGAAAAAAAAGAACAAAGAGAGAGGGGCGATCCAGGAGCCCCGGCATGTTGGTTCACCTGTGCCTGAGTTGTAGACCATTGAGCCTAGTCAGTGGCTCACCTGCATTTGAGTCTCTGCCCCTTGGTCCATCTTGAGTCTGAACCCCCTTCTTCCTTTGACCCCTTTTGTTTACGGTACAATGTTCGCCCGACGGAGGAACAATGCACCAAGGTAGAATAGGGGTAGTAGGGATGGACTTCATGGATGAAGAATAGGGTGCGGGTACCCTGTCTAAGGTACTAGCGATAGAATAGAGGAAGAGAGTTTGGTGCATTGTTTAATCAGTCAATGAATGGAGCAAAGGGACTGTGATTCTAGAGCGAGAAATACCTTGCCCTGCAACATGGGATCTGGATCCGAGCTGGACGCACAACTCCACCGCCGGTGCTCAACAGTGCCTAAGCTAGATGAACAGTAGGAGCCTACCAGTGATGGCTCTCTGAAAGACACTGGAAAGAAGAGTTTTGCCAATCTTGTTCCCTGGTCACCAATTCTATTGCATTTGTTTATCTCCCAATCACCATGAATCTGTTTGGTCACCAAATTGATGTGCAAGTTGCATCCCTTATTTGTTATTGTGCTAAGGATAGTGCTAGGAACATCCCACTCCCTGAATGAGAAGAATCCTGTGCATTCCCAAGTTCATACAACACCAGTTTCTCTTGTGACCATGTTTGTTACGTTGGCTTCTCCCATAGGGGAGCACAGTTCGTTTTTGTATCCAAGTGTGGGGAAGAACATATGACTTCATTTAAAGACCGAACATGACACTCGCCCTGTCTTAAATCTGCATCATAATGTTCACTTCGCCTGTGGATCACAAGCTCATACTTAGCATCCAAGGGGTTGGGTTGCAAATGTTGCCTTTCGTTTAGTTTTTTCTCACTGTATTTGTTGCTCCTCTACATATTGCACCTTCCATCAGCTATAAAGTAAGAGTATGTTACATGGAAAACCAGCCTTTGTATTTATTGTTTCCCAGCCTGTTGTGTATGCTGAGTAGGTACCTTGACTCCTAAGTAAAGGGTCTCCATGCAATACAAATACTAAAGATCATGCTTCAGAAAGAGATAGAAGAGTTGTTGAGCATTGGTGTGGCTCTATCTTAGGTCAGTATGTCTTTTATAGTTTCCCTGCTTCATAATAATGAACATTTGAAGAGTTGTTGATACAGTCTGACCATGACACAGTGAAGAACAGAGTAGTACACCAAGGATATACACCTAGATCAGCTGAAAAGGAGGACGCCTTACATCCAGATGATTATATGCATGTTGATATACCTGTGCTGTCTTGTTTCCCTGTGCGATTTGAATGACCATACATTTTCTTTCTCCCCACTTAGAATAGCAAAGACCCTTCTGGATAGCCAAATAAAGCTCCTTAGCATATAATGCTAAAAGAAGAGTCTGTTTGTCGGAAAATCGCCTAGCTGTGTTATTCTTGTAATGTGCTATATTAGGTTAGCATTATATGGCTGTTAGTAGTCGCTACCATGTTTGTATGCAACCCACTGATTTATCCTTGCAGCATTTAAGCTTAAGTTAGCTCGTGTGACTCCTTTTTGTATTTTGCGATCATTATTAGACCTATTTGCTGTGCTTGTACTAGGCCTCTTTCTTCAATCTGCTCGCTTCAGCAGAACACTGTACATCGTTATTATTCTCTCTCTTGTTCAAGGCTGAAGCCCGACGTGCTAATGAGCTGATGTTCTGTTTCCACATTCCAATCTCAATGTGTAACTCTGCTCCCACGTTAGGAGACGCTGAGACTCGGCACAGTGACCTTGACCACTGATAGAGTGTACCCATCTGGCAGATGTTAGCTCGTCCTTGTGTGCCCTTCTTTGTCACCAGCTGCTTTCTGTGGAAAGTTACTGGGTGGGTGTGTCTTGTGCTCCTACTGAAATGTATAATTGTTATTCCTATACCTCAGTCCCTCTCCCGTCATCTTAGGGTTCAGGTCATGACAGACTCCTCTGCAGAGTATTGGTAATAAATGTTTGTTTGTATTCTCTACTGTTTGACCCACTCTTCATTTGGAAAGGCATAGCATGTGGTTGTGTATGTAACCCGAGGGCCTTCAAGGGCCCTGTCCTTCACCATGAAGGTATTGTGTGAGTGGGGCCCATATGAGGAGTGAAGTAGTCTCAAACTCCCTCTCGGGCAGCAAAGGATGTTTGTAGAAAGTATTGCTGTCTGAGTAGCACTGAAGGACTTCAGACTCGCTAGGAACTGGGGGCATTACTCATTCTGGGCAGAAACTTCTGTGGAGGACCCCAGAGAGAAATGAGCTGTGCCTTATCAATCTAGTGTGACTGCATCTAGATAATGACCTACCATGAAAGTTTTTGCTCTGTTCTCCAACACTTCAAGAGTTCTCATTTGCCGATCCCCAACCGGGATCATTGTAATTGCACTAACAAGCTGACCATAATGAACCTATTAATAAGCGAAGATGTTTCTGCGCATGCTGGGTACTTGAGGCATATAATGTGGTACTTTGGAACTACATAAATTGAAGCGTACCTATGTGACTTTTGTTGTTTTGGTCTCGTTTTTATTATTATTACAGAAAGCTCACTTTCATAAACCTGTGTGGAGTTTTATTATTGTATTTCTGTTTATCACAAATACTTTATACATTGCTTCTTTTGATAAACCTGCCTGCTCTGTGCCAAGTTACCAGAGGGTGAAGACAGTATATATGATTTGTCTAGCTAACTTACCCTGACTAGAGTGGTGGGTTCTGCCTGGCCAGGGTGCATACCTTAGCCAACCAGAAATCTAATTTCTAAGAGATTGGGCCTACTGTCTCTGACCTGAGAAGAGCCTAAAATACTAGACATTTTCTGATTTTTGTACCCAGAACCAAAAGGAGGACTCCAAGAATGATAAGGGTGACCTTCTGTTCAAGCTTCAGGGACACAACAAGCTATGACACCTTTTCTGCAACTGCCCAGCTGAACAGTTTCAATTGGACCCTACCTGAACCATGTTGCTGGCCTCTGGTGGAATGACTCTTTGTCCCTAAGACCTGGACCCTTGGCTGGTGTCCAAGTGTATTTTTCCTAATAATTTCTGAAAGCTGGGACTTACAAACTTTTTGGCTTCAATCAGGAGGGACTGGGCCAACAAGCCTTGACAAATTGACAAAGTTGCATTCTCACAGGACCACAGAATCTGGTTGCTAAGATTCAGAGCGTTTCCCCAGAAGCAAATCCAATTAAGCGGGACATTGAGGAGAAGGTATCCAGCTTTCTGGAGCTCTCTTCAACTAAAGTTTGTAGCCTTGCCATGCTGGAAGAGTCAGAGTTCCAGAAAAGTGAAATCTTCAATGGGCGAAGACTTCAAAAGTATCCAGCAAACTAATGCCATTCCTTGGACTGGAAATTCAAATACACCTGCTCAGAGCTGTTCCTCAAAAAGTAAATTGCTTCATCTGGACTCAATGGCTATCGAATGCTGAGGAGCCCTCTTCAGCCATAGCCTGATGCTTTGCCTTGATGTGTATTTCTTATGTATTTCAGAGGTGAAACTTCTAATCAGGTCAAAACTGATTTCTGTATCCAACCCACCCTACATCATGATCAACTTTGACTGCCTAAACTTTGCATTTAAGTACCAGTCAAGCACATTCTGATGACTGTGGTTGGTGATATTTTGACACCTAAACTATAAAATTCATAGCTTCGGTTAGCCTTTTTGGATTTTTTTTTAATTTTGGTGTCATGTTATTCATTAAACTTTACTCTATTCTTCCAACTTGGTTTGATATTCTTCTTGTGTCACATTTTTATTTTATTGCTGATTTGGTACAACATAAATACTTCACACATTTCCTTAAAGTTAAGTCTCTCTGCTCTGTGCCATAGCTACTAGGATATTGAGCTCAAGTTAGTTTAGTCCCTGTAAGGGTTCACCCTGACAAGGGTTGTGGGTATTTCTTGAGGTGGGTATTCACCCCCGTCAAATAATACCCCCATTTTGTACAGTAAGGATTGTCTATACCAATATAATATGCATGGAAAGGGATTTTTGTGTATTTCTAGCACACAGTGAATAGTTGCGTTATTTGTATATCAAAGGTTATTCTTTTACATCTAGGACTACAAGGCAGCCAATCTGCTTTTTTAGAGACAAGCAACACATGTTTTTGTATGTTCATTCGTTTATTATATGTGTTAAATGTTAAACAAGCTGATTTAAATGGAAATATAAGGATTGTGCAGGAGGAGAGGTGTGTGATCACCTGCTGATACTCCAATCTGAGCTGAGAGGAGAACTGTACTTTCAGTCTGGCTGATGAGGGAAATGTCACTCTAATTTTAAATATTTACACGCTTTCTGCATTTGAGAATAGTTATAAATATGTACACAGCAAGAGGCATTTCTGAAGAAACAAATGATTTCCTTTTTGAAGATGGTAATGTATTTCTAACAATTCAGAACAAAGGGTATCAGAACGGGTTGACAAAGAGGTTTAAGAAGAAGGATAGCTTTGGGCTGGTGTTCGACTGCTCATGTGGAACTCAATACCCTGGGCACAGACATACAGCATTATGAATGATTTCCCCCCCCCCCCCCCCCCCCACACATCCAACGGTTGAGGCACCGCTAGCACAGGCCCGACTCGCACACAGATCCACTTTAGAGAAGCTGGACGCTTCCGACTACAGAGAATACTTGGCAAGAAAACCTGTGGAGGGAGACAATGTGGGTAGACTTTTGGCGTGGCTTCTCAGCTCAGATTTACCAAGGAGCCCGATCACTGCCACAAGAGACAATTCAGGCCTTAGTCTTAACTCTCAAGACAAAATTAACGTGTCTTTTCATCATACTATGCTAAATATGCAGAGCCTCACAAGGGGGGGACTCAACATTGATGCACTCCTTCTTGAATGTAGTGGTTCTCACATGTATACAGGCCTCTCAGCAAGCAGATCTGGAGGCTCCACTCACTGAACTCAAAATCTCTGATGCAATCAAATAAATAGCACAGGGTTAGACCCCAGGGAGGACATGTGGCCATTGGAATTTTAATCCACTTTCAAATCGCAACTTGTTCCACATCTGCTTAAGGTTTACAACACATCGTACATCGGCTGTACAGGCCAGGTGGTCTGCTGACCGTAGCAACCAGTTGGAGTCAGTTCCAATTTGAGGCTTACCCTCAATATTTATGAGGTAGGTTGGAAGTGCGGCCCACTCCAAATCGAAATTTATGAACTGGCCTATTAGTACATAGAGAGGTTTATATAATTCTTTACTGGTGGTTGCAAAATTACTAGTTGCATCTGCGGCCATATTTTTCATGTAGTCACATCACACTTGCACTACACAATGGAGTGCATGCACGATACAACTATTACGAGTTATTTGTCAAGCCACGCAAGCCCACTTTACGTGGCCCTGAGTGGCCTGATAAATCCAGAGAAACACAACACAGTGCAAATCGATGCATTGCGTTACTCTGCCCGGGGAGGTATTCCATGGGTGGTGCATTGGTGTTCACATGCAACAACCATGGATTTTGATGCATTCCCAGATTTACCATAAGTGGTACACCTGGGAATGCACCAAAACTGCTATGCCACACCAGGTGAGGCATAATAAGGAAAACAATTTTGTTTTCTACTCGTTTTTCTTCTTTCTATGTGTGCTATTCTGCAGCACACATAGAAAAAGGAAAATGCCTCTGGGGATTGTTTTTGTGTTCCTTCCTGCACAATCCTGCTTACAATACAGGTACCTTACACCATGCAAGGGTGCCTGCGTGGGCGCAAGGCAGCACATTCTGTGCCAGCGCTGGGGAAAAGACAGGAATTCAACAATGTAAAGTACGGTGCATTCCTGCCCTTTCCCCATCATGCAGCTCATCAAGGTGACTTGCTGCACTGGTTGATTTGTTAATAAATGTGCCCCTGTGCCTGATCATTTCATGAGTACAAGAGCACACCATTTCACATAGTGTCCAATGTCTAAATATGAGAGCAAAGTGATGTATGTAGGTGTCAAGGCCACACCATTTTAATGCTACTCTCTTTTGTTAATTCTCCTCTTTTGTGTTTAAAGTTAATGTGTTATTACCTAAAATTAAGAAATGCTACCAGACATGGTTGTTGACTGCACGGTAAACACAACATATTGTGGAAGATGTTGATGAGTATCTGGATGACAGCCTCTTTGCAGATTGGGACAGTGTTCCTAGGGCAATTGGGTCACAAAAAGTTATAATTCTGTAGCATGCTCTCCCTGATGCTTTCCTTGAGGATGCCGGTTGTGTCACCATAAAAATTCCAGTAGGCATTTGTTGAGGATAGTTCTGGAGAAGGAGATCTACCAATCATTAAGAAGTACTTATCTGCAAATACAGATGCGTTAAGTGGACATGACCGCAAAGGTGTACATGCATACAATTCCCACAAACAAAGGTTAAGTATTGAACATCTTGACACCCAGAAAACACCATGGTAATTCATAACGTGGCTGCTTCTTTTAAGAGAGCCAGTTCAGTCTCATAATGTTGTATTTCAAACCAATGTCTCCATGGTGGTTGCCAAAGAGAATGCAACAACAATTAATGTGTATAGCGTTAAAACACAAAACACAAAAAAATGTTTGCTGCTGTGTAATCAATAGGTACCAATTGCTTAACAGAAAGTCCTAACAAGCATTTGCAATGCAATAGGTCTCACATTTGCGAGAGTTTGAGCTATTAGCAATGTAAAGGACAATACTTTTTATGTGTCTGTTTTGATAATTGAGACATGGGGGCATATTATCAAGGGGGTTTATCTCCGCTTTTTTGGCTTTAAAAGCCAAGAAAGCGGAGATAAAATTATCTCCCTATTACCAAGCTGTCGCTAACACCAGTTAGTGACAGCTAATAGGAGATAGCGACCATCTTGGGCCTTGCTTTGCATGTCAGTGATATTTATCACTAATGACATGCAAAGTGGGCGTGCCAAGATGTTAGCGACTGGAAACAGTCCCTAACATCGCTATCTCCTATTACCAACTTTTGGAGATATTCGCGCTAAGCGCAAATATCTCCAAAAGCTAACACCTGCCCTGAGCAGTTCTTAGCCATGTTATCCAATGGGAGGTGGATGACATGGCTAAGAGCATTTGCTCGATAATGCATGAATATCGCTGACTTTTCAGCGATATTCATGCATTTCGGCCGTTTTTTATCGCATTTGCGATAAACCTTGTTAATAGCAAGGTTTATCTGCGATAAAAATCGCCGATGTGCGGCGATAATTTTTGTCTCTAAACAAGTTAGAGACAAAAATTATCGCTAGTTGTTGGTAATATGCCCCATTGTCATTTACATTGCCAATAGCTCAAACTCTTTAAGCTGCGAGACCTATTTAATTTCAAGGAAGCGGCCAAAATTGTCCTGGGCTGCTCGGAAAGTGAAAGCGTGCATGGTGCGCTGAATGTTGCTGAAAAGCATGTCATGTCTGAAGTAGAAGAATCTTGTTAAAGAAAATGGTGCTTGCAGACTAAATAAGACATTCCATGTAGCAACAGAAGTAAAAGGGCCAGTCCTCATGGGAGGTTACAAATAAAGACAATACAGTACTAAGGAAGGACTAGCAGGCCTATTAACTAATCAAAAGCCACAATGTTTTAAAGGACAAAGACACAACCCACTGAAAAATATGGGAGGAGAGTCGATGGGGCTTTAAATCCATACTCGAATACAGCATGCATTGCAGAGCAGCGCATGCGCTGACCAGGCTCAACCTAAAAATTGTACTATTGAATTTAGCATTCCGGACAAATCATTTTGTGAAATGACTTTAAAATTAAGGGGGAAAAAATCTGACAAGTGGTTTTTCGCATTCTGCTTTCAGAACATCGCATGTGCTCCACTTCCGGATGGGCAATTAAGACAGTAATGTTAGTACTGCACTTGCCACATTAATGATAGCTGCACACCCTCTTGTGATGATCAGGCCACTGGGGCCAATGACCATCAAAAAAAGACTTTCAATCTCCTGTTAGCTTTAAAGTTAGTTATCTCTATCGTAGGTAATAAAAAACATAATCACTCCTGTCATCAAACTTTTATAAGGTAGATGTATTTAAAAGAATTTATGTTTTTAAATTTGCAAATATTTGCTTTCATTGCAAATAAGCTATGAAGAGGTTTTAACTGTTAGTTTCTGAAAAAACAGTCTTCAATGTTTAAAATTGTGTGTTCTGAAATGTATTTACATTAAGGCACGATAAATGTAGTTGACTGTAGTGTACTACCTAACTACATACTGAAGCCTTTCCGTTTCAACTTTATGTAACTTGTTTAGAATTTAAAAGTAAGATATAAGGTTAATGGATTAGTACAGTTACAAATAAAGCCATTCATGATTTATGTCCATAGCCTTCAAGGTATGTTGTTATTTCGTTTTCCGGTCCATGAACTTCCTTAGACACTAATGTGTCTTTTGACTATCGGCTGCGGATTCTACAGCACAATGCAATAATCTGATTAGGGTGACCACCACTCTCCAGATAATTGACAACACATTTTCCAGTCCAGTGCATGTTGTGCTAACCTTATGCATTCTGGATCTTCTAGTGTTGTTTTGCTCACTTAAAAAAAAGACACACCAATCTGAAAACAATGCTTACTATGTAAAAAGTTCAGGACTGGAGACAGTGTTTACAATGACCGGGACTGAGGTGGTCACCCCAAATCAGAAATACCTTATAAAATTTGCACATTAGAACCACTACAGAAAAATAGCCGCTGTGAAAGTTGCTTTTGGGTATCCCAAATCAATGCTTTTTCCCACTCAGTGCACTGGTGCGTGCTGCACTTTATTTATTTTGCTACGCATTGAGGGTGTAGATATTGTGTAAGAGCTGACTTTAACAGACTTGCTGCATCACCTCAAGGTAAGGCTGTTTTTTTCAAGACAATCAACTAAATTGCAATATATTTTCACAACTTTAAATAACCTATTACAATGAGTGAAACACATTCTTACCACATAATCAAGTTTTGTCAATTTCGAACTAAGTCATGTTTTTTAATAAAAACCTCTTCACAAAATGAAGACATTATGGACTGAACTAGGTAACTGACAACAAAGAATTTGATAAGTCAGAAAGACTCCCAGGTAATATTTCACTTCAAAGATTAACAAGTACAAAGTCCAAAAATTGTAGGAACGAATTGTGATTAGACTGTACAAAGACAAGGTAATGGAATAAAGAGATGGTGACGTGATTTGATGCAACTGGCATCCTTCAGAAGAGCACTGTTTATCATATCTTGCAACCCAGGTTACGTGTTGGGTGACGGGTTCATTATGTTCTGAAATCTATGTCTCCATCATCACAAAACCATATGTCTTTGACACCAATTGCATTAAATGACTGTGAGCTAAATCATCATACAGAGAGTAGACATCATAGCCATTACTAAGACCTGTCTGTAACATGCACCAGGTCCTATTACATCACTTTCTCCACCAATGAATCATTTCATAATCACCTCAAACAAAGAGTGTGAAGAAGAAAGGGCAATTACAATTATGTTTGCTATGGACCTTGTTAGACCTGGCATCTTTGGCGTGATTACCCCCATCTTTTTGCCTCTGCCTCCTGTATTTTTGATGCTGTGCTGGATTTCGTTTTTTGCTGGTTTAGATGCTTTGGACACTCTGCCACTGCTGACCAGTGCCAGAGTGTAAGTGCTCCCTAGGTAAATTGTTATTCTGATTGGATATACATGTTTGGCATATTTGTATCACCATGAAGTCCCTAGTAAAGTGCACTGGGTGTGCCAGGGCTGGTGATGACAAATGCTACTAGTGGGCCTGCAGCACTGATTGTGCCACCCACAGGAGTAGCTCTAAAATGGTGTCTCAGGCCTGCCACTGCAGCGCCTATGGGCAGTTTAGAACTGCCATGTCCTCCTGGTCAGTGTCCCCACTGACCAGGCCTAACCCTTCCCTTTTCGTGCACATCAGTCACCCCTATGGAAGGCCCAAGGTACCCCCCTGGGCAGGGTGCAGTGTATGTGAAAGGTAGAGCATGTACTAGTGCAGGTACCATGCTCTGGTAGTGAATTACAGCCATTTTCGTTTTTCACTATTGTAAGGCTATCTTGCTCCATAGGTTAACATGGGGGATGCTGGCTACAGTGGTTAACAGCATTTCTTCCCATAGGAACAAGATAGGACATAAGTATCTAGTATCCCTGAACTCAGAATTTAATAATACATCTTTTAGGAAAGGTGGTTTTTAAATCCTGTGTTTGAGAACTGCACTTTTAGAAAGTTGCTGTTCTCTTGTCTGACCCTTCTGTGTGCCTGGGCCTGTTTGTGTATTGACTGTCTGGTTTGTGAGTGACAGGGGCTGGGGAATTCCCCCAGAGGCTGGATGAGTCAGCACTAGGCTGAATGAAGCAATTGCAACCTGAGTGGTGGGAGGAGTTAGCACCTGGGCTGAATAGGGCTGTGCCTGCCTGCCACAATGCTGGCTCCACCTCCTGCTGGGCGGCTGAGGACCCTGCCCCTCACTCTGAAAGGAAAGATGCAGCCAGCAAAACAAAGTACTCAGGATCCACCCAGAACTGGTTCAGACCGGGCTCAGGGCCCACATGCACAGAGAGAACAAAGACTTTAGGGGTATAAGTACAGGACCCCTGACAACAGAAAATTAGATCATCCTGGAAATCAAGAAGGAACCTCTGCCAAGGAGAAAGCTGACTCTGAAGAAGGAAGACTGTCCTGCTGTTGCTCTGCTGGACTGACCTGCTGTTGCTTTGCTACCAAGGAGAGGGGAAGGACTTTGCTGTGAGCTGTGTCCCCTGTCTTGAAGGAATCTCCAAGGGCCTGAGAAGAGTTGGCTCCCTGTTTTTGAAGTCCCAGGAACAAAAGGACTTCACCCCCAGTTTCCCTGAACTCTGCTGAGAGAGTTCTGTCCTTCCTAGAGGCTTGATCCAGTTGTGGGGCCTCTGGAGGTTGTACCTGTGCTGGGAAGCTTGAGAGCAAGCTTGAAACTAAGCTTGAGAGACTTTTGAAGCTGAAAAGTGTCGCATCGCTCGCTTGCGGAGCGCATCCCCGACAGTGCGAGAAGTTTCCCGCCGCTACGAAGGTCGAGATCGGCGCAGCGCCTGACGCCGCTGCCGGAGCCGTCGCATCCTTCGTTTGCGGGACGCACCAGACCGGTGCGGGAGAATCGAACATCGCTGCGAGTGTCGTCGCAGAGCCTGTCGTCGCTGGGTGAGATCGCCGCACCGCTTGCTTGCGGACCGCATCACGTCGCTGCGAGCACCGTCGCAGAACCATCGCATCGAGGAGCTGCGAGAGAGAGGATCACCGCTGGATCGCGCATCGTCGCCCCGGAGATCGTCGCAGCCCCTACGAGATCATCGCATCGTGCCTTTGCGAGAACAGACTTCCTACGGAACCTACGCACCGGAATCTACGCAAGTGGCCTTCCTCCCCATACAGACCGGATTCGTCGCAACACGCCCGCTGCTGCAGCGGGGCTGTCGCATCGCCTCCCCAGGGTCTCAGGAGTAACGCATCGCTTGTTTCCACCGCACCAGCTTCCTGCTTGTGGAACTTTGTTGCACCTAAAAGGTACTGTGAGTAAACGTGACGCAACTGTGAACTTTTCACGCATCTGTGGATTATTTTAACGCAACTTAAAGAACTTTGATTACAACCTGAAGAACTCTTTTGAAACCATATCCTTGAACTGTGTATGTTGGATTTTTGACGTTTTGGTCTTGTGTAGTTTAGAATAAATATCTTTATTTTCCTAAACTGTTGTGGAATCAGTCTGTGGTGTTTTCACTGTGTTACTGTGAGTGTTGGTACAAATACTTAACGCATTGCCTCTGGTTAGCCTAGACTGCTCAGGCCAAGCTACCTTGAGGGCGAGCAGGGGTTATCTGAGAGGGTTATCTCCTTGTCCTGACTAGAAGCAAGGGTCCCTATTTGGACAGTGGTACCTACCTCTGCCAACTAGAGACCCCCAGTTCTAACATTGGTGGTCAGGCGGTGGGATTTGAACTTGTATTTGTACTTGACCCACAGTAATTGGTGTACATCACTAGTGAGTGCAGACCACTACGCCACCGCATACTATTGGTTTTTGAGTTTTTTTTTAATTCTATTTTTGAGTAACTCTTCGAAAAACATCATGTCTCAGAATGGGAAGGCACCCAGTGAGAGGGCAGAAGTGGAATTGGAGTTTGCCATTGGAGATTTGTATTCATACAAAGTGGAGCAACTTAGGAAATTCTGCCTTGAGTTTGAGTGCCCCATAAAAAGCGCCTACAGGAAAGAGGAGCTGCAGAGAATCTTGAAAGCCCATTGGGAGGCACAAGAGGGAGATGATGATGTGGATGTAGAAAATGCTTTTCAAGGCAAAGATCTGCCAGTGGGCAGAGTAGGCTCAGGAGCTGGCAGCAACCACTCCAGTAGGGGCCTCACCCCAGAAGAGTTACAGGAAAATCAAAGAATAAGAGAATATGACTTGGAGGTCATGAAAATGAAAATGAGGCAATTGGAAGTAGAGAAGGCGGCGGAGGAGAGCAAGGATGCCCGCGCCTTAGAGGAAAAGAAATTGCTTTTGGCTCATGAATTGAGAATAAAAGAGCTGGATCTGAAAAACAAGGAGGTGGATGCCAGTTCAAATGGTGGCAGCGCGCAGCCAGTGCATGGGGGTAAAGTATATATTCCCAAAGACCTGGTACAGAATTACCATAGGAGTGAGGATATTTATGCCTGGTTCACTTCGTATGAAATTGCATTGAAGATGAATGATGTGCCTGACAAGTATTGGGGGGCGGGCCTGTGGAAACATTTTGAGGCGTCTGGGAGGAGTGCTCTAGAGCCCTTAGAGTTGACAGGTGCCATGACCTACCCCAATATGAAGGAGGCCTTATGTCTCAGGTATGGCCTTACTCCAGAGCAGTACAGACTGCAGTTTAGAAACTCCAAGAAGAAAGAGTCTGAGACTTGGATGGAGTGTGTGAATGGGTACTCGCGTGCACTGGACGGTTGGATGAAGGGCAGTAAAGTAACTGATTTGAAGGGGTTGTTGCATTTAATCAGTTGGGAGCACTTGAGTAGTCTTTGTGTTCCAGAGCTGCGCCAGCATCTTTTAGACAGCAAGCTGACAGACCCCATTGAGCTTGCTAAGGAGGCGGACCGCTGGACCAGTACCAGGGTCCACAAAGGAATTGTGGGTACCACAGCCAAAGGTGGGCAGGGTCCCCAGCAGAAGAGTGGGGGGGACAAGGGTAACCAAAAAGAGTTCTCACAAGGGCCCCAAAGTAGTTCCCCGGAAAAGGATTCCCAAACCCCCAAGCCTAAACAGCCATGGCCCTCTAAGGGTAGGCGGGACAAGAGAAATAACCAGGGTCCCCCTACCTGCTATCACTGCAACGAGGTGGGCCATATTGCTCCGAAATGTCCCAAGAAGAAGCCCGCACCCACTGGTGCTCCCGCCCCAGCGTTAGCTAGTGTAGCTTTGGGTGGGGATTTGGTTTCTAGTGACTGGGGAGAGCTAGCAGTTATGACCCTTGTCTCGCTAGGAGACCAAGAGGTGGTCCAGGAAACCTTACTGCCCTCTAACACTAAGAAATATGGGCAGAAGGTGACCATCAATGGGAGGGAGGTTGAGGCTCTGAGAGACACCGGAGCCAGTGTGACATCAGTGAGGTGTCAGTGGGTGTCTGACGAGCAAATCATCCCTGGTGTACTCCGCCCCGTAGTGGCCGCTGACAGCTCAGTGCGCCTCTGCAAGTTAGCGAAGGTTTCCTTTGAATGGGGAGGAGTCTCTGGTCTTTTGGAGGTGGTTGTCAGTGATGCCTTGCCTGTGGACTGTCTGTTAGGCAACGACCTGGAGAGTTCTCCATGGAAAGACATAGAACACCGAACTCACTTGGAGATGTTGGGTCTGCCTGCGTGGATCTGCGTGACCACGCGTGCTATGGCAGCCAGTAAGGGTGAATCAGCAGAACTGGAGCCTGAAACAGTGGCCCAGAGACCTGCCAGGAGAGGACGAGGCAGAGGGCGCGGGAAACCAGCCCCAGCCGTTCCCACGGTCCAGGAGGAAGCAGAACCTGAGGGGGATGCCCTGGAACCTACAGGGGAACAGGTGGCCGAACTGGGAGACCTACCTGAGCTGACCCATTGCCAGCAAGAAGGTGGTCCCTCCAGGGAGGAGTTCTGCAGGGAGCAGAAGGAATGCCCTTCCCTCATTGGTCTGCGGCAACAGGCTGTAGATCAGGCAGCAGGTGGAGCAGTCAAAGATCACTATGTTTACTGGGAAGGTGACCTACTTTATAGCGAGCCTAAGTTTGCTGAGCCCGATGCAGCCCGTGTGCTGGTGGTACCCGAGCGCTTCAGAAACTTCCTAATGGGTCTGGCTCATGACGTGCCTCTCGCAGGACATCTGGGGCAAGACAAGACCCTGAACCGGCTTGTCACCCACTTCCACTGGCCCCAGATGAGGAAGCACGTCGGTTCCTTTTGCAGATCTTGCCAAACCTGTCAAGCTAGTGGCAAGACTGGAATGAAGTTGAAGGCTCCCCTTCAACGCTTCCCAGTGGTGAGCACCCCTTTCGAGCGGGTGGGCATAGATATCGTAGGGCCCCTGGACCCCAAGACAGCCTTAGGCAACAGGTTCATCCTGGTCTTGGTGGACCATGCCACCCGGTACCCGGAAGCAGTCCCTCTCAGGACAATCACAGCACCCGTGGTGGGCCGTGCATTGATGGGGATCTTTTCCCGTGTGGGGTTCCCCAGAGAGGTGGTCTCCGACCGGGGTACCAACTTCATCTCTAGGTACATGAAGTCTCTGTGGGAGGAGTGTGGGGTAACTTATAAGTTCACCACTCCTTACCACCCTCAAGGAAACGGGTTGGTTGAAAGGTTCAACCGGACCCTGAAAGGTATGATTATGGGCCTAGCGGAGCCCATGAGACAGAAGTGGGACGTCTTGTTACCATGCCTGTTGTTTGCCTACAGGGAGGTGCCTCAGAAGTCCTTAGGGTTCAGTCCCTTTGAGCTCCTGTATGGCCACCCTGTCAGAGGACCTCTCTCACTGGTGAAGGAGGGTTGGGAAAAGTCCAGTGGGAAAACCCCCCAGGATGTGTTCAGCTATGTGCTGGCCATCCGCAACCAGACACAACGCTTCAGGAAACTCGCTCAGGCGAACCTGGAAGCAAGCCAGGAAGAAATGAAAAGATGGTACGACCAGAATACCACTCTGGTCGAATTTCAACCTGGGCAGAAAGTGTGGGTAATGGCGCCAGTGGAGCCTTGCGCGCTCCAGGACAAGTGGTCTGGGCCATACGAGGTGGTGGAAAGGAAGAGTGAGGTAACCTACCTGGTTAACCTGAAGACTCCCAGGCAGCCCCTGAGAGTTTTGCACGTGAACCGCCTCAAACCACACTTTGAGAGGTCTGAAGTAACCATGCTCCTGGCTACAGATGCAGGAATGGAAGAGGATAGTGATCCTCTCCCTGACCTCCTGGCAGTTAAGGAGCACGATGGGTCAGTGGATGGTGTGGTCCTCTCGCCCACCCTGACCCCAGAACAGCAGAGCGACTGTCGCCAAGTGTTGGGTCAGTTCTCCTCTCTGTTCTCCCTGACCCCAGGAGTCACCAACTGGTGCGTCCATGACGTGGACACTGGAGACAGTCTGCCTGTGAAGCAAAAATTTTACAGGGTAGCTGACAAGGTCAGGGCCAGCATCAAGGAAGAGGTTTCCAAGATGTTGGCGCTAGGGGTGATTGAGCCCTCCAGCAGCCCCTGGGCTAGCCCAGTGGTCTTGGTTCCCAAGAAAGCTGCTACCCCCGGTAGCCCCCCAGAACTCCGGTTTTGCGTGGACTACCGTGGGCTCAATGCGGTCACGAAGACTGACGCACACCCTATCCCCAGAGCTGATGAGCTCGTGGATCGGTTGGGAGCTGCCAAGTACCTCAGTACATTTGATTTGACTTCGGGGTACTGGCAGATTGCCTTAACTGAGGGGGCCAAAGAGAGGTCAGCATTTTCAACGCCAGAGGGGCACTTCCAGTTCCGTGTCATGCCCTTTGGGTTGAAGAATGCCCCTGCCACGTTCCAGAGACTGGTTAACCAGGTACTGTCCGGGCTGGAGGAATTCAGCGCCGCATACCTGGATGACATTGCTGTGTTCAGCCCCACGTGGGAGGAACACTTGCAACACCTCTGCGAAGTGTTGAAGGCTCTGCAAAAGGCAGGCCTCACTATCAAGGCCAGCAAGTGCCAGATAGGGCAGGGATCTGTGGGGTATTTGGGACACCAGGTGGGGAGCGGCCAGGTGGCGCCCCTACAGGCAAAGATAGATACCATTCTGGCTTGGGAGCCCCCCAAGACCCAGACAGAGGTGAGAGCCTTTTTAGGACTCACCGGGTATTACAGACGGTTTGTCAAGGGATATGGCACCATTGTCGCCCCCTTGACAGAACTCACTTCCAAGAAGTTGCCCAAAAGAGTTGACTGGACTGACGCCTGCCAAACTGCTTTTGAGGCCCTGAAGACTGCGATGTGCACAGCACCGGTGCTCAAGGCACCTGACTTTTCCAGTGAGTTCATAGTTCAGACGGACGCTTCAGAGCATGGTGTGGGAGCAGTACTCTCACAAGCCACTGAGGAGAATGGAGACCAGCCAGTAGCTTTCATTAGTCGGAGGCTACTCCCCAGGGAACAGAAGTGGAGTGCGATTGAAAGGGAGGCTTTTGCTGTGGTCTGGGCTCTGAAAAAGTTGAGGCCCTACCTGTTTGGGACTCACTTTCGTGTTCAGACCGACCACAGGCCCCTCAGGTGGTTAATGCACATGAGGGGTGAAAATCCAAAACTGTTGAGGTGGTCCATCTCCCTACAGGGAATGGACTTTACGGTGGAACACCGCCCTGGTACAGAACACGCCAACGCTGATGGTCTGTCCAGGTTTTTCCGCCTTAGTGAAGAGAACTCCCAAGAGGGTGGGTAGTTCTCCCCACTTTCAGCTGGAGGGGACACGTGTTAGACCTGGCATCTTTGGCGTGATTACCCCCATCTTTTTGCCTCTGCCTCCTGTATTTTTGATGCTGTGCTGGATTTCGTTTTTTGCTGGTTTAGATGCTTTGGACACTCTGCCACTGCTGACCAGTGCCAGAGTGTAAGTGCTCCCTAGGTAAATTGTTATTCTGATTGGATATACATGTTTGGCATATTTGTATCACCATGAAGTCCCTAGTAAAGTGCACTGGGTGTGCCAGGGCTGGTGATGACAAATGCTACTAGTGGGCCTGCAGCACTGATTGTGCCACCCACAGGAGTAGCTCTAAAATGGTGTCTCAGGCCTGCCACTGCAGCGCCTATGGGCAGTTTAGAACTGCCATGTCCTCCTGGTCAGTGTCCCCACTGACCAGGCCTAACCCTTCCCTTTTCGTGCACATCAGTCACCCCTATGGAAGGCCCAAGGTACCCCCCTGGGCAGGGTGCAGTGTATGTGAAAGGTAGAGCATGTACTAGTGCAGGTACCATGCTCTGGTAGTGAATTACAGCCATTTTCGTTTTTCACTATTGTAAGGCTATCTTGCTCCATAGGTTAACATGGGGGATGCTGGCTACAGTGGTTAACAGCATTTCTTCCCATAGGAACAAGATAGGACATAAGTATCTAGTATCCCTGAACTCAGAATTTAATAATACATCTTTTAGGAAAGGTGGTTTTTAAATCCTGTGTTTGAGAACAGCACTTTTAGAAAGTTGCTGTTCTCTTGTCTGACCCTTCTGTGTGCCTAGGCCTGTTTGTGTATTGACTGTCTGGTTTGTGAGTGACAGGGGCTGGGGAATTCCCCCAGAGGCTGGATGAGTCAGCACTAGGCTGAATGAAGCAATTGCAACCTGAGTGGTGGGAGGAGTTAGCACCTGGGCTGAATAGGGCTGTGCCTGCCTGCCACAATGCTGGCTCCACCTCCTGCTGGGCGGCTGAGGACCCTGCCCCTCACTCTGAAAGGAAAGATGCAGCCAGCAAAACAAAGTACTCAGGATCCACCCAGAACTGGTTCAGACCGGGCTCAGGGCCCACATGCACAGAGAGAACAAAGACTTTAGGGGTATAAGTACAGGACCCCTGACAACAGAAAATTAGATCATCCTGGAAATCAAGAAGGAACCTCTGCCAAGGAGAAAGCTGACTCTGAAGAAGGAAGACTGTCCTGCTGTTGCTCTGCTGGACTGACCTGCTGTTGCTTTGCTACCAAGGAGAGGGGAAGGACTTTGCTGTGAGCTGTGTCCCCTGTCTTGATGGAATCTCCAAGGGCCTGAGAAGAGCTGGCTCCCTGTTTTTGAAGTCCCAGGAACAAAAGGACTTCACCCCCAGTTTCCCTGAACTCTGCTGAGAGAGTTCTGTCCTTCCTAGAGGCTTGATCCAGTTGTGGGGCCTCTGGAGGTTGTACCTGTGCTGGGAAGCTTGAGAGCAAGCTTGAAACTAAGCTTGAGAGACTTTTGAAGCTGAAAAGTGTCGCATCGCTCGCTTGCGGAGCGCATCCCCGACAGTGCGAGAAGTTTCCCGCTGCTACGAAGGTCGAGATCGGCGCAGCGCCTGACGCCGCTGCCGGAGCCGTCGCATCCTTCGTTTGCGGGACGCACCAGACCGGTGCGGGAGAATCGAACATCGCTGCGAGTGTCGTCGCAGAGCCTGTCGTCGCTGGGTGAGATCGCCGCACCGCTTGCTTGCGGACCGCATCACGTCGCTGCGAGCACCGTCGCAGAACCATTGCATCGAGGAGCTGCGAGAGAGAGGATCACCGCTGGATCGCGCATCGTCGCCCCGGAGATCGTCGCAGCCCCTACGAGATCATCGCATCGTGCCTTTGCGAGAACAGACTTCCTACGGAACCTACGCACCGGAATCTACGCAAGTGGCCTTCCTCCCCATACAGACCGGATTCGTCGCAACACGCCCGCTGCTGCAGCGGGGCTGTCGCATCGCCTCCCCAGGGTCTCAGGAGTAACGCATCGCTTGTTTCCACCGCACCAGCTTCCTGCTTGTGGAACTTTGTTGCACCTAAAAGGTACTGTGAGTAAACGTGACGCAACTGTGAACTTTTCACGCATCTGTGGATTATTTTAACGCAACTTAAAGAACTTTGATTACAACCTGAAGAACTCTTTTGAAACCATATCCTTGAACTGTGTATGTTGGATTTTTGACGTTTCGGTCTTGTGTAGTTTAGAATAAATATCTTTATTTTCCTAAACTGTTGTGGAATCAGTCTGTGGTGTTTTCACTGTGTTACTGTGAGTGTTGGTACAAATACTTAACGCATTGCCTCTGGTTAGCCTAGACTGCTCAGGCCAAGCTACCTTGAGGGCGAGCAGGGGTTATCTGAGAGGGTTATCTCCTTGTCCTGACTAGAAGCAAGGGTCCCTATTTGGACAGTGGTACCTACCTCTGCCAACTAGAGACCCCCAGTTCTAACAGACCTTAAACCACCAATGGAGAGGGCTGTGTTATGAAAGTGCCCAGGGCACAACAGGCGTGTATGCCCGCTTTCCGTGCCCCTGGGGCACTGTGGTATTTCGGAAGGACTGCAGACGCTTGTACATCCCCTACTGTAATACTGATAGCGATGCGCAATGAAAGTGCCAGCTCTACATTCAGAGGGTGTTCCCTCATTTGCATGGGGGCATGGCCCTGGCAAATGAGGAAATCCCTTTGCCTCTGCACCATATTGTAGACGTAGCCGCAGAGCCAAAGACGCTCTCAAAAACGTAAAAGGTTTTGCATTTGCAGCGTGCCCTCTGAGAGCAGCCCTCTGGAGGCGGGGCAGGGGTTCCAGGGAACCCCCTCAGACATCACCTTGCAGGCGGGTGCAGTTCCTTACTGCACCTACCTGCAAGGGGATCTCTAATCCCCCTTCAAAGTGCAGACAGTTTGCCACCTGCACTGTGAAAACATGGAGCAGCTTCAAAGCAGCCGCTCCATTTTTCCCAGAAATGCGCTGTCCTCATGGCAGGCCTAGTTCGCGGCTGCCTTGGGGGCAGCACATTCATGGTAATACAGCACAAGTCCATTGTTTGAGCAGGGAATACCTTTTGAAAGGTGCGCCCGGTGCAAACAATGAAAATTCGCCTTTAGTGTAATTCAACACCAGGCTTGCATTGCTTTGGTTGAATCTCCTCAGGTTGAGTTAAGTACATTTTTTCTATAGTTTACTAACTTCATCTTTACTGTTATACTATACCAGCAGCCTGGACTAATATTGCCATAAGTCCATGATGCTGATGATGATGATGAGTAGTCTTATAAAATGCTACTAATACCGCGAGAATATGACCCTTTTTGTTTGACCCCCCCATTTTTTTGCTGCATTTTTCTGCTGGTTCCTAGACTCTCCACACTGGGTGACGGATGACCAGTGCCCAGTGTATATTTTCTGACCCCTAAAGATGTTGAAATTGGCTAATCCCTGATTTGTGTATTCAACCCTTCTATAGAGCTGTAATACATGATCAGGGACACTGAAATTATGAGGCAGGGACGACCAATTTTGCAGCAGGGTTAACTAACGTATGCAGCAAGAAAAGGTCAATTATGCAGCATAAATGTAGCAACTTTCGTGTTAAGATTACCTGATCATTTGGTTTGTTTTCCCTGCAAGTTACCACTTTCTGGGCAAAGGTTGCACCTCATTACTACCTCTTTGACACCCAACTACAGAAGTAAGTAACAGAAAGGTGACCAGTCGAAATTCCTGTCATAGCTATCTCTAACACCAAGGGATTCATGTCAGACAAAAACCTGGGGAATCTGTTCATTCTGCAGTCTCACTGCACTGTAGGGGCAGAAAAATATGTGAAACCATTCTCAAGTGCCTTTGTTTTAGCGCAGACATCTAGCAGCCCATATGTGTCACACAAATTATATAGGGCTTGCAATACTTTGGGCTTCCTGCCTCCATACTTCGGGTGAGACTCCCAATTATTTGAAAATTGATATTAAAATCTCAACAAATTATTATGGGCAATGGCCAATGTGCAAATTCATCTTTTAACCAATTAAATACCCCTGAATCATCCTGCACTGATCCGTATATCGAGCAGAGCGTGAAAGACCGGTCCCCCATGAGATTACATCTATTGATCATCCACCTTCCCATTGAGTCTAAAAATCTCTGCCTGGACCTTTGAAAGAACGTTGCTATAGGATCAGGGCTAGAGAGAACATATAAGGACTTGGATACCTGATTTTTTAAATCAAAATGTAGGGACTGCTACTCTCACAATTGTATGAGATGGCTTTAAAGCATAGGTTCGGGGAGAGACAATTCAATTTTCTTGGAGAAAAGGAAAAGATGAGAAACGCAAGGTACGGGAGTTATATCTTAGGTTAGCCCAGGCTGAGCAACAGCTTGTCACGGTGGTACAACATGGAAATGATATCAAGGCTGATCAAGACGAGATAGCACTAGCCAAAGCCTCCATTGGAGAATCCCTTATAGAGAAATCAGTTGGGAAAATAGCGATCAATAGGGAAAGGTATACAAGCTCGGTGATAAAATAGGACACCAACTCGCAGTTCATACATGACAGGACGGTGTACATAATACAATGACGCATATCAGGGATCCAGTATTGGGGGGCGTTCCATGGTACGGATGAGATACAGGAGGGGTTTCAGAAGTTTTATCAAACTCTGTATCAGGAAGAAATTGCTGGTACTGAATCCCAAAAACAGCAGGCAGGGAACAATATCTAAAAGCTGCTCCAAAGGAGCCACAAGAGCAGCTAGAGGACTCTCTGACTTTCTGACATGCAATAAGGTGTTTGCAGCACATACTAGTTTGTCGGAAGGAAAGCTGCTGGGCCTGATCTAATACTGTTGGAATTTTATTGAAAAAAAATTGATCAAGTTAAAGAGGTAATGTTTAATCTTTTTAGACAAACCTTCTGAGGAGAATCCCCACCAAAATCATGGGCTGAGGCAAAAATCGTGGTATTTCCCAAAAAAGATAAACCAATAGAAAAGTTTTTCTTCTTGCAAAAGACAAAGGGCCATATGTATCAAAAAGTCATTTTGCGATTCTCAAATAGCGATTTTTTGCAAATCGCTATTTGAGAATCGCAAAATGCTATGTATGTAGGATTTTCAATACATTTTGTGAATCCTAGATATTCCCTAACCTATGGGCCTAGAGGCCCAAAGGAATGACTGGGAAGACATTCTCAATTTACGATTAGCAATTAGCGAATCGCAAATTGAGAATGCAATTTAAAGGGTGCAGGAGTGTCAAAAGGACACCCTGTTGAACCCCTGAAATAAGCATGGGTGCACATGTGGCGCACATACATGCCCCACATTGCACTTTGAAATTTTTCAAAGAACCGCAAATTACCACCAATTTGAAGTTGGTGGTAATTTGCAATTCCTTAAGGCCAAATTGCACTTTTTTGGTGCTTCTTACATTGCATTTAAGGAATCGCAAAATTTGTGATTCCTTAAATGCAATCGCAAAATAAGGAATTGCAAATTTTGCGATTCCTTATTTTGCCTTAATACATACCATTTGGCAAAATTGCATTCGCAAATGCCAAAATTCTGCGAATTTCGGCGTTTGCGAATGCAATTTTGCTTGATACATATGGCCCAAAGTCCATTTTCATATCAGAAACTTTTTAAAACTTTCCTACTCCAAGGCCCAAGGTGACCATCCTGCTTATTGTAACCAACCAAGGCCTCATGGTGGTTCACCTCAAATCACGCTTAGGTCCAGGTCTACTGTGACGATTGACCACAATTAGAGCTTTGCGCTTCTTGGCTCTGTATTCTCTAACACCTTTCAAAAATAATCTCTCTGGTTACCCTTGCTGGATTTTTGGCATCATTTGGTTGGTTCATTAAAATATTCTATATTTTTATAGATTGGAGTGAGATTTTTTTGTTTTGTGTTTTCATGGTTTTAACTGATTTGGTACTTGCACATGCTTTACACATTTATGTTACGTTCAGCGTGTCTGCTCTGTGCCATTCCAACCAGGGGTTGGGCTCAGGTTTAAATTGCTAAACCTTTTAGCTGAACCTAATAAGATAGTGAGATTATTACTTGTGGTGGACACCACTTGGTCACAGATACCTAAATGCTTCCTGGCACTTGTAGAATCAGCCTAAAAATAGGAAGACTAATGCTGCTAGCTTTTTACAGAAGAGGGTGAGAGTAGAGGTGCTGCAAACATCAATAGTAACGAAATTCCAGTGTTTATTAGTTAGTAAGAAAATAATCATCCACCTTGCCTACAGAGTTTGATCCATGCAACATTTAATTTGTTGCTGAAAGCTGAGTGAAGAAGTAGGTTCAATATTGAATGGATTGTTCAAGGAATTATTAATGTTTTCCAAAGATATACCTTGTACGATTGCTTGTATGATAACATCTTTTAGTTTAACTATGTATTGTATATGAAATGTTACTCTATGTAATGAATAAACTTTTTTAATGTACTTTTATGATTGTCTCAAAAAGCTATCGAATACAGTTTTTTTAACTTGAGTGGATTGTTCAAGGAATTATT
The DNA here is from genome assembly GCF_964263255.1 of Lissotriton vulgaris. Classification (NCBI taxonomy): domain Eukaryota; kingdom Metazoa; phylum Chordata; class Amphibia; order Caudata; family Salamandridae; genus Lissotriton; species Lissotriton vulgaris. Next base: position 782,045,954 of record NC_141696.1, on the reverse strand, counting down.
AATTTTTTCCTAAAATATACCTTATTTTAGCCAATTTTAATGTTTGGTTGAGGAGTAACGAAAACAACTAGTATGTTCAGCAACAAACTTTGAAAGAACACTGCTTTGATCTAAACTGTACTATGTACTGTACCTTCTACTTTTGCCGTCTTCCTGCTGACACGTTCATAGTTTACATAAAAAGGATTTCAGCCAAGAGTAAGCAGATAAATTGTTGGTTTCATCATGCAAACCTATAAGTCCCGGTGATGTTTGTCAGCATCCTCTCTCAAATCATAAAAGATAATGATAAATTAAATGCTGATGAACATGCTGTCGACTTGCTGGCACTCTTAAATGTCCAATACGAATTCATGTAATCCCAATAAATGATGGAAAATGTAAAGAAATTGCAAAACAACTTAAGGAAACTACAATAATAGATGATTAAATGTCTACTTTTCAGAATAAATCTTTCCTAATGCCGGGATAAAGATTTCCAAAGGACATCACTATTCTTGCCAAATCTGTATGTTATGGGAATTATCTTGGCTAATTTAAAGTTTCTTAAGTTTCAGATGAACTGATTAAAATCCTCAGATTGGTCAATAAACCGTTTAGGCTACCTTCTAACTTTTACTTTTGGGTGTGGTTCAGATAGGCCTTGTAAATATGTTTCCCTTTCATGCATAACTCTTCCTGAAAGGGGCATTTCAAGGTGTTTCTGTAGGTGTTCCCATGTAACATCCATGGAACTTAATGCCTATCCTGGTTTAAAACATTTTGTAAACCTGGGAGGGAATGCGTCAGAATCCTATGCCACCCCACGGGAGGCATAGGGAGGCACAATGAGGAGAAATACTTTTAACTCTCCTCATGTTTTCCTCTTTCTATACTTGCTGCATTCTGCAGCATGCATAGTAAGAGGTAAAATTCCTCTACTTTTTTTGTGCATGAAGGTGTCACTTCCTGCAGTAAAAAACAATCATCCCTTCAGCACAGGCACCCTTGTAAAATGATGCAAGGATGTCTGCGATTGCGCATGGCAGATGTTTGTGCACTGGCACAGGGGAGTAGGACAGGAATGTGAAATGCATGGTAGATAAGTCACATCCATTTTATTTTCATGCACTGCAACACAGTAGCAAGGCTTGCTGCATTGCTGTGCGCCGAAATATTGTAAGTGAGGCCCTTAGTAAATAAAATACATTCTAACAGAAATATTGCTTGTTAAATGTTGTTTACATAGATATCACTCCATTGGAATTAATAATAGAAAATATACACCTAATGGGGCGATAATTTTGTAAATGATATTTGGGATACAATATTTCTATCAAACATTATTTTTGCTAACTATTATTCTGTAATGCAACTGCATCATTCCCACGTTCATCCTTTTACAGTGCAGAGTAAATCCACAGAAACCATAAGAACTGCACAATGGCTGTTTGGAACCTCCCTTTTATTGATCAGCATGAAATTAAACACTTTTAGGACTGCAAAGACAGCAATACCTGGGGAGGCTCACAAATGAGGCTAGTACCAGACCAGTGCTGAAATGCTCAAGGAGAGTGAAGCCAAATCACATTGTTTGTACAGTAAAGTGCTATTTAAGCTTGTGGTTAGCACCTCACCTTTTGTTGTTATTTGCACCAATATTTAATGTTGGAGTAGCATGTGCAGCATCTCTAATCCCGAAAAACGTTGGATTATATTTGCTGAACGATTCCAATAAGAATTAAATGTGCATTTCTGAACTGCAAAAATTACAAATTAAAAAGGCTTTCACAATGACTTGTGGCAGAGAACCTCTTTTCTTGAAACAATATTGAACTTTGAGTACTGGTAACACTGCAGACAGCAGAAAGCCTGGGGAAGCTCACATGTGTGCGTAGTATAAGATGAGTGATGCGGTGGTAAGGGAGAGGCCTGCTACCACATGTTGTGTACATTAAATTCACAATCTGTATCTTCTAAGTTTATTGATTCTGTTACTGGGCACTCATGTTGAAATCATGATGATATCTCATGGTTTAAATGTAAGACTATATCTCTACTAGAAATGCCTGATGTGCATAAAGATCTAAAACCTATGCCTTACATGGTGTTATAACTAGTTCTAGGACAGTAGAGTTTCTCTAATTTACTGAACCCATTCTTTCTTAAACGGTAAACACATCTTTTTCTGTTTTTGTAGTTCCTTATTTTATAGGCGGTCATAGGTCATAATTATGTTTTTTTACATTGCTAGCTTTTATATATTAGGAAACACTGTTTATTTTGGTGAAGGTGAGGTGGGGGTGCTCCAACTCTGCCTAAAATCCTTGGCTCCTGTCACAGCTGGAATGAGTTTCAGGGTAGCTCTCATTGTTTTTATTTAAATCAGAGAGATAAGGGAGCAGGACGAGGTTAGAAGGGAGAAATGCTATTCCCACAATCTGTGGAAAGAATGTGCCAGTCCTGTTTCTATGTACAGCCTGATTTTGGTTGGCTGAACATTTCTAAGTGAACCTAAATCTTAAAGAGAGATGACTTCAGGTACAGTGGTTTCCTCTTTGCTCATCAGACTGGCACTACTTTGCTTGCTCTGCCCCTATGTTACTGGACGAGGCCTAACAAACTGTTGACAAATCAGCCTCTGGCTCTTCTTCAGGCTTCTGATGATTCAAGCTTTGGGCAATCAAATATTCAACTTCTAGTTGAGCTAAATCCCAGCCTCTATCAGTACCAGTGTGTTTTAAAGATGCTCCAAGATGACTTGTATAGCACTATTAAAGACCTAAATAAATGACATAAGGCCACATGTATCAATACTGGAAATAGATATTACCTAATTGCTATTTGTGGCGAATCACAATTAGGTAATCTCCATTCCTAATGTATGAAACTCCATTAGTTTTATTTAGCGATTCCCAGTGGGTCGCAAATCAACATACCTCATGAACATTAATGAGGTAGATCGCAATTTTCAATGATTGGGAATCGCTAAAATCGTGGGGATGGTGGCCTGCTGGGGTCAGAAGACCACCATGTCCGTGATTGCTTTTAAAAATGCATTCTTTTTTTAAAAATGCAGCCCGTCTCCCTTTAACGGAAAATGGATCAGTTTAAAAAAGAAAAATGAAAAGTTTTCTTTACATTTTTTAAGATCATGGACCAAAACCTGCTCTGAAAAAATGTCTGTACTACCATTCAAAAAAGGGAAGGGTTTGCTTGAGGTCCCCTTTCCATTAACGAAGGGTTAACACCAACATGAAGTTGGTGGTAAAATGCGAATGTTTTGCGACCGCATTTCGGTCGCAAAACATTCCTACATACCACTGCGATCGTTTATTAGGAAGGCACGCCCTTAACACGCCCCTTCCTAACACCAAATCACAAACCCTATTTGCGATTCAGTAATAGGTTACTGAATAGTAAATAGGGTTGGTACATCAGGATATGGCTTTTTATGGTCGAAAAAGGCCCAATTCTGCTACTCAGGCTGTTTGCAAGCAAAAACAAGCTTCCTGCATCTGGCCGATAATTGACTGTAATGTAAATGCTAATATATTTTTATTTCTAAGAAATTCAGATCAGTAACTTTTATCTTATTGTTGCTGGCTGTTTAAACCTCTGTGCGACAGTGTCTTCTGAGCAAATTAATCTGTAAACAAAACCATAAATGATGATATTGTTCATTTTTTGAATGCATAATTGATCACATGTGAGTAGGTATACCGGCCAGCTAACAATGAAGAAGCACCTGATGTGGTGAAAGAGAACCTCTTTTTAACGTCAAGTAACAAATAAATGCCTGAACCTATGTATTGCATATCTGCACATTTGATTTGCATAATTACACACCTTTTGGGAGTCACAAAATCACCAATAGAGCCTTCAGAGCCCTATGAAAATCTTGACTTTCTGCATCTGCTCTTATGCCTGAATACTAAAGCAGATTATCAAAAAACATTGGTAAAATTGCTTATACTAATCTTTTTTTTATCTTTCTCCTCTCTGTATTATTCCTCCTTATTATCTTTAAAATTAAGCTTTTTATCTGTCTTGCCCTCAAAAGCTGATTAATACAGATATTTTGCATTAGAAGCACACAGAGAGCAAGCAATACATGAGAGTTTAAGAGCCTGTTTCAATATCAGTAAGCCTAGACCATTCATTATTAAGATTATCTCAGTGTTTCAGATGCTTATTCTAATTATAGAGTTGCACTTGGGGACACATTCCTACGTTGAAAAGTGTGATTATAATTTGTAATGTTGGTTCTGTTTTATATAGTACTAGAAGTAAAACTGAAACACTCTCAGACCACTTTCGGTATAGGTTTGTTACTAGATAGCATCTTTCATTTTAAAGATTATTTGTCTACAGCATGCTTTGTGCTGCCCTGACGAAAGAATTAAGAACATGATAATGGTGGACACACAACCACTATAAGCGAGGGAATATAGGACAAGATTATGAAGGTTTTGCGGTTTTTAAATTGGTCGCAAATTACTTAGTGACTGCAAAAAGTATGACGTTTTTCAAAGTAGTTTTGAGATCCATTAAAAAAAATAAGGATGCTAAACGAATCTTAGACTCATTCGCCCTATCCCAGCATTGTTAAATGCGGACGATGCTGTGGTGTCGCACCCAGCCTACAAAAGACTTTAAACAATTTTTTTAACTTTATGAAGTACTTGGATCTTAGAATTAACATCTCACAAACCTTTATAATGAGATGTGGTCATGGGATCCAGAAACATAAGGACATATTTGTAGAGGGAATTCCAATAGCCCCAACTAACAGTTTTTTCATACTTAGGCATCTTGTTTAGCCATACGACACATGGACAAAAGCTGTTATGGCCAAAAAGATAGCACTAATTAGAACAACAACTGATCTTGTTAGCTTTGCAAGAAAGCTGGGACTCAAACCACCTCTGGAACTATTTGAAGATCTATAAAGCCAAATGCGTCTCAGCTGTTCTCTACGGAGCTGGGATTTGGGGTTTTGCTGACACAAATTTAATTCAACTAGTTGAGAATTCTTTTTTGAGATATGTCCTGTCGGCATCCACTAGTACATCCACGTATGGCTGTCATACTGAGCAGGGTCTACATCTAACATGGGCTTCGATTGGAATTCATAGAGCATATTATCAAGGTCATTATCGCCGCTTTATCGGCAGTTTCCTGCCGATAAAAGTGGCGATAATGTATCACCTGTCCTTGATAATATGCCCCTTAGTTTTTGTGACAGGAATTTCGACTGTTCACTCGCGTTTTCAAAGGGCCCCTTTGAAGTGTGGGGACCTTGTGTACTTGCTCACTTAGCCTATGCCTTAAAACGGCTCTGGAAGCCCCCTCTATGCTGATTCAAGTGCATAGGTGAAGAGTACATCCAGCACCTATGTGTACCCTTATAAACACTTTCTAATGGGCAATTTAATACGTAAGTCAATAACTTAACATGGCAACCTAATTGTATGGGAGTGAGAACGTTTTCTTATGCCTGTGAAATTTGCGAATTTTGTTACACAAAATATGCTGCCAATGCTGCCAGTGGGCAATTTCACAATATTTTGTACAGTTTCATTTCTGATTCCGCAAAGGACAAGTCTCAGGAGACAGATTTAAGCAAAAAATGTATTCAGTGAGGCATTTTATTCTCCAGCCAATTCCCTTCAACATATCTCCGATGACTTTTGAACATGGGGTATATGCTCCAATTTAATGTAAACGCAAAAAAGTTAAAATTTAATTGTGCATATTTTGCATGATTTTACTGAAATTAAGAAAAAAAATTATTGTGCACACCCTAAACGGAATAAGGAAAAGGTAAGGGCCAAAAGTGGTTCCATGACGTGACTTTCTCCACAGTGAACCGAATTGGCTTCAAAGTACAAGTTTTTCTAGCAGAAGCCATAGTCTCTGCACACATATCCTTTTGTTTCCTGATAATAATTGCTGGATATCAGCAAACGAGGCATTATTGGTGATCCACTCATTTTTATTAGGTTTCTCCTGCACAGTGTTTGCGCTGTGCTAGTGAAATCTATTGTATTGAATATATTCTTAAAAGGGGCTTACATCCCGCCTTCACATGGGAATTGTTGGTGTGCTTATTACTTTACTTTTCCTTCGTTTCTATTGGTTGAAGCATTCTCCCTTGTGTGTTTCTCTCCTTTCAGTATCCCATGGCCCAAGTACTTATTCTCATATGATCCGCTTTGGTGGCTGGAACTTCTTTTTTATCGATTTATTAAGGCTGCACAGCTTTTACTGTTTGCTGTTTACCTTTAGTTATCTTTTTGTGGCTACATACATTTACAGCGTCTGGCTGCACGCATTTACAGGGTGCTTTTAATTGTTGTTATCTCACCCTGTTACCATGCATTTCTACTGTTGTACCAGGTCCATGTTTTATTTTGTCTATTATTGCCTTCAACACCTTTGAACTGATTATTTTTTTTATTTGACGCATTTTCAAAAATATTGTTGTACCACCGTGCATTTTACGAATTTGTTGGCAGCATGTTTTTGGTTTGTTTTTAACCCTTCTTTTTTTATATTTCGACATTTGTCTATTTTACTCACTTTCAGTTTGAAAGAGGATGAAAGCCGGAATGCTGTCTTCTCCCTCTCTCTGTTTCAGGGCCTCGGACACAGTGCATAGTGGAGCGGACCCTTTCAGGGATACAACAGAAGGTGGCAGCAGCCGGGAGTGGGGAGGCAGGCATCTGGCGCTTGGAGGTTCACACCCTTAGTAGGCAGCCAGCAGGCCCTGACTGATACCACTTCTATCTCCTTGGTTAATAATTATTTACATGTTGTAGGTTATCTCATCCCTGTTTTACGTGTTTTTTGTAGTGTGATTAACACAGATAGGGGTATATTCACAAGAACGTGTGATAACTACCGCAAGAGTAGCATAACGCAACTTTCAACATTGCAGCCTATCACGAGAAAACTAACCTCATGTCAACGAGGAATTCACAACGCGGCAGTAGCATGTGATAGACACCAGAAAACGCGTCAAATGTCTGCGTGAAAATCAATGCCACACCGCAAAAATGCGATACGCGAACATTAAAAAACATGCGATGAGGCCAACCGCGGTACAAAAAGTTGTGAAAAGCAGCACCAGGAATGCAAATCCCACGCATCTGGCGGGACAATGCACCATAACAACCACAGAAAAAACACACCAGAAACAAGCCAAAGCACGTAGCAACATGGATGCACCCTGGTCCAGCGCAGAGGTCAACTCGAACCCCACAATCCCCACAGACCACCAGCAAGGAACAACGGGGTCTGGGAAGGCCAAGAAGAGGGAGAGGAAGACGGGGTGCAGACCGCAGGAAAACAAGACCAGCGTGACGGAGGTGACAGAACACTACTATCATTTGACCCACAATTAGACTAACAAGAATTCAGTCGGAGTGCCGAGGAGGCCAATAGAGGAGGCCAATAGGTGCCAGCATGATGTGACAACCTAAACCAGGCACAAACCTGCTGCCAACAGGAAGGCAGCAACTGCAACAGGAGGTGGCAGTCCAGCACCACAAGAGGAGCTGGAGGAAACCCAGGCCACAGTCATCAGTGTGGAGACGGTGCAAGGAGTAGGGAGTATTGACACAGCCCAGGAGGACCTGACACAACATCAACAGGGAGTGCAATGAACAGAGACTGGGGGGATCGGGGGGAGATGGGCACAATGGCATACATGCACAACAAGGTGTAGCACACTGCACACCCACGATCACCCAAGATCATGTCCCAGATCCTCTTGGCACACTGCAGCACACACACATAGCAAGAACAGCACACCCACATTGACGACAATGTCATAAAGTGCACATAGCCGATACTGCAGAACAGAGGACACAACTGGCTCCGCACATGCACAGAAACATGCCTACTACATCTGACAGAGCCGGAAACCGTGAAATGGAAATCTATGCGTACGACCCCACATCCATCATGTAGTCCAAATGTACACTGTCCCGAAGAAGAATCCAGCACCCCTCAAACATTCACAATGAACATTGCCATACAGTCTGCATGCAAACCAGCACAATGCGCCAACATACATGTCAACACAAAGTCAACATGCATCTCCCCTTCACATTGCGAAGGGGCACACAACACCTTCAGCAGAGCACAGAATACCACACACCTGTGATGCCGGAGGGGACCACCACACCGTTGACACTGACACCCTACAACAGCCCATGGATATCCCACCAGAACCCGGCCAGCTAAGCCAATCAGAGGAGAACACAGGGCCTACAACAGACCACACAGCAGGAAGCACCCGCAAGCACTGCTAGCTCACGACACTTCACCCACCCACACATGGCACCCCAATGCTATGTGTCAGCACGCCAAAAGGAGTTGGCCCAACAGGTGTCGGTGGGGGCTGAACTCATGTAATGCGAACTAGGAAACATACGTAGGTGTCTATCACCCTTCAGGGACCATCCACACCCCACTAAGGAGACCCACACTGCCTTAGAGACACATGCAGATGCACATTCACTGTAGAGAACCATGCCCAAGGGTGCTCAAATAGCAGTCACACACCCATGTTGGCTCTGCATACGATGGCCCTGGAGTGATGACAAAGCTACATGTCCAAGCTCCAACCTGCTGCCTGCGGTGACATGTCTGCATCCAATGTACACAGCACAATGTAATGTCGTTGGACCCAGGGCCCTCATGCATACAACAAGACCACAGGGACACATGCATATATCATGTTGAACTGGCTACGGGCCCCTTTATTGGCAGGGCCACATGTACAGTGACGCCGGTGCTGGATGTGTGTGGGGTGAGTATAAGCCATTCCTCACGGAATGTCTGGTGCTGGCAACCACTTGAAAATTGGACACCAGTGCAATAGAAACAGAAAACACATGCATCACAGTGTCAACTGCTGAGCAACATAGAATGAGCCGGAGAAAGTCCAGAGGACAGCCAATATGCATACAGAAGTGTCCGTGAGTTGCAGTGCACTGGGGTTGGGCCACTAGAGATGAGCGCTCTCATGTGAAGAAAAAGTCTTGGATTGTGTCCCTTCGATATATTTCTGATGCAGACGCAGTGGGGTGTGTTAGACCTGCATTATCTTCCCCATCAACGTCTCAGGGCCCCCAGACTGTTTGAGGTGGCATAGCTGTGCAACCTCTACAGATCACAAAACACAATCGGCAATGGACAATAGCCTGGGTGCACTGAGTCACTGGAGTGCTGAGCAGGGTATCAGGCCGATGATGGCATCAACGACAGGTATGAGCAACTCAGTAAGTCTGTCAGGACCACCATTTCGACTCTGGCAAATGGTGGTTGGAGGTTGTCTTTGCGGTAGTGGCGTGTGCCCCCTGCGGTGATGAGACGTCTGGGCCGTCCTGGACTTGCTTTGGTGTGTGAGCCCTGGGGGGATGCATTTGGGCCCGGAGGCTGCGTACAGAGAAATGGCGTTGATGACCCCAAGGCCAAGGCTTCAGGGGCCAATCAATATCTCAGGAAAAGGGGTCCCTGCCTGGACCAGCACAGGATTAGTGGCCCTAAATACACTACGGCCGCTACAGGCACCCAGCCACGGGACGGTGACTTGCGGTGCAGTCAGATGGGCCATGCGACCTGAGCGGGTCCTGATCAATGTCCGAGGTGTATGTTGCAGTGGGTTGCGGGGGACAGTGGAAGGTGTCCTCCAGGCCATGATATAGAAGGTTTGATTTTATCTCGAAGCAGCAAATTGTGGTGTGGAAATCACAAGCCTCGTTTTCACCACCAATACAGTATCAGCTACATGAGGATGAAAACTAGCCCCTAGTCCATAGTCTCAGACTCCACCAATGTGCGACCAGTGAGTGTCCATAATTGTCGGGGAACAGACTTAGTGGCACCGGGTCTGAGAGGAGATGCAGTCTGTGATGATGCAGCGACACTGATATGAACTCCCCCATTGCTAAAGCAGGACTCTGTGACCTACTGGACCGCAGTGTGGGCCCGAGGCAGCGGTCAGCACGGGCCATTTACAGAGTGTCGCCTGCATAGGTTGGTGGCTCAACCGACCTGCGTAGTTCATGTTCAGTGGCACCACATGTTCGGTCACCTCCGTGACTGTGACCCGGCTTTCGTCCAGACTGAGCTGCATCTTCCTCTTACTTGTCTAGGTGTGACCACAGGTGTGGCCATTTGTGATTCACGACTAGGTGCTGGATGTGAGACCTACTGGCATTGAACAGGGTTTGTGGCACCATGTGCCGCCGGCTGGCATTGAACAGGGTTAGTGGCACCTGTGCCACCGGCTGGGGTTCAACAGGTTTGTGGCACCACGTGTCGCAAGATGCCCATATGGAACTACGCTTCACTGATTGGGGGGATCTGGTATTGTGGCCGCTGGCCAAGATTTGGGGTCACTGCCATTCAGGACCCAGGACACAGTTTCAAAAATGGGACCTACTGGGCCAGCAATGGTCTGAGAGGCTGGCAGGGTTGTGGGCCTCGGGCTTGGAGCTTACACCGGCATGTGGTGGACCCTCCTTGACACACGCCGGTGTCGACAGGTGATCATTGTGGCCTGGCTGCACAGGGGCGGGCCTGACATGTTTTTTGACCAGCGGGCTGGGGTATGGCAGGCGCACAGGATCGCAGGTGACACCGCTCATGAGGACGGCGTCGGCCTCGTAGAGGGGTGGGAGGCGCTGCCCTGGCAGACGTTGGGCTTTCTGGAAGAGGACCACACCCAGGGCTACATGCTTTTTATTCACACTCCTAAGCTGGCCTGATGTACACTGGGTCATCCCACTCTGCTCACGCTTATGGGGGCGTAACAGGCAACATTTCCTACGAGGACCCCCACTGGCTGGGGTGACATGGTTGCATCCACTGTACACTACACCTCTGGTTTATTTTGCCATGGATATGGGTGTGTTCTGCATACTGCAGTGTGTCCAGCACATCGCCGCCACTCTTGTCATTGTGTGCTTACCCAATCATGGTTCTACTGCATCCTTCACACATGCCTTGTTGCCACCTCTCCCCACATTTGGCTATTGTGTGGCTGAGGTACCATGCCATTGATGGCTCATGTTCACGGCTTGCCCAGGTTACCATTGTAAGTTGTTCTGTTGTGTCTGGTGGGTGGGCATGTTGGTTGTGATTTTGTGATGTGTGCATTGCCAGAGTTTTGGATTACATGGTTGTGGAGTTGAGGTGAGTGGGGTGTTAATTTGGAACTTGCCAAGGGGCTGTGCATTTAGCTTGGTGCCATCCTGAGAATGCTGGTTTCTGATGGACTGTCGGAGGAAGAAGGGATCATGCACACTGGCTGTGTATGTGGAGGCGACATTGGTGAAGGTCCCACAGTGTTCTGATGTTGCCTGCACATTGATGTGTGATGTGTGCTTCCTGGTGCAGTGATTGTGTGCTGTGTCACGAGGGGGCACAGGTAGGACATGTGTGCTGTGGATTGCCCCAACACGTGCATGCATCCGGCTATAGCGTATGGTCCTTGCTTGGTCTCCAGCGGTTCCTGTGCATTGTGTTGGATATATGGGGACTGGGGTGCCAGGGTGATGTACAGGACAGGTGTGGGGGACTTGGATGTGGCTGGCTGTGAGACTCCTCTGACTCTGGCTGTTGTTGGTTGGGGTGTGCCAGGGGCCAACAGGTGCAGCACAGCCAGCAGCTTGGTGTGGGGCGGGATGTTGGTTTTCTGCTGTGTTGGTGCCGTAGGTCTGTTAGACGATGATGGTCAGGATGCGTAGGATGGTTGTCCCTTTCAGCCTGTAGTGGACAGTGACATTGTCAGATGTTGGGTCTGTGAGGCAGGTGCATTTCCTGGGGGGCCGTTGTCTTTGTCTGCACTGCCTTTGTGGTAGTCCGAGGGAGGTTTGCCGGGTGGGTGTTGTGGCCCTCTTGGGTGTCCGGGCTGCATGATCAGTGGCTCCATGGCATCTGTTGCCCTTCCAATGATACTCTGAGCTGTGCTTACTTTTGTGGTGCAGGCTGTGGTCCGACTTTACACCAGGTCAGGGAAGGTGCCTTATCGCATGTTTTGTGTTCTTATCGCCGATCTGGCTGGTCGTTGGGAATGTTGAGGTGTTGTGTTGTCACGGATTTTGCACGGGAACCCCTACTTGAAAAACTGGTGCTGTGGGCTGTTATCACCAGCTAGAGAATGGGGGGGTAAATTTATCACAACTTTGGCTGCGATAAAGTGCCGTTAATTTGGCGATAGCTCCTTGTGACTATGCCCCTTAATATTTTTAAGGATCAGCTAACACATCAGCTCGAAGAGCTGATCCAGTTGCGGCTCTGTCTCCCCCTGTTAATTTGTTACCCTGGCCTACCCATCCCTACATATCTGTACTGTAAAGTAAACAAATATTTTAAAGCTCTTGCCACTTTCATAAATTATGAGCTTTCTGGGCAATAACATATGCACTCTTGTTTTATCTGTGCCTGCGTTTGGCCCACTTTATGCATTACATTTAAAGTGACCCAGCACTAAGATTGTGCTGTTATTATATAAGCTCCTCTCTCCAATAAAGATTTGTACAGTGGCTGCCTGGTGGGGCGGGGGGAAAGTGACAAACGACAGGATAGTGAATGTAAAATAAATCTATACTGCTATAATAAAGGAAGAACTTTGCACATTTGAGGTGGGTAAACTCGGGAACCACAGCGCCAATCCACACACCCGATACATCATTGTAATCGTCAGGGTGTGCAGAGGGACATAGGCTATATAAATAAAAAAATATACGTTATTTAAAAAATTGACGATAAAAAAAGTAGTCCCTTGCAAGTATCGCCGGCTGCGACCTGCGTGGTGACATCAGGAGCGCGGGGAGGAGCGGCGTGCAGGAGCGGAAGAGGAGCGGCAGACATGGCGCGGGGGAGGAGCAGTGACGAACGGCGGAATGGCGGTGAGGACCGGCGGACAGGCGGGAGGAGCGGTAAGCGGCGAGGAGCGGCGGAGCGGTGAAATGAGGAGCGCGGGGGAGGAGCGGCGGCTGAGGTAAGGCTCCAGGCAGGCGGGGGTCGGGGCAGGCGGGGGACGGGGCGGGCAGGGGCCCGAGCTGCTTGACAATGTCAGGGCGGGCGGGGGGCCGGGCTGCTGCACAATGTCGGGGGGCGGGCGGGGGTCTGGGAAGCCTGATTGCTCGCGGGGGACGGGGCAGGCAGGGGCCCGAGCTGCTTGACAATATCAGGGCGGGGGGCCGGGCTGCTGGACAATGTCGGGGTGGGCGGGGGTCCGGGAAGCCTGATTGCTCCCGGACAAGGTCGGGACGGGCTGCTAGTAATTAAATAAAACCACTTACCTTGCGCTTGCCCCATCGCTATGTCGGTGATGGGGCGAGTGCAAAGTAAGTGGTTTTATTTAATTATTTATTTTACATTCCCTATCCCGTTGTTTGTCACTTTCAAACCCCCCTTGTCCCGACCCACACTGCCCCACTTCCCCACCGTGCTTACCTGCACCGGCTGCCCCGGGTTTTGTAGCTCACACATGGTGCAACTGCACTCTACTCTGCAACACTGATCTCTACATAATTGCTTTCTACACCACTCTGCTCTATGCCAATGCACTGTATGTCTCTCTAAACCACTGCACTTTATGACACTTTATTCTGTAACACTGCACTCTCCGCCACTGAACTATACACCACTTTACACTGCACTACTGCACTCTATGCCAATATACTCTAATCTGCACCACTCAACAACACTGCACTCGACCCCACTCTACTCTGCACCACTCTGCACCATGCACTCTATGTCAACCTACGTTAGTCTATGCCACTGCACTTTACGCTACTCTTCCATACTATACGTCAATACACTTTACATCAAACATTGTATTCTACTCCACGCCACTCTGCTGTATGCCACTACACTCTACTCTACACCACACTACTCCATTGCACTTTGGGCCACTGTACTCAATGCCACTGCACTGTACGGCACACTACTCTGCACCACAAAAAAACTGCTTATTATTAATCACAAAATGCGCAACCTACTGCATTTACCAATGCTTATCTAATATGCTTGCCTTCTGTTTTCTCCCTTTTTGGTACACAGATAACGTGTTATCAACGCATTGAAGCAGACTTGGAGTTTTGGCTTGTACAAATTAATCACATTTCATGCCTCTAAATTCCTAATATACGCACAACAGAAATCAGTTTATATTATTGTAATTTGCTTGTGAACACATTTGAATTTTAAATTATAGACCAATAAGAAAAAAAGGGCAGCTTTAGCCCCAAGATATTTTCATCTGCCTAACATGCAAACATGCTAATTAACTGCACACATATTGCTTTATGATATTGAGCATTTTCAAACACTTTAATCTCAAATTATGGAATGCAACATGTAATTACCTAAAGTAGCAGCGGAATACCTTTGCACAAACGTATTGCAAGGAGCTATTTTTCATGCATACAATGAAGAGTAAATCTGCTAGCAATGTAAATGAGCAATGATGTGCATTGATGGAGCATCGGAAATCAGCACAGTTTGTCTTCTGTTCCGTTCAGCTTTTTTCCTTTGCTGTATTAAGATTTAACTACATTTTAATGACAAATTTAGAATCAATAATGCCCCTCTGAATAGATCTGTTCTATGCCTATCAAAGGATCTGTAGTTTAAGGCATGAAACAACTCCTGCCTTCCAGGGGACGTATTACACAAACACCATGGGGGTGCAACGGGTGCTTTCGCCCCGGGGGCATTTTGGTAATACAGGAGGGGCCGCAGATGTGGCCCATTTTCTAATGCAGATAGCTCTTTTGCACATACAGCACCAGCGCTATCATTAGAGGGCATTCCCTCATTTGAGTGGGGGCGTGGCCCCATCCAAATGAGGGAATCCCTTTCTCCTGCCCCTTCCCCGTATTACACACATGGGTGCAGAGACAAACATGTCTTTATAAGGTGCACAGAAATTATGCCACAAAAAGGGGCACACTTTTAGTGTGCCTTCTAAATGCAGCCCTCTGAAGGGATGAAAGAGGGATCCCCTGACATCCCCATAAAGGCGGGTATCTCTAATCTCTTTCAAAACTGCAGGTGGATTGCCAACTTCACATAGTAACACGGAGCAGCTTTTAAACAGCTGCTCTACATTTCTCTTGAATGTGCTGCCCGGGGTGCATTGTGAGTTCGCAGATGCCCCGGGGTCATTGCTTTCTTCCTGACAGGGCGCACTGTCCATGGTTGCACCAGGGCCGGACTGGCACCGGGCACCGGGCAATCCCCCGGTGCACCGCTCTTGGAAAGTGCGCCCTTTCTGTAATACAGGCCATGTCTCTCTCTAGTCTTTCATGAGTTGCTTCTGAAAGAATCAAGTCATCCCAGTCGTATGATGCCAATTTGCCACTGCTGGCATTTACATTCTTAAAGAGTGCAACATGCATCATCAGGCTCAAAGAATCCGTGACACCACTTCCTGGGATGTCAACAGAATAAAAGTTCATTGAATGTCACTTCCTGTAATGTTATCAAGTGGTCAAAGGGCGGACAATGCCTATTTCACTACTGTTGGCATTTATATTTCTAGAGAGTGCAACATACATCACCAGGTTCTAAGATTCTGTGACACCACTTCATGGAATGTCAGCAAAATCATAATACATTGAATGTAATTTCCTGTGATGTTATCTGGGGGTCAAAGTACGTATTATGCCACTTCGGCTACTGTTGGCAGGTATATTTCTAAAGAGTGCAA
Organism: Lissotriton vulgaris; assembly: GCF_964263255.1. Lineage (NCBI taxonomy): Eukaryota > Metazoa > Chordata > Amphibia > Caudata > Salamandridae > Lissotriton > Lissotriton vulgaris. The sequence continues at coordinate 782,030,236 of NC_141696.1, read as the reverse complement.
CACCCATGCCTTTTCTCTATTAGATTATACAGCATATTGAGCAATTTAAACCTGCAATGACAAATTCGCCAAAGTACTACTTGAGGTAATGATGAAATTAGCAATAACTATGCACTGGTAATATTTTTCGCCTTAGAACTTTATTATGCTGGAAACCTTAGCCTCTCCTCTCCTTCCATCTTATTCCTGCTCATTCATTCTGTCTCATTCATTTGCTCCCTATGTTCGCCCTCCTTTCACCCTTACACGCAGATGTACAGAGTTGCTACGCAAGGTAATACAGCAACCAAAGTTTCAGTGTCATATCTACTAAGATATGGTGTTGTCCTGTTCCCACTGCACACAATCAGGCTGCATAGAACCACTATGGTGATCAGAGGAGGGACGAGGAAAAAGTGTCCATTTTATTTCCCCAAACAATATCAGCGTTAATCAAAGTGAAAGATGGACACTTGTAACAGATCCAGACCATTGGTTGGAAAAACTATGGTACCCTCAAAAACCCAATGTGAATTGGTGTAGCGGTATATATCGTTCCTCCGCCCCTACATTGTGGTTCGTTGGCAGTTATCATTGGGTACCATAGGTAGTGTGGGTGCCTGCCTCAACCTGAGGCTCCTCTGGTCTGGATTGCAGTGGCCAGAGAAAAAAATATATGGTGGTGCAAAGGGAAAAAGTAAAAAATAAGATCTGCACTTTTAGGTATTTTAATGAAATAGTGTGGATCTTATGTTAAAAACAGTGGGTACTTATTCAGGATCGAGTTATGAGATCCTCAAGTATTCGAATTACAAGGGTGTCGACATGTTTCAGCCCCCTCTGGCTCAAAGGAGTCTACGGGGCTTTCGTCAGGACAAAAATGACAAACAAACAGAGAAATTCTACTCACACTTCGTTTGTGGAGTTCAAAGGATAATGAGGGTCAAATTAAACCACTCGAATTTTCGCGAGCCTGTGAACGAAATTATAAACAGACATATTGTGCAAAGTTATGAAACAATTCTGTCATAAAACTTGAATGAGAAAGGCACACTAGTGAGCAAAAGTCTTAACTAGTAACACAGAGGCGTATTTTTCGCTAGACAAATAAACATTTCTAAACAGTAGGAGCGTTCCCTGGTAGGATAGAGGAGAGAGGGGTAGGCGAGGGCGTGCATATGAGCTGTAAAGATGTGTGTTACAGCGCCAATCATAGCTTAATGGAGTCGCATTTAATATAGTGGGATATCACATATGCGAGTTACAGAGTCTATCCCTACTATGAATTCCAATATTTAGAATGCAGCGAAGCTGTTAGCATTCTTAATGTGAAGCGTTCTGCACTTTAGATGTGTGTTATCAGTTTGTCAAAATGCAGTAAGATCACTCTCTCAAAACAAGCATACAAGGAGAGACACTTACCCCCTATATGGGAGATTTGAGCTTGCGTCGGGGAGATTCAGAGCTGTGAGGGACATTTAGGAAAAGGGTCAGATATCTCTTACCTTCAAATGGAAGGAGTCGGCAATTCGAGCGAGATGCGCGCTGCGCCATTACCCGCGTGTGTGCTTCCCTTCGCCGCTTGTGCTGACTCTGCCCCCGGATGTCGGAAGGGCGTCCGGGGGAGGGATTAAGACCGCGTTTTTTCTTTTTTTCTTTACAAAAACTTTATTAGGCTGTAGCGTTGGGAGCCTTGCCGGTGGGATCAATGATAATACATCCAGCTTTATTGAGTCGCTGTATAAAGAGCCAGCCTGACAGATTCTGGCATATATACACCAGCACAGTCTACGGGCCTCTAGATAAAAAAGAATCAAGGCATCATTGGATAAACGGTCTTACTCTAGTGAACAGCACTACTTGGAGAAAGGACATTCCTGTGACGACATAAGATGGACTGTCATTGAAATGATATCTGAAAAAACCCACAATACAGAAAAAATCCTGTATGAAAAAGAACAACGGTGGGTGGACCGTCTGAAGACCAACACCACCGGGATGAATGATAATGTCCCCTGGCACCACTTTGCTGTTCACTAGAGTAAGACCGTTTATCCAATGATGCCTTGATTCTTTTTTATCTAGAGGCCCGTAGACTGTGCTGGTGTATATATGCCAGAATCTGTCAGGCTGGCTCTTTATACAGCGACTCAATAAAGCTGGATGTATTATCATTGATCCCACCGGCAAGGCTCCCAACGCTACAGCCTAATAAAGTTTTTGTAAAGAAAAAAAGAAAAAACGCGGTCTTAATCCCTCCCCCGGACGCCCTTCCGACATCCGGGGGCAGAGTCAGCACAAGCGGCGAAGGGAAGCACACACGCGGGTAATGGCGCAGCGCGCATCTCGCTCGAATTGCCGACTCCTTCCATTTGAAGGTAAGAGATATCTGACCCTTTTCCTAAATGTCCCTCACAGCTCTGAATCTCCCCGACGCAAGCTCAAATCTCCCATATAGGGGGTAAGTGTCTCTCCTTGTATGCTTGTTTTGAGAGAGTGATCTTACTGCATTTTGACAAACTGATAACACACATCTAAAGTGCAGAACGCTTCACATTAAGAATGCTAACAGCTTCGCTGCATTCTAAATATTGGAATTCATAGTAGGGATAGACTCTGTAACTCGCATATGTGATATCCCACTATATTAAATGCGACTCCATTAAGCTATGATTGGCGCTGTAACACACATCTTTACAGCTCATATGCACGCCCTCGCCTACCCCTCTCTCCTCTATCCTACCAGGGAACGCTCCTACTGTTTAGAAATGTTTATTTGTCTAGCGAAAAATACGCCTCTGTGTTACTAGTTAAGACTTTTGCTCACTAGTGTGCCTTTCTCATTCAAGTTTTATGACAGAATTGTTTCATAACTTTGCACAATATGTCTGTTTATAATTTCGTTCACAGGCTCGCGAAAATTCGAGTGGTTTAATTTGACCCTCATTATCCTTTGAACTCCACAAACGAAGTGTGAGTAGAATTTCTCTGTTTGTTTGTCATTTTTGTCCTGACGAAAGCCCCGTAGACTCCTTTGAGCCAGAGGGGGCTGAAACATGTCGACACCCTTGTAATTCGAATACTTGAGGATCTCATAACTCGATCCTGAATAAGTACCCACTGTTTTTAACATAAGATCCACACTATTTCATTAAAATACCTAAAAGTGCAGATCTTATTTTTTACTTTTTCCCTTTGCACCACCATATATTTTTTTCTCTGGCCACTGCAATCCAGACCAGAGGAGCCTCAGGTTGAGGCAGGCACCCACACTACCTATGGTACCCAATGATAACTGCCAACGAACCACAATGTAGGGGCGGAGGAACGATATATACCGCTACACCAATTCACATTGGGTTTTTGAGGGTACCATAGTTTTTCCAACCAATGGTCTGGATCTGTTACAAGTGTCCATCTTTCACTTTGATTAACGCTGCATAGAACCACCTCTACTTTTGCATTTTAGGCAGGGGCATAACACAGGCCCCCGCAGCCACCATGGTGCGGGGCGCCCCCGCGCCCCAGGGGCCCCTACGCGTCTGCGCTGCCAGCAAACACTTTGGGGCAGATTTATGAAGGCCTTGCGCCGCCGGTGCGTCATTTTTAACATGGGAAAAAGTGACACACCGGCGGCGCAAGTCCTTCATAAATCTGCCCCAATATTCTGTCATGCGCATATGCGCCACTTTGCGCGGTGGCGGCGCAAGTTGAGGCGGCTGAGAGGGACCGTGCAGCTCAGGCAAGTCAGGAAGGTAAACAAGCGTTCAGGCAGAAAATGCGACCGGGCGAACGAGGACGAGTAATTAAACTCCCCAGGACATGCAAAAAACTCTATTATTAACAAAAGGAATTTAATCAATGTTTCTTTTAACAAGAGAGCTTTAATGGGATGCCTGCCGCTGGCCGCGCGACGCGAAGGGGAGATAACGCGAGACAGCGTCTTAGTGCCACATGCCGCGCGAGCAGAACATTAGCGCGCTGGCCCGGGAGCCGCCCCTTTCCAAACGGCCAATAAGTGGCGAGACTGTGCGAGCGGGAGGCGGACTCACGGGACCTATAATTAGCAGAGCAAGCATTGCTCGGTCTTTTCCTGCCGCGTTTCCTGGGCTGCTCTGCGCTGTTTGTTGTTCCGTGTGGGTCTAGCGTCGGGCATTCCCTCGTCGGGTTTTGCGGTGAGTGTTGGTCCGAGGGTCTTGTGAGCAGCTTGCGGGGGCTGCGTTGGTGGCACGGAGCGGGATACCATACGGTGAGCGCGGCAGTCACCAACTCCAGCTAAGGCTTTCATGTCTTGCGAGCAGTTATTTAGCGGTGCATGTTAAGCCTTTGCATGGCCTACTTTCTAGTCGTCAGGGGGTTCTAGCTTGGGGCTTTCCCAATAACTCTGGTAACTGGAAAGAAAAACAGGAAAAGCATGGGGACGCACACTTCAGTACACGTATTTGGTTGTGTGTCGTGGGTGTGACGGTGTGAGGAAAAGATTGCATCAGGCACGGCGGGGAATTTCTCGAGACTGGATGTGGGTAGAGAACCCCCTTTATCAAGTAGTCTCTCACTTGGGAAGGTTGAGGTTGTAGTTGCTCCGATCTCCCTTGCACAGGCTGACCCCCTCCCTTTGCTCTCTGTCCGACATGGGCCCCGAGCGGGGCGTTCGCCATCGCTTGCGCGGGCCGGGTTGTGTATGAGGTTTTTACTCTGGAACCGCTGGTGAGCTCGTTTCCTCCCCAAAAGCCCGCCGCCCCTCCCCCTTGGTCGCCATGTGCGAGTCTGGACCTATGCCCACGCGGAAAAGGGGCGTTCTGTGAGTAGCGTGTGAAGCTGCTGGGAGGAAAAGGGTGCATGCGAAGGTATGGGTCCGTGAGAGCGCTAGGGGCATTGTTTACAGGTTTCTATTGTCTTTGCACTAAGTATCGAGCATGCGGGGTATATCATCGATATTCTGTTCTTGCCATTGATCATGTTACATGTCGCCTTTTGAAAGCGTTGATCATGGGGTTACGGGGTCGGTGACCGGGCCACGTGGCTATAGGACCCTACATGACTGCTGTAATTAAATTGTTCCCGCTGTAATGGTTTGGCGTAAAGTTCTGGCACCCTGCAGAAAAGTATCATAGTATATTTGTGCTCCTTCCTCCCATGAGTCCCCCTCGCAGCTGCCATTGTAGGAGGCTATGCCTCTGGCGCAATTTTTTATGATGGCGCAGAACACCCGCCTCGGCCGCGTCCATTAATCCCAGGGACGATGGCTTTGTTCTCGAATACACGGGCAAACCACAGAGCATGGCGGGTAGCACTTAGGGCAGCAATCTTTTGTAGCCGCCCTCGAGAGAAAACATTGGCTGATCGAGCGGGGAACCCTAATTCCACTGTAAGTTGCTAAGAATTCCAAGTGTCGGGGACCCCACAGTACGCAACCAGTCTGTTTTCCTGTTAGAAATGTTTTTCTAATAGCAGCAATAAAGTTATTGGTTACCTTAGCCATAAGCTTCACAGCATCATTCGGTTGTATTTCTTATCTTTTGCAAGGCGGTCTTCATTTATTAAAAGTTCATGAAACATGCCTGTGGTTCGGTCGGACAGGCATGTTTCCGCATACAGCATTTGTCTCGCTTTGTTTTGTGCGCACGAGTCTGACTGCCACTTGGCTGGGGATGGCTGTGCACGTCGCATGGCTATTTGCGCGCCTTATTTCGGGAATTTTCGCCGTGGAAGCTACAGGGCAGCTGCGGCCTTTGTTCCCGTGTCTGGGTGTCGCCGTTGGGCAGCGAACGTGGTCGGCGGTCTGAGCTTGCTGGCATGCTTTCTTGGCGCTAGCCGCTGGAGGATCCTGTCTTTCTCGGGTCGGAATGTGCTGCATGCGTGGAGGTGGTTTTGCATCGGTTGAATGTTTGTAGTTGATTCAAGGCGACGGCATGCTATCTTGGCCAAAATTGATAACACATATAGTTGCTGGAAGTTAATAACCTAACACATGGTGAGAGTGAGATACATTGTGGTGCTCGGATGTTTGCTTTTTTCAGTAGGGTAGGAGTTGCAGAGTACATTTACGTTATGAAGTGGTGACCCTTCCCTCTATCATATTAAAACCAGGCTAACATTGAGCCATGTTCCCGATACAGAGGGGAAGTAGACATGCGTCCTGTCCTTCATTTTGGAAAGCTCCAATTTTTGAGAAATGGTTTTGTCTGTTTAATAAGACCGTATCAGCCAGTGCTCGCATGCCGTTTAAAGAAACTTAATTGACAACACATAGTGCTGAATTCACGGGGATATCGCGGGAAGTTAATAACCTAACACATGGGGAGAGTGAGTTACATTGCGGTGCGCCGTTGGACAGTTATTCGGTAAAAAACAGCAATGCGAGTTTGGAATTCGTTGGTTGCAGAAATTTTAGTCTCAAAAATGATTAAACTGAACAGTTCAATAACGAATCCAGGGGGAAATGCAGGCTATCTATTCTGTGGCACATCTGAAGCAAACGCTTGTTAATTATGATGATGAGTTATCCAAGGCAGCACGCCCCATAGGCTTATTCAGAAATTGCCCGGGTGTTTTCTCTAAAGGATATTGTATTTTAGGAGTTGAAGTGCTTATCAATCCGCATGCCACGAACTGCAGATGCACCAGCAAGTGCTTGCAGCGTGTGTACGACGCCCATAGCAACCGAGGCTTGCAAGGGCCAGTGGTTTTTTTAAAAGAAGGGAGCGCATATTGTTCTTGATTAGCTTTTAATAAGATGCGTGATGCAAATAGTTTGTTCATATGCTGCGCAGCAGGCTGTCAGGCCATGACTTAAAATGCACCCACGCGCTGCCTGACACGGTCATGTGATTCATCCGAAGAGTGTTATGGAAGTAAACGAGGCTTGTTGCAAGAATCACGTGGGATGTTGCTCCCTCACCTGCCTTCGTTAACTTAATCTCAAATAGACGAGGCATGAGGCAATAGGATATTGCTCCCTGAGCTCTCTTCGTTAACTAACTAAGTATACCAATTAGCTGGGAAGTTAGCCTTCTAGTGTTTAGGATTCTCTAGTACAGTACCTCGGCCCAGGGAACCATGTGCTGCCTCGCACCTTCACGCGTTTACATAGGATTTGTGAAACTGCTTGTATTACGCAACATTTGGTTTTGACAATGTTTTATAGTTTCAAGTTGATAGATCACAGCATTTGTAACGCATCTCTTGGTACTGACTAATAGAGCGACATATTAAAGGTAGCGTAACATTATCGATAAAGCGCGAAGGTCTCAATGCGCTTTATTTGGACATGGACACATTTATTTTGTTAGTCACAGGAGATTAGGTGATTTGTCCAGAATAGCAGGAGGTTGGCGTCCCTGCAGAGACTCGGACTCGGGTCAACCGATCGGGCCGCTACACTACATTCATATAGATAATTTTGTTACTCCGAATGTATAATGAAGAGGACACGGTTGTTTCATCTTTTCCACATTGTGAAGCGCACGGTCGGCAGTGGGGTCTCTGGGCGCTGGGGGCCGTCGGGGAGATTGGGCGGGCTGTCGCCCGGAGTCACGGGGTGCTGGGCTGACCTGCCCCCGGGGATCGAACCGTGTGTGACTTTTCGTATATTTCTATACTCGTTTTAAGCAACGCATTGGCATTGCATGTATGTACAAGATGCAAGTGTATCAACAACAAATACAATGAATGTGTAATGTTTTGTTTTCAATGGGATGAAAAAAGTCTTCTCATATTTAGAAAATAATGCTTGACGCGTTTTTGAGACGGCAGCACTTGCATTCAAGTGGCCATTAAGTTTCAAGCGTATTCGTGTTCTTTTATTGACGCCGAAGTCCTTCCCTGCCGGACATTGTGAAAACTGAGCAATCTGGGCTTCTTCTTTAAGCCTCGTCTCACTTTTTGCAAAGCTTTTTGCTGCAGAACCTTGCCCTACAGAATAATCATTATCTGCGATGCAAACACCAATGTTTCCATAAGAAACCCATGTCCACTACTGAAAATACTGAGCAAATTCTGAACTATTTGTCCATTTGATTATTATGTCTTTGTGCTAAATGCGGCCGGGCTTGATTGTCTCATACGTAACCAAACACGTGCCTTCCTTCTCCAGCCATAGAGGGTTTATTGTTTTGTGCGCAGACTCAGTAGACCCAGGGCTGAAATAATTTTCCTTAATGGACTATATAGATTTTGTGATCTTTGGTCTTAAACCCTTAGTGAGTCAAATGTCTTTAGTGGCAAATCTGGGAGTACTGAGATATGGTTTACATTCGTGATACATGCAAACATCTTGGTGCATTGGCTGAAAGTTGATGCCAGAGTTGCTTTTCAGCTTAACATACTTTAGTCAGTTTCTCCCACATGTGAGATGTTGAGGTGGCTGATCCATCTTCATGCCTTATTTACAAAGGTTGTTTTGATCCTGATCTGATATTTACTTTAGCATTAAAGTGCATGTTTAGTTTCCCCACATTGGGAATGCAGAGGGAGCTGAGAATGGCTGTTTCCTTAAAGAAACTGTTAGGATCACATAAATGTGAGGTGCTGAGGTGGCTAAGAATTACTCAGGTCTAAAATACTCGTGTAGGATTCTCAGCCATGTCTTCTAGGGTATGTAAAGATTTGGGCCAGAAAACTGCTTGTACAAATAAAAATACTCCTGCCGGCCCACTCTTTCAATATTGTGAGGTCGTAGTGCAGTGGAAAGGCATTCCTGTAGATGGCAATAACCGGAGTGGCAGCATTATCTTTGGCCCACACACACAGAGTGGTCTTGTTAGCATTTACTCTAAGAGCCTCATAGGGAGTCTGGTGGGCCTCGAACTGCCAGACTCGTGGTGGGGCTTTGATGGAGAGGCCTGGAGTTGAGGCAAAGTTTTCAGTCAAACAGTCATCCACCCAGCCACTAGACAGCGTTTACCCCTGACATTAGACTTTTGCTTGGTTCCTTTCAAAACGGAAAGTAGTACACTAAGTTCAACATAGTCAATTTTCAAGATACACACATCACAGAATTAATCAATCGGAGACTATGCAAGATGCTTATGGGGAATACAAACTTACTAGATTCAGTCTCACAGGTGGCGACAGCATGTAAGAGGGTCCATATTTGTATATCAGAACAACATTCAATAAAGTGCATCCGCGTTGTTTAAAAAAAAAAAAATATATATATATATAAAGTTAAACCTAAGACTCAAACCATTCCAGGTAAACCCAGTGATACAGCCTTCATCGGTATGATGGAGAGTGAGATATGAAACTTCCCTTCCAATAAAATCTATCTGTGGTGAAGTGCAACTATGCGAAGGAACTTCAAGCAAGAAAACTTAATAGATCTGGTGGGTAGGACACGTGGAAAAATATTTTAAAGGGGGATTAATCCTGCAAGCATAAATCCAAATATGCCCAACTCACACATGTAATCCTAAAAGGCACTGCAGTAGGCGGTAAACCACATCACTGTAGGATTATCCATTTCGGATGTTTTGACATATTAATGCAGTATCATTCAACTAAACGTGCAGCATCCTGAAATAGCACTCTATCCTTAAAGTGTATTTTGCCCTTATTTTAGGCCTGGTCCAATGCCACTGAAAGCATCACAGCATCCACCAGGTAACCATTATGACGCAAAGGTGTCTTCATGTTTAAAGCGAAGTGTATATGACAATTCAGGCTAGCTTATGTGTCTCCTTACTGACTACGTCACACATCTGCTGTAGTTTTAATTCAACAGTTCCATCGTTAGGTCGGAGCGAGTTTATGTACACATTGAGAATGCATCCATTTATAGGAGCGAGCTCTGGTGGTACATACATGGCTGAGGGTGCGGTAGGTGACATGGAGCGCACAGTGATTGGATTGATACGTTATGTAACAGATTATTAGCTAATATATCTGGTTGTACTAGCAGTGCACAGACAGGCTCAAACAAATTTGGAATTATGGCAGATTAAAACTGTCGTTTAGGGGCGCCAGTCGAAACGGCCCATGAACTTGTCTTCGTCAAGGAAGCAATACATGCCCGACAAGGCAAATATCACTGGTTTGCCATTATCAGCAGATACAATATGCTAATAGTCACCTGCCGATCCCCGTATAATATGTCCGGACACAAACAACTAACGGCCAAGGAATCTCTAAGAGGTTTGGCTTTTGTAACTAAGGGCGTGTCCTAAGAACCGTTCCGAGAAATCGCCATAGTGGTGTGGTGAAGGGTACTTTGATAGAGGGGCACCTAAAGGCTTAGTAAAGGAGGAGAGACTACATCACTCACCCAAAAGGCAATGGTCACTATCAGGCTAAGCACCTGAATAATGGGTTTAAATTAAAGGGTTACAACGGCAATGGTGGGTTCAAGGTGAAGGGTGCCTCTGTAATGATCCCGGATGTGATGTGCGGGATAAGTAACACCACTAGGTAGACAAATACGTGAGTTAGCTAACAGTGCTTTACAGAAGGGAACAGTGACAAGGGGCAGGTTACAAGAGAAACAAGTACAATCGGAGGCGAAATACCGTGGCAAATGTTCCACAGGGACTTAAGAGAGGCTTCCCTGATGGCGCCCTAATTACACGTGCCGCACCACCTGCGGGCTATAAAATTGTTGCCTTGTAAGATGCTCTTAGGTTGGGTACACTTGTCTGGACTAGGGGCGAACATATCCCTCCTGGGTTTACAAGTGGTACGAAACAGCGAGGTTAAGTAGCTAGGTGGGTGGGGGGGCTCTGTCATCGACGGGGGCCTCCTCCAGAGCTGTGGCGGAGTACAGGGCGATCTGGAAGCAGATGGACAGTAAGGGTACCTCTGCGGCAGAAGGATACAGTCAATACCTCTGCCTGGCACAGTAGGGGTGCCTGAGCCAAGAACCTGGAGCCGAGGGGGTTCCAGGAAACAGCGTCGGCGCCCCGTTAGTCCTTCGGGCGGTCGGGGGGCCTGAACCGACCGGGGGTGTGCCTAATCGCTCCGCCCTGACAGGGGGGGCGGGAGTAGACCGAAATAAAGTATTAACGTATTGCACCGTCAAGAGCATCGACTTACCGTGCAAGATGGCTAATTAGGCATGCGGGTCAGCGAGGGGCTGCCGCATTGGATCACCTGTAAGATGACCCACCTTATCTGCTACTTGTTATGCAAATAAACCTGCACCACCGTTTTCCACATTTATGTCTCATGAGTCTCCTTGGTATGAAAGTTGTATGGGGCTCAAGGTGGAGCGAGCGCTGGCGGTGTGGGCACTATGCCGCTGGCCGCGCGACGCGAAGGGGAGATAACGCGAGACAGCGTCTTAGTGCCACATGCCGCGCGAGCAGAACATTAGCGCGCTGGCCCGGGAGCCGCCCCTTTCCAAACGGCCAATAAGTGGCGAGACTGTGCGAGCGGGAGGCGGACTCACGGGACCTATAATTAGCAGAGCAAGCATTGCTCGGTCTTTTCCTGCCGCGTTTCCTGGGCTGCTCTGCGCTGTTCCCACCCTGGCCCTGACCCAGCAGCAGAGCGGCAGGCGAATTGTGAACAACTAATGGTCTGTTTTGTGTTGCAGGCGGAGTCACAGGGCGATCTGGAAGCAGATGGACAGTAAGGGTACCTCTGCGGCAGAAGGATACAGTCAATACCTCTGCCTGGCACAGTAGGGGTGCCTGAGCCAAGAACCTGGAGCCGAGGGGGTTCCAGGAAACAGCGTCGGCGCCCCGTTAGTCCTTCGGGCGGTCGGGGGGCCTGAACCGACCGGGGGTGTGCCTAATCGCTCTGCCCTGACAGGGGGGGTGGGAGTAGACCGAAATAAAGTATTAACGTATTGCACCGTCAAGAGCATCGACTTACCGTGCAAGATGGCTAATTAGGCATGCGGGTCAGCGAGGGGCTGCCGCATTGGATCGCCTGTAAGATGACCCACCTTATCTGCTACTTGTTATGCAAATAAACCTGCACCACCGTTTTCCACATTTATGTCTCATGAGTCTCCTTGGTATGAAAGTTGTATGGGGCTCAAGGTGGAGCGAGCGCTGGCGGTGTGGGCACTATTGTCCTGGTCTCCGCCTTAGCGTGCCAGGTCGGGTATCAAACGCAGGGCTGGGAGGCGCCTCGGTCCCCGTTGCAGCTGCTTCACGAGAAGACGTCAGTTCTTTAGCCGAAAGCTCGTCCAAGCATTTCTCCAAATGGTAACCTTGACAAATTCCCTTTTGTGGGAGTGGGACATGTGAACACAATCTCCAAGCTCACCTCTCTCCTTAATTTTCGCATGCAAAATTTGCCAGTGAGCCATGCCACGTCAGAAACGCCGGTGGGCCAGTATCAATGACAAATGCTGGGCCAGTATCAATGACAAATGCTGGGCCAGTATCAATGACAAATGCTTTCCCGGGTGCGGAAACTGGAGGCCCAAAACTCATTTCAGGGGCCAACTTCATTTTGACTTCATTTTGGTTCATATCATCAACTGGGTATGCAAATCATGCAATAGCTGCTTGTTTAAACAAGGGCGCAGGTCGAAGGAGAATATTGTTAAGCAAAGATAATATTTCGGCGTGCTTTCCACCTTAGAATCATTTCATATTTTAGCAAAATTCAAAAAGGGAATCGCAAACACAGATAGTTCCCCAAAATTACTTTCTTTTTACTGGGGGAGTGACATCAAGTGCAGTCAATTTAAGTTCATCAAACGGTTGGTTGACACAGGCACTGATAAAAGGATGGAAAAATGTAAGACGCAAGAGCAGCCATAATCACATGGCTTATATCAGCACTAAAACCAGAGGTTTCGCTAATGGTGCACTTTGATAATGCTGCAGGGATAGTACTCAGTACTTTCGGCTGCTTGTTTTTCAGCTTGCTGCAGTATTCACAAATATTTCTTTATTTCATTCTTTAAATCAAAAAGCACTTTCTTCTTGGAAACCAGCGAATTTATATATTTAGGGGATTCACTTGCTTTCCTGCGGTGCCTTCCATTTTTCAAAATACAGATCTAACTGCTTATGCCCCAGGACGGACTAATGCGGCCTTTATTTAATTATTGTCAATGCTAACCTTGCCTGGTCTTCTGCCGCCCGCTCGCGGTCTTCTGCCGCCCTTAGCGCCTGCCCCTGAAGCTGCAGGCCTGGCCGCAGGTGAGTGAGTCTGTCGGCTACACATTTTCAAGTTCGAAAAGTTGTCTCACAAGGCATCATTTTCAACCTCCATGTCTTCAATGGAAAATGTGTGTGTATTTGTATAAAAACAAATGGGAGTCAAGTGCCTGCTGCCAGGGGAGGCACGGGTCAGGCTCCAAAATCAGGCCATGCAGGCGCTCCAGGTGAATGAGCCCAGGAGCGCAGGCAGCTGCTGTCACCATTGGCAGGATATCTCACACTTGAAAATCGCTCAGGGGGCTCAGGAAATCCCTTGTTAGCAGGGTGTGTGCTTAGCAGGCATCTTCTGTTACTTCTGGCTGCATTGTTTTTTAAGCTTCTCAACAGCCTCTCTGCCAGTCCCATGTGAAAGTGTGGCATTTTCTGACAGTCTGGTGCATCTGAAATGGCTGTAGTGCTATGTCATTCACTCGAGGGAACACAGCATCTGGCATACCCTTTCCAGATGCACAGCCTATTGATACATCTTCCACTTTCTCTGAGTACCATTCCTCTACCATCCAGTGGGATATCACCCCCTCCCCCCACAGACCCTTGACTTCTTTCATGTGCTCTTTATTTGCTGGCACTCTAGAAGCAGAGAGAAGTTGTGATAGCAAAAGGTGCCTGGTTGCAGGGAGTGTAAGTCCACAGGCAGTAACTGGGATGTCCCTCCGATTAAATGGTGCATCGCATAGTATGCAAGACAGCATAGGACATACATACCAAACAAGGATCTATGATGGGGGTGGGGAGGACTTTGCCAAATTTTCAAAGTATATATACACATTAAAAACATTTCTGAGTGTTCCATTTAAACAGGAATAATTTGAAATGTAAGTGATTAGCCTGGGAATAAGGAAGTCTCGAGTTATGTAGGCTTGGTGAAGTGTACCAATTGCACCTACCCCTTTTTTGGCACCCATGTTAGCTTTAACTTCTTTAAATGGGTTCCGGGGCCAACTTCCCGCCGGAGGGGACTGTCTGTGTCGTCATTGCATAGATAAGGTTGCGCTCGAAATCTTGCATCGGTCTTGCCCTCGTGGACACAAACTGGACACTCCTGAGCAGCAAGCCTCAGTTCCCCATGATAAGTGACCCTTCAAGGCACTAATTATAGTGCCTGGGTATTGTGGCTATTGCATCTAACATAAAATAACATAACATACTGTGTATTTGTATAGCACAGGTTTTTCAATACTTTGAATCTGATTCTGATAAATGAAGGAAAGAGGGCCCTATATCTTGTTTTTTTCACCCGGGTCCCACTATATCTTTTGACAAGCCTGGGATCCCACGGCTTTGCAGCATCCAAATGATTCCACACTTCACTTCCTCTGCACCCAGGGGTTCCCTTCACCGCTCTCAGTTCCGTTGCCTCTAACTCCTCTCTTTCATGCTATGGCTTCAGTTGTGTATTTTCTGTTCCAGATTGCTAGTCCACTTGGCAAGTCTCGAATGCCATGCATAGGACCAAAGTGAATATTTGTGTACAAAAACACTTGGGAAATAAACAGCACTTTTAAAACACAAAAAATAGTTTTTTACTGGTATGAGGACCTGTAATTGAAGCCCATTGATATATTCTCAATGCACACACAAAATCCATCACTGTGAGGACCAAAGTCACAACGTTGTGCATGTACCTAGGCCGGGACACTTGCACTCTGGGGATGACCCCTGTGCTAAGTGTCTAGTTAGCCACTCTCCCAGCATATGTCTGGCCTGTAGGACAGTCCCCTTCTGCAATTCCAGTACAGAGATCCACTCTCTCTCAGGTGAATATGTGCACAATCATTTCTGATCTGCAGCTGACACTTCTAGCCCTGTACTGGGGCACCTCACTCACTGATGCACCTCTACCCAAAAGTGCAGTGGCATAGAGTAGAGTTGCGTAGAGTCCGGGCCTTCCGTGCAGTAGTTGTAGTGCGCAGCTGTAGCATGGGTGCACCAGTTGCCTCATATCAGTGTGCGGCCAGGCGGCCTGCCTCATAAATTTAATGATGCGTTTCTGAGCCTCTCAATAGTGAAGATGGGTTGCCCCTCTCTCCTGTTTACCAACCCAATATCATTGTCTTTGTTGTAGCACATTCTGATGACGAAGTTATAGATAGAGCTACACAACTATAGGGGCAGCAATTACAAGTCATGGTACGTAAATTATGTTTATATAATGCATTCCATGGAAAATATGGCTCACGGCCCAAATGCCATGTCTCACGGCCCAAATGCCATGTCTGTGCTTAGTTAGATGTAAGCAAAATGTCCTATTTAATGTGTTGTGTTGGAAGTTTGTGTGCATTCCATGCTATTGAAAAGTGCTCTTTGGAGCCCCATTGCAGCCAGCTGTATAGTATATCTGCCCTATGTGAGGTGTATGCCTGGTCTGTCCAGAACATTCTGTTCGATGCTTGTGTGTTTTAAACTACTTACAATGCTCTTGGGAGCTGCTTGCCATCTTTCTATATAGTATTTCTGAGCTATGTGCTATATAAGCTCTACCCAGTGTGCGCTATTACATGTCAGCAAGTGATGTACATTATTGAAAAGTGTTGTTGGATGCTACAGTGCACCACAACAGTCAGCTGTACGCTCCATCTGAGGTGCACAGTCAACATACCTTTGTAAACTGGTTACAGGGCTTAGTTTTCTTCTGGTTCCAGTACCTCCTGGGTCCCCACTCTGCCTATGCCTTGCATTTGAAATTTACATTTACCGCTGTAGTGTGAAACTGAATTTCATGAAAAGGAAAATAAAGTAGGGTTGCCAAAAGGAAAATGCCAGCCATGTGTTTAAAGAGCATGGAAAGACCTCATCTTGGCACTAAATAGGGTTATAAATACAAAAGTATGTATTCATTTGTAATGTGGCTTTTCTGTCTTTGTTCCCTTCAATTATCAGTCATGGATCTCATCATTGCGGCAGCCCTAGAACACAACGAAAGTGCATTCTATTTATATTTGCTGTTCTAAGTATGCACAGATAAGTGCTGAAAAGACAGCTGAGGTGACTGCTTATTTTTGTCGGTGGGGCAAAGTGGTAGGTGGTGGGACGGGCCACTCAGGGGGGCCCTCATTGTGCTTTGCAGGTGGCCCCCTTAAGTTTTGTTACGCCACTGAGCTGCAGCATGGGTGCACCAGTTGCCTCATATCAGTCCTGCGGCCAGGCGGCCTGCCTCAAATTTAATGATGCGTTTCTGAGCCTCTCAAAAGTGAAGATGGGTTGCCCCTCTCTCCTGTTTACCAGCCCAACATCATCGTCTTTGTTGTAGCACATTCTGATGACCAAGTTATAGATAGAGCTACACAACTATAGGGGCAGCAATTACATGATATAGTACGTTATTGATGTTTATATAATGCATTCTATGGAAAATATGGCCCACGGCCGAAATCCCATGTCTGTTCTTAGTTAGATGTAAGCAAAATGTTCTATTTAATGTGTTGTGTTGGAAGTTTGTGTGCATTTCATGCTATTGAAAAGTGCTCTTCGGAGCCCCATTGCAGCCAGCTGTATAGTAAATCTGCGCTATGTGAGGTGTATGCAAGGTCGGTCCAGAGTGTTCTGTTCGATGCTTGTGTGTGTTTTAAACTACTTACAATGCTCTTGGGAGCTGCTTGCCATCTATCTATATGGTATTTCTGAGCTATGTGCTATATAAGCTCTACCCAGTGTGCGCTATTACATGTCAGCAAGTGATGTACATTACTGAAAAGTGTTGTTGGATGCTACAGTGCACCACAACAGTCAGCTGTACGCTCTATCTGAGGTGCACATTCAACATACCTTTGTAAACTGGTTACTGAGGCTTCGTTTTTTCTGGTTCCAGTACCCCCTGAGCCCCCACTCTACCTATTCCTTGCATTAGAAATTTACCTTTACTACTGTAGTGTGAGAATGTATTTCATGAAAAGAAATATAAGGTAGGGTTGCCAAAAGGAAAATGGCAGCCATGTGTTTAAAGAGCCTTGAAAGACCTTGTCTTGGCACTAAATAGGGTTATAAATAAAAAAGTATGTATTCATTTGTAATGTGGCTTTTCTGTCTTTGTTCCCTTTAATTATCAGTCATGGATCTCATCATTGCGGCAGCCCTAGAACACAACTAAAGTGCATTCTATTTATATTTGCTGTTCTAAGTATGCACAGATAAGTGCTGAAAATACAGCTTAGGTGACTGCTTATTTTTGTCGGTGGGGCAAAGTGGTGGGTGGTGGGCTGGGCCGCTGAGGGGGGCCCCCTCATCGTGCTTTGCAGGTGGGCCCCCTCAAGTTTTGTTACGCCACTGATTTTAGGTACCCTCCCAGTACAAAATGCAGTGCCTATCCACCGTTCAAAACTATTACCACCTTGGCTGTGTGGTGTATACACGAACAGTCAGAAAAGTTTTACGTCTGCCTCAAAGAGATGTTATTTTTATGCTGCAAAACCATGTTTACAATTATTGGTAGAAGGAACTTTGCATCAAAAACCATAGGTGCTTGCGTGGGAACGACAATGGACTGTCGATGGAATGCTCTGTGATGCGCAACAAAGCAAAGCAGTGCAAAGTGCTGCTTTTTGTTACTTTCAGGCAACTTTTCAGCACAAAACACGTTTTACACCAGAAAGTAAATTCCAAATATGCATGTTTCTCCAGTTTGCACTACTTTTCGGAAGTAAACCCAGTAGGAAAAGTTTGTAAATCTGCCCCTTAATTTTGCAACTGAAACGGTGTACTCTCCAAATGGTGTAACACACAATTCATTGACATAGTTTTATGTCATTGAATTGCAAACAAATGTCAATTTCTATTGATGCGATCCCTTTTTACATTTAATTACATGTTAATTCAACTCAAATACCAATTTTTGTCATTGTGCTTTTCTTTGTGGTTTAATTTATTTGAATTTCAAATTAAATACCAGTCACAAAAACACTGTAAATCCTGCCTCAGTGTGTTTAAGCATTATAATATGAAGACATAACAATAAGCTGCACATTTAATTATTTAGGATATTAAGCCTGTTCAGACATTTCACCTTAATCTGAAATTAATAAATAGGGCATTTATTGTCTACTCAGAGGCATAGAAAACAAGTTATGTAAACAACATTAAACAAAGTGCTGTGTTTTTTAACGGCCATGCGATACAGGGGAAACTGGCTATTAATGGAAGTGTACACATTTGTAAAGATGAATGCCTGTGGATTACAGGAAACCAACATTTCAGTTATCTATTATTAAATTCGGCCTTTTTTAATTGTTAAACCGATATTCCAGCAATTCTTTTAATTACGGATTTAAAATAAACCCAGATCATTGGACAATGCTGGTTGTGTTGAGAAAAGAAGATGTAAAGGTATACAAATCTCAACCTTAATGCTTTTGTTACTGCAGCAAAGGCTTATTGACACCTTCAAGCATTGAACTGATTTAGCATTGAACTGATTCAGGTCTTATAAGGTGGTTAAATTATGCATGAGGAGACACTGCCTTCAACTTGCCACATCGTGTGCCCCTTCACAGTTTACAAATCTTAGGATTTTGATGCTCACAGGCGATAATTACAATTGGGATCTCTACATTTGGTATAACATACTCTGGCCGAATGTATGATGTTACAACGCATACATTTACAATGCATGCCTTTACAATGCAGTTTTTACACTGCAACATCCCTTACAACGCATACATTTACATCACATGCCATTACAACACATTTTTTAAAACTATGTTTACAACTCATTCCATCGCATCGCATAATACCTTTACAACGCATACCATTACAACACATACCATCACATTACATTTAAGGTAAGTGTTGGATAGGGTAGGGCTAACAATTACTATTCTAACTCCAGGAGGTGCAACAGTAGGGTAAGTGTGGGATATTGTAGGGGTAAAAAAATACTATTCTAACTCTAGGGGGTGCAAGAGTAGGGTAAGTGTTGGATAGTGTAGGGGTACTATGCATTGTAATGGTATGCGTTGTAATCACATGCGATGTAATGCCTGTGTTGTAGTGTCATGCGTTGTAATGTCATGCATTGTAGTGACAGTCAATTTAATGGTGCATTGTAATGACATGCGTTGTAAAGGATGTTGCAATGTAATGAATGCGTTGTAAATGTAGTGCGATGTGATGACTGCGTTGTAAAGGTTGTTTCCCACTCTGGCCACAGGAGAAGCTAAAACCCTATTTAATAATGAAATGTGTCTGTTTATCTTGGTGATTCTAATAACACACTATCAGTCATCGACCAATAGGCACTTCTGACGGGTTTACAAGTGTGTAATGAAAGCTGTAAAGGTAATTTTATGGTAATTTTGTATTTAAAGTATGTAAGAAGTAAATCTATCCCTCTGAGTGTACCAACTGACACTTTATTGAATTTATATACTCAAATGAGTGAATGAATATGGCTTTTGGCATCCAGCTGCTGGCATGCCATTAGGGCGGAGGAGTGTCACGCCCCTGCTCCCAGCACAGCAAAGAGAAAAATAACATATTTATTACTATTTTATTTTTCCCTTTTCCGAGCCATGTTTGAGGGCGGGCCGCTGCTGCTGAATGACAGCAGGTGAGTGGTGCTTCCTCAACCAGATTAGAGTGCGCACGTCAGGCTGGTGAACGGTCTTTCGAAGGCCAGCCTGGCATGCGCTCTATAAACCACTCAACCTAGTTGTCTTTACAACTGGGTGGAGAGCAGGCGCAGGACCCCCAGTGCCTGAGGAAGCATCTAGGCAGCCCACTCCAGCCAATTCTGGGGCTGCTCTCATGCTGCTTCACATGAGAGCAGCATAAGGATTGGTGTGGAGAATTCAATTGCTGCAGACCAGCGCCATGGGCTGAAGTAGAGGACCAGAGTAGGCGAGCCAGCAGAGTGGGTAAGTACATTTTTATTGTTTTAAATAATTTACTAATTATTAAACTCTCACAATAATAATGGGTTTGTTTATTTTTTTTAATTATTATTATTATTAATTATTAAACTCCCACAATAATAAATAGTTCGTTTATTTCTGTTGTGTCTTTCGCTACAATGTTGATATTTATTCTGTTGAATACTAATATGATTTAACTTAGCAACTGAACTAACATATAGGCCAGTAAGACCGATCAACACAAGATTGTGATCCACAATGATCCCAGAGTGTATCTACATAGTTGCTTCTCAAAGTAGATGAAGGAGGAAACAATAATTTCTAATCACGAATACTCTCAGTGAGGATTAAAAACATGTATACCCAGATCTCTCTCTGCTGAGAGCTGAAATACCAATTATATGATTTCTTGGTGTGTTTAACTGCAGCTTATGTCTAAACCCATAGGCTCTATGGAGCAGTAGGGGATTCAATTAAACATTGATCTGACCACAAAACATAATAGAGACACCTAAGCCAGCTAACTCCAGCAATAGTTGTGAGAAAATCCCAAGATAATTTCTAAAGATAATAAACAAAACTGCCAACATGATTTTAATTATCTTTGATGGTCCGACTTATAGTCCATCATTCTTTAACATTCTTGTTAACCCTGTGACTACTCCAGATGCAATTTTTACAGAGGAAAGCTATGCCTCTTATAGAAACTGTTTGTTTCTTGGTAGCTAAAAAAGTATATACCAAATGTTTAACTTTATATTGATCTGATAAAGAGATATGTGTTCATTGTAAGAAGATGGTCTCTGCTTCCAGGTGGAATAATTTTTATCTGCCTCCTTAATCTAAGACCATGAATTTAGCAGGGCTAAGACTGTAAAATTATTTTAGTCATTCTGGTATTTTTGATTGTTTAGCATTACTATATGATACTCTTGCCATATTCCAACACATATACATCTTTGCTCAGTCCTACAATCTTCCTATTTATTCCCATATACCCCATCACCTTTCCATCATCTTTCCTACTACCCCACTGCACTCCTTTCCCTCTCTTTTTCAACAAGCAGTTGAAAATTACCCATACCCTGGCTCTTGAGGGACAACCATTGGAGGTCAAACTGCACATGCCCTTACATCTGCAGTGCTCCAATCCAGCAATATTAAACTATGTTTTTGGCTCTACCCCAGTAAAAATAATTCTAGCATCTAGCCAAGAAACAGAAAACAAAATGATGTGGGCAAAAACCCATGAAATTGTGAAACGATTTTACATATGCATAAAAATGTATTAGGTGCAATCCCCATTTTGATTTAACTGTATCCTCTGGCTAAGTTGTCCAATAGCTAAGGCTTTCAAACTGTAAAGAATGGTATTTTATGCTTCCAGTTTTGCCACTTATTTAATTCATTTATAATTTCTATGGCTGAATGAACAATCAAAAGTGTACCCCTGTATATGATGTTCAACGTTCTAGCTCCTGTAGTTATACAAGGCTATCAATTGTCATAGCTTGTCACAGGTGCTCTCCCCCAACCGGATCCACTTCTGGTTCTAGGCCTTTCCACCCCTTCCTCAGGGCATTGGCTCTCAGTATATCTTCTGTGCTTTGTTATAGGAGTCATGCTACACAGGATTCTGGCTGTGACATTTATACTGCCCAGGAGTTACCACTCCATTACCAGCCTTGTCCATACTGCCCAAATGTGGTCACCCTGAACGCCATGACTGTGTGCCACTTCTGACTGTTGGGCTAAAGCAAAATCCAAGCATCTACTGCAGGATTCAATGATCCCTGCATTCAATGATCTACTGCAGGATTCAAAGATCCAGAGAATCAAGAGTCTACTGCAGAATTCAAAGATCCCATGATTCAGTGATCTACCGATCGATTCAAGGATTCTTGGAATTGATGACCTGCTGCAGGATTTGAGGATCCCGCAGTTCATAAATGCCATACCCTGGGCATGGCAGGTACTTGGCTTTCCTTTCTGTTGATGAGAGTAAGCCTCTTTTTCAGATTTGATCTTCATCTGTGTTCCTCTAATTTTGCTTAGCTATTTGACTCTGTTTACTGGCTCTGTAGCTGAGATTATATTCAAGCCAATCATCAAGAACTTCTTCCCAGCCTAATTCTGTTTCTGAAACTTCTTGAAACTATTTCTGAAACCTCACCTCAAATACAGTGATTTCATCATTGGAATTATTCGACTTCTCTTAGTACGGTTTTCAGAGGCCTCAGGGTAGGCATAGCTAAGGAGAGCTAGATATTACTTGTTTGGATGCTGGCCTACTGTTGAGCATCAGGGCTGCCCACTGCCCCTACGTACTGTGCTTCTGTTAGGTTCTCGAAATTGCAATGTAAAAACTGTCTCTTGGGCCTCCACGGCATTACATGCAGATGCTTTGTTAACATTTGTGTATGATCAGTATCTTTAGCTGTTGGGAATTACCAACTGCTATTGGACATCACAGCAAGAATTATCTCAGGACAATTCTTTTGGAGCTAACAAGATATAGGGCCTCTTCCACTAATATGGTGAATGTGTACAAAAGTGCATCAGAATGAGAGGAGATCTTGTGTATGTCTCATTTTCTGTATAATGTTAGCATTCATGTGAAATCCATATAAATGAACAAACTGTGTTTTAAGTTAAAGTTTGAGGAAAGAGAAGTACTGTAATCTTGTGTTCTGTTTTTGTATAAAAGATAAGCTGTCACTTGTGAGAAACTACACACAATTCAAGAGAAACTCTATCTGAAGAGATGAGCTTCATGACTACAAATTAACTATGTCTACTGGGTGTATTCTCTGATATCCCTACTCCCCTTCCCCAATCTTTACCATCAGTGCTGACCACAATCTTGAACATCTTTGGCACTGTCAATGGGGAAGGAGACTGGTGAGTTCCACATTGAGTCCGCAGCAACATTCGGATCTACAGATTAGTCTGGCACCAATCTCCTGATACAAAGGTATTGTTTGTCCTAGTCATCATCGACACAGTGTGTATGCTTGTACATAAAACAATGAGTAAAATATTGTCAAAATGTAATAAGATTGCTTTGAAAACAGATGTGCCAATCTTCCAGTCTGGTAAACCCTCAGATGATTTCTGTAACAGCTGTGCAATGTATCTATGAGTATCTTTCGCTCAGCCCCTCCTGGGAAGCCCAACGTACACAGATTGTTTCAACAGAATCAGTACTCCATATGTTCAGGTTTCCGTATTATGTCTCCAACTCTTGCCTCCTGTTCAGTTACACATGTGTTTGTTTTGTTTGTCCGGGGGCTCTGTCCATTACTCCATCTCAGTTATAGTTGCCACCAATGTGCAAACTTGCTTCACAACTTTTTACCTAGCAGCCTGAGGTTTTATTCTCACAGCTCAGATGTCTAGATTGCCCATTAAATTTCCTTTTCTGTTTTCAGCAATAAATTAATATAATTCATATATAGCTGCAAGTGTGTGGTCTCCATTTATAACTGTAATTTCAAGACCACAACTGAAAGTTGAACAGAGCTAGACCAAATAAGCTGTCAATGTTTTATGAAAATAAATATGTTGATGATCACATTTTATCGATCCTGACAGCTTATTTCAAAGATCTGAGTCCTAACAGTTGAAGGCCCAATTGTGTACAATTATTTAAAGCATGATTGTAACAGATTCTTGCTGCTAGATCTTAGATGTCTTTCTAAGTGATAAAGTCACAGTCACCCCATCAAATAGTTATTAGTTGTGCCAAACATCTATTTGTTAACTTGCCTCAAGCATGTCAATGTTAACCTTGCAGAGTCTGGTTGCTGATGATTTTTTCTAAGAATGGTTATTGCTGTAGACGGTGACTCTTCTTGCAGGGCCATCTTCAAATATTTTGCTTTCCTCCTCCTGTTTTTTATTGAATTTGTTGTGCTGGCCATAGGACTCTGTGCACTTTACCACTGCTAACCAATGCTAAATTGCTTGTGCTCTCTCCTCTAAACATGGTAACATTTACTTATACCCAAACAGCATATTCAATTTACTTGTAAGTCCCTACTAAAGTGGTACTACATGAACCCAGGGCCAGTAAATGAAATGCTACTTTTGAGCTTGCACCTCTGATTGTGCCACCCACTTAGGTAGCCCTTTATACCTGTCTCAGGCCTGCCACTGCAAAGCCTGTGTGTGCTGCATTAAACTGCCTTGTTGACTTGGCATTTGAACCCTCTTGTCAAGCCTTAAACTACCCTTTCATTACATACAAGTCATTCCCAAGGGAGGCTCTAGGTAGCCCATAGGGCAGTGTGCTGTGTATTTAAAATATTGGACATGTACTTTGAAGTTTATTGGACATGTACTTTGAAGTTTTACATGTCTTGGTACTGAAAATACCCCTCCCTTAGGATAAAATTGAGTATTTATATTACATTTAATAGTTGTAATTCCCAATTGGGAGCTGGTGGCTATGTCATGTTTGATGTCTCTGAAATTGTAATAATAACCCTCTTTAAAGGTACAGTCTGTTCGGAAGTTGGCTTTTTTTCTGTCCTTAGCCCTTGTGTGCCTGTAGCCTGCCTTTGGTCACATAACTGGGTGTAGCTGACAGTTAGATTTTGTGAATTCCTCTCAGCTAGTGACACAATAGAGGGATTAGGTATGCCTGAATGGGCCATCTGCTGGCAGGATGGGGCGGAGCTTAGTACAGCCCCACTTACACCTGAATAGCCTATGCTTTGCATTCATACAAAGGGCCTAACAATCTTGCATTGTTACTTCAGCCAGCTTGGAGCCAGGGTAGAGGAGGCAGGAAATTCCATGAATTTGAAAGCCTGTGTCTTTAACATTCTTCCACCTTCCAGAACCAGGGCACCAGGGTATAAATGAAGGACCTCATACACCAACTCTTCAGCCAACTTTTGGACCTGAGGATATTCTACCATTAAGAAGGACTGCTGTGCTGCTGAAGGACTGCCATATGCCTGGACTGCACAGTGCTGGACTCCTGTTTTGCTGTGCTGACTTTTTTCCTGCTGCCCACTTGTCTGGGTTGAAGGACTGAACCTGCACCTTTTGAAGGCACAACCAAGAGTGACTCAAAGGGCTAGTTGGATGGCCTCCTGTTCTGAAGCCTCAGGTATATAACAGGCTTCAAAAAACCTTGCATCTGCACCTGGACTCTGCCATCTGTGAGTCCATCCTACCAAGTGTTGCCACCTCAGTGGATTGTACCCACCACGCTGACTCAGGCTGCATTGCCTTCAGAACCACTACTGTGCGACACATCTCTCATTGATACATCCTCATCAACAACACCGGACCTGCCACACATGACTACTCAATGCATCCACGACTCTGAACTTTGTATAGCAACCCCTCTTTGACGGGAAACTTAATGGAGACACAACAGCATCTAGCACCACAGCCTCACTGCATCTCTGAACCAGCACATCACTTAAGCTCTGCAGTGCATCATCAACGTGGATGCACGCAACACTCAGCAAAGCAGCAAAGCAGGATTTAAGGTACTCTGTTCAATGTGTGTAATAGGGCCCCTGTAGCTGGCCAATGCTCCTTCGCACTGGGCCTAAACTTGTGACTTTGTCCTGGTCAGCGCGAAAAGTTGCCACTTTATGCCTTTTTGGTGCTATTTTCTCTAAAATCCTTCAAATTTAATAGTTACGGTCCTACTGATGGAATTTTTGTTGTTTTGGTCTTTTCTTATTTATTAAACTGAGCTCTATTTTTCTAAATCTGTTGTGTACTTCTTTTGTGGCGCATTTTCACTGTGCAACATGCTACACAAATACTTAACACACATTGTCTTTGAGTTAAGCCTGACTGTTCTATGCCAAGTTACCCAATTGTTGAGCACAAGTTAATTTAGGGGCTGCTTGTGACTTCACCCTGGGAAGAATTGTGGTTACTGCTTGGGAAGGGTTTTAACCCCCTCAACCAGTAACCCTATTTCTTACAAGTATCATGTGGCCACAAAATTGTTTGTACTTAATGCCTCTTGTTGACAATTCTGTAATATTTGGACCGATGTTCATCTTTGAAGTACACTATAAGCGGAAATTGCACTAATAAATGTGAGGTACAATTATTGTTCTATCTCTTTGCCTCTAGTTGTGTCTTTTAATACTTTAAAAGCTCTTCTCAGCAGTTTTATATAGTACTTTGCTGATGTAAAAATGGAATTTACCTAGGTACCCTTTGTCACCTGTGAGTAAAGTAGTATAATCGAAGTTTTAAAGTCATCCAGTGAGGGATCTGTTCCTTTTTAAAATATATTTGTGTCTGTGACCCTTTCATTGTTGCACTTTCAAGTATGTAATGGGGCACACATTATACATGAAATGCTGTTTGTTAGAAATGGGGGACTCTAGTTGGCAGTGGCTTGCACACTGCCCAAGTAGGGACCCTTATTCTTGTCAGTGTATAAGGAGTTACGCACCCAAGATAACCCCTGTCAACCCCCTTGGCAGCTTGGCACGAGCAGTCAGGCTTATCTATCAGGTAATGCATAAAGTATTTGTACATAAACACACAGTAACACTGCGAAAGCTCTACAAAAGGACACCTCATGAGTTTAGAAAAATAACCAATATTTCTCTGAATAAATGAAGACCAAAATGACAAAAATCCAACATACTCAAACCAAGATACCACTTTTAAAAGGTTCAAAACAGTGCAGTTTATAGGAAACAATGGATGCGTCACTTTTATCCCAAAGCACCTGGGATGCGTCAAAATTAAAGACTGTAACAAGCAAAGGAGAGGTGAAGAGCCAGGAAATCAAAGTAATGTGTCCTTACTCCCAGGGGTGGTGATGCATCGGTACCTTACTGTCAGGGGCAGGGGGTGATGCGTTGGTTCATTACTGCAGAGCAGGGGAGGTGATGCGTCTGTTCCTTACTGTCGGGGGATGTGATGTGTTGGTTTCCAGACACACTGCCTCAGTTCCTTACTGCTGGTCAATGTTGATGAAGAACTTGGCGCACAGATGTGATGCATTGAAAATCCTGATGTGCTGGGTCTATGTGACAGCGGCAAAACAGGTGCAGCATCAATTTTCTAGCCGTGAGCAGGTGATGCTTTAACTTCTTCAGCCTTACAGCATGGCCTGCAATGGAGTCAGAGCTGGGGCCAGGGACATCGGTGACACACTGCTTGGGTCCGGCTGTGGCAATCTTTTAGCCGCACCGTTGGCGCTACATTGATTCGTCGGCTGCACTTCAGTGATGTGTTGGTTTTTCAACCACCTGGCATTCCTGCTGTGGGAAAAAGAGGGGCTGAAGTTTTATGCTGGAATTTCTTCAGTCCTTTGGAGTAAAACCACCTCCAAGAGCTCAGAACTGGAATTGGCACAACTTGGCAGGTCAGAACTCCAAGCAGAGGAGTTCAGGGGCTGTAGATGAAGTCTTTGATGGCCCTGAGACGTTTTAACAGGAGGCAAGCGCACACAAGCCCTTCGAGGACCTTAGCAAGCAGGATTCAGAAGCAGCAAGCAGTAGGCCAGCATAACACAGCAGCAAGCAGACTGGCAGTTGTTTCCCTCCTACAGGTTCTCCAGCTCTTCTTCCTCCTCTTAGTACAGAAGTGTTCTGAAGTTATAATGTCACAGCACCCGTACTTATATCAGTTTCTGCCGTTGAAGTAGGCAAACTTCAAAGGAAATTGTTTTTAGTGCACAACAACCTGCCTTTCTCAGACCTGGCTCCAGACACACTACAGGTTGGTGGAGACAGCTTTGTGTAAGGACAAGCACAGCCCTTTTCAGGTGTCAGTGACAATTCCTCTCACCACTCTAGGTCAGGATGATCCATCAGCCTAGTAAAGGGCTACCAGGAAATGCAGGGCACACCTCAGCTCCTTTGTGTGACTGGCTAGAGTAAATGCACAAAAAGCCTAACTGTCACCCTCACTCAGACGTGGATTCCACAGGCAGGCAGAGTCATAGAATGGCAAAGCAAGAAAATGCCAACTTTCTAAACGCATATTTCCACTTTCTAAAGTGGCATTATAAAACATGCAATTGAAAAAATAGTAAAAGATGTCTTTTTAAATTGTGAGTTCAGGGACCCCAAACTCCAAATCTCTATTGCTTCCCCTTTGGAAGTTACACTTGCAAGAGGTTACAAGACAGCTACAATGATAGCCTATGTGAGAGATAGTCCTTGTAATAGTAAAAAATTAAATTAGCAGCATTTCACTATCAGGACATATACAACACATTACTACCTTTAGCATACACTGCACCCTGCCCATCGGGCTACCTTGGGCCTACCTTAGGGCTGCCTTACATGTAGATAAAAGGAAGGTTTTGGTCTGGCAAGTGGGTGCACTTGTCAGGTCAACATGGCCATGTAAAACTGCACTGACAGACACTGCAATAGCAGGCCTGAGACATGGTTGCAGGGCTACTCATGTGAGTGGCGCACGCAGTGCACTTTACTAGGGACTTTCCAGTAAATCAACTATGCCAATCATGGATAACCAATCAAAATCACATTTTACACAGGGAGCACTTGCACCTTAGCACTGATCAGCAGTGGTAAAGTGCCCAGAGTTCTAATACCAGCAATAATGAAATGCAGCACACAGTCAAAAACAGGAGGTCTTCTGACATTACGCTCCTATGATAAGAAAACGAAGCACCCCAGATGCCTGCATATAAAAACGACCAGTGACATCACAGTTCTCACAGAGCATGGAGGTCTTCCCACGGCAAGAACAAATTTAGTATGTGTGAGCCCAAAAACGTATGTGACCCACAGTAGTCTGTCAAATAAACTCACTTCAAAGAGATAGTGCTTGGGGATCACAGTCAAACTTCCCTCATTATCTCTGTGAAGGAATACCGTGTGTGTCCTAGGCAGCCTGTTGGAAGGAGCCAGGCAGTTCTAGCCCAAAAATAAAATCATTTCTTTCACAGGCAGTGCCAGCTTTAGAGGGCTGGTATCTGCGTTATCGCACCAGAAGCAAAGCTTGTCATGGCACACTTGCATGTAAATTCAAGACTGCCTCAAGCTGTGTTGCTTGCTCTGCAAATGAGAAATTCACAGCGACAGTCACGTTTTTTGTCGGGTATTCTTTTCTATTAATTTTAGATTGTGTAACAATGTGATGTGCATGATGGGCGCAAGGCGCCAGGTCAGCAGTGTCCAGTGGAGGCAGCAAGGCATGTTAACATGTGGCTCTGGTTGCATGCTTGTACTGGGCCTGGCCGCCATGCTCTGTTGACTCACTTTTAGCTCCATTAATTGTTTTACTGATGAGTCTCATACAGTAATTTCAGTTTTCACGACATGTAAACATTTTGGGGGATATTATCAAGAAGTGGAGATAATTATCGCTAACCGCCGTCAGCGTGACTTTTTTTATCGCTGTCTACCGTGGAAAATTATCGCTGTGTTAGCGGCGTATCAACAACACGCAGCTGACAGGCGATAGTTTCTCTTACCAGCTGAAATGTCCGGTGTTAAAATTAGCGGAACAGCAATAAAAATCCTTGCGCTAACTTTAAAAAAGTGGTGATAAGCCCATTAGCGATAAAAAACGCACGTTAGGCAGCCCAACATGAGTGATTTTTCCCTCTAACTTAAAAAATAGCCTAACAGTCCACCTCCCATAAAAAAGATGCCCAAAAAATGTTTAATGGTGTTTGGAGCAGCAAGGGCCAAGTGCAGCACACATCAACAACCCCCTCAAGCCACCCAACATACAGGATGACCAGGATGAAAGCCTGGATGCCCCGCTGGACCTGCTTCTTGAGCCTGGAAGCCTCACATGACCTGCATCTGGAGCCTGGATGCCTCCCTAGACCTGCGCCTGGAGCCTGGATGCCCCGCTGGACCTGTTTCTTGAGCCTGGATGCCTCCCTGGACCTGCATCTGGAGTCTGCATGCCCTGCTTGACCTGCGTCTGAAGCCTTGATGCTTTGCTGGACCTGAGTCTTGAGCCTGGATGCCTCCCTGGACCTGCATCTGGAGCCTGGATGCCCCGCTCGACCTGTGTCTAGAGCCTGGAGGCCTCGCTGGACCTACATCTTGAGCCTGGATGCCTCCCTGGACCTGCGTTTGGAGCCTGGATTCCCCACTGGACCTGAGTCTTGAGCCTAGATGCCTCGCTGGACCTGAGTCTGGAGCCTGGAGCCTGGAGCCTGGAGCCTGGAGTGGGATGTGGAGGAGCTGTGGAGTTGATGAGCCATGGCGGGAGACATTGATACACGATGCTCGCTAGTACCTGGTGGTGAAGTCTGGCAGGTCGCATGGAGCCACGTAGTTGACCTGTGTGAGAAGACCGCCTTGCCACCCTTGGAGCAGTTAATGGTAGAGGCGCTCCTGTGCACCAACGCAGTGAGGTTCGCATCGCTTACTACAATCCACCATTATACCGGGGTGCACGGAGGGGATTACCCTGCGTCACAGGCCAGATGATGTTGGGCTGGCCGTATGCTGTGGAGGCTGAGGCACCTGTACTACAGTGAACTTGTCTGGCATGAGTGTTGCGCATTCATGGCTAAGGTGACCCTGCTGCATCAACAGCATCGGGAGGTCCACCAACATGCTAGGCGGCGACTGCTGTACCCAGCCGAGTAAAGTCACACCTGGCTGGGGCTCCTGCTGGCTGAGTCACAGATTTGGAGAGAGTGTAGTGGATTGCTCACAGTGTCAATGTCCAGTTAAGGAGAAGGTGGGACGTGTAGTGCAAGAGGGCCGGGGGGTGAGTCGCTCATGCCTAACACATGTAGATGACACACCCCCAGTGGCGACTCTTCCGCTATGGCAGAAGAGCATTGCCCTGCTGCCTCAAGCAGCGCAGAAGAGGAACAATCATCATATGATGATAACTCGATCAAGGAATCAATCAGGGGAATTGTAAGCATGCTACTCACCCGTGAGGGTATCAAGGAACTGAGGGGGGGTGCAGAACTGTTAGCTGAAGAACAAGGTATTGAGGGTCTTCCTGAAGGTGCTCAGGGCGGGGGCGCGTCTGATGTCTCCCGGCAGCTCATTCCAGGTGTTGGATGCAATGTGGAAGAAGGATCTGCCACCTGCTCAGGCTCTGTGCATGCACAGGGTGCCGGCCAGTGCGAGTTTGGAAGATCAGATGTCTCTTTTGGGTACATGGAAGTTGATTCTGTCGTTGAGGCATTTGGGTTCATTGTTGTGTACGCCTTTGTCAGAGTGAGTGAAGATTTTGAAGGTGACTCTTTTCTCCATGGGGAGCCAGTGGAGTCTACTTTGGTGTTGGCTGATGTGTTTGTGCCGGGGGGTGCCTAGGATGAGTCTGGGGGTGGTGTCCTGTAATGTCTGGAGTTTGCGGAATAGGGACTTGTAAATGCTGGCGTAGTATGTATTTCATTAGTCCAGTCTGCTGGTGATGAGTGCATGGGGGACTGTCTTCCTTGGCTCGGGGTGCTCCCTTTGAAGGTCTTGTGGAGGATGAAGAGGGTGTTGAAGCAGCTGGGTAGAGTATGATGCTGAGGTTTTTGGCGTGGTCCGAGGGGGTAGGTGGGCTTCCGAGGGCTGTGAACACCAGTTGTTGTCCCATGCTGAAGGGGTGGTTCCAAAGGACAAGGACAACTGTCTTCTCGGCATTGAGCTACAAACAGCTATTGGTCATCCAGACTTCGACGCCATACAGTTCTTTCTGGAAGTTGAGTCTGGCCGTGGTGGGGTCTTTGGTGAGGGAGAGGATGAGCTGGGTGTTATCAGTGTAGGAAACGATGTTGAGGCTGTGTTGTCGGATGATGGCGGCAAGGGGGGCCATGTAGATGTTGAAGAGGGTCGGGCTCAGAGATGACCCCTGTGGGACTCCGCAGGTGATTTACATGGGACCGGAGAGGAAGGGTGGCAGTCTGAGCCTTTATCTTCTTCCCGTGAGGAATGATTGGATCCAGTCTAGGGCTGTTCCTTGTATGCCGGCGTCGTGTAGTCTGGCGACTAGTGTGCGGTGGAAGACGGTGTAAAGGCCTACTGAGAGGTTGAGTAGGATGGGACTGCAGAGTGGCCTTGGTCCAGGAGGGTACGGATGTTGTCTTTCGCAGCGAGTAGAGCGATCTCAGTGCTGTAGTAGATGTGAGGAGGGTAGCGGTCGGTGGGTCCCCAAATGTATGCCTTTCATGGTCGAGGTGGTGCATTTGGTTGTGACCGGCGTCCATGTGGATATGGTGGGCTGGCTGGTGTGTTGGGGAGGGGGTCCGGCTGTGTGTGGATGGTTGACGAAGTTGTTGTAGAGTTTTTTCATCTTGAGGCGAAAGTAGGTCCCACGCTTATCGCAGAGGTCTAAGGATGAGGTGATGTCTGTGGCTTTGCTGCCTGGGTTGGTGAATTCATGAATGACCATGAAGAGTGGCTTGTAGTTGGTGGAGTTGTTGAGGATTTGGTTGTGGTAGTCCATCATGGCGTCCTTGTAGGTGGTGTAGATTTCTTCTGTCTTGGTGTTTCTCCAGTTCTTCTCCAGGCATCTGCAGGTGCTTCTTGCTTCTTGGAGTTCGGTGGTGAACCAGGCAACTTTCCTGGGGTGCTGTTTGTTAGACTTGGGTAGTGGGGCGAGCTTGTATGTGCAGTTCGAGATCCATGTGTGGAGTTCTCTGGCTGTGATGCTGGCATTAGATGGATTGGAGGCTGGGTTGGTGGTTAAGGTCTGGCGGCATTGTAGGCAGGAGAACTAGCTGTGGGTCGAGTTTGGCGAGGCCTGTTGTCAGTTTCTGAGTTTTCCGTGGTTGAGTGCGTGGAGGGTGACTGAGATGTAGCAGTGGCTGGCTCGTGATCCAGGGTTCCTGGTGCTGGTCGCGGTCAGGTCACGGATGAGGACGCCTTCTGCATGCCAGCCGCATCTGGGAGGCGGCAATGGGCGAGGACAGGGGTGTAGGGCAACAGGGGCAGCAGCGGCAGAAAACATGAAGCGCTGGCACGAGAAGCCAAAAAAACAGATCACAAGTTAAAAACAAGTGATAACTAACTGACGTAATCATGCTATGTATACTAAGGGGGTGGGAGGGTGGGTAGGACATCTCCAAACACAGACCAGGGCATGGGTGGATTGGCGTGCTACTCAAGTGCGCAATGACTGTTTGGTTGGCGCACTCAGGCCGTCTAAAGCAGTCATGCGTACTTCCCTGTTCGCAATGTGGGCTGCATTACAGCCTGCCTGGAGAACATGGCCACCCCTCCGGCCCCTGCCAGCATTATTATTATTATTATTTAATTTTATAGAGCGCGTAGTCACCCGTAAGTATCCCAGCGCTAAAATCAGTACAACTAGGAGTCAGCAAGGGAAGGGGAGAGACAGTTTAAGGGAAGAGGTGGGTTTTCAATTGCTTCCTGAACCTTAGGTAGTTGGATTCGGTTCTCAGGTAGTGCGGTAAGGCGTTCCAGAGACGTGCGGTGTGAACCGAGAAACGTCTTCCTCCTGTTCGGGCCTTCTTAATTCTGGGGGTGACAATGAGGTGTTCCTGGTCGGAGCGGAGGGATCTAGGGGCTTTGTATGGTTTGATAAATTTTTTTAGGCTTGGGGGACCATTGTTTTGGAGCAGTCTGTGTGCTAGGCAGAGGGCCTTGAACATCACACGTTCTCTAACCGGAAGCCAATGGAGACACTTCAGCGCTGGTTTGGCTGAGGCTCTGGCCAGGGTGTTAGTAAGGATCCGGGCAGCTGCATTTTGGACCCTTTGTAGTTTATTCAGGGTTGCCTCTGGGGCCCCTAAGTAGATGGAATTACTAAAGTCGAGCCTAGAAAGAATCAGTCATTGGATCAGCAGTTTTTGAGAGTTGTGGGGGAGTAGGGGCAGGATCTTTCGAATTGACCTGAGCAGTCCAAAACACGTACCGGCTACCTTTTTTGCCTGTGTTGCAAAAGATAATTCCTTATCGAGCCAGACACCCAGGCTTTTTACCTCTGGTTTCGGATCTGGGATCGGGCCTAAACAGGGTGGCCAGATGTTATGAAGTGAAGTGGGTCCCTTCTGGCCAAGGAGGAGAATGTCAGTCTTTGAGCCGTTGAGTTTCAGAGACGATCTATTCATCCATCCTTGTATCTGCGTCAGACAGTTGTAAAGGTCCGAAGGTTGTTGTTTCGGATGAGAAAGGGACACCACTAACTGAGTGTCGTCGGCATAGCTGACGATGCTCACTCCGAACGGGATAACAACCTCCTCCAATGGGGACATGTAGATGTTAAATAATGTGGGGCTCAGGAAGGAGCCCTGAGGCACGCCACATTGGAGGGGAGTGTCGGAGGAGCAGGTGTTGTTCTCCCAGATTTGAAAGGAGCGTTGACTCAAAAAGGACGATATCCTGGACAGAGCAGTTCCTTCCACACCGACGCTCATGAGTCGTTGGATGAGGAGCTGATGGTTGACGGTGTCGAAGGCCGCACTGAGGTCGAGGAGGATCACTGCCACTGATCCTCCTTCGTCTAAGAGTGCTCTGGCCTCCTCCACCGCCATGAGAAGGGCAATGTCGGTGCCCTGCCCGGGGCGGAAACCCGTCTGCGAGTTTTTTAGACGGTTGTTGTTCTCCAAAAATTGTG
This sequence comes from Lissotriton vulgaris, assembly GCF_964263255.1. NCBI lineage: Eukaryota > Metazoa > Chordata > Amphibia > Caudata > Salamandridae > Lissotriton > Lissotriton vulgaris. The sequence goes on along the minus strand of NC_141696.1, from coordinate 781,995,771 downwards.
ACAGCTTTCTGTTCACCATTTTTTCCGCGATCTTGCTGGTTCCCGGGAGGAGGGAGATTGGTCTATAATTTGCCAGGTCGACAGGGTCAAGGGAGGTTTTTTTTAGAAGTGCCTTGACGACTGCCGCCTTCCAGCTAGGGGGGACGACTCCTTGTTGAAGGGAGGCGTTGTTGAGGTGAGTGAGAGAAGGGGCGATCGAGGGTGCTACCTTTTTGAGAATACATAAAGGGGCAGGGTCCCTGGGAGATCCACTTTTAATAACTTGCAGCGTATCTTCGACTTCTTCTACTGTCACTTGTCCCCAGGAAGTGATGCATGGGAGGGTAGGAGAGTTGCTGGCTTCTTTCTCCTCGCTCGAACTAGTAGGTGGAATAGAGTCGAGGATTTTTTGGATTTTCTCCTTGAAGAAATTAGCCAGCTTGTGGCACTTTTCCTCATCAGCTTTGGGGGTCTGGTGGGTCTCTCGGTCCCGAGTCAGGGACTTTGAGGAGTTCTTTTAAAATGGTAAAAGATTCTTTACTGGAGCTAGCGGAGTGTTCTATTCTCTCTTGGAAGAATAGACTTTTGGTTTTGCGGAGGGCGGTTTTGTAAATTTGTGAGACGGTGTGATAGGCTTCCTTATTTTTGTTAGATTTGTCCTTCCTCCTAAAGCGTTCTGATCTCTTGCATTCCTGTCTCAGAGATTTGAGCGCCGGAGTATACCAGGGAGCGGGAGCCACTCTTTTTATGTGTTTAAGAGTGGTGGTTTTCGGGAGGAGTTGGTCTAGTGAAGATGTGAGCCAGGAATTGAATTGTTCGTCAGCCGTGACCGGATCCATGGAGAGGGCAGGTGTCGAGTCTGAGAGTAAGCTGGCCCACTCTGCCGGTTCAAGCTTGTGCCAACGTCGGTCCGTCACTCGGATTTTGGGGGGTTGGGGGAGTGCTGTGGCAAGCTCCCAGGAGAAGGGAACAAGAAAGTGGTCTGACCACGGAAGGGGGATGGGGGGATCTGAGGTGATATCCCCAATATTGGTCAGGACGGGGTCCAGAAGGTGTCCTTTGTCGTGGGTGGGTTCGTTGTTGACAAGTCGGATGTTAAATGACCTAAGGTCCTGAAGGAGATCCAAAGCTAAGGGATTGGTGGGGTCGTTAAGGTGAAGGTTGAGATCGCCCACGAGGAGGAAGTTCGAGGCAGAGGAGGCTGATTGTGATACCATGTCAATGAGGGCGTTGAGGAAATTCCCTGTTGTCCCCGGAGGGCGATAAATCAACAGTCCTGAGATGGAGTGTGTCAGGGAGATTTGAAGGGCGAAATGGCAGCTTTCGCAGTCTGCAATGTTGGCGTTGCTAGTCCTACAGGCGAGATGTTCTCTGTGGATAATTGCCAGCCCCCCTCCTCTCCCTTTAGGTCTATGTAAAGTTTGAATGAGGTAGCCTGGGGGAAGGGCAATGACAATATCCGAGTCCGTGCTAGCAGAGAGCCAAGTTTCTGTGAGAAACAGCGCGTCCAGGCTATGATCCTGTATCAACAAGTTGATTTTGTGCGCATGCTTAGGGAGGGAGCGGCAGTTAAGGAGGCCAATCTGTAGCCCCGGCTTTCCCAAGCCTTGTTCGGCTGGGTTACATCGTACACAGTTGGCGAAGGGTTTACCTTCAGCGTGGACGTAGTGACAGTCCTGCTTTTTTTCCTTGCGAAGGGCTCGAAGCATGTCACTTGTCCCATTGCCGATTACCAATCCCACAGCTGCATCGCAGCGTCGTTATTGACTCAGGGGAGGGAGCCTGGCTGCCTATTTCCTTTTCCTTGAAGCAGATGCATGAGAGCAGGAACTTCAAAGACACGGGACACAGTTTCGAGGTAATACTTCCCTCAATAAATTTTTAACAACACACCCTCACCCACATATCCCGGCGTCTACGCACCATCCAGTGTTATTTCTGACGTTTACCACCACACAGCAGTCCAGCACACCCCGCTCTTCTCAATGTGGTCGCTGTGCGCCCATGCACAGCGGGCGTCCCACTTGGGCACATACGTAGTTGTGACGCATGCCATCACCTTGCATTCCATTCCAGTGCATACTAATCCTAGGCACATTGCAACATTAGAGTGGATGCTGCATAGCGGAGACATAAAGATCAATCCGTCCGATTTATCAAACAAAATTGCGCTCGCAAAGGGCCAGATTCTGAGAATCTGGCCCTTTGCAAGTGCGATTTTTGCATTTGGGATTCAGCATCCCAAATGCAAAAATCGCTAATTGCGATCTCGCAATTTTGCGAGGAATTACATTTAAGGAATCTCTATTTGAGATTCCTTAAATGCAATTCATCATCCAATTTCTTTTTGCAAATTCACAATTTCTGGCCGCAATTTACCGCGAGGTCAGACCTCGTGGTAAATTGCGAAAACTCAGAAAAATGCATTTGAATGCATTTTTCTGAGTTGCATGTTACACACACTCATGTCCTTAGGACATGTGTGTGTGCAACACCTGTGTAAAATGTCATTTCAGGGGTGCTACAGGGTGTCCTTTGGACACCCCTGGCACCCTTCAAATCGCTATCTTATTTGCGATTAGCAAATTGCTAATCGCAAATAAGGAATACTCCCCATTCATTCCTATGGGCCTTTTGGCCCATAGGAATGCATGGGGAGTTATTCCTTATTTGCGATTAGCAATTTGCTAATCGCAAATAAGGAATATGTAGGAATCGCATTTCTTTATGCAATTTCTACATGAATCCCGTTTTGCGAGTCCTTAATAGCGATTCGCTATGAATCGCTATTAGGGGCTCGCAAAACGGGAGAATGATGAATCAGGCTGAATGTTCCCACTTCAGTGAGTGCAACCCGAAACTAACCTTAGCACCACAAACCCAACCGTGAACCCTGGAATTCCTTTTTTGAGCCCCCAATACACACACAAAAATCCAATTTGAGACAAACCCCATTTTTCATTTTTTACCCCCCAAAACACCTGATTTTTCATATTTTACCCCAGAAAACACAAACAGTTTTATATTTTACTCCAACAAACCCCATTTTTCATATTTTACCCCAACAAACACCTCATGTTTCATATTTTACCCCAAGAAAAGTGTACCTTTTCAAATTGTATCCAAAAACCCTTACACACCTGAGAAATTTTAAATTACCCCATTACTGACCTCACAATGCGTTGTGATCTAATGCGATGTTAAGGCACCCGTGTTGTCGGAGTTGTGTTGTTAACAATGTACTGCCTGCATTGCAATGGTCTTCTCCTGTGCCAAAGGCAACCCATAGGCTACGCCGTTTGCGTCGTGCCCCTGGACCTCGTTCAGCACCAATGAGCATTCCTGTTGGACACTCCACCGCTACGACGCCAGGGCCCTCCTCGCCATCAACCCTGGACACCACCTCGCCTGCCAGGACCAGCCTCTGTTTCATGCCGGACATCGCCTTCGACATCACAGACGGCGAAGTATCACCCGCAAGGAGCACCCCAACTGTCAAGGAAGAGGCATTGCTGTCACCTACAGAGGCACACTCCGAGTGACAATGCACTCTAATGTGCTAAGGGTGACCATGGACCACGTCAACTCCCAGATCAAGACCAAGCCCAAGAAGATCCTCTGAGGCACCCTCATGGGGAGGCCCCCAGGGCCCTGGCCCCCAATTCTCAAATACCATTTGTATACCTCATTGCACCCCAGGGCCTCCCATCCACCAACAGTATCCAACTCAGTGAAATCAAGTTACATCTGGACAACCCCTGTGACCAGAGCACCTCCCCTTCCTGGGGAGGGTCACCGACATCAGACGCAAGCAGCAGGTCACCTCAACAGGCCACATAGCAGGACACATGGTCGAGCACGTCACCTCCGCCAGAGGGTACTTCAACTACAGCCACAACACCGGACTCTCCTGAAATGACAATTATTGGTAACTTCACGTCTTCACCTTGCCCACTGGATGCCACTGCCATCATCACAACCCCTCGCAGCTGGATCAAGGCCAGCGAAGAACATCTCATCAACTCCCTCTTCCCCAATACTCCACCAATGCTTCCAAACGATGACACCGCAGCGCGAAACCACCACTGATGGATCTACAACAGCGCCGACATTCGGGCACCCCTCATGAATAGCACTGCGTCAGTACCTTCCACCCCCCTGATGGCAGGCATGAGGGTGAGACAGTGCCACAGGGATAGGCTGTCCCAATGCATTGCTGGAGTTGCGTCATGGTTGTGGCCCTAGTGCAGCAATGTGTGACTTTAGCGCAGGCAGATACTTCAGAATTCCTGATGTATCTTTCATTACTTGCATCATGGAGCGCTGTCCAGTGATTACAGTGCATCCCTGCTTTCGCAAGGAGGGCGTGGTGAGAAGTGTTGCACCTCTGTCTTGTCACAGCAACACTTTTCATTACTGTGGGACAGGAAGGCACACTAGTCTCTTGATTGTGTGCCTTCCTGCACTGTAATTTTGTCGCAGGGCAGCGCTGCAACATTGCTTGTAGCGCTGCTGTTTGACCTGGCACCATTGGCGTGGGTCTCCCTTCCATTTTTGCTGCTGCCTCATGTATTTTTGCTGGTGTTAGATGCTTTGAGCACTGTGCCACTGCTGTCCAGTGCCACAGTGCAAGTGCTCCCTATTGTAAATTGATGTATTAATCAGTGTTTTCATGTTTGGCTATTTGGTTTACTTGTCAGACCCTAGTGCAGTGCACTGAGTGAGCCCGGGGATTGTAAATCAAAATGCAGCTGGTGGGCTTGCAGCACTGGTTGTGCCACCCACAGAAGCAGCCTTGTAAAATGTGTCTAAGGTCTGCCATTGCAGTCAGGTACTGTTACACTGACTGGGCAAGTGCACCCAATTGCCAGTCCCTAAACCTTCCCTTTTCTTCATATCAGTCACCCCTATAGTAGGCCTAAGGGCAGGGTGCATTGTAATTATAAGGTAGGACATGCCCTGGTGTGTGTGGCATGTCCTAATAGTGAATTACAGCCATTTTCGTTTTTCACTATTGCAAGGCTACCTGTTCTCCATAGGCCTGAATGGGCTGTTAGAATTATTACATTTTATAATCCTAACTGACTCAGAGAACATGGTAGAAATTCGAGTTAGGATGCCTGGACTCAGAATGATAAAATACATCTTTTAGTGAAGTTGGTTTTAACATTCTGTGTTTGAAAAGACCACTTTTAGAAAGTAGGTATTTTCTTGCCTAACCTCTCAAGCCTGCCTCTGCTAGGTTGTGTAATCATTGTCTGGAGTTTGTGAGTGACAGGGCTGGGGATTCCAAGAGACAGGATGAGTCAGCCCAGTGGTGAATAGAGAGATCTGCATCTAGATGGGAGGGAGGAGTTGCACCTGAACCTTGAATAGGGCTGTGCCTGCCTGCCACAATGCTGGCTCCACCTCCTGGGATGCGGCTGATGTCTGTGCCCTGCACACTGAAAGAAGAGAAGGAATCCTGTCAACAAAGTGTTCCAGGGCTGTATTTGCCTCCCACAATGCTGGCTCCACCTCCTGTGGGGCGTCTTATGTGTCTGCCCTGCACTGTGAAAGGAAAAGAGAAGTCTGGTGAAGAGAGTGCTTCAGAACTGGTTTGGACTGGGCAAAGGCCCCTCTCCCCTCAGAGAACAAAGGATTTTGGGGTATAAATATTGGGACCCTGATCCCAAGAAATTAGATCACTTTTGGACACACAAGAAGAAACCTCTGCTGAGGAGAGGAACCTGAAGAAACTGAGGAGAGACTATACCTAAGCTGAAGTGCTGCTTACGGGATTGGCCTGCAGTGGTTGCTTTACTGCCAAAGAAAGGAGAAAGGAACTTTCTGTACTTTGCTTTCAACTTGTGAAGGATCTCCAAGGGCTTGGAAAAGAGCTTGCCTCCTGCTGAAGTCTCAGGGACAACAAACGTCAACCCCCAGCTCCCCAGAGTTCTTTTGGAAGTGCCTGCTGCTGTTTTGGGCCTTCTAAGGAACAGCGTGTCGCAAGGAACTGAAAGCGCGACGCAACAAAGAGGAAGCCGCTGGAGTTGTCGCACTGCACCGCATCGAGAGAAGCACCTCGCAACGAAGAGGAAGCATGTTGCTGTCGCTGCCACCTGCTGTCGCACTTCTGAACAAGTGTGTCACCGCTGGAGTTTTCGCACTGCACCGCATCGTGAGAAGAGTCTCGCAATGAGGAAGAAGCGTGTCACCATCGCTATTGCTGCTGTCGCACTTCTGAACAAGGGTGTCGCCTCTGGAACTGTCGCATTGCACCGCATCGAGGAAAGCGCCTCGCATCCCCGAGAAGCGCGCCGCCGTCAGAGTTGCTGCCATCGCATTTCTGAACAAGGATGTCGCCGCTGTAGCTGTCGCATCGTGCGGAAGCTTCACTCAAATGTGGGAGAAGAGTGTTGTAGCTGAAGCTGTTGCTGTCGTACTTCTGTATAAGGTGTCGCTGCAGCAGTCCACGCATGGAACGGGAACTTCTTGCATCCCCAGAGAAGGGTGCCGCATCTGGAAGATCTTCACATCTTTATTTCTTTGCACCAAAACTTTGCCGCATTTCTCTTGCTGCGACATTGCTTGTTGTGAAAGCGCAACACATCGTAAGGTACATTGACGCAAAGTGTCCAACTTAAGAATTGAACTGAACTAAGCTAAAATTACCATCTTAAAGTGACAGTATTGTGTATTTTTGTCATTATGGTCTTGTGGTAAATCTATATAAAGTATACTTATATTTTATATAAAACCTGGTGTGGTGTCCATCTATAGTGTTGTCACTGGGTTACTGTATGTGGTCACAAATGCTTTAGGCACTGCTTCTGAGATAAGCCTGTCTGCTCCTGCCAAGCTACCAAGGGGGTGAGCAGGGGTTATTTAGGAGTGTAATCCCCTTATCCTGACTAGAAGCAAGGGTCCCTATTTGTCACAAGTACCTACCTGTGCCAACTAGAGACCCCCAAATCTAACAGCTGGCCAGGGCCAAAACCTGCAAAGATATGGGCCCAAGTTTTATCACCATTTTTAAGACCAGCTATTTTCTGGTCTTGCGTAACTGGCTCTAACTGCAGTTATAGCCATTTTTTTGGCTCTTCAGAAGTTCAAGGATAAAATGGAGTAATGGTATTTGCGTGTCTTTTTGCACGGGAACGCCTACTTTGCATGTTATTAGCGAGAAATATTGCTAACATGCTTTGAGATAAAAAAAACGGGCCGCTAGCACCCAAAAACTCACGGAAAGGCCAGTTCGCTGCAGCTTGCTAATAGGGTGTTAAAAGTATCGCCGCTTTATCAGCAACAAAAGTGCCACTATGGCAGCGATAGGCATTTGATAATATGCCCCTTTGTTTGCAAGCCTCTTGCGTCGCCGTTGCATCCCTTCTAATATTGGGAAAAGAAGCTTATAAATGAGCCCCACAGAATTCAGCAGTGGAGGAGGTGTTAGGAGAAGGGTCCAAGAAGAGCACAACACCGGTTACAGCACACTGAGGGTAAGAACTATCTGAGGTGAGGAAGGAATAAAACAGTAGAGACACCTGGTGATGGAAGAAGAGCGTCTAATATCGGAATCTCTGTGTGTGAGTGTTAATGAGAGTAAAAGAAGAGAGCACCATTTCCAATTTATATTTGTCAGTCGACCGACAGTGAGGTGTAAAATTGTGCAATCTGATGTGCTGCCCTCTCTATGTGCACTGACCCTGGGTGGATCATGCTGAAGCGGATAATAAACCATTCTACATGTTTGGATCGAAATTCGAAGCAATTGTTGGAAAACCATAAATGCTTTTGTATGCCCAGTCAGCTCTACATGGTGCTGCATTTCCCGACACACAAAGCTTAAACAACACTCACCTAGAGTCCATGCGCAGAGGACAGGGCCACAGCCTGCACAATGTCACAGTTCACTGCTGAGTGACAAATGTAAATTAAAAATTGAAAATTCAGTGCTCTTGTTTTTACATCTGGGCTAGAGACAGCTTTAGCTTTTTCTCTAGACATCTGGAAATAAATAACAAAAACAGTAATATAAAATACATATAGAGGGCCTTGGACATTTTCCTTCAGCCATTGGAATGCCATTCCCATTTAGAATCTGCCCACAGGTCAGCATACTCACTTAACAATGGGTCAGCCCCCTTCGACTACAAGCAGTGTGATTCAGGTTTAGATCTTCACACTGAACAGACGTTTGGTGTACATGCAGTTAGAAAATGTTAGTAACTGCACTCTGCCTCATTATTTTTATTTTATTTTATTTTAGTCACTTGTAAAGCGCGAACAGCTACCCCCAACGGGGGCGTCCCGGCGCTGACAACGTGTGAAGTCCTAGAGGGTCCATCAGAGAATTCCGTCAGGCTAGATCCGAGAGAAAAAACAGGTTTTGAGTTTCCTGCGGAACACAACCTCAGATGAGAGAAATCTGAGTTCTTCTGGAAGGGAGTTCCACAATCTGGAAGTGGCCACGGCAAAAGCTCTACCAATTGTGCGAGTCAGACGAAAGCGTGGGCAGAACATAAGCCCAAGATGGTTGGATCTGAGATCCCTTGTGGCAAGAGACCGCCTGATTCTGTGCCTTAAGAATGCCGGGCCACGACCATTGAGAGCTCTGAAGGCAAAGACCAAGGCCTTAAACTGGATGTGATATCTCACAGGTAGCCAATGGAGTTTGGCCAGGTGAGGTGAAATCGAGTGGCGATAAGGGATGTTGCAAATCAGCCGGGCCGCTGAATTCTGCACAATTTTGCCAGCGGTTAATGAGATATGCAGGGGCGCCGACATGAAGACTGTTTGAATAATCCAGATGGGATGTGATTAGTGCATGTACTACTGTTCTGCGGGACTCAAAGGGCAAAAAAGGGATGATTTTTTTTAATCATTCTGAGTTTTCCGAAACAAGATGATGAAACCTTATTAATTTGAGTCTCGCAGGACAGCGCTGTGTCAAATTGAAAGCCCAAGTTGTGAGCAGCTTGAACAGGCACAGGAGGGGGATTAAGTTGAGATGGCCACCAAATATTGGAGGGAATGGCAGATTTTTGATTAAAAAATAGCACCTCCGTCTTGTCAGTATTTAATTTTAAATTATTGGTGGACAGCCATGAGGCGATGTTAACCAGACAGTGGCAAAAGCGGGCCAGGGAGCTGTCAGAATGATCTTTAAAAGAAAACACAAGCTGAGTGTCATCAGCATAAAAGATCACTCTGACGCCCCATGCTTCAACTAGCTCTGCCAGCGGCCTTAGGTACACGTTAAATAAAAGAGGACTGAGGGCAGATCCCTGCGGAACCCCCCATCTCAGTGGTTTCTTGGTGGAAAGAAAGGGTCCGAGGGAAACCTGTTGAAACCTGACTGACAAAAAAGATTTCACCCAAGCCAGGGGAGTTCCTCCAAAGCCCACCTCCTGCAGGCGAATCAGTAGAGTGTCATGTGAGATAGTATCGAATGCTGCGGATAGGTCGAGGAGAACCAACATGGCCTCCTCGCCCCTATCCGCACACTCGCGAATAGATTCAGACACTTCCAACAAAGCTGATTCTGTGCTAAAATCAGGCCTGAAACCTGACTGTGTATCATGACGGAGGTGGTTAGTTTCTAAATATTCAGACAGCTGCTCCTGTACCGCTTTCTCTAACACTTTTGCCGGCTTGGGGAGAAGTGAAATGGGGCGGTAATTGTTAAAGCATAGTGGGTCAGCGCCTGTTTTTTTTAAAATAGGTATCAGCAGTGCCTGTTTCCATAAAGAAGGAAAAAGGCCTGACTGCAAAGAAGAGTTCCAAATTTCTAACAAGGGCTTAATCAATAATGGGGCTAAGTCACTCAAGACATGAGCTGGAGCAGGATCCAAAGGAGAGCCAGATTTACACTTCAAAAACAGTAAGTGGCTTAAATGAGGTAAACACTTCCGCACAGCTGGTGGCCTGGGCTGGCGGTGCAGCGGTGGGAATATGCTGAATGTTTACTGTGATATTATTAATTTTCTCATAGAAAAAATCGGATAGTCCCTCACTGAGTAATTGGCTTGGGATGATTGGGGAGGCCAACGCAGAAGGATTAGCAAGATCCTTAACAATATTAAAAAGGGTCTTAGTAGAATTTTCTGCACTTTGGATTTTATCTGCAAAATGCTCTTTCATGGCCATGCGTTTCAGTTTGTGAAACTCTTTAAGAGCAGATCTATAACGGGCTTTAGCCTCCGGGTCATATACCCGGCGCCAAATTCGCTCCAGTTTTTTACAACTGCTTCTGTTTTCTCGTAACGACTGTGTGAACCATGGGGCCGAAGGTTTGGATCTTAAAGAGGAGAGATTTTTCAAGGGGGCAATTTGCTCAATAGCATCAAGAAGATCTTTATTAAGTGAGGCAACACGTTCATTAAGATCGTTAACTGGTGAGACCGGGGTGCTTTTTAAAACCCTGTTCCAAAGCAGGGCAGGTAACTTTGTGCCAATTTCTGCCCCTGCAAATAGTTTCTATCCTAGGTGACTTGGATATGGACACCTCAAACGGGATTAAGTGATGATCAGTCCACGTAAGGGGCACAGAAGGAAGAACTTTAAGGTCAGGCAGATTGGAAAAGATCAGATCGAGAGTATGGCCTGCAGAATGGGTCGGGCCACTCACCCATTGGGATAAATTCAGACCTTGCATAGCATCAAGAAGATTTTTGGCAGGTATACAGTCATGCAAATCAACATGATTAAAATCCCCCAACACAATAAAATCGGAGTGCTTAAGGGAAAGATCAGCGGTGGCGGCTATCAGCGAGGTAAGTGCAGACTGATGGGAGCGCGGGGGATTATATACCAACAGTCCTGAGAATATGGCAGCAGATGACTCGGTGATAGAAAAATAAAGAGCCTCTATAGGCTCTAAATTTGGAATTTTCCTGGAAGTAATAGTAAGGTGATTCCGTAGAATAACGGCAATGCCACCGCCAGGTTTCGAACCTTCACGGCTAATTCCTATGAAGCGGTAGCCCGGGGGAGTAGCTAAAGCAATATCTGGATTGGACGTGTCCTTAGTCCAGGTCTCGAGGAGAAAAAGTAAGTCCCAGGATGTAGATGATAATAGTAACCATATATCGCTCGAGTGGCATGGCAGAGAGCGGCAGTTCAGTAGACCAGCCGAATAGGATCGTATAGACAAGTGGGAAGGTTCTGTAGTGGGAGAGGGGGGTCTAGTATTCGTGGCTAAAACAAAGGAGCATTTATTACATTTGAAGTTGGAGCTGCATGGAGAGGCCAAGTTGCACCGAGTCTCGGGGGTGCAGGGTACTTGATTCATTGCCATAAGCTGGCATCTAGACCAAAAATGATAATGGGTAGAAAGGGGACCAGCAGCATGGCTGGCCCTAGGCACGGAACTGGCGCGGACGGGCGCAGACGGGCTCGCCTTTGGCGCGCCCCCGGCGCGCCCGCTGCGCTTCCGATGCCAGGGAACCATTTATACTTGTCTACATTCCTATCCGGGAGCTGGTGAGTGTGAATTAATGGAAAACGAGAACTCTGAAACCACATTGGAAGAAGCCAAATCATGGAAAACAAATTTCAAGTAAAGACAATTTTAAGGAAATACAGAAAAATCGAGATGAAAGGAAACGTTTTGAAGAATAGATATTTTAGGGAATATTGCAAAATTGCATTAAACTTGCTTAGAGTTTAGGACTACTGTCGGGTATTTTGGTTGAGGGATGGGTAATGTTTAGGGTTATGAGTAGTTTTTAGGGGTCAGGTTATAATTGGTGTTTGGGCAAGGGAAGGGGTTTTAGGCTTCAGAGATGGCTGAAGAGTAGAGGTGGTGAGGGTTTTTTAAGGTTCATGGATGAGTGGTGTTTAGGTGCGTGAGGTGTTTTTAAGTTTCATGGATGGGTGGAGTTTAGGGATCTTGAGGGGTTTTAGGGGTCAATTATGGGTAGTAGCTGAGATGGTGAACACTGTTTAGGGTTCAGGGTGGGGTGGAGCTTAGGGTGGTGATGGATTTTAAGGATTCAGGGATGGGTGGAGTTTAGATGTAGAAAAGGGTTTTTAGGGTTTATGGATGTGTAGTTTAGGGTGTCAGGAGATCCTATGGGTCATGGATGGCTGGTGTTTAAGAGTCGTGAGAATTTTTTAGGGTTCAGGGATGGGTGGAGTTTGAGTGTGCTGAGGTGTTTTAAGGGGTATGTGATGGGTGGGGTTTAGGCAGAGAAAGAGGTTTTTAGGGTTCATGAATGGGTGGAGCTAGGGGAAGTAAATGATTTTTATGTTTCAAGGGTGATAGATTTTGGGGCAGAAAGGGTTTCTAGGCTTGAGGGATGAGTGTAGTTTAGGTATGGGGAGGGATTTCAAAGGGGCAGAGATTGTTAGTGTTTAGGGGTTGTGAGGGGTCAGCGATGGATGGTGTTTATAGGTGGTGATGGGTCAGAGAATTAAAAGCATCCAAAGTAATTGTTTTACAATGAAAAATATATAAAAATAAAATACTATCTACTGAAGTAAAGCAGTGAAATAAATATCTCCAACAAAACTATTTTGAAAAGTAAGACCTGTAATCATTACATTTACACTTTAAAATTAAACACTCAAAAGCCAATTTTGAATAAAAAGATGTTCTATGAATTGGTTTCTACAAAAAGGTTAATGCCATTCATGTTGAAAAATTCTATTAAACAGTTTTTAGATGAAATTGTTCCTCAGTAATAGTATTCCATGAAATCTTTTTTCAATGAAATCACATAAAACCGAAACGGGTTGCTAGCACATGAAGGCAAATAAGTTATGGGCATATTATCAAGGGGGTTTATCTCCACTTTTTTGGCTTTAAAAGCCAAGAAAGCGGAGATAAAATTATCTCCCTATTACCTAGCTGTCGCTAACACCAGTTAGCGACAGCTAGTAGGAGATAGCGACCATCTTGGGCCCCACTTTGCATGTCAGTGATATTTATCACTAATGACATGCAAAGTGGGCGTGCCAAGATGTTAGCGACTGGAAACAGTCGCTAACATCGCTATCTCCTATTACCAACTTTTGGAGATATTCGCGCTAAGCGTGAATATCTCCAAAAGCTAACACCTGCACTGAGCAGTTCTTAGCCATGTTATCCAATGGGAGGTGAATAACATAGCTAAGAGCATTAGCTCAGTAATGCATGAATATCACAGACTTTTCAGAGATATTCATGCATTGTGGCCGATTTTCTTCGCATTTGCGATAAACCTTGGTAATACCAAGGTTTATCTGCGATAAAAATCGCCGCAGCTCAGCGGTATATTTTTCTCTCTAACCAAGCAATAGCGATAATTATCGCTATTGCTTGGTAATATGCCCCTTAATTCCTAGCCACTACCATGATACACAACACACCGGCCGCCTGAGGAAGCTGTTGGATGCAGTGAAAGCAGCAAGGCTTGGGAAAATAGCAGTGCTCTGACTTACAGGGTAGCTGAAGCAGGGGAAAAATGTTTTTTTTTTAAATGGCTTCTCAAGTACTATATTATTCAATGGGCTTGTGTCCAAGTTTAGAAGGACAGTTATTTCAAATTTCATTTCTCATTACATTTGGTAGTGTGGAAGAAATGCAGACCTGGCTAGTACCACGCATTCAGGGTTAGACTAATGCATTTGAGTGCGGTGGTCTGCATCGCCGCACTAAAATCATTAGTCATGCATTCCTAATGCCTCCTGACCCCACCGGCGCTGGGAGGCATAAGCCAAGACCGATGTGAGAAGGCATTAGCTGCATGCCCCACGTGCTGCTGGAAGAGTGCACACTGTGCTGCCTTACCACAGAGTCTGCAAATTAGCGACATAGATTCACACTTTTTTCACAAAAGGACTGTGCAACTCACAATAGTACCTATGAACCTTTTTGCCCGGCGATCTGGTTGCAAGATTCAATCATTAAGCCAAGACCCACTTAACTCGGCTGCCTCAGGTACAACGTGACATGGTTGCCTGTCACAGAAACACAATATTATCCAGAGTGCTCACCCAGCAGTGCGCCTGAATGATCCGGGTGGGGTTACCACCATGGCTTGTTGTTTTTCTGGCAACCAGCACCACCTCGTACCATCAGAGTCACAGTAAATTGTTAGGATTATCAAATCAATGACCTTTAGGTTGGGAAAATATTTGTTTTTCATGTTGTGTCATTCGCCGCAGGCAGAGAATGAATGGGGCTTGCACCTCTGGTACAAATGGCACAATTGCAACCTTGTTGCCAGTTCACTGTGTGCTAGTCAGCCCAGACAGGGTTGGTGTGCATGACAAGCACCAGGATGTTTTTAATTTTACTGCAAAATCCTGTTGACCCAGATCCCCCAGGATGTGAAGACATCTAACATGGGCTTCGATTGGAATTCCATAGAGCATATTATCAAGCCCATTATCGCCGCTTTATTGGCAGTTTTCTGCCGATAAAGCGGCGATAATTTTATCTACTGTCTTGATAATATGCCCCTGTGTCTTGGAGTGACAGAGTCACATCTTTACTCTCTAGGAAGTAATTAGTGTTGCATAGTGTACTAAGGTCTTTTTCCATATTTACCGTTTTAGTTCCCTGATACATACGTGCAGTATATGTTTAATACGGACATACTGTAATAGTCCAGTTTGGTTTAGAATCTCAACTTTTTTAGGCAAAAAAACATGAATTCAAAAGAGGAATATGAAAAAGGAACTTATTGTTGCTCTAGTCCATTAATTTGGATGTTTTTTCCTATCTCCAGAAATCTATGTGCTACTGTATTTCTAATTTTCAAGCACACACCTTAGGATGGTGCCCACACTAGCCATCTGGTTATTGTAGCTCTTTATCAGATGAACAAGAGATTGAGTGCTGTGACGTCTGGCCCAGTAGCTTTAAAACAGAAAGGGGCTCCTTTATTTGCCTTCCTGGAGGTAAGCGGTGAGTTTGTGGCTGTTCGTACTCCAGTCGCCATCGATGTAACAAATTTCCAGATGTTTCTATTTAAAACACATTTAACTGAAAAGTGCACAAGTTATGCTGAATAACAAACGTATAATACATTCAAATTTGCAGTAGGTAGTCATATTTAGGCAACGTAAGCACAAATTTGAATTAACATGTACTGACTTAAGTTAGCCTGACTACTGATGCAATATCAAATGTTGATATTACACGTTAGGGTAAGAGGCCTGTTTTTGATTTAAACTGTTGTCTTGCACAATATGTTTTTCTCTTCCACTGCAGATACTGTAACTTTCAAGAAGCCTTTTGTTAGCTAGTGAATAGGCACTTGTTAGGCATAAGACAAATGATACTGAGGTTCTCAACATGAGGAGAGTAGGAGAGTAGAGTCTGCTTCTTATAGCTACCCCTACTTTTTGCTGTGTTTCACTGGTTTTTTGACTTTAGTAAGGCTGTGGCCCTGCTAATCAGGCCCACAGCCTAACTGTTCTCTCTCTAAATTGTAACCATGTAATTTAGGTACATACCGGATTGGTTACTGGGTCACCCTAATGAGCCCCTGTATATGGTACCTGAGGTACTCAGGGCATAGGGACCACATAGGCCTACCAGAGGCTGCAGCATGTATTGTGCCACCCCTGGTTAGCCTTACAAACTGACACCACAGGTCTGCACTTGCAGCCTGGGTAAGGTGCTGTAAGCACCCCTTACGTAGATATAGTATACCTATATCTACCTTTACAAATAGACACATAGTAACCTATAAGTTACTCCTAAGGCATGCCTTAACAATCCTGGAGGTAGAGTGCTTGGATTTGTGAGGGAGGGTGCCCTAACATGAGCTGAGCCCCTCTGCAGCTTTCTGAACCATATCTTATAGCTGTTCTATGATATAACCATACCATATACTCTTAAGTGCATCATAATCCTTGTGGTTATTGCTAACTTTGGTTTGGCTTTATCAAAACATGTCGTGTAAGGTGTCAAACACTTTGGAATACTACCGTCCCCCCTGCCAGTTCTGGTGGCGGGGGTAGCATTCCACCCTTCTAGAGGAAGAAGACATGTACATACTGGTAAACCCGGTTAAAGTTAAACAGAGCCCAAGCATCACAAAATGGATGCTGCGACCACAGACACAAGTCTGCCCTCCTGCTGCTGGAGGAAACTCCGGCAGGGGGGGCCTGGAAAATAGGTTTCCTGTCCCACCTCCCCAGACAGGCTTTAGTGTATTGGGGCAGGGTGGATTGCATTCAGTGAATGCTTTTCAGACACTGCCTGGGGCACACAAGGTGCTCCATGCATTTCCCAGTTCAAACAGGATGCTGGGGCACTCAGCCCCAGCTCTGGTGCGAAACTGGACAAAGGGGAAGGGGTGTAACCATCCCCTCTCCAGGTCCACCCATAGGTGGGACCTTAGAGTTAGGCCAACCCCTAAACTTGCTATAAGAATAGGATCCCAGTCCCTAAGACTTTGAATTACCCTGGAGGAAACTCTGCAACATATATCTTGGACCTTCGACATTCCATATCGACTGGAAGATGGAAGAAATCTCCCTTTTGGTCAAGGAGTGACCACCCTGTTCAAACCGGCACCAACTGTATTTTTGCCCGTCTGCATTTTTGAGGCTCCCGCCGGATCCCGAAGAATCTGCAACACAGGACATGGACTTCCAGACATCTCTGACGCTGACCGGAGCTCCCAGCAAAGCTAAGACCCGTAGCTGACACGAGAGACGTGGGACCGGAACTCCTGGACTTCCTGCATTTTTGCAACTGCACTACTTTCCGAGGTATCTCGAAGTTGTGCATTGGGGTATTGGAAGCCACAGCCTGAGCACCTTTTGCACTGAAGTACAGAGGCCACCAATCCATGAGTGACCCATGAGTCCCCTTTCTTCACTGCAGCTTGAGGAGCCTTTGGGGATCCTAGTCCGTTGGCTAGTGAGCCCCCACGAAGATCAATCCTTGATTTCTTGAGATTTCCTGGTTGCCACAGACGTTCTCTCACTCCTCTCCAAAGGAGGAGTCACACAGACCTTGCTGGTCTGAACCGAAGCCAATCTTGTCATCTAGTGTGGGTTGCTGTTGCCAAGGCTTGTTGGATCCAATCCAGATTCTGACGCTGCAGCACTCGACATCCTTTGTGGCACAGCTTGAATCCAGCTCCTGGTTGTCGTCGAGGCCTCCTGGTCCTCGTGGCTGAAGAGTCAAGCTTTACCTCTTTCACCTGAAAACATCCAACATCGGCTGGCATCTTCTCCTCTCCATCCTGGTCACTGGCTAGCGACCCAGACTCAGTCCCCTCTGCTTTCAGGTTCTTCACATCTCTGATCCACCCTTGGATCCACCAGGACACTATTCCTCTGGTCGCTTGCAGCATTTCTACGCAGCTCTCCATAGGAATGGACGACAAAACCCGACGCGAAAAGACACCTATGCACCCGGCTTAACTGGGTGAGGTAACACGAGTACTCCAGTGCTCCCTTGGGTCTTGACTCTCGAAGTGTCCTAGTCTAAAAGGATGACATCGTAGTTCACCTGTAAGTGCCCTTAATCTTTAAAATTGTAACTTGTTTGTTCTTCATAGAAAGTCAATGGTGATCCGCATGTGTGTTTAGACACTGCACGCGTCCCCCGTGGGCCTCCTATGTCCCTACCTTGGGTAGTTCCTGGTAGCCCTAGCGGTTCTACAGGCCCTAGGCCTGCTTTCTAACCCTCACGTGGTTCTTATATCACTATTTTAGTATATGGGTTGTGAGGCCCCTAGGGCATAACATATACTGTACAACTCATTGTATGACAATTAAGTTCCTTGTATTGTACTTTTACCTCTGACCTCATAAAGAGTCCAGAGGGATTGTGTTTAGAATAAATACCTATATATTTGATATATACCTGGTGTGGTGTGCTTTCATTTGATCATTCAAGAGATTATATGTGGTAATACAACTAGCTTAACTCGCCTCTAAGTCTTAGCCTGAAGGCTGCTCTCCACAGCTACCACTAGGATAGCTTTCTATAAAGGTTGACCTTAAACCTACCATCAATAAGGGTAATGGTCATTTGGACTGGTGCAAAGTGCCCTCTAGAATAGCGGACATCATATGCCAGGCCAACTTCTCACAGAGAGGAGATGTCAGAAATGCGACTCACCAGAAGGACCGTCTGAACTACAAGATGTGCCTAATGTATCATTTCAAAGACTCAATTCTGTTCTTCGTTATGAAGATGTGAGAAACTAGGGAGTTTACCTGCTCCCAGAGTTTAGTGAGAATTGATTGATTGTTGGGCATGGAGAATGAAAAATGTGTCACCAACGATGCTTTGGCAGAATTAAATTAGTGTATGTTCCTTAGTTTTAGGGGGGAGCAGTACTTAATAGAAAAGACCCCTCTGAAGCCCTTCCTTTCCCAGAGATTAGGAACACATGCTGATTTATAGCATGGAATACTTTCCAGTTTACACATTTTCATTACCTAAGTGCAAAGGCTTTATGCCTATGCATACTCATTTTCTCATCAGGTCTCTTCATTTGGGTTTCTGAAGTTGACACCTTACCTTGTTTATTAAATAAACTGACCTCAGTTGACTACACCTCCATTAATTTAGAATAGGGAATTCCTTTATTGCAAACAATTGCTGTATTTACTCCATTTTTGTTGCAATTCTTAATAATGTGGTATTTTATCTTGTTTTAAATACAGACAAGTGGATTATTTGAGTCTGTAATGATGATGACTAAATACTAATACCTACTGAATAAATAAATCGATCTGAATTAATTGTTAATAAAAACCCTTTCACTCACCCCAACTCTCTCTATTCATTCTTTTGAAGTCCTAAATGGACTTCACTGTTCATGGTGATTGATGTAAATGATTTCTTATATGTCAATTTTCCTTGTTGACAAACAAATGAATAAGACCAATGGCAGGGTTTATTAAATGATTATACTCGAAGACTGATATATAGGGATCCCTGCTCCAGCACAATATATACATTTTTTAAATGTGATACCTTCTAAGCTATTCTTCACTGTTCTTTTCTCTGACAAGATTCATTTGTAACTGCCTTATCTAGCTGCTTTGAAGATGCTTATCTGGAGTAAATAAGATCATATTTCATTGGACACCCAGGTCACAATGAGAATCAATATAAATAAATTGAGTGTAGATGCACATGTATTTTTGGTGTGTGACATGCCTGCCCTTTTTAGGTCGAGGCCCGTCGCACTGCGTAGCAGTGGGCAGAGCCGAAGAGTTAATGTTTCTTAGAGGGGGCTTGGAACCTGCCCCTCTTCTCCATTGGCTGGTTTCCTAAACAGAGGCCAGCCATTGGAGGAGAGGGGCGTCACTCGGTTCAAGCCCCGTCTTTTTCGGATTCGGGGGCGTGTTTTTTGCGTTCTTTCTATCTGTGATGTCATCCGTCACGCAGCAAAAAACACACCCCCGATTCCGAAAATTTCGGACCTTTGCGGCGGCCATTTTTAAAAAAATGTTGTTGTCAGGAACAGCCCCGCTGCCATTCCAGATAAGTTTTACACTTTTTTTCTTGTTTCTTACTGTCAGCGCTGCGATGCTAAACCCCTATCTCAGCCGCTGGGCTGCATTTAATGACTTCCAAAGTCAGCTTTTGTCTTCTCGTGTCTTTTTTTCTTTCCCCCTCTAGGGGGAAGGCGAGGCCCAGCACCTCATTCACTGATTACTGCTGTTTGCACAAACGTCTCCAGCCGCCCCCCTGTGACTTTCCGGGACTAGATAATTGGTGTTAATTTATTATTAGTGTGAAGATGTCAACAAAGATTTGTCTAATAAGCTTTGTTCTTCAGAACAGATAGGTAAATAGTTCAGGACCTGTAAAGACAGCCTGCTCCTTTAAGGGGCACTCTACGAACACTGGTACATTTAAAACAAACCCCGAGCGAGGGACTGGGGCTGTTTGTGACGGAGTCAGTGCATCAATTAGTGAGGCAGTGGGTGCACAATTGAGTGACTGCCTTCTTGCTGGTGTAGCTCTCTCCAAATATGAATACTAACACTCATCTGTACATTAAATGTGGGTCTGGGTGAATGTCACTGTAAAATCGCTTGAGTGTACATGTGCGATCACGCATTGAGTGTGACGCACATTCTTGTGTGTTGGACTAGAATCCTGTAATCCTGTTTTTGGGCAGGTGATGTGTTGGTGGAGTTGGTATTGCAAATTGAATGTGTGCCACAACAAACCACTGCTTAGCCACGGATTCTTAAACGTGCCTTAATGTTGCAGTTTGGTCAATTTGATATCATTGCCACGAAGAGAGGCACAGTGAATGGAAGAAATTAAAAATCAGTTCCAGCCCACTATTTCACAGATGAAACTGTTGTATTTTTCTCTTGATACAGCACCAACACAGGTCTGTTGGATATTAAACTTTGCTTTTGAAATATAGAGAAACTAAAGAAACTGCTGTAAATGGACAGATGCATCTCCGCGCCTGTAAGACAAAGAAATATTTAATTCCATAAAAGAAACAGATATTCGAATGCATGATTAGATCTACAATTTGCTTGTGATTTAGTCCGTTGGCAGTATTTCCACCTGTTCTACCGATGCTGCCACAATAAATGCATACAATTCTCCAACACAACAAAGCTAAGTAGCGCTCCGACATCTGTAACAAGCCACTATGTGCGTGCTATGGAAGGCCTCTGCGGGTAACTACAGCCCACACCTGTGCACTGCCCCTGTTCATGCAGACGCGCTCACTTCACGTTGCTCCTATCTCCTGTACTTAATCCTTTGCATTTCTTGTTATAGAAAGGGCCTGAGATTGTAACCATCGAGTTTACAACCCAATGACTTAAGAGCGGACATCTAACATTCCAAATGCGTGTTATTTTTGATCCTTTTCAATTTTTACCATAGTTCAGTTTTTGTTATCTTGTATTTCTATCCCTCATGTTTATTTAAACAGGAATACATACAAAGACACTAAGGCATTCATGCATTGACAAGTGGAATGAAATCTCACAGATGAGATTCCATGAGTTTAACCACATAGCAATGCTTGATATGCTGACCATGCAAATATTTTTAAATAATTTTATCTAGACCATTGTACTTCTTACAAAAAAAGGAAATAGTCTCACCCTCCTCCTTTGTGTTACCTGTCCCCCTCCTAGCTGCCCCACCGTTTTTTTAGGTTGTACAGCAGTGCGGACTGCTGTGCAACAAGTAATAAAACATTGACCAAGCCAATAAAGCTTGCGTAGGCGAGACCTATTGGCTTTGTCAAAGTTTACTCTTTTTCATACAGCACTCTTCTTGTATGATACCTCCTCCCCCAAAAATCCATCCCTTGTTCTCGGTTTTGCTACACACCTATCGCAGATTGTCGATAAAAGCATAACAGCTGGTATATTGTTTTTCCTGGGTACGATTAAAGAGCCGACTTTCAGGGTTGTTTTGTTATATGCCCTGAATTCCACATATTAAACAAAGGGATTTGTGATTCAGGGGAAGAGCAAGCTGCTGCACTCCCTCAACTGGTGTTTAAGACGGAAGGTGTTGGTTGAGAGTACAATAAATTAGGAACAGGTTGAATTATGGACTAGGACTGATATCAGACAATAATGAATGTATCTAAACAAAAAATCTTGGTACAAAAATGTGTATTCTTTATTAGTTCTTATTCAGTTATTAAAAAGCAATCATGTTTAGCTGCTATAAATATATATATGTGATAAGCTATCTACATATATGACATGCTGTAAATTCCAATTCATTGGTATTCGTATTACATTATAGTGGTTGTCTAAAACATGGCTAAAGGTTACAGTTTACTAAGCGCGTTTCGGCTGTGAGCCTTCATCAGGCAGCCATGAGTATTCCCAGAGAACCTGAGGATAGGTAGATGTTATCGAGTGCGGCCTGAGTAGGATATATTGATGTGAGGCAATGATACCGTTAATTGGAAGAGTATGCGGCCGCCCGGGCCATTCATGTAGGTGTAGCTAGAGTAGTAAATTTAAGGTTGGAGCTGCGCACTGACTGCGTCACGTTGTCCAATATTGGGGTCTGGTGAGTTGGTAAAGCAGTCTATGGGAGTAGATGGCGGTAAAACTTCTGTGGCCGTTTTTATCTGTTTGGGCAATCTTTTAGATTGTTCTATGCGGGGATCTGTAGATAATGGGCTGGGATCACAGCGTTTGTTAAATCGGAAATCCGTAATGCGGTTATCTGTTCATGGAGTCCCGTAATCGATCCTATGGTGGGGTCTGTTGGCGCCTCGGTGGTGTGTCCCGGTCGGCCGGGACGGAAGGTGTTAACAGCATGACTAAAATGGAGTTGTCAGTTTCCTAGAGGACTATCATTCTATTCCCTGGGCTATTGCCGATGCACATGGCGTGAGAATGTTTCTGTTCTGAGTCCCCAGGAAAGCAAATTAGGCTTTGGCAAGTGTTTTTCTTTAAACGTCCTTATTCTTTGTGAATTCCGTTCAGAGTTTCCTGAGTGAAGATAGAAGTATTTGAAACATAAACCGTGCCATTTATAAATATTAAAAATATTGAGTACAGTGTACAGATTTGAATTACTTGAGAGATGTTTGCTTATCCTTCACGATTTTTCCTTTTTTTTTAAATCCTGTTTTACAAAGAAAGATTAGCAATCCAGTAGCTTGATGCTCCCTTTATAAATGTGAGACCTATATGCTTTGCCAGTGTTCGTTTGCTGTGTCTGCAAACTAAGTGCACACTTTGTGTCGATTTGCCTGACAGACTCTTTAAACCATGTGAAAAGTGTATCCCATCTACAGAGTCCTTTCCATTAAGTAAGAAGTCTGTACTAGGTATTTATTCTTTTAATAAGTGTAGTAGCAGATTTTTGCTTCTTAGCGTAATTTCTAAGAAGCTACTGTACTTTAAAAAGAATTATATTTAATTTTAACTAGAAGACTCTGTACTTGCTCTTCTCGCATCAATTTCCCAGTCCGAAGTTTCTGCTTCCTGTGCTGCACCTGTTCTTTGTGAGGGACGCTCGAACTGCTTTTCCTATGCAAGCTGAGGGGGTGGGGCTTGGGGACTGTGTGTTAGTGATGGAATATGCAGCTCTTTACACAGAGTAGTTACTCCACAGGATCAGAAGATGCATACTATCCTGTGTGTGTTCTGTCTGTCCTCAAATCCATGCATTGTATTTCTACAATGTCTTTGTGCAGGAAGCTTGCACTGTGCTGTACCTGTTCTCTGCATCATGGACGTGTGTATTACTGCTGCTTGTACTGTGTGTGTGTGCGTGGCTCTGTCTGTGTGTGTGCGTGGCTCTGTCTGTGTGTGTGTCTCAGGCTCTGTGTGTGTGTGTGGCTCTGTGTGTGTGTGTGTGGCTCTGTGTGTGTATGTGTGTGTGGGTGGCTTTGTGTGTGTGGCTCTGTGTGGGTGTAAATGCAATACGTCATGCATTTGCGAGCAATTAAGCTATTGGCATTGTAAATGACAATGCCATGTATTTAACGATTAAGCTATTGGCAATGTAAATGACAATGCCATTTATTTATGAATTAAAAAAAAAAAGTCATGAGCAATGCCAATAGCTCTACCTTTAATAATGCAGAGACCATTGCATTGTAAATGCTTGTTGTACCTGGGTTGTTAAATAGCAGTTTTTGCCTATTCTCATTGTGTTCATTTTATGCTTCTTTCCTGCCTACTGTCTTTGTCACCTTTCTCGCTCCCCCTCTTGCTGCATTCCCTCCCGGAAGCAAATTTTGACAAAATGGTGTGGTAACTGTCTTGTTAATTACAGAAAATTCATGAAGAATCATAAACCCAGTTGCATATAAGTTCTGATTCCCGCACCACCAGTTGCGAAATACTGCTTTTTTTGGTTTTGAATCTTTAGAATCTATGATCAAGCAGCTCCACTTTACTACAGAAATAAATGATTCTGAGTGAGGCAAAGGATGGCTTTTTTATTTGAAAACATAATGTTTTTTTTTCTGTGAGACTGTACATCTTCGTGTGGGCACTAGCAACTCCATGAGCACTTGAGCAGTATAATCTGCTTTCAGTTCTATACCAGGTGAGTTGTATTTGATGTCAGCAATAAGTGAGATGTTCTGAGTGTGTCCAATGATAACTTTAAAAGCATAGCTGCCGATCCAATTCATAGATTTCGACAGAGTATATT
The DNA here is from genome assembly GCF_964263255.1 of Lissotriton vulgaris. NCBI lineage: Eukaryota > Metazoa > Chordata > Amphibia > Caudata > Salamandridae > Lissotriton > Lissotriton vulgaris. Next base: position 781,971,719 of record NC_141696.1, on the reverse strand, counting down.
GATGTGCATCCACTTTTCTATCCGTGAAAGCATGGCCATTAGAGAAACGCCATTCTGAGACTGGTTGTTAAAGGATAGCTTGGCCCTGGTTTGTACCTCAGTACTCTCTGTCCTAGTTGCTCAGCACATTCAGCACCAAGCTTTCACTGGCTCCTGTATGCAGCAATAACAGAGGCCTTCCTTCCATCCAATGTAAAGCCACTAACAAAACGAGTATTGGCAAAGCCAACAATTCTAGCATTGATCGGCAGCGTTCTTAATTTCTAAAAGTTTTTTTTTGTTTTTTTCATGGTTTTGCAAAACATTATTGATAGGGAAGCTGCCTGGCCCTCATCAATCTAAAAACAAAACATTGGCTAAAAGGGTACAGTGACAGTAGTTGTTGGTCCTTTAGGGAACTGTTTTGTGTAAGCATGTGCTCCTAGTGAAATGGCAGCCATCGCTCTAAAGGAAGTTAGCACATGGCAGAAGTGGGCCTACCCGATGCCCTATGCTGTGGTGAGCGGAACAAAAATGTGAATGGTACAAGAAGAGTCTTGTGGATGCAATGGGCTGTTAGAAATATTACATTTTATAATCCTAAGTGACTCTGATCACTAGCAAGTTTTTGCAATTCTTTATTGTGTGCTGTGCTGATTACTAGCGCGACTCGCTCCTTGCAATTGCTGATTTTTAAATATCGCTATTTTCTACTCCCCTTTCACTTACTATTCTCCTTGTGCTCCCCTCAGCCGTTTTCGTTCCCCTGCCCCGCACCCTGGACGGTTCTAGACGATTTTCGAGCTGATTACCGAGACCTGGGCGGAGTGCTCCCACAGCGGACATCTTGGGTGGGAGGCACCAGGATCTTGAGCGCTCTAGTCCTCCTTACTTAAGGAGTTCACTAGAGGCAGTCTCGAGATTTCTGCTGCTTAGCATTTGTAAGGGTGAACCCCTCCTGAGGCGGAAGCCGGGAGGTAGACTACTGTGTTTTTAACTGTGTGTACTGCGCTGATCACTAGCAAGTTTTTGCAATTCTTTATTGTGTGCTGTGCTGATTACTATTGCGACTCGTTCCTTGCAATTGCCGATTTTTAAATATCGCTATTTTCCACTCCCCTTTCACTTACTATTCTCCTTGTGCTCCCCTCAGCCGTTTTCGTTCCCCTGCCCCGCACCCTGGACGGTTCCAGCCGATTTTCGGGCTGATTACCGAGACCTGGGCGGAGTGCTCCCACAGCGGATATCTTGGGTGGGAGGCACCAGGATCTTGAGCGCTCTAGTCCTCCTTACTTAAGGAGTTCACTAGAGGCAGTCTCGAGATTTCTGCTGCTTAGCATTTGTAAGGGTGAACCCCTCCTGAGGCGGAAGCCGGGAGGTAGACTACTGTGTTTTTAACTGTGTGTACTGCGCTGATCACTAGCAGTGCAGTGCTCCCACAGCGGACATCTTGGGTGGGAGGCACCAGGATCTTGAGCACTCTAGTCCTCCTTACTTAAGGAGACGGTGATGTCTCCGCGCAGCGGACGCGATAAGCGGATGCGCCATATCAGTGCCGGAGTCACGCCAGAGTCCAGCCCGTCTGCGCCCGTCAGCGCCAAGGAGGTGCCGGGGGCCGGTGAGAATACTGGAAAAATTATCCCTGACTTAGGTACTTACATCTACTCCCAAGATACTCTCCTAGCCTTAAGACCCCCCTGGAAGCCCTGCCATCACAGGTCTACCCCCCAAGGATTGTGCAACGCTCTTAACTGTTGTACCACCGAGGGGCAGAGTAATCATGTCCTGCCTGTTCCCCTTGCGAAAAATGTCATGAATACATCCCCACCCCCTCACAAGGAATCTGGCTTTCTTATTAACACCCGATCGCTGGTTAAGAACAACATCACTTTCAGCGACTTTATCTCGGAAATGAGGCCCTCATGGGTTTTTATTACTGAGACCTGGGCCACTGATTCCTCTGGGCCTGAACTAGTAAATGCTGTTCCAGAGGGCTACGCCCTCGTGAGACTTGATAGAGAAAGGTGGAAAGGGGGTGGGATTGCCATCCTACATAAATGCTCCATAAACTGCCGGATTGAGCCCCTCTCCTCCCGCTGGACTCTTTTCAAGCTCTACATTTCATGCTTAAATTCACCCCTACGGCCTCCTTTGCGGGCATTCTACACTATAGACCACCCAGTCCTAGAGCTGCCTTTACTCCCGCCCTCTTGGACTTAATCAAGCCCTATATCGATAAAGCTAACCTTACCATTCTGGGTGATTTTAATTTTCATCTAGAAAATCCCAATTCGGCTGACTCCACTCTTTTGCTTGACTCCCTAGCATCCTATGGTCTCTTGCAAGAAGTTAAAGGTTCCACCCACTCCGCATGGAATACCCTGGATGGAGTTTTTACTAACAACCCCAGGCTCCATACTGGCTCTCCCCTCCCCCTTTCCTGGGCGGACCACATGGCAGTCCCCCTCGAGCGCACCTTCTGCCCCTCGGACTTTCCCCATGAGTCCACCAATCACCAGGTTTCTAAAAGGAACTATAAGGGCCTGAATAACGAAGCCCTAAGCCCTTTCATTGCTAATCTGAATCTTTCATCTATGTCAGATATAGATATGGCTTCCCTTGTGCTTTCTAACTCTATTTCAAAGGCCATTAATACTCTGGCTCCGGCTAGATTCCATTACTCTGCCAGAAAGCGCCCCTCGGCCCCCTGGTTCACCGACTACCTCAGAGTGCTTAGACAGGACTGTAGGAGGCAAGAAAGGCTCTGGAGGTCCCATCTTGACCCAAACGAAAGAACTAAACATAAGGATATGCTCAAAAGATATAAGGCTGCAGTTCTAGCAGAAAAAATGTCATACTTCACTAACCTTACGGCTACCCTCAGATCACCTAGAGAGCTATTTAAAATCGTGGATAACCTGTCTATGACTCTCCTCCCCGACTCTATTGTCCCATCCCAAGAGCTGTGCAACCAGATCTCCACTTTTTTCCACACCAAAATCAGGGATATATACACAGCTCTAGAAGATTGCAACCGTAACTCTAATGATACCTATCTTCCGGCAATTCCCTCCCCTCAGGAATTGACGTCCCTGCCTCGCGGCAGTCTGACAAATTTTCCCCCTTTGACTTTGGAGCTCCTCTATCAACTTCTTGACAAACTTAAATCCGGTTCCCCCCTTGACCCCTGTCCCTTAAAAACCCTGAAGGAGTGTAAAGAGGTTCTGCTGCCCCCTTTTCTTGGCATCATGAATCAAGCAAATCTCCAAGGGCGCTTTCCCAGCACCTTGGAAAATGGCCACAGTCAAGCCACTCTTGAAAAAACCCTCCTTAGACCCTACCATCTTAAAAAACCTCTGTCCGATATCCCTGCTCCCATCTCAGCCCCTTCCTGGATAAGTTCTGCCTGCTAGACCCTTCTCAGCATGGCTTCCGGAAGGCGCATAGCATGGAGTCAGCTCTCACAGTGGTGGTTAACAACATCCGCGCTAAGGTCGACAGTGGTCAGACTACTCTTCTGATCCTGCTTGACCTTACAGCCGCATTCGACACCCTTTCCCCCTCTATCCTTATTGCTCGCCTTAGTGAGATGGGAGTGGAGGGGCCTGCCCTGAGCCTCCTGGCCTCGTTCCTCAGTCATCGCATGCAGATGGTCAAACTGGACAACTTCCTCTCTCCTGCCAAGCCTGTGCAATATGGGGTCCCGCAGGGCTCATCTTTGAGCCCCACCCTCTTCAACATTTATGTGGCCCCCGTTGCCAAGCTTGTAAGATCTTATGGACTAGAAGTATTATCGTATGCCGATGACACCCAGATCATGGTCTCCCTCAATCAACCTGTGGAGACCGTGGCAGCCAACTTCAGGAACTGCATGGAAGCGGTAGCAGGATGGATGACCAAAATTTACCTCAAATTAAATGGGGAAAAGACAGAGGTTCTCATCTTCGGAAGCAAGCATGAGATCTGGTCGGCTGACTGGTGGCCATCTGCCCTTGGTGTGTGCCCCACGCCCTCCCTTGCACCTTGCAATCTAGGAGTTATACTTGACACCTCACTTTCCCTCGATAAACAAGTAAGCAGAACCGTTTCCACCTGCTGCGGGGTCCTAAGGATCCTACGAAAACTGTCAAACTATCTTTCCCTGGACTCTAGAAAACAACTTGTGTTGGCCCTTATCTCTTCACACTTAGATTATTGCAACATGCTTTATCTAGGCATAAACAAGAGATTGGTTCAACGCCTGCAAGTTGTGCAGAACGCTGCAGCCAGTTGTCGTCAACGCTCCTAGAAGGTCTTCTGGGTCCGCCATAAGAAAACATCTCCACTGGCTCCCGTTGCTGTCCAGGATAGACTTTAAGGTTCTCTGTCTTACCCATTCTGCCCTTCATGAATCCGGTGCAGAGGACATCAGGTCTCTTGTATCTTTTTATACCCCTGGCAGAGCCATGCGCGCTGCCAACAAGAACCTTCTGTCCACTCCCCGGATGAAGAAGGCTAGATGGGGAGGGAAGGCCTTCTTTGCTCTTGCCCCGAAGCTCTGGAACCTCCTCCCTGACAAGCTCAAGGGCCTTGCGTCTCCTCATCAATTCCGCAAAGCCTTAAAGACCTGGCTCTGCACCAAAGCATACCTCTAGATTCCTCCATGGTCTTTGCTCTGCTTTCAGCCGTTCCCTCTGATGCGCCTTGATGCCTTTGGGCAAAGTTGCGCAATACAAAACTTTTTTCATTCATTCATTCATTCATTCACTCAGAGAACATGGTAGAAATTCGAGTTTAGTATGCCTGGATCCAGAATGATAACATGCATCTTTTAGTGAAGTTGGTTTTAAAATTCTGTGTTTGAAAATACCACTTTTACAAAGTAGGTATTTTCTTGCCTAACCTTTTAAGCCTGCCTCTGCTAGGTTGTGTATTCCTTGTCTGGAGTTTGTGAGTGACAGGGCTGGGGGATTCCAAGAGACAGGATGAGTCAGCCCAGTGGTGAATAGAGAGATCTGCATCTAGATGGGAGGGGGGAGTTGCACCTGAACCTTGAATAGGGCTGTGCCTGCCTTCCACAATGCTGGCTCCACCTCCTGGGGTGCGGCTGATGTCTCTGCCCTGCACACTGAAAGAAGGGAAGGAATCCTGTCAACAAAGTGCTCCAGGGCTGTACTTGCCTTCCACAATGCTGGCTCCACCTCCTGTGGGGCGTCTGATGTTTCTGCCCTGCACTGTGAAAGGAAAAGAGAAGTCTGGTAAACAGAGTGCTCCAGAACTGGTTTGGACTGGGCAAAGGTCCCTCTCCCCTCAGAGAACACAGGATTTTGGGGTATAAATATTGGGACCCTGATCTCAAGACATTAGATCACTTTTGGACACACAAGAAGAAACCTCTGCTGAGGAGAGGAACCTAAAGAAACTGAGGAGAGACTATTCCTAAGCTGAAGTGCTGCTCAGGGGATTGGCCTGCAGTGGTTGCCTTACTGCCAAAGAAAGGAGAAAGGAACTTTGTTTCCTTTGCTTTCAACTTGTGAAGGATCTCCAAGGGCTTGGGAAAGAGCTTGCCTCCTGCTGTAGTCTCAGGGACAACATACTTCAACCCCTAACTCCCCGGAGTTCTTTTGGAAGTGCCTGCTGCTGTTTTGGGCCTTCTGAGGAACTGTGTGTCGCAAGGAACTGGAAGCGCGGCGCAATGAAGAGGAAGCGTGTTGCCGTCACTGCTGCTGCCATCGCACTTCTGAACAAGAGTGTCGCCGCTGGAGTTGTCTCACTGCACCGCATCGAGAGAAGCATCTCGTAACGAAGAGGAAGCGTGTTGCCGTCACTGCTGCCTGCTGTCACACTTCTGAACAAGGGTGTCACCGCTGGTGTTGTCGCACTGCAACGCATCGTGAGAAGAGTCTTGCAACGAGGAAGAAGTGTGTCGTCATCGCTGTTGCTGCTGTCGCACTTCTGAACAAGGGAGTCGCCCCGGGAACTGTCGCATTGCACCACATCGAGGGAAGCGCCTCGCATCCCCGAGAAGCGCGCCGCTGTCAGAGCTGCTGCCATCGCATTTCTGAACAAGGATGTCGCCACTGAAGTTGTCGCATCGTGTGGAAGCTTCACACAAATGTGGGAGAAGAGTGTCGCAGCTGAAGCTGTTGCTGTACAAGGTATAAAGTCCATGCATCAAACGAGAACTTCTTGCATCCCTGGATAAGGGTGGCGCTTTTGGAAGATCTTCACGTCTTTATTTCTTTGATCCAAAACGTTGCTGTATTCCCTTGCTGCGACATTGCCCATTGTAGAAGCGCAACGCATCGTAAAGGTAGATTGACGCCAAGTGTCGCATCTTAAGAACTGAACTGAACTAAGCTAAAACTACCATCTTAAAGTGACAGTATTGTCATTATAGTCTTTTTTGTCATTATAATCTTGTGGTAAATCTATATAGAGTATACTTATTTTTTATATAAAACCTGATGTGGTGTCCATCTGTAGTGTTGTCACTGGGTTACTGGATGTGGTCACAAATGCTTTACACACTGCTTCTGAGATAAGCCTGTCTGCTCGTGCCAAGCTACCAAGGGGGTGAGCAGGGGTTATTTAAGAGTGTAATCCCCTTATCCTAACTAGAGGCAAGGGTCCCAATTTTTCACAAGTACCTACCTGTGCCAACTAGAGACTCCCAAATCTAACAGCTGGCCAGCGCCAAAACCTGCAGAGATATGGGCCCAAGTTTTATCACCATTTTTAAGACCAGCTATTTACTGGTCTTGAGTACCTGGCTCTAACTGCAGTTAGAGCCAGTTTTTGGGGTCTTCAGAATTTCAAGGAGCCCTTGATAAAATGGAGTAGTGGTGTTTGCGTGTTTTTTTGCAAGGGAACGCCTACTTGGCATGTCATTAGCGACAAATATTGCTAACATCCTTTGAGATAAAAAAACAGGCCGCTTGCACCCAAAAACTCACGGTAAGGCCAGTTAGCTGCAGCTTGCTAATAGGGCGAAAAAGTGCCGCTATGGCAGCGATAGGCATTTGATAATATGCCCCTTTGTTTGCAAGCCTCTTGCGTCGCCGTTGCATCCCTTTTAATATTGGGAAAAGAAGCTTATAAATGAGCCCCACAGAATTCAGCAGTGGAGGAGGTGTTAGGAGAAGGGTCCAAGAAGAGCACAACACCGGTTATAGCACACTGAGCGGTAAGAACTATCTGAGGTGAGGAAGGAATAAAACAGTAGAGACACCTGGTGATGGAAGAAGAGCGTCTAATATTGGAGTCTCTGTGTGTGAGTGTTAATGAGAGTAAAAGAAGAGAGCACCATTTCCAATTTATATTTGTCAGTCGACAGTGAGGTGTAATATTGTGCAATCTGATGTGCTGCCCTCTCTATGTGCACTGACCCTGGGTGGATCATGCTGAAGCGGATAATAAACCATTCAACATGTTTGGATCGAAATTCGAAGCAATTGTTGGAAAACCATACTCTGAAACCACATTGGAAGAAGCCAAATCATGGAAAACAAATTTCAAGTAAAAACAATTTTAAGGAAATACAGAAAAATCGAAATTAAAGGAAACGTTTTGAAGAATAGATAATTTTAAGGAACAATGCAAAATTGCATTAAACTTGCGTAGAGTGAAGGACTACTGTGGGGTATTTGGGTTGAGGGATGGGTAATGTTTAGGGTTATGAGTGGTTTTCATGGGTCAGGTTATAATTGGTGTTTGGGCATAGGAAGGGGTTTTAGGCTTCAGAGTTGGCTGAAGGGTAGAGGTGGTGAGGGTTTTTTAGGGTTCATGAATGAGTGTTGTTTAGGTGTGTGAGGTGTTTTTAAGTTTCATGGATGGGTGGAGTTTAGGGATCTTGAGGGGTTTTAGGGGTCAATTATGGGTAGTAGCTGGGATGGTGAACACTGTTTAGGGTTCAAGGTGGGGTGGAGCTTAGAGTGGTGATGGATTTTGAAGGATTCAGTGATGGATGGAGTTTAGATGTAGAAAGAGTTTTTTAGGGTTCATGGATGTGTAGTTTAGGGTGATCAGGAGATCCTATGGGTCATGGATGGCTGGTGTTTAAGGGCCATGAGAGTTTTTTAGAGTTCAGAGATGGGTGGAGTTTGAGTGTGCTGAGGTGCTTTAACTTGTTCGCTGCCGCGGCTATTCCACTGCAGTGCTAAGAGGGCGGGGCGGCCGAGCGGCGGCCGCATGCTGTGACAGAACTGCCCAGTCACCAGCCGCGGTTGGGCTGTGCTTGTGACGGAGCGGTTCCGTCATGGCCCGCCCCGCTCAATAGAACGTGCCATCAGCACAGCCCAACCGCAGCTGATGACGGAGCAATTCCGTCATCAGCATCGAACGGGCTAAGGAGTATGTGATGGGTGGGGTTTAGGCAGAGAAAGGGGGTTTTAGGGTTCATGAATGGGTGGAGCTAGGGGAAGTAAATGATTTTTATTATTCACGGGGGATGGATTTTGGGACAGAAAGGGTTTCTAGGATTGAGGGATGAGTGTAGTTTAGGTATGGGGAGAGATTTTAAAGGGGCAGAGATTGTCAGTGTTTAGGGGGTGTGAGGGGTTAGCGATGGATGGTGTTTATAGGTGGTGATGGGTCAGTGAATTAAAAGCATTCAAAGTAATTGTTTGACAATGTAAAAGATATAAAAATGAAATAATATCCCCTGAAGTAAAGCAGTGAAAGAAATATCTCCAACAAAACTATTTTGAAAAGTAAGACCTGTAATCGTTACATTTACAATTTAAAATTAAACATTCAAAAGCCAATTTTGAATAAAAAAAATGTTCTATGAATTGGTTTCTACAAAAAGGTTAATGCCATTCATTCTGAAAATATCTATTAAACAGTTTAGATGAAATTGTTCCTCAGTAATAGTATTCCATGAAATCCTTTTTCCTGAAATCACATAAAACCGAAACGGGCTGCTAGCACATGAAGGCAAATAAGTTAATTCATAGCCACTACCATGATACAGAACACACCGGCCCCCTGAGGAAGCTGTTGGGTGCAGTGAAAGCAGCAAGGCTTGGGAAAATAGCGCTACTCTGACTTAGAGGGTAGCAGAAGGAGGGGGAAAATGTTTTTTAAAAACGGCATCTTAAGTATTATACTATTCAATGGGCTTCTGTCCAAGTTTAGAAGGGCAGTTATTTTGAATTTCTCATTACATTAGGTAGTGTGGAAGAAATGCAGACCTGCCAAGTACCACGCATTCAGGGTTAGACTAATGCATTTGAGTGTGGTGGTCTGCATCGCCGCACTAAAATCATTAGTCATGCATTCCTAATGCCGCCTGGCACCACCGGCGCTGGGAGGCACAAGCCAAGACCGATGTGAGGAGGCATTAGCTGCATGCCCTACTTGCTGCTGGGAGAGTGCACACTGTGCTGCCTTACCACAGATTCTGCATATTAGCGACGTAGACTCACACTTTTTTCACAAAAGGACTGTGCAACTCACAATAGTACCTTTGCACCTTTCTGCCCGGCGAGCTGGTTGCAAGATTCAATCATTAAGCCAAGACACACTTAACTCGGCTGCCTCAGGTACCATCTGACATGGTTGGCTGTCACAGAAACACCATATTATCCAGAGTGCTCACCCAGCAGTGCGCCTGAATGATCCGGGTGGGGTTACCATCATGGCTTCTTGTTTTTCTGGCAACCAGCACCACCTCGTACCATCAGAGTCACAGTAAATTGTTAGGATTATCAAATCAATGACCTTAATGTTGGGAAAATCTTTGTTTTTCATGTTCTGGCATTCCCCGCAGGCAGAGAATGAGTGGGGCTAGCACCTCTGGTACAAATGGCACAAGGGCCAATTTCTCTTTTACCGGGTCTTGCAAAGATAGTGGAAAAGCAGGTTCATTCTGTGCTCTCCACTTTTCTTGAAACTCACGGCTTGCTTCACTCCACCCAGTCGGGATTTCGTTCCAATCTTATTACTGAGACAGCGCTTCTGGAGGTTAACGAAGCCATCAAGGAGGTATTGGATTCAGGTGGAAGAGCTATGCTGGTAATGTTAGATCTGTCGGTGGCTTTCACACCGTCCCTCATGAGGGTCTCCTCAGCAGACTATACGAGATAGGTCTGAGAGGGACGGTGTTGAGCTGGTTTAGATCTTACCTGGCGGGTCGCCGACAGGTGGTATGGGCCCCCCCCGTACTCTGCCGAAGTGCCGCCTTTGGAGGTTGGAGTCCCTCAGGGGTCGGTGCTTAGCCCGACTCTTTTTAACATCTTTATGACCCCGTTGGCGGTGCTGGCGGAGTCTTTTGGGGCTCAGATCATATCATACGCCGATGACACCCAGCTCCTTTTCACCTGTAGTAGGGGTGCTGAGTTCAATGGAGAGAGCATCAGTGGGTGCATTGGGGCTGTTTTCAACTGGTTTCAGCAGAACAGCCTCAAGTGCAACCCTGACAAATCTGAGATGCTTTTCTTCGGGTGTCAGGCTGACCCGTCGTGGCAGGATTGGTGGCCTGTGAATATGTTCCCTCCCTCGTCTTCCTCCTCGGTGGCTAAGAACCTTGGGGTCAAAATTGACAATGGTCTATCTTTGAAGTCCCAGATCTTGCGCCTGACTGGCACCTGCTACGGTCTTCTTAAAATGCTGCGCAAGTTTCTTCCTTTGCTCCCTCTGACGCATTGGAAGACGACGGTCCAGGCTTTAATCTGTTCCAGGCTGGATTACTCAAATGTATTATATTTGGGTCTTCCGGACTACCTATTACAAAAACTTCAGGTGGTCCAAAACTCGGCGGCTAGGGCAATTTTTGGCCTTCCCCGCCAAGCCAGAGCCTCGGATTTGTTACTCTCCCTTCACTGGCTCTCTGTTAGGAAGCAGATCATTTTTAAGGCACTTACGCTGGCGCACAAGGCACTCCATGCAGTAGGAGCTGAGTACATCCAGAAACGCCTTACCTTCTACAAATCTATAAGATCCCTTAGATCGGAATCCCTTGGTTTGGCAACTGTCTCTGCTATTAGGAAAGCTAGGGCAGGGGGACGCTCTTTCAAACATCTTGCTCCCAAGTTGTGGAACACCCTCCCCCTGTCGCACCGCTGTTCCTCGAAACTTCTGGCCTTTAGGAAAGGCTTGAAAACATGGCTCTATGGTCAGTGATTGGTCTGTTTTCCCCTTTTATCCTTTTTTCTGTTTTAGCTGTGGGTCAGAAAGCGCCGGGACACTCCTCGGAGTAGCCGAGCGCTATATAAGTCACCCATAGCATTAACATTAACATTAACATTGCCAGTGCACTGTGTGCTAGTCAGCCCAGACAGGGTTGGTATGCATGACAAGCACCAGGATGTTTTTAATTTTAATGCAAAATCCTGCTGACCCCGATCCACCAGGAAGGTCATCGCTGCCACCTGTGCAGGGCACGCTAGAATGAATCTAAAGAAAACAACAACTCTAGTCTTGTTGACACGTGCTGCTCTCAAGGTGTTTTTAATTTTGCAAAATCCTGGCAACACGGGCTCCCTGTGTGGTGCCAGAGACATGTGCAGCTACCAGGCAAGCTCAGCCTTAGAGTGAGGGTTAGACGTCATGGGACACCCAACAAAAGTAAGATAAATCTATAGTATTAGTGCCAGCATTTGGCTGCAAAAAAGTAAAATTCTGAAGACCAGCATTATGCAATATTACTATTTGGCACTCTAAATAGGAAAATAAGCTGTATGCCTTGTCAATATAATGATAGGAACAACAAAGTCCATCATGAGGTTCCGCTTCCACTTGATGGAATAAGACGGTGCAATACATTGTGAGGCAAGTTGTTTCGTACTGAAAATAAATGCTAAGCACCTAAGCACCAAAGCGCCACTGTTAGATGGTACGCTGCAGCATTTGTAGCCTACAGCAGCACTGCCAGCAAGCTCACTTGCACTCCTCCTGCCAAAGAACACAGGCCAAAGAAGTGCCCTGCCTCAGGTTGGCATTGCAGGGAGGACTTACATCTGGTAGCAAAGGTGAGTCCAGCAAGTGAACACTTACTGATTTGTGCAATGGTGGCGATGTCTAAGAGAGTGTGGTAGCAGGGCTAAGATACTTTGACATTTTCTAGTTTCTCAAACGGGTCTAATTTCTGATATTTAGGTCTTCCTGTGCACCTCATTGCTTGGTTGTTATATCGAGAAAGTGTCACTTTAAGTGTCAAACATTTGGCAGTTGAATATCACTCAAAAGTACACTGAAACCATTGAAATGTCACAAATAAGCAATCTAAAAACCTGGCAGGTATGGAACTGTGTCTTGGAGTGACAGAGTCACATCTTTACTCTCTAGGAAGTAGTTAATGTTGCATAGTGTACTAAGGTCTTTTTTCCATATTTACCATTTTAGTTCCCTGATACATACGTGCAGAATATGTCTAATATGGACATACTGTTATAGTCCAGTTTAGTTTAGAATCTCAACTTTTTTAGGCAAAAAACATGAATTCAAAAGAGGATGATGAAAAAGGAACTTATTGTTGCACTAGTCCATTAATTTGGATGATTTTTCCTATCTCCAGAAATCTATGTGATACTGTATTTCTAATTTTCAAGCACACACCTTAGGATGGTGCCCACACTAGCCATCTGGTTATTGTAGCTCTTTTTCAGATGAACAAGAGATTGACGAGCTGTGACGTCTGGCCCCGTGGCTTTAAAACAGAATGGGCTCCTTTATTTGCCTTCCTGGATGTAAGCGGTGAGCTTCTGGCTGTTCGTACTCCAGTCACCATTGATGTAACAAATTTCCAAATGTTTCTATTTTAAACACATTTAACTGAAAAGTGCACCATTTATGCTGAATAACAGACATATAATGAATTCAAATTTGCAGTAGGTAGCCACATTTAGGCAACGTAAGCACACATTTGAATTAGCATTATGTACTGACTTAAGTTAGCCTGACTACTGATGCAATATCAAATGTTGATATTACACGTTAGGATTAAGAGGCCTGTTTTTAATTTAAACTGTTGTCTTGCACAATATGTTTTTCTCTTCCACTGCAGATACTGTAACTTTCAAGAAGCCTTTTGTTAGCTAGTGAATAGGCACTTGTTAGGCATAAGACAAATGATACTGAGGTTCTCAACATAAGGAGAGTGCAGGAGAGCAGAGTCTGCTTCCTATAGCTACCCCCACTTTTTGCTGTGTTTCACTGGTTTTTCGACTTTAGTAAGGCTGTGGCCCTGCTAATCAGGCCCACAGCCTAACTGTTCTCTTTCTAAATTGTAACCATGTACTTTAGGTACATACTGGATTGGTTACTGGGTCACCCTTATGAGCCCCTGTATACGGTGCCTTAGGTTCCCAGGGCATAGGGACCACAGAGGCCTACCAGAGGCTGCAGCATGTATTGTGCCACCCCTGGTTAGCCTTCCAAACTGACACCACAGGTCTGCACTTGCAGCCTGGGTAAGGTGCTGTAGGCACCCCTTACCTAGATATAGTATACCTATATCTACCTTTACATATAGACACATAGGATCCTATAAGTCACTCCTATGGCATACCTTAACAATCCTGGAGGCAGAGTGTTTGGTTTTGTGTGAGAGGGTGCCCTAGAATGAGCTGAGCCCCGCTGCAGCTTTCTGAACCATCTCCTTATAGCTGTACTATGATATAACCATACCATATACTCTGAAGTGCATCATAATCCTCACGGTTATCGCTAACTTTGGTTTTGTAAGGTGTCAAACACTTTGGAATACTACCCCCCTGCCAGTTCTGGTGGCGGGGGTAGCATCCCACCCTTCTAGAGGGAGAAGACATGTACATATTAGTAAACCTGGTTAAAGTTAAACAGAGCTCCAGCATCACAAAGTGTATGCTGCTACCACAGACACTAGTCTGCCCTCCTGCTGTTGGACAAAACTCCGGCAGGGGAAGCCTGGACAATAGGTTTCCTGTCCAGGGAGGTGCTAGCACCTCCCCAAGCAGGCTTAGGGTATTGGGGCAGGGTGGGTTGCATTCAGTGAATGCTTTTCAGACACTCCCCGGGGCACACAAGGTGCTTCATGCATTTCCCAGTTCAAACCGGTTGCTGGGGCAGTCAGCCCCAGCTCTGGTGAGAAACTGGGCAAAGGGGAAGGGGTGTAACCACCCCCTCTCCAGGTACACCCATAGGTGGGACCTTAGAGTTAGTCCAACCCCTAAACTTGCTATAAGAATAGGATCCCAGGCACTAGGACTTTAGATTACCCTAGACGAAACTTTGCAACATATATCTTGGACCGTCAACATTCCATATCGACTGGAAGATGGAAGAAATCTCCCTTGTGGTCAAGGAGTGACCACCCTGTTCAAACAGGCACCAATTGCATCTTTGCCCGTCTGCATTTTTGAGGCTCCCGCTGGATCCCAAAGAATCTGCGACACAGGACATGGACTTCGAGACATCTCTGAAGCTGACCTGAGATCCGAGCAAAGCTGAGACCCGTAGCTGACACGAGAGACGTGGGACCGGAACTCCTGGACATCCTGCATTTTTGCAAATGCACTACTTCCCAAGGTATCCCAGAGTTGTGCATTGGGGTATTGGAAGCCACTGCCTGAGCACATTTTCCACCGAAGTACAGGGGCCACCAATCCACGAGTGACCCGTGAGACCCCTTTCTTCACTGCAGCTTGAGGCGCCTTTGCGGTTCTTAGTCCGTTGGCTAGTGAGCCCCCACGAATGTCAATCCTTGATTTCTTGAGCTTTTCTGGTTGCCCCAGATGTTATCTCACTCCTCTCCAATGGAGCAGTCGCTCAGACCTTGCTGGTCTGAACCGAAGCAAATCATGTCATCTAGCATGGGTTGCTGTTGCCAAGGCTTGTTGGATCCAATCCAGATTCTGATGCTGCAGCACTCAACATCCTTTGTGGGACAGCTCGAAACCAGCTCCTGGTTATCGTCGAGGCCTCCTGGTCCTCGTGGCTGAAGAGTCAAGCTTCACCTCTTTCATCTGAAAACACCCAATGTTGGCTGGCATCTTCTCCTCGCCATCCTGGTGACTGGCTAGTGACCCAGACTCAGTCCCCTCTGCTTTCAGGTTCTTCACATTTCTGATCCACCCTTGGATCCACAAGGACACTTTTCCTCTGGTCGCCTGCTGCATTTCTTAGCAGCTCTCCATAGGAATGGACGACGAAACCCGACACCAAAATACACCTATGCACCCGGCTTCCCTGGGTGAGGTAACACAAGTACTCAAGTGCTCCCGTGGGTCTTGACTCTCGAAGTGTCCTAGTCTAAAAGGGTGCCATCACAGTTCACCTCTAAGTGCCCTTAATCTTTAAATCTGTAACTTGTTCGTTCTCCATAGCAAGTCAATGGCTATCAGTGGGTGTGTTTAGACACTGCACGCGTCCCTGTGGGCCTCCTGCGTCCCTACCTTGGTTAGTTCATGTTAGCCCCAGTGGTTCTACAGGCCCTAGGCCTGCTTTCTAACCCTCACGTGGTTCTTATACCACTATGTTAGTATATGGTTTGTGAGCCCCTAGGGCATAACGTTTTCTGTGCAACTTATTGTATGATAACTAAATTCCTTGTATTGTACTTTTACCTCCGACCTCATAAAGAGTCCAGAGGCGTTGTGTTTAGAATAAATACATATATATTTGATATATACCTGGTGTGGTGTGCTTTCATTTGATCATTCAAGAGATTATAATTGGTAAAACAACTAGCTTAACTCGCCTCTAAGTCTTAGCCTGAAGGCTGCTCTCCACAGCTACCATTAGGATAGCTTTCTATAAAGGTTGACTTTAAACCTACCATCAATAAGGGTAATGGTCATTTGGACTGGTGCAAAGTGCCCTCTAGAATAGCGGACATCATATGCCAGGCCAACTACTCACAGAGAGGAGATGTCAGAAATGCGACTCACCAGAAGAACCGTCTGAACTACAAGATGTGCCTAGTGTATCATTTCACTGACTCAATTCTGTTATTCATTTTGAAGATGTGAGAAACTAGTTAGTTTACCTGCTCCCAGAGTTTAGTGAGGATTGATTAAATTTTGGGTATGGAGAATGGAAAATTTGTCACCAACGATGCTTTGGCAGAATTACATTAGTGTATGTTCCTTAGTTTTAGGGGAGAGCAGTACTTACTAGGAAAGACCCCTCTGATGCCCTTCCTTTCCCAGAGATTAAGGACACATGCTGATTTATAGCATGGAATACTTTCCAGTTTACACATTTTCATTACCTAAGTACAAAGGCTTTATGCCTATGCATACTAATTTTCTCATCAGGACTCTTCATTTGGGTTTCTGAAGTTGACACCTTACCTTGTTTATTAAATAAACTGACCTCAGTTGACTACACCTCCATTAATTTAGAATAGGGAATTCCTTTATTGCAAACAATTGCTGTATTTACTCCATTTTTGTTGCAATTCTTACTAATGTGGTATTTTATCTTGTTTTAAATACAGACAAGTGGATTATTTGAGTCTGTAATGATGATGACTAAATATTAATACCTACTGAATAAATAAATCGATCTGAATTAATTGTTAATAAAAACCCTTTCACTCACCTCAACTCTCTCTATTGATTCTTTTGAAGTCCTAAATGGACTTCACTGTTCGTGGTGATTGATGTAAACGATTTCTTTATGTCAATTTTCCTTGTTGACAAACAAAAGAATAAGACCAATGGCGGGGTTTATTAAATGATTATACTCTAAGACTGATATATAGGGATCCCTGCTCCAGCACAATATATACATTTTTTAAATGTGATACCTTCTAAGCTATTCTTCATGGTTCTTTTCTCTGACAAGATTCATTTGCAACTGCCTTATCTAGCTGCTTCGAAGATGCTTATCTGGAGTAAATAAGATCATCTTTCATTGAACACCCAGGTCACAATGAGAATAAATAAATTGAGATTAGATGCAGATGTATTTTTGGTGTGTGACATGCCTGCCCTTTTTGTAACTGGGTTGTTAAATAGCAGTTTTTACCTATTCTCATTGTGTTAATTTTATGCTTCTTTCGTGCCTACTGCCTTTGTCACCTTTCTCGCTCCCCCTTTTCCTGCATTCCAACCCGGAAGCAAATTTTGACAAAATGGTGTGGTAACTGTCTTGTAAATTACAGAAAATTCATGAAGAATCATAAACCCAGTTGCATATAAGTTCTGATTCCCGCACCACCAGCTGCGAAATGCTGCTTTTTCGGTTTTGAATCTTTAGAATCTATGATCAAGCAGCTCCACTTTACTACAGAAATAAATGATTCTGAGTGAGGCAAAGGATGGCTTTTTTATTTGAACACATAATGTTTTTTTTCTGTGAGACTGTACATCTTCGTGTTGGCACTAGCAACTCCAGGAGCACTTGAGCAGTATAATCTGCTTTCAGTTCTACACCAGGCGAGTTGTATTTGATGTCAGTAATAAGTGAGATGTTCTGAGTGTGTCCAATGATAACTTTAAAAGCATGGCTGCAGATCCAATTCATAGATTTCGACAGAGCATATTGATGTTCATCCACTTTTCTATCTATGAAAGCATGGCCATTAGAGAAACGCCATTCTGGGACTGGTTGTTAAAGGATAGCTTGGCCCTGGTTTGTACCTCAGTACTCTCTGTCCTAGTTGCTCAGCACATTCAGCACCAAGCTTTCAATGGCTCCTGTATGCAGCAATTTACAGAGTGTCTTCTTTCCATCCAAAGTACAGCCACTAACAAAACAAGTATTGGCAAAGCCAACAATTCTAGCATTGGTCAGCAGCGTTTTGAATTTCTAAATATTTGTTTTTGTTTTTTCATGGTTTTGCAAAACATTATTGTTAGGGAAGCTGCCTGGCCCCTATCAATCTAAACAAAAAAACAGTGGCTAAAAGGGTACAGTGACAGTAGTTGTTGGTCCTTTAGGGAACTGCTATGTGAGAGCATGTGCTCCTAGTGAAATGGCAGAAAGCCATCGCTCTAAATGAAGTCAGCAAATGGCAGAAGTGGGCTGACCCTATGCCCTATGCTGTGGTGAGCGGAACAAAAATTTGAATGGCACAAGAAGAGACTAGTGGATGTAGGGGGAAAGCTGAAAACCCCTATAAATATGTTACACATATCATTTTTTTAAATCAAAAGATATTGACTAACACCAGATCTAAATAAATCAAATGTGTCTAAAATAGCCCAGACTTATTGGCTTTAAAAATAATTGTTTAGGTTTCATATCTTCTGAAATACCCAATGTAGTAGTGGGAATCCTCGATTGTGCTGTGCTGTATTTCTCCAATCAGCTCTTCGCCTATTGAACAGTGACTGCAGATGTGCCTGTGAGAGACCACTACCAGCTTTGACTCATAATAGAGTAGCACACAGGCTTAATGTGTCTTCTGAAAATAACAGCATGTAGCACATTGATTGTAAATTTGTATTTTATGTAGATAGCTCTGTGGTTTACTGCTTTTGAGAGATACTTTGGTTACTTGTAGTTCATAATCTACAGTCTTTTAAATAGGTCACAGTGAGCTATGAACTGGCAACAAAAAGATGCATGCAAACTACAAGACATAGGTTTAGGTTATTTTTTTAATTCAGTCTTACTTATTATAAGGTTGCTAAAAAGTGTCCCTTGAGTACCACTACATTCTTCATAATAAAGACAAGTCCAATCACTGTGTTCCATTTTAAATCCCGAGTTTCAACAGATCAAGCACAATTAACATATATGCCCACAAGTATGAATGGCATGTGATTTCTACTCCTTATATTCCCTATTGTTTTATGGAACATTATTTAAACATGAATTTACATATTTGTATGATTTATCATCTCTGTATAATGTGTGTGCCCGTGTGTGGCTATGAAGACATGAGGGTGAGATTAGTAATGAGGGGATCTTTGGAGAAGGAGATCATGTGGGAACTAACAAAGATAGTCATTCAGGGCATCTCCATTGCTAAAGCAGGCCGTGTTCACGAGTGAAGGACAGAAGTGGATTTAGAAATCTGTGGATCGATAAGAGCTGCTCAATCAATAATTCAGAGGCTTGTAAAGCACAACTACTCACCCGTGTTGGTGTCAAGGCGCTGATTCACGGGGACTGTTTAACCACAGCTGTCAAGAGGTGCAGCTTCATGTGTGACACTTTCTGCAACTCTTGTCTTTGTAACCTGCAAAAAGTTGCATTCTGGGACATGTAGTTTTATTTCAACATTGTTAAACCCAATATGCAAAGTTCTGCCATGTAAAAAGATAGGATCAGCAGGAGATTTCACACACAACATGACACCATTTGTCAGTTCTGTAGAGTGTTTTTAGAAGGAGGATGCGAGATGTCTTCATATTATATGTGATTAAGTATCTATTTTCTGTATAGTATGAAGGATATTGCAAGTCACATTAGAGTTCCTAGGCCTGTAAAGCAATCGGCATATGGCCTTTTGCCACCATGTGATCAAAGAAGTCCTTGGTGACTTGCAATACCTTTATATTATCCAGAAGGGGGTACTTTATCCTATATGTTATTAAACAAAATTACTTGGTCAAAAGTATGAGATGAATTTTCAAAGATCTGTACCATTTGTGTAAAGCATTCAGGCCCAAGATTCAAAAACAAAAGTGTGGGCATTGTGGGAGGACTGTCTGTTCAAAATGGAACCCAAGGTCCTCCATGTAATTTACCAGTGCAGGCACCATTGCCTTCAGTGTTCATCCATTTCACACTTACTGCATAGCACGTTTATCCTCATGTATTACGCAACATCACGCATAACTACATGCAACAGACACATTCACTCTGTGCGCACTGTTCACACCGCAGCCCTTCTGTTTTTTACCAGAGTGTATTATTTTAAAAACACACACTGCCAGCATACAAAAGTTAACCATGTAAGCACTGAACCACACTTCACCCCTTGTGAATTGTACTTTTTGTGAGCACATGCACACTCAGCAAAAACGTGAGTGAGCCTGTAGGCCTCACTTCAGTGACACAGGGTAAAAAGGGCCTGTTAAATACTACTGATCACTACCGTGTATGCTGCCACCACTTCCCTTGTGCTGCTTAATTCCTGGTGAAGGCGGTCGCTTTTCACTGATATGAGGGCGCAGCTTTGGGCCCCCTCTCGATCCAACAAGATTGCAATCCATGAGACAGGCCTATGTCATGGTGCACATGCATAATCCGTGTTCGCCTATGACCAAAAAAACAGAATTAGGGTTCCAGACAACAGTAGAGTTGGGCACTCAGGGCAGAGGTGCACGTCGCTTACCATGATGAGGACTTTTCTGTCCCAACCGAAGGATAAAGGAAAAATGCCTTCATATTCTGGAGTCCCTCCCCCCTGCACCATCACCAACCACATGCAGTACTGTAGGGCAAGTATTACACAAATATATACACAAAATGTGACAAGGACAATGCCAGGGCCCTAGACCACTAGCACAGTAACAGTGAGAATGTGAAAATAGGGTGACAATTGTGAATCATAAAATATCTGTGAGCTCCAAAGCCTCCATTATCCCCAGTTTAAAAAAGAAACATTGAACTAGGAAAAAAGTTGCAATTAAAAATACTCTTCACGCTAAATTCCATATAACCATACCCGAGCTCAGCCAAAGCCTTTGAGAAGTTGCAGAAAAGGGGTATTAATCAACCATCTCAAAAACCCAAACACACATCGACAACATGGTAAATGGACCCAAGGCTGAGAGCAAAAGAAATGTTGCTTGGAGTGGGGAATCCCCATGCCTCCAACAACTAAAAAGCACTTACCCCAAATTTGGCTTGCATTCAAGGCCATCCACCAGCCCTTAAATCACGATTAGAACTGCATCAGATCAAACCAAATAACATTGTAAATAATGTCTCTGTGCTACAGTAGTCTAGACCATGTCCAAAATAGTATTGGAAGCTGCCACAGACCTAAATAGTGGGATACAGTCAGTGATTTTGCCACTGCCCCTGTCAAAGGTAGTCTAGGGGTGTACCTACAAAACATGGATAATGAGCTAGAGCTTTTCGAGTTCCAAAAAAGTGACAAAGTCCGAAGTTAGAAATCTTTTCTGGAACTCCGACCACCGGCTTTCTTGTCCCACCAAACTTTTCCTTCTCAGGAACTATTCTTAAAAAATTCTGCTGAGTGGAAGCTAATCAAAGACAGGGCTAAAATGTCACCTATATTTTTTAATTGTTGTGTGATGTTCTTGTGTTGGGTTTTCACTTTTTTCCTCTTTGTGTGCTGCATAAATACTTAACACAGTGCCTCTAAATTAATTCTGGCTGCTTTTGAGCCAAGCTACCAGATGATTAAGCACAGGTCAATTTAGTTGCTCTGTTGATCACCCACACAAGCATTGTTGTTGGTGCTTGAGAAGTGTTTTCACAAGATTCAATCAATCTTAAGTTTTTACATCGGCGTTCTCTGGTGGGATCCAGTACTTGTGTGTGTGCAGTGCTATTTAGTGATTTGGCGTAACACTAAAATTCTGTATAAATAATGTGACATCAGTTTTGATATTTTTTTAATTCTCCTTAGTTTTAAATGTTCCTATTTTTGTCCTGTCAGTGTCTCTGTAGGTACGTTCTGTTCCCTTGGTTTTACTGGGGACACCAATGGGCTCAATGAGGGTAGGTGTGTCTATTATTGCGCACACCCTTGTGGGGACATCCATGCCCTCAAAGCACACAGACCAGGAGCAGAGATGGGAAGTATTGCCTGTTTTACTATGTAGAGCTCTCTCTAACCCTTGTGTCAGCAGAGACGTTTTAAGGCATGGGCAAAGTTGGCCATAGCCCAGGGCCCTAGCCTTCAGGGGGCCCCAGATAGAGCCAGCTCTGTTCTCCACACAGTCCTGCCCTTATGACTTTGAATGATTCTGAAACAGAGATTGTTTTAAATATCATCAGCGGCCCCCAAAATACATTGAGCCCAGGGCCCCCAAAATCCTTAAGATGTCCATGTGTGTCAGTGCAATTTATGAAAGTTACCAAATTTTGTAAACAAATTGTATTGGCATTATTATTGGTAAATCATTGCATTTGTGATCTTACAGGAAAAAGCAACATAACTCTGCTTTCCCTCTTTAACAGGGTGTATAGAGATTAATAAACATAAATCGACAATACCAAAGCAAGAAATGATAGAGAACTTCCCTTCCCTCCCCATCCACTTCCATCCGCTTACCACTAGAGAGTAAAGGTTTAGGTAGCACATCAGGGTCATGGAATCTTACAGGTGTTAGTTGATTATTTCTGTTGCTGTGTTACTTTAGCAGAGAGTGCTCCCACTCGTTCCAGGGGAGTTACAAGCATGATATGAGCTCAGTTATTTATCCAGTCGCTGCCGGCATGGCTTGTGGGTGGCGGGCGGGGGTGGGGTGGCTGGGCTTCATGCTGGTTTCACATGGGGGAGGGGAAAGGGAGATAAGAAATGAAAAATACATTGAAAAACGTGCCTCGAGGCCAGGTCCTGTGTCTTCTCTGCTCATGCTTTCCTGCCTCCCACAGGAACAGGAAGCAGGCAGCCAGGTTCCCACCCTAAGCCAATCACAACGCTGCATGTAGCGTTGTGATTGGTCTGAGTGCCGTGACACGTGCTCAGCCCGGGGCTGGAGGGGTGGGCATGTTTTCCATGCAGGCTATAATGCAGCCTGCATGGAGAACAGGGAAGTGTGCATGACTGGTTTGGGTGGCACGAGAGGGCAGACCAAACATTCCATGCGCACTTTAGGAGGGCAGGGCAGTCCGCCGAATCGCCCACTGCAAAGCAGCAGGACAGGAAACATAAAATGACAACAACTCCAAGTTATTGTCATTTTATGTTTCTCACTGCTCAAAAGCAGTGGGGTGAAGCTCCCCTGCCATAGCGGAGGAGCCGCTCCTGGATTTATCACCATTCCTATGCAGCTGAACCATACATACAGTTACAGTTTGCAGGCAAATGTCTCCCTGTGAGTTGCTCGTTTCAAGTAGGTTTACCATGGTTTTCAATAGAAAGAGTTACTAACAGAGCCATTTAGCTATAATAGATACATTTCTTCACACCAGCTTTTTCTGGTTGTTGTCTTAGCGTAACTTTCCCTCTAAACAAAGAAAACTGCTTTGTATAAGTGCACATTCAATGTTGCTTTTTCCCAGAAACTCATGAATACATCTAGGGCCTTTCATTTTCAGAGATCCTTTTTACCAAGTGCCTTTCTGCCAAATAAAGGGAATTGTTTTTCTGGAGGCACACAATCAGTAAAGGTTGTTACTTCTGTGACAGTGTTGTCTATGAAAGGGCTTATTTTCTATTTTCCCATGAAGGCAGATTCTCCTAAATGCAATTTTTTCCAAGGCTGTAGAGTCTTATCAATGTTTTTATGTTTCTAAATTGGCCTTGTAATTAAGGGAATGGTAATAGACTTCCTGGGCTGCAAAATAATTAATTTTCTCATTACTGCAGATTAGTAATGCTCATTATGTGGCTTAGGTTCAGATGCCACCCACAAGCACATTTCTTTGGCCTCGCTGTATTTGGAAGCATGTTTTCTGTATCTTCGGTGGGGTGCTCTATGGAGTTGTACTTTTTCGAACAAGACACTGCCATTGCACAGTGCATTGCAGAGTCATCTCGCCTATTATGTGCCTGCCTCCAGTAATTAGGTTCTATAGGGCATATTCTCAAGAACGTGTGACATCCATTGCAAAAGTTACCCAACGCAACTTTCAACATTGCAGTGCATCGCAGAAAAATTACGCAGTGTTAACCAAGCATTTTCAACAAGGTGTTACCATGCGATAGTCTCCAGATAACGTGTCAACTGACCGCATTTAAACCAATGCCATGCCGCAGAAATGCAAAACGCCAATGCAATAAAAGCTGCAATGAGGTCAATCGCGATAGCAAAATCAGTGAAAACCAGCAACAGACCTGAAATTCAAACGCACCAGGTTGGAAAAATCACCATACAAGTTGAAAAAAAACGGACAAACAAATGCCAATCAAATGCCGGACAAACAAATGCCGATTCACACAGTCCTGCCCTTATGACTTTGAATGATTCTGAAACAGAGATTGTTTTAAACATCATTTGCCTTTGATTTAGTTGTAGTATGAGTGATGTGTGGAAGTCGATTGCAGGCATGTTGCAGAGAAATGGTGTTTGTTTTTCAGCGCCAGGCAACATCCATAAAAAAGTTACTTTTAGATGTTAATGTTAATGTTAATGTTAATCAGCATTTATTGAGCGCTCGTACGCCCAGAGGCTTCATGGCGCTATAGAAAGGAACAAGGCGCGACAGTCAATTAGTAGAGATGAAGCAGCTCAGTGATGTGCCTGAGAAAAGAGCCAGGTCTTCAGGGAGTGTCTAAAGCTGAGGATATTGTCGCTCAGTTTTAGGTGAAGGGGAAGAGAGTTCCAGAAGGCAGCTGCAAGGTGGTCAAAGCAGCTGCCTCCGAGACGCTTCCTCTTGTACGGAGGAACAGTCAGGAGGGATTTATGGGTGGACCGGAGGTTGGGGGAAGGGCTGTATCTTTTAAATAAGTCTCTAATGAATAGGGGGCCAATATCATGTAAAGACTTAAATAGGATGCACCCGGCTTTGAAGGCCACGCGTTGCTCAACCGGCAACCAATGTAGCTGTTTCAGGCCAAGTCTGACTGATTGCCTCCTAGGGATGTTCAAAAGAAGTCTGGCTGCTTGGTTCTGAACCAGCTGGAGGCGTTTAAGCTCTCCAGTTTGGAGCCCAAAGTAGAGACTATTGGAAAAGTCCAATCTGGACAGGATCGGGGAGATGACGATCTGTGTGAGGGCAGCTGAGGAGAAGAAACAGGCAATTTTTTTAATTTTCTTCAACTGGAAAAAGCTGGAAGACACAACTGCTCCAACCTGTTTTTTTAGGGAGAGATCCTCGCTGATAAAGATACCTAGGCTCTTGACCGAGGATGACTCAGATGGGGGGGCGCCCATGCTGGAGGGCCAGAAGCTGGGATTCCAACTAAGTATACTCTGTCCAGGCAAGACCAGTTCGGTCTTGCCTGGGTTAAGTTTCAAATGATTGCAGCTCATCCAACTCAGAATGTGGGACATGGTGTTTTGAAATTCTACCACAGAGTCCTTGGTGTTCAAAGGAAAGATGAGCTGCAAATCATCAGCATAGTTGAAGATGGTTAGCTTTGCTTTCCTGAGGGAGTATAAAAGGGGGCGTAGGTACAAATTAAAAAGCAGAGGGGATAACGAGGAGCCTTGAGGTACTCCGCAGATGGTGGATATAGTAGGAGCCGTGAAGGAGCCCAGTCTGACCGATTGAGTTCGGCCAGTGATGAATGAGCGGATCCAGCTCAGCGCAGGGCCCCTAAGGCCTGCCTGCTCGACACGGTCGACTAAGATGGTGTAGTCGACCGTGTCAAACGCAGCAGAGAGGTCCAGTAGCACCAGAGCTTAGTGGATCCCTTCGTCCGCGTTCCGCCTCAAAGTATTCTGCACCGAAAGAATGACCGCTTCAGTAGAATGGCAAGGACGGAAGCCAGCCTGATTAGGTGCAAGATACTCTGATTTTTCCAGAAATGTGGAAATGCTGTCACAAACGTGAGCCTCCAGAAGTTTGGCACAGTATGGCAGCAGAGATATGGGTCTGTAATTAAGCGGATCTAGCGGGTTGGCTCCTGCCTTTTTTATAAGGGGGATGAGGAGGGCTTTTTTAAAGTTGTTTGGGACTTTACCCTGTGTGAGCGATCCGTTCAGCAAGGAAAGTAAGCCCCCGGGGATGCTGGTAGTAGTAGTAGTTAGCCCTGTCTTGTTCTGAATAGGCTGTTCGCCACTTTCGCTCCATTTGACGGATAAAAGCAGGACCTTTCAAATGGGAAATTGCAGTTGGTTGCTGACATTATTATAAGCATTACTAGGAAGCTGCTGCTATATTATAATATCGAAAAAACATATCATAATCCTTGACTAATAGATAGAAACACATTTGCAATTTGATCAAGTGTGCCTGCGCAGTGTCGGTCACCTGGCCAAAGAGGGCATGAAAAAGGTGATATTGGATCATGAATTCAAAGCCATTCTGAACAGCGGCCCCCAAAATACATTGAGCCCAGGGCCCCCAAAATCCTTAAGATGTCCATGTGTGTCAGTGCAATTTATGAAAGTTACCAAATTTTGTAAACAAATTGTATTGGCATTATCATTGGTAAATCATTGCATTTGTGATCTTACAGGAAAAAGCAACATAACTCTGCTTTCCCTCTTTTTCACTACACCGGTCAGGGTGTCCCTCAGGGCTCTGCGCTCAGCCCGTCTCTTTTTAATCTCTATATGCAGCCGCTTGCGGCAGTAGCTAAAGAGTGGGAGCTTACGCTGGTATCATATGCAGATGATACTCAGCTGGTGATCACACTTACTGAAGAGCCATCAACATCGGCCACGAGATTTAGAGACGGGATGGCTGCAGTAGCCCAATGGATGACTGACAATTGCCTGCAGCTTAATGCAGGCAAAACTGAGGTGCTGCTTGTAGGGAAGAACACCACCCTCTGGAATGAGCACTGGTGGCCATCCTCGCTGGGCATCATGCCAGCGTCCAAGTCACTAGTTAAAAACCTGGGAGTTTGGATGGACTCCTCACTCAGCTTTCAGACCCACACCAAGAGAGTAGCAGCTACTTGTGTGGGTCTGTTGAGAGGCCTTAACCCGATATTGAAGTTTTTTTACTCCAAAGTGCGTCAGCTTATTGTCCAAGCCACCATCCTATCACGCCTGGACTATGCCAGTGTGCTGTTTTTGGTTGCAAACAAAGCCGAGATAGCGCGTTTGCAGAGAGTTCAGAACTCGGCAGCGAGGACCTTGGTAGGTCTTCCCCGTAGATGCTCAGCCAGAGCCACGATCAGAAAGCTGCACTGGCTTCTGATTAATTTCCAAATCCAGTTCAAAGCTCTCCGTCTGGTGTTTAAGATTCTTTAATCCGGGAGCCCTGATCTCCTGTGTCCGCTTCTGACCCCGTATGTGCCCCAGCGTAGTCTGCGCTCACTGGGACAACATCAAGTGATCGTACCTCGGACTAAACTATGTCGCATTGGTGCTTCGTTCCTTCCAGGTGCTGAGAGCCAAGCTCTGGAACTCCTTGCTGGTGGGCATCCGTGGAATGGAGAACCTGTCTGCCTTCCGAAAAGCTATTAAAACTTTCTTGTTCCCCCCTTCTTAGGGATGCACGTCCTAGCTCGGCTTGCTTCTAACTGTACTGCACCTCTTGATCTACCAGCGCCGGGACGCCTCTTTGCTGGGGCAGCTGTTGCGCTCACACAAACTGCTAACATAACAAAGCACAATGGACGTTTCCGGAGCAAGTACGGAGGAGAACCAGAACTCCGCAAGCCCCCCGGAGGACCTGCCCGGACCTCGGGGTCAGGGAAGGCCAAGGAGAAGAAGAGTAGGAAGAAACGCTTCAGTCTGCAGGAAGACAGGATCCTGATAACGGAGGTAGTCGAACACCATCAACAACTGTTCGTCACCTCCACTGTGTCATTTGCAACAATAAATGGCCTATGGCAGTCCATCGTGTACAAGGTGAATGCAGTAGGAGTGCTGAAGAGGACAATGGAAGAGGTCAAGAGGCACTGGAAATACATCAAGTGCAAAACCAAGCTGAAACTCCCCAACAACTGGAAGGCAGCAATGCAGACTGGAGGTGGGAGTCCTTCTCCACAGGAGGAGCTGGATGAGATGGAGGAAATGGTGTCCATAGTCATCAGTGGGGAGACGGTGACTGGAGTCGGGGGACCGGACACTGCTCAACATGACTGCACACAAGAGCAACAGGGTGAGTAATGACCAGGGACTGGGGGATGGGGGAGATGGACAGGTAATAAGGTCTCTCTCCCAGTTAGCTGACTCTCAGCTAACTGGGAGAGAGACCTTATTACCTGTCTAACCCCAGGGGAACTGTGTACAACCTTGTTTTCTTGCTCTTTGGACAAGTACACTGGACCCCTCTAAATATAGTCCATTCCCGTCCCCCCTTTTGTTTACATATATAGCGTGGGTTACCCCCACGGGACACTTAGGATACCAAGAGTGACACTCTTTCACTTTCTTGGCCCACCACATACTGGGTGGCTGTCCCCCAGTACACCGCACTTGCGGTTCTATTTTGGAATTTTCTATCCAGACACCACATTTAGCCACACCCTAGCCATCATGGAGGATGTACCAGGCCTCAGTTTTGATGATGATGGCATTGACGAAGCCCTACGGGCGGCCCTGAGTCTAATTACTCTATCGGCTACGGCTACCTCGAGTGCTACCAATGACGATTGGACTATACTCACCGCCTTAAAGAAAGAACTAATCAGGATCACGATGCATGGTATAATAATGACCGAGTACCTGAGAAATAAAATTGCCCCCTTAGGCCTTATCGTGAATATTATACCCAGACTCTTTCTTGAAGATAAACAGTTCAAGATCGAGTGGGTACAAGTCTCCTGGAAATGTACTAAAGATCTGCTTTTCCTCATCGTACAAACATCTAAACGGCTGTCAGAGGCCTTACAAGAGAAAATCTCAGCCATAGAAGCCACAATGAGAAGTACGGTCAATAAGAACACCAAGGCCAATTTCACAAACAAACTAGCGGAGATCAACCAAGAAATGGCAGATCACCACGAATATCTCCTTAATCAAAAAACTGCCAAACTACAGAAAGACATTGCCAAGTTTGAGAAGGAGAAAGTGTATCCTTTTCTCAAGGATGGCTTCAAGAATAAGAAGACATCTTACTCCTCTGACGAAAATACGGATAACAGCCGGCGAGGCTCCACTAGTAGTGACTCCAGTGGAGGTTACAACTCCAGGAACAACCGGGCCCCACAACATCCCAACTGGCAACCAGGATACCATCAAGGACCGGTGTTTCATGGCCCTCCGCACATGGCACCTCCATGGCAATACCCCTTCTACCAACAGGGTCCGCCACAATTTTTCCCCTCAAACCCGCCACCTTTTCAAGGCAGAGGTTGGGGCAGAGGAAGAGGGCGAAAGCGAGGCGGACAGAAAGGAGTACAGTGGCAGGACCAACCGACACCACAGATGTCGGTGGAAACCAGGAGCACAACCAGGGGGAGAAGAGTCTGACGGTGAATCTATCGAAGAAAGCTCTGACCCCCATTGAGACTCAAGTCCTAGAAAAAGGACTGGGCTTTGTCCCCACTCCCATCCCTGATTCGTTTCAAGAAATGATCGAGATCAAACAACTCTTCAGGAAGATACGCTTGAGAGCTTTCTTCCAAGACAAACCAGAACCAGATAATTCTGATTCAGGTCTACGGAAACCTTCCACCTTCACACCCACAGATGGGATGGTTCCCCCAGAGATTCTGGCTTTTGAGAGAGCAGTCCTCTACACCCTCAATAACAAACCACAATGTAAACAATTCAACAATTTGTCCAGCTTGGAGAAGCAGGCTTGCCAGGCCCTAGGGAATGACAACATGATCCTTATCAAACAAGCGGACAAGGGGGGCGCTACAGTCATCCAAGATTATGATGTATATGACCTGGAATGTAGACGCCAACTCTCCAACAGTTCCCACTACAGACCCCTCACCATAGATCCAACCAAACGTTTATCAACCACGATCATGAGTCTCGTGATAGAGGGTGAAACTAATGAATGGCTGTCTAAAAAGGAAGCAGATTTCCTCATCACCTCCGAACCGATCACGCCTTATTTCTACACACTGCCCAAAATTCACAAGGGGGTCACTCCTGTACCGGGAAGGCCCATTGTGTCGGGCATAGGATCCCTTCTGGAACCCTTGTCTCAATTTTGCGACGTATTCCTCCAGCCACTAGTGAAGAAAATCCCTTCCTTCCTCCAAGATACCAGAGATGTCCTACGTCTAATTGAAGATATGGACGGGAGGGAGAACGTCGATCTAATATTGACTTTGGACGTAGAGGCACTCTACACTAACATCCCCCAACAAGCCACCTTGGAAGCAGTAGAGAATGCCTTGAGATCTGAGGAGTGGACATCTTGCACCCCCATCTCTTTCATCATGGCCCTTGCGAGTATAGCCCTGACGGAAAATTTCTTCAGGTATGAATCGCAATTATATCATCAGATCCGTGGTACATCCATGGGTTCTACCTTTGCGCCGAGCCTGTCCTGCCTTTACATGGCTTCCTTTGAGGAACATTTCATCTACCCTGCTGCAACCAATCCATTTCTCGAACATCTATCCCTTTGGCGTCGCTACATCGACGACATTTTGATCCTATGGAAGGGGGATCGTACGAGTTGTGAGGCATTTTGCTCCTGGATTAACCTGCAGAACCCGTACCTTAAATTCACGGGTACCATCTCCGCCGTTTCTCTCCCCTTCCTTGATCTCACCATCAGGCTTGATCCTTCAGAGATTACCACCACTCTCTATAGGAAAGAAACCGACAGGAACAGTCTCCTCCCTTATCAGAGCCACCACACTCGAGCCTTGAGGGATAACCTCCCCTTTGGACAATTTCTCCGAATTCGAAGAAATTGCACGTCATTGACTGATTTTGTACGTGAAGCTTCTACCCTCCAACATAAACTCCAGGATAAAGGCTACCCGACCAGACTTTTGAAACAATCATTAAAAAGGGCACGTAACAACAATAGAGAAGCCCTGTTGGAGACGAACCCAAAGCCAATAAATGATGTCATTACTTGCGTGACAACATACACCAGGAATTCCACCTTCATCAAGAAGACAATTAACTCACACTGGGGTACTCTGAACTCCGCTGGGCTGGATATCCCACGTCCACGCTTTGCTTTCAAAAGAACTGCTAACCTAAAGGACACCCTGACCCACACCAGACCCAAGAAGTCAAGCATCCACCATGAGAACCCCTTGTGGGACTTGCCACCAGTGGTTGGGCACTACAGGTGTGGCAGTTGCATCGTCTGTCCTCAAGCCATACAAAGCAAAGATATCAAGCTAACAGCAACGTTTACCTGGCACATGAACAAACACACCAACTGTAACAGTAGCCGATGTATATACATGCTCATATGTCCATGTGGGCTGAAGTACATAGGCATGACTATGCGAACTGTGAAAACACGGATAATTGAGCATAATAGTAACATTCGCTGTACTAAGACACACACCAGGCTCTATGAACACTGTAAAGAAGCGGGACACAGGGCAGACAACCTTCAATGGATAGTCTTGGAATGTCATCCATCCATCCACCAACAAGCACTATATAGACTGGAACAGAGGTGGGTGCACCGTCTTCAACTGGACACCTGTGGTTTGAACGACTCTATTCCGTGGAATCAACTAGCAAGATGACTCCGCCAATTGACGACCCCTAATTTGCCTAGTGCTTAAGAGACTGGTCATCCTCCCTCTTGATTATTTTACACTACAGCATCATACCAGTCCCACAGACACAGGGGCACCTCTAACCCGAGGCTTTACTAGTCCCATGGGCCCCGTGGTATCCCCACCCCTGAGTCATCCCCCCGGGGTCACTCTGTCCCTTTTGGACCTACCACTGACCCAAACATGGCCATTATATCTCATCCCCAATCTTAGGCTTACTAGCCCCATGGGCACCGTGGTATCTCCCACCCCTGAGTCAACCCCCGGGGTCCTTTTGTCTCTTATAGCCTTCCTACTGACCCTACTTTGGCCATTGTATTTCCGAGCCAGTCATCGGTCCTCCTATTACGGGTGGTCCCAAACTGGGTGGATCAGTCCCCTATAATATTTTGGAGACGTCTATGATACCCCTAACCACACACACTACCTGTTTACCCCACTAACTTCTGGTTAGTCCCCTGTTCTGACTGCGGCTCCGACATGCCTCGGAACGCTCCCGGTAATGGCATCTTCATTTCCTATAATCAGAAACACGTTGCATGTTACTAATTGTGATAGTGACTTTACAGTAAAAATATGGATTCTTACACTGAGGACCCTTTTCGGTGCTGCCTCGCTGTACTATGCGAGCCACGTCACTCCACCCGACTCCCCATACACGCCTATCACCGCGCTTGCATCCCTAACGTCCTGTGCCTTGGTAGTCAAACTACCTCCCTCGCACCCGCACGCCCTGCTCTTAATGGCGGCTGTGCTCCTACTCTTCACCGGCTGTTCCGTGTGTAGCACACGCCGTCTGTGTGGGGGTAGGTGATATCGGCGCAATCTCCCCGCCGCTAAGGTAAGCTCGCAGGACCGAGCAATCGCTCGCCGCTGCTCCGTGTTAACGGCATGCATGCAGGGGACCACGTGGGGCGCCCCGCACCGCCGGGCTGTCTAGGCCGCATATTCAGCTAGCTTGTAGCTGCCCCTCGAGCCATTATCTCTGTTAGTTTCCAACCCTATACTACCACTCATGGTACAACCATTGAACACCTCTGCTCCCTGTTGTTCATAAGCGGGCTAATACACCCCTGTGTCTGCACTGCAGTAAGTTACTTGACAGCCTGGCGAGGCGGGGCGACCGCTGTCCCCTTGCCTTACATGTACTACATCCCTGGTGACAACCCCATGTGTTGATCCTGCTTTGACATGCCTTCTTCCCTTGTTCCTTCCTCCCTTAGGGCTAGGTCCCTAGCGCAGTCCCCACAGGAACTAGCCGCGCAGACTGCCATCGGGCTCCTAAGGGTAGGTTATACATATTATACAACAACCATCCCACAGAGTGCCTGTCTCCCTCCGTGTGGCTTAGTGGCTTTCTGATTATAATGAATATCTTCTCCTATCACGGTGGCTGTAGTGTTAGTAAATAACATACCACCTTTTTAATGAGTAGTACTCACACATGCCCTGAATACCCTCTGGGTCACGTCTTGTTACATGTAATAATGGTCTCTCTCCCCTCACCACGTTGCACTCCAATATTCCTCTGACACCTAGTAGATCATGTATAACTGGGTGCGTGATTGACTTTTGTGGTGAAGTCAACGCTTAGTTTGTCAGCGTTGTAATCAATAACGATAATGCAGCAACTGTTATGTTTACTTGATTCCTAGGTCTGACGGTGATGCAGTATTCCTCGCCATCTTTAGACCTAGACCTCTCAGGTTGTATTATCAATAGCCTGTAGCTCACCTCTTGGGCACATTAGGTTTATATGAGCACTTCTTTCGGTCCTGAAGAATTGCCCTGCTGGGCATGAAACATGTTGACCAAATGGAGGGTTGATATGAGGCCACACTAATAGTTACGTTGGTCCTCAGTACCCCTCCCTGCACTTTTTAACAAAGTGGCTAGCCACATGAATAAAGGTTCCCTCGTGGACTATCCAACTTTTTTTAAATTATTCACCTTTTGCTCACTACCTCACTTTTTTAAGCCTCACAAGTTTCTACATATCACGGCAAGGAACAAAAGACCTCCGCAAAAGAGTGACACTTGTTGTCACCCGTCGGGCATTGCAGCGCCGGCTCGACGTAGGAGCAGGAAGCCGATGATTTAAACAACATCCCAAGTAGGCTGAATGAGACATGTCATCCAGCTCATCAGTTGTGTGAGGCTTCCTTAGTTCCGACAAGGAACTTGCTGACCTTCTAGCATTTCCCACCCTCTTGCTGACTCTCAGCTAACTGGGAGAGAGACCTTATTACCTGTCTAACCCCAGGGGAACTGTGTACAACCTTGTTTTCTTGCTCTTTGGACAAGTACACTGGACCCCTCTAAATATAGTCCATTCCCGTCCCCCCTTTTGTTTACACGGATGGGGGAGATGGCCACAATGGCACACATGCACAATTGAGCTGAACACACCTGTGGACAAACCATACCCCAGACCCCAACTCCCACCAAGAGACCAGTGTACACAAGTATGCAACATCTCAGCACTGCATAAGCATAGAAGGCAAAGGCACATTGCAGGAAAGGGATAAGGGGTTGCAAAACAGAGCAGCAGGGGCCAACCCCACAAAATGCAGCACACACACATAACATGCAGAGCACAGCAATACTGACAACAATGTGGCACAAACCGCAACACGTCCACAACAGAACACAGGACACAACTGGTGCTGACTGGATGTAGACACTGGCCAATCACAAGTGGCATTGCAGGGAAATGTGAGACAACTATGTACAAGTACAAACACACACGTCTGCTGTCGAAATGTCCACTGTCCCCCATCAAATAGGCAGCTCCTCCCAAACAGCCATGATGTACACAGTCATTCAGTCTGTATATAAACATGTACAATGCGACAACACACATGTGAACACAATGTTAAACTAGATCTCCCCTTCACATTGCAGAGGGACAATCAACACCTCTTGCAGAGCAGCCCAACCCTCTCTTCTCTGATGACGAAGAGGACCACCATAGCTTCGACTCCGACGTCCTCCAACAGCTCGGGGGGAGCCTCAGCAGCCCACTTCCAGGAGCTGGGCAGCCCAGCTGCTACAAGGAGACCCCACCCCTGCACAAACCATACAGCAGGCAGCACCCACCACAACAGCTTCTGCCCAGGACCCCCACGAAGAACACATGGCCTTGCAACACTGTGTGTTCGGATGCCAGGAGCAGCTGGCTGCACAGGTGCGGGTGGGCTTTGACCGCATGGCAGACAAACTAGATACCATATGTGGGTGTCAAAGTCCCATCAGGGACCAATCACAGTCCCTAACAGACACCCACAGTCCGCTCCATGCTCTCCACTGAGCCATGGCTGATATCACCAGAGTCCTGACTCAGAGACAAGAACAACTGACTAGTCAGAGTGGCTCCATCGAGCCCACCCGGTAGGCGGGAAACATGCAGAGGCTCATGGAGACCATGGAGCGGGCCAATGCGGAAAGAGCAGCTGCCATGGCTGCACAACTGTGAGTGAAAGCTGGGTTCCTCAATGACCTCAAAACCATACTCATGGTATTGCTGCCACAAGGTCTGGTGCTGATGTATGGTGCTGCTACCACTACATCCACATCTCCGCCCCCTGAAGTGTCAGTGCCACACAGTGCGGCAGACATTCCACCTCCAGACCCTGAGGTGCCACTGCCACACAGTGCTGGAGACAGAACACCACCACCCACATGTGAGGCACATGGTACAGTAGAGAACAAAGAGGCAGATGAAAGCGCCATCGTGGTAAGAAGGATGTAGTAGCATTCATCTCTGCCATATGGCCAGTTTCAGCTTGGTTCTGCCCTCTGCATCATCACCTTCCACTGCCCCCTATACACTCTGCAACACTCACGTTGGACCTCGACATGGACTGCCATATTCTGTTTGATCGACAATGACACAGCAAACAGACTGCAGACTGAACTCTTCCTCTTCCTTTGGACTTGTCATTCCCTGAACGACTCTGGCTGGTCCTCCATGGGCCAACATTGTAAAGTGGGGTTTGCATGGCCCTGTACTGCTCCAGATGCAACACTCCACTGTATGTACATTAAAAATCTGAATCACACAGATGTGTTGTGTCTTTGGTCTTTCATGTACGGTTGTATTGATGAATGTAGGGTCACTGAATTCCCCCTACATCCATGTGGCTCATGTTGTTGGACTTGGCTCACAGGGTAACACATTGCCGAATGTTGTCCGGGTAGCGCTGACGCAACAACGGGGACACACGCATTAGTTACTTACTTGTCCAGCCCCGTTTGGAACCATGCCCAGAGCCCTGGGGTCATTGTTCAAACCCTTATGCTGAACTGGCCTGTGCCAAGCCAGCTCATTACGCTTACTCACATGGGGGGACGACAACGCTACATGTCCCAGGTCTTCCCTTTATTGATATGCAGATCACAGGTCTAGTTGTCAGCATGCCACAGTCACTCCATCATGGCTAGTATACACCCACACCACACCCATTCAGCACACGTGTCACAGCACATGTGACCCTGCCCATAAAAATGGCCGGGTGCACGTGCAGGATGCCATTTCCAACCTCCCTCGGGGTGTATCCGCGTGGTGTGCATGTAGGCATGGGGCCCTTGAGCCTGCGACATCACGTTCCGCAGGCCTTGAAGTGACATGATGGTGTCTGCACCACAATACCCAATCATAGAGGGTCCATGACTAGCAGGGCACAAACTTGGTGGCATCTGATACACTGCGGCCGGCAGAAGCACACGTGCTTCTGCCTATTTGCGGATTGACTGTCTAGTTTTGGAGGGACAGGGACTGGGGATGTGCTTCCACTGTAGACAGCCACTGGGGGGGGGGGATGAGGTCTTGCTCGCTCTTCCTGGATGACTCAGAGCTGACCTGAAAAGACCTTGGCTGCATTTAGAGTAGTGGGAGCAGTTTTCCTTGAACCTGAATAGGGTCTGTCTCCCTTGCACAATTCTGTCTCCACCTCCTGTGGTCCTACTGCACCAGTGATGACAGAACTGCTTTGGACTTGGCTCAGAGACACTTGCACAAAAAGAATGAAGGCTAAATGGGGTATCAGCAGTAGAACTTAAACCCCAGAACTTTAGATCACTTCTGGCCTCAAAAGGAACCTCTGCTAAGGAGAAGAGCTGGAGAGCTGCGATGAAGAGTGCTGCCCCTTTTACTGTGTGCTGTGTGGGGGTGGCCTGCAGTTGTCGCTTCTGCAAAGAAAATGACAAAGACTGGAACTTCGTGGTGAAACAGTTTAAAGAAGAATCTTCAAGGGCCTATGTGTGCTGGCCTCCTGCTCTGAAGTCTCAGGGAAACAAATACTTCACCTCCAGCTCCCATGAACTTTATTGCTGACAGTTCTGACCTGCCAGGAGGTGCCTATTGCAGTTTTGGGCCTCTGGAGGTTGTTCCTGCTTTTGGGAGCTGGAAGCAACTTGAAAGAAGCTAGAAAACCTGTCTCCGATGCCATCAGCGATGATGCTGTGACACCACGACCTGCACTAAGGTCAGGGGCACCACTCGTGAAGTGCACAATGCACCGCTTAGTCTGCACTGCAGCTCCGACACCCTTCTACGTCTGTAGCGCTTGCACTAACTCCATCACTGCCTTAATCCTGTTATCGCGACAGCAATAACTGCCTAGGGCGACTCTACGAAGTCACCTCACCGCCGACCCAACAGACTTCTCCTGTCTTGGACTCGGCACGTCGCCTCCTTGTGGACATGATGCATCGCATCCACCATGGCGGCCAGGGAGCCAGCCTTGACCTTGGCACCGACGCCTCACCTTTGCGACACCATGCATCGTCATAGACTTCATAATCAAAAGGTACTGTTTATTTGGTAGTCCGTGTGACTTGGTGCCTGATGGTACGCACTTCACGGTCAGCGCTGTACTTTGGATGTATTGCTGTCATGACGTCGTTATAGCCGCAGTTGGAGTTATTTGTTTTCTACAAGCTTTATTTTGTAAATGACTGTTCTGAAGTGCTATTGTACTACATGTATGTTGGAGTTTTGTCGTTTTGGTCTTGTTGAATTTAGATAAAGATTCTTTAGTTTTCTAAACTTGTGTGGTGTCCATTTGCGGTGTTATCACTGTACTACTGTGTGTTTTGAGTACAAATACTTTACACATTGCCTTTAGGATAAGCCTGCCTGCTCGTGCCAAGTTACCAATGGGGTGAGCTGGGGTTATCTAGAGTGTGTATCCCCCTTTCCCTGAATAGAAGCAGGGGTTCCTATTTTGACAAAGGTGCATACCTCTGCCAACTAGAGACCCAATTTCTAAAAGGGGAACACCCAGTTAGACCCAAAAATACTGGGTCCTTATTCACTACCTGCTATAATCAGGTGGTAAACATCCGTTGTGGGGGGGGGGGGGGGGGGGGGTTGAAGTTGTGGGTTGGGTGGTGGGGAGGGCATCTGGGTGGTGGGGAGGCAGTAGGATCTTGGGAGAATCTGATTTATGTATGTAGCCTGAGGAAGTGGGCACGGGCTAGTTTGTACCTCTGCCCTGTAGCCACTGTCACAGTTTTTCCAGGTTTGAATCTCACTCTGGTCACGCCAACCTGGTGTTTCTGGACCTGGAAACTTTTGTTCTAAAAACAGCAGATCATTCGGTGTTGACCAGTGTGCTATAGACCAGATGTCCTCTTCTGGACAACTCATATTGGAAGCCATAGACTGGCTGCAATAAATATATAGAGCTGGTTCTGTGAGTGATTGGCGTTCACCTGCATTGGTGCTCCAAGGCGTGAATGAGGATTTCAGTTGCTCCGAGGTTCAGGCATTTATTCCTGTCCATGAGGGTTTTCAGACAGGGGCAAACAGGGTTCTGGCTCAGGACCTGATCTATATCAAACAAATGATGGACGAAATGCTGAATGAATCATACATTCACTTCAAATCAAGAGATCTGGGTTAAATCCATCATTCTTTTACTCACCATGCCATCCCAGTGAAGACCCAGCCATATGCAAATCTGTCTTCAACCTGAGCCTCATGGGAACAGTCCACACCGAACTGCCAAGCCACGTCCTCCCTGGACCAGAAACCAGCATCCTGGGACTAGTTTTAGGTTATGTCACCCTTATTCAGCCAGGCTAGCTTGAATTCAGTGGCACAGTGATCAAGGGACCGATGTCTGTGCATACCCATCCCACATAGGGCGAAAAGTGCTACGCAAACAAATGATGGGCGGAATGCTGAATAAAGCATTCATTCACCCCCAGTCAAGAGATCTGGGTTAAATCCATCATTCTTTTGCTCACCATGCCATCCCAGTTTAGACCCAGCCATACGCAAATCAGTCTTCAACTTGTGCCTCATGCATGGGCACAGTCCAGACCGAACTGCCAAGCCACGTCCTCCTGGACCGGAAACCAGCATCCTGGGACTGCTTTTAGGTTATGTCACCCTTCTTCAGCCAGGCTAGTTTGAATTCAGTGGCACAGTGATCAAGGGACGCATGTCTGTGCATACCCATCCCACATAGGGCGAAAAGTGCTGCGCAAACAAATGATGGGCAGAATGCTGAATTAATCATACATTCACCCCCAGTCAAGAGATCTGGGATAAATCCATCATTCTTTTGCTCACCATGCTACCCCAGTTAGGACCCAGCCGTATGCAATTGAGTCTTGACCCTGTGCCTCATGGGAACAGTCCAGACTGACCTGCCAAGCCTGATTTGAATATGGCTGGGTCCAAACTGGAATGGCATGGTGAGAA
Source organism: Lissotriton vulgaris (assembly GCF_964263255.1). Lineage (NCBI taxonomy): Eukaryota > Metazoa > Chordata > Amphibia > Caudata > Salamandridae > Lissotriton > Lissotriton vulgaris. Next base: position 781,932,747 of record NC_141696.1, on the reverse strand, counting down.
AAAAAATTATGGATTTAGGCCCAGATCTCTGTACTGGGGTGAATGTATGACATTGTTCTGCATTCTGTCCATCAATTGTTCTTTTTGCATTTGTCACCCCGAGTGGCACGGGTATGCCCAGACGTGGGTCCGGTGCTCTCCATGCCACTGGATTCAAGCAATCATGGCTGATGAGGGCTGAAAGCCCGAAACCAGTCCTAGGATGTGTGTTTCCAGTCCAGAGAGGACCTGGCCTGTCAGTTCAGGCTGGCGTGTTCCCATTGAGCACAGGGTCAGGCCTGATTTGCATATGGCTAGGTCCAAACTGGAATGGCATGTTGAGCAAAAAAACAATGTATTTAGGCCCAGATCTCTACACTGGGGTGAATGTATGACATTGTTCTGCATTCTGTCCATCAATTGTTCTTTGTTCATTGATCTCTGTTGAATGTGGGCCCCCCTGAACTTCCAACAACAAGGTCCAAAGATGGGTGTTTGCGTAAGGTTATGCCACAGAGCAGTATTTTAATTTTGCAAGTTTGAATTTGAGTTTGCTGCTACAAGATGGTACGGTACAAAAGGGGGTGGTGATGGACAGAGCATCTGAACCAATCAAACACTCACACCCAGTCAACAGATCTGGGTTTAATCCATCACCGTTCTTTAGCCCAATATGCCACCCCAGTTCAGACATGGCCATATGCAAGTCAGTCTGACCCTGTGCCTCAAGATAACAGTCCAGCTCGAACTGCCAAGCCATGCCTTCCCTGACCGGAAACAAGCTTCCTACGACCGGTTTCTGGCATTAAAGTCGTCTTCAGCCAGGGTTGCTTGAATCCAGTGGCAAAGTGAGCAAGGGACTCACGTCTGAGCATACCCTGCCAATTTATGGCGAACAAAGCGGTACAAAAGGGGGTGGTGATGGAAAAACTCTATTTTTATAAATTGGTGTTGTATTTCTTTTGGGTCATGTCAAATACTTGCACTTGAACTGACTGTCAAAACTTGGTCTGTGGACCCGCAACACCTTAACTCCTAGTATGTTCCATGGAATTCACCCTGCAAGTGACAGAGTGTCACCTGATGTTGTTCCCAAAGTATTGATTTCATTATCACTGTAAATTCTATAACTCCAGTTATACGAACAGTACATACTTTATTCTGGTGTCTAAAATTATATAGAAACAAACTCTATTTTTATAAATTGGTGTTGTATTTCTTTTGGGAGTAAAGACAGTTCCCAACAGGTATTATGCGGAGACAATTTTGGAAATGTATGCAATATGCATTACAAAGAAAAGAAAACCAAGGAGTCAAAGGCTTTTCAGAAAGGGTAGTCTTATTTTCATAAGCAATAGGAAAAAACTTTCAAGGGTCAATACAGTTAAAGCAGCACTGTACAGAGTGGATCTTGTGACAATCCGGTGACACTTGGTGCAGGTGCAGGAAATCCTGTTTATAGACTCGATCGTCCATTCACTGCCTGCAACCCGCTTGACAGCAGACTCCCGGATACGGCCCACAGCCCTGATTCAGTCAGGCCTCGCCAGTATTACTCGCTGCCCAGACGGAAGAAACATTCAGTAACCTTGGACGATCGAGTCTATAAACAGGATTTCTACCACGTCTTCCTACCAGAGCTTAAGTCACTGTTCCCATCGACAACCCCGTCCTGATGAGGATCCCGACTAACGGGGATCGAAACGCCGTCGACTAGACAGCTCGAATTTCACGACGCATTTCACGTCTTGTGCTCCCATACAAATAATTGTGTTTCAAGTGATGGTTACTTGTCTCTGTTGGGGCCATTATCTGATGTTTTTACCTTGATTAATGCGTCGCCTTTGCTGTTGTTTTTAAACACTTGCACACCCACTTGTCACTGATTGTATATAGCACCTGCACCAAGTGTCACCGGGTTGTCACAAGATCCACTCTGTACAGTGCTGCTTTAACTGTATTGACCCTTGAAAGTTTTTTCCTATTGCTTATGAAAATAAGACTACCCTTTCTGAAAAGCCTTTGACTCCTTGGTTTTCTTTTCTTTGTAATGCATATTGCATACATTTCCAAAATTGTCTCCGCATAATACCTGTTGGGAACTGTCTTTACTCACATGATACACCCATCCCAACGAGGTTTATGGGTCCTCTCCTGTTGTTCTCATACGTATTTCTTTTGGGTCATGTCAATTACTTGCATAACTCAAGTTCCTTTAAGTAAGCGTGTCTGCTGTTTGCCACTCTACCAGGACTCTGAGAAGGATTACTGGTGTGAATTTGAAGTGCACTTTTGGGTATTGTGGTAATATTGCATTGGAAAGCCTCCCAGCCATACCAAATAATCTTGTCACCTTTCTACAGTGACCCCTTCTGACATGAACACTGCTCTGGGAATAACAAGTGTTACATAAAGATGTCCCCTGGAACTGTAGTACATGACAGCACCGGGAGGAAAATTCCAAAGGCACAAAAAACCTCAAATGTGAAATATCCAAATTATGAGACAGAATCTGCGAGCCTGTAGCTTGGATCCAGATAAAACGAGACATGGAGCAGAGCTGGAGCTGGCGGACTGAAGGAGTTGCAACTCACTGGAACCATAAGCAAAGGCTCTAAATAGGAAACACCCAACAGCAAGGGGGTGGTCAGAATTACTCTACTTGTTTAATTGTCCCCTCTGCATTTTGCATGAGCACCAAGTAATATTATTTGATTGTGTGGTACTAATTTGTTTCATATGTAACAAGTAAGATGTAAGATTAAGAACTGAAGATAACGCTCTTATTGATGAGCGACTGACTGCGGGCTGTGGACTAATTGTGGTACTAAAATGTGGCAAATCGTCATAGGAACATTGTCATTTAGTCGATTTCTCTAGTCTAACATTTTGTACAGTATGTGGGTGACAACAACATCGACCAACTTGGGAACTGGATGACCTTACTTCAGGAATTCATCTCACTTTCACATTTTCTATGAGGAAATTATTATTGTTCAGTTTGAACCATCCCTAGAAAACACTAGGAAAAGGGGTGTAACATTGTGTCATATTTTTTCCTTGATCCTTGGAGCTGAATGAAGAATCAAGCACTATTAACCATGAGAATACTGGGACACTGGACACTCCACAACTAGCTAGCCTCCCAAGCCTCCTTTACTCTCTGGGAACATGTGGAGGGGCCTATCTAAAGGAGAACGAGTACGCGTTTGAGTCTAGGTGCAGTACAACATATCTATGACAGTTGCAATAAAGATATGAATGCCGAGCCGAAATTGTGTAAGATTTTGTAAATACACTGCAGTTAAATATTATCCAAACATATAAATATAAGTTCAATGAAAGCAAAGGTCAAACGATGAAAATAAAATAAATCACAACACACAACAAAAAAGATAATGCAACGCAGGGCCTTGACTATTAACAAAAAGATGCTGGGCCCGATTCACAGAACTAATTTAAGACAAAATCCTAAACTTACTACTTTAGGTATTCACAGAAGTTGGGATTTTGTCTTAAGTTTCAATACCCCAATAACATTGTTTTATGTCATTAACTGATTTTATTATTTCACTGTGACGAGGTTGCGGCATTGCATCCATGCCAAAGGCCTCAGTCAATGTTGAAACCTATTACCCTTATGTGCCCATTCACCAGCATACAACTAAGACAAAGTCAGGCTTCTGGCATACCCTCATTATAGGCCGCCCTCCTTTATCATTGAATTCCTGTGCTTGAAATCAGAGGTGCAAGTCTATGCACCGTCTCTGAATGGAGATCTTCAAGGACACTGTTAATTAATGCACTGTCTCATGCAAACTCATTGTGTATCCCATTTTCTCTTCCTTATAGAGCTCTGTAACAACATTGTTGTGGTATATTCACATTCACAAATACCCTTATAAATAACTATCTAATTGTTACCCAGGGTATGACTGAGGATGGCCTGCCAGTGACAAACCTACTGGTATCTCCATGGAGGTCATTCTGGCTCCCTATATTGTTTCCAAGAGAAAACAATGTTTATGAATATTTCATCAATCGGTGATAGTTATTTGTTATTTTCTATACAATGTGTCGGGCTTCCATACCTAGGCCAAAATGCATTAGGACCTTCTGTCTACAGGAGATCTTCATCAGAAAAAAATTGTGTTTTTTCTAGTTTGATTTTAAACTATCGGTTAGGATAAATCACATTCCAAACCATATTGGAGTGTATGCGTGTGTGTGTGTGTGGGTTTGAATAAGTGTCAGAGAGAGAAAAAAACATATTGGGAGAGATTAAAGGAGTCCCAATTTTTCCCAAATTTCCATTATGTTTTCATAAATAGCTTCTCTAGAAAAAGTAATATTAGGCCACTGTTTCTTCACCTAAAATAATTGAAATAGCATTTCAAGGTATATATATTGGAAATACTTCTTGATGATAAGTGCCAAATACTTGACATACTATTTTTAAACTACACTTGTGGATGCAACTATGGACGTGTGCACCTATAGGCATGCTAACCCACAGCTTGCACTTTTCTGCAATAAAGGGTTGTGGGTCGAATATGTGTGCCTCCATGAGTCAAGCTACACCAGCCAGTTGGCTCTTGAAAAACAGAAATGCTAGGGGATTCACATCTTTGCCAATGTATGTTTAAACTGCAGATGCCAATGTTTGCTAAATCTCATTTTACAACAACACTGGCTGGTTCAGGTCCAGGTTTTTAGGTCTGGCTTGAACTCTCAGTTGTATCCATATCTTATAGGAGCAACATAAAAAGATCTTCAAGAAGCAATACTGGGAGAGGGGTTTTGGCGTCATTCACTTGTTGATCTTTCTCCCTTCTGAATTTGATAGTGTAGAAGCTGTGATCTTCCACAGCAAAAGCAGAGCTTTTATATCACAGATTATAATTCAATAAAGTAGGCCTAAATTGGTTATGGTAACAAGCCAGTGATCAGTGCTATAGGCGTGATTGATTCAACGGAAAAGCTATTTTACATGCTGTAGATTTGATCAGTTTATTATAAAAATTAGGAGTTGTGGATAATATTTATGCGTTATTTGTTGAGAAAAGCATATTTTGAGGCCAGTAGGCCTTCATGGATTGATTGTTAATATACTGTGTTAAGTACTATAGAAAAATATTTTGTAATGCAAACTACAATTTAAATACAGTAGGAAGGGGCTTTGCATGACATAACCTTGTGACAAATACATTGTGATCTCTCTGAAAAAGAACAATAGGAAGATGTTTTACATTGTGATTTCCTTGCCAAACACCGTAGGCAGGTGCTTTACATTATGAGCCCTCTGACACATGCAATAGGAAGAGGATTTAGATTGTGAAATCTGACAACTACAACACCAAGGGTTTTCAATTGTGAACTTTTGAACAACTTCAATAGGTAGGGTTTTTATATTGTGAACTCTCTGAGTGGTGCAACAGTGAGGGCTGTTACATTATTAGTCACATGGCAAAGCCCAAAGGAGGGACTTTACATTGTGAACTGGCTCACAAAAAATAATAGGACCATGTAGTATGTTAAAAACTCTGACAAAAGCGGTTTTATCTGGTGAATATTATGACAAATACATTAGGAGGGGATTTTACATTGTGAACTGCAGGACAAAAATACATGAAGGAGTGTTACATTTTTAACTGTTTCACAATTATAATAAGAAGGGATTTAAATTATGAACTCCTGAGGAATGCAATAAGATGAGGTTTAAGAAATATGTCCCTTTAATTGGTCTAGCACCAGAAAATGCTGGACATCTCTAGAGACACATTTTGGGTTTCTGTCCATCTATACTTTTAGTTTTTCTAAAGTGTTTCCTGGGTCTAGGTGGACTGTTCTGCCTCAATACCCTGAGAGTCAAATTTTACATTTTGAACTAATTGACAAATGCACCAAAAAGGTGGATTACATGACGAACTCTCTGGGAAATGCAAACGGAAAGGATTTTACGTTGACACTCTTTGACAACTCCAATAGGAAGAACATCCTCTGAGGACATCACAGAGAAGGGCTATACATTGTTTAACACTGTTAGACCTTCTTGGATTGATCTACAGTACTAGTGATGCTAGAAAGGTCTAAATTCCATTGAGAACAGTTGTGTGTTCATTGAATTACATTTTCATTTTAAAGTAACAATAGTACACACAGATTTACTGAACAATTATTGTGCAGTTTGTGGAATTATTTATTTTTTATTTACCTCCACGTTAGTTGCCTTAATTAATTATTTAGGCGTTACTTGTGTTTACTTGGTGTCTGTGGCCTTCAGATTGTGCAAAATGTAACCCACATATCTGTTTCTTAATTGACCAGATCCCAGTTAGACATCCTTCACTGTTTTCCAGTGAATACTTACATCTTGTACAAACTCATTGCATGGATTACAAGATACTTACTTGCACTTGTCCTGTGCATTTCAGATTTCGGTGTCAGCCCTAAGTGTCCTCTCACATGCTTCATTCGTCTCCTCATGCACTCTTAATAGAGCCAAGCTCCATTGAATCACAGCAGTCAGGACCACTTTCTGGTTCTGGTTCCTATTGCCAACACTCCACGGATAAAAGACCTTGCCCATGTGAGTGCAGGATGAGTGGTGTGCCAGTGAAAATACAGCCTGCAGCACATTATACCAAGTGGCATTGTCAATATTTATTAAGATCGTCACTGCTAATGCAAATAATTTAGGCAATTTAGTGTTAAACTGTGTCTCCTTTTCCTGTAATCCCCATTAATCCCCCATGATAAAACAACAAGAATTCTGAGAAAATTGATTAAACAACTGCTCATGTAATTATTGTGCTTAATATTATGAATATTTTATCAGGTGTTTTTGTTGCTTTATTGTTGTTATTATTTTAATTATGATGATGGAATGCAAAAGTCAACTTTTATGAAAAACAAATATTGTTAAAGGTCTTGTGCATGTAATTTTTACTCTAGGTTGACACTGCTGATTTACTTTTGTTCAGTGAGTTGAAACCTTAGTGTAAAATTGGAGGCCGTGATAAAAGAGATAATGAATGCAGTTAGATCACAATAGGGTAATGGTGGAATCTGTCATGATCTCTGGGCAGAACACCTTACCATGGGGCTCCACTTGGTGGCTGACTGAACTAGGGCCCACAGTGCCAAGAACCTTGGGATTATCATTGACAAAAAACTTGACATGACTGGCGAAGTCAACACTGTTACAGCTTCCTGCTTCCACACCCTGGAGATGCTTATGAAAATGTACAAATGGCTCTAGACCAGCAAAAGGGTCACACACACCCTTGTCACAACCAAGCTGGAATACCCTCAATGCCAGGATCAGTAAACAAATCACCAGACGACTGCTAACCACTCATATCTCAGCAGCCAAAAAGACACTCCAACTCCTACGCCATACACACATCACACCCCACTTGTAGGAGCTCTACTGGCTTCCGATACAGAAATTAGCACAGTTCAATCTCCTCACTCACACCTCAAAGCACTGCACTGAACTGGCCCAGCCTACTTCAATAGAAGTATTTCCTTTCAAAAACCATCCAGACACCTGCACTCAGCCGGACTCCTATTTGCACACACCCCACACACACGGAACAAAATCTGGCACCCAGGCCATCGGCTACATCACTCCTGAAGCATGGCAAGACCTGCTGGCACACATCAGAGTCTTCTTAATATCCATAAAATGCTGAAAACATGGCTCTTCGCATAATTCCTCATGCCCATACTAGTCAAGGCTAGATTCACACCTACTGAGTGACAAGATACCTTCCTGGGTGATTGAGAGCTTCACAAATATAGATAACGCAACATAACATCTGTGCACAAAGAAATAAGGAGAAAAATTAACAATAACAGAGTAAAGTGGACTGCACAACGTGAAAAATACTACCACAAGCTACACAGGTAAAATGAAACAGTAATTGTGTGAACTTTCTTGTAACATATACACGCGCACCCTGGCTCCGAGTTTAAAATATAAACAAATATATGACTATGTATCCATGTGCTAATAAAGTAGCAGATCGCACTAATTTTGTTTCTGGCCTAGAGACAGCTTTAACAGTACAGTACGCTAGCCTAATATTAAAAAATTATAAAATAAAATGTAATACATATTTACATACACAGACGGTCTTTGGGTCACATCTCTACTTCTATTTTTCTTTTCAACTGTAATTCATGTTATGCTTCTTCCTTCCACAGAAGACAACATGCGGGAACGGGGCAGTCCGCTTCAGCAATTTGCGCTCTTGCTCGAATTGAAAGCATGTTTTTCCTGATCATATTTACAAATATGCCTTAAAAAAGCGCACTTCAATGCCAGGGCTGGTGGGCCAATATTCTACATCAACAATCCTTTTTTATTAGCATTTGTTATCATTGTTATGTTTTGCATTTAACCTATTCCTTCATGTTTTTGCAATTCAGAGCCAAAAGTATTTTTTTCTTTACAAAAAAAAACAATTTTTTTACACCTGTCCTAAGTATACCTATCTCATAAAAACAACCTTACTGTTGTATCAATTTTATGTCCCTTGGATTTTTTTTTAAAGATTATTATTAAAACCATACTGCCACTGCATTTAGGTGACAACTTGCTTTCTTTTTCTTTTCGTAGCAGGAGCTTTTTTTTAAATAAAAATCGAAGAACAACGTAAACTTCCATTAAATTCACAAGGCCATACCTAATGGCTTTACCAGTCCTTGTTGGGAAACGTTGCAAATGAAGAGGAAATTCAGATTTGTATGATGTCAGCTGTTTGAGTACAAATCCCTCAAGAAAAAATAGAATCGTCTTGTCAACTAACTTATGTATTAAAAAAATAGTTTCTGCAAGCAATTACCCCGCAATTTTAATCAACTGTTGTTCAAAACCCTTTTCAGCTATTGCCACTTGAGAAGAGACTGTGCACCTCTTAACCCTTGACCTTCTACAGCCGGCTCTTAGTTGGAAGTATAAAATATGCAGCACTTCACTATTGTCTCACCCATTCTTTCTTTCTTTAGTCTTCCTGTACTTCTCTAAACGCATGTTAAAATACCTGCTGGATTACTTATCTGCCATTATAACATAATGGGGTAACCCAATGAAATGGATTACTTATCTGGGCCGCAGACTGTTTTGGAATATCTGTAACACAAGTGATTTTTAATTATAAGATACATATAACATTCTTTTGAGTGACAGTGCTTAATAAGCAAGTAATGGTGTGAAGGATTGTGAAGTATCTTTGGTTATTCTCAAGAAATCAACTAATCACATATATGTTAGTCAAACCTGTCACATTTTAGTGCATTTATATTCCTGCTATCACGTACTGGTATCTAAGAAGTGTATTACTGATGCAGACATTCATTTGCAATATTCAGAGTTCCCAAAAAAGACACATAAAGTATCATGCTTGTAAATGTGTAGCCTCGGTTATTTTATTTAAAGTGACAAGATAAATGTGCGTCAAACCCATTTATGGTTACTCACCTGCCACAGTCGTGCTAAAATAATTATTCCCTCACCCATAGCAGTGAAGAAAGGTCACCCCATGTATCTGTAAATTATGTTTCCCTTTTTAGGTCAAAATCCAAACATCACTACACTTTGAAAGGAAACAAAACAAACTCACTTTATTACATCACTTTCCTACCAATAAGCAGTAGGGAAAGGAAAGGGACTTAGCAGTCTTTTGTACCCAGTCGAACAAATAGGAAATTGAATAGTTTGCGACAAATTGTCTGCATCTGACACTGCCAAAGAAAAGCCAGAATGTGTGAAAATGTGGAAAAAAACTGACGCCTATTATCACACAAGCTAAAGCTTGAGGACCTGTTGTAATAACATGTCACTCTCCCAATAATTCAGAAGGAATAAATAACTCGGTCCAGCCTTCTGGTTTTCATACTTTATACTCGAGAGCTCGGCACTCAAAAAATTGTATTCAGCAGTTCATTATTTGTTCCTATGAGTCATAAAGTGATGCGCAAGAGCCAAGGAGCAATCTATCCGCGTCCTTTTGCTATGACATGGACCAGTGCTGTGGAGTGTGGAGGATTTTAGTATCTCTCCTGTTCTAGCACAGAAAGGAATGACATAACTGGCAATTATTGTTGGCATTCATTTTGAGACCCAGAGAATGGTGCAATAAAAGGTGTGCAGAGTTGTAAAGTTTCCCTCCACAAATTTCATGAATTGTTTAACAAGTCTTCTCAAAGGTTGCAAAGTTTAAAAAAAAATTTGAGACTCTTTTTTCTTTAATAGTTGTTTACGCAGATAAAACTTAAAGAAAAGTACACTCATTATGAGAGAGGTGTGAGACAAGGGTGCATTTTAGCACCCTTTCTCTTCACCCTCTATATTAACAGTATAGGACCTTATCTCAGCAAATTCCAACATGACTATCCAAGAGTTGGAGACACCCCTATCCCTATCCTCTTGTATGCAGATGATGCCGTAATAATGTCACGGACCAAGATTGGTCTTCAGAGGGCAGTAACAAAATTCGCAACATACATGAATGCAAGAGGGTTAAAAATAAATGTGCCTAAAACATATACTATGATATGTGGAAGCAGGACAAAGAATATACATGCTATTTTCTTGGGTAAAAAAAAGATTGAGAATTCCAACAGATTTTCTTACCTAGGCATCAACTTTGATAAAAATGGGACACAGCAGGCTGCTGTGACCTCAAGAAAATTGGCCTTTTCTAGGGTCCTAGGTGCCGTGGCAAATTTTGCAAAGAAACTGGGAGAAGGCCTGTGCCAGTATTGTTGCAGATCTACAAATCTAAGTGTATCTCCACTAGTACTTATGGGGCAGGTATCTGGAGGATTGAAAAGGCGAAACAGATACAAAGATGTGAAAACCACATTACCCGCTACTTATTAGCAGTGCCTAGATCCACGGCGACTTCTAGCTGCCACAGTGAATTGGGTCTAACTTATATCACGGATACCATCAAAATTGCTCCCCTTTTGTTATGGCATACGATATGGGGTACAGCAGAAATGGGTTTGAATAGAGACATCATCATATAGTGCCCTGAATTAGATGGAGTGGTCAATATTAAATGGATTCACTATGTAAAAACTTGATGCACAAGATTGGGCACCCTGAATACTTTGACATGCCTGCCAGTATGGAACTAGTATCCAGAAACACATTAAAAAAGGCGGCCATGGAACATCTAGAAAACAAAAGGTGGCTCGTCGAAAAGACAAAACGTACAATGATGTAAAACCACCTGATGACCATCTGTGAGGGGGTCCAACCGTACTTGCTTCATGAACCAAGTTGTCATACTCGGATGTTATTGTCACGTTTTCACACTGATTCGTTTCATAGATTAATAACCTTCCCAGAATGCAACGACTGGTCTAGGGATCTGCCAAATTGCCCATGTGATGATGTTTCTTATCAGTCCAATATTCACTGTACCCTGTTCTGTAAATTCTATATAGTTCCAAGAAAAAGATTCTTGACCTCAATACTTAAGACCTGGGGGCAAATTAAGTGTAGAGTAGGATTTCTAAAACATCAACAACTAGAGACTGACATTGTAACTAAGGCAGTATCTTCTTTTTTAAGGTTAGTTATTCGATACCGAAATACCATGTAAAGAGCATCAACTAGTTAAAACATATCAATTTCTGTTTCTCATTGTTTGAACATGTTTTTCCCTACCCGGAACAGATCTCTTAAAGTGCATATTTATCACTCCATACATGATCCTAACAAACTAACCCATACATAATGTTCCCTTAGCCGCCTCACATTCTACACACCCACCCGCCAGCTCCGATCCGCCAGCCACGCCCTCGCCTCCGTCCCACGAATTCACAAATCCACCGTCGGAGGAAGATCCTTCTCCTACCTGGCAGCCAAGACATGGAACTCCCTCCCCACTCACCTACGGCTGACCCTGGACCATCTCTCCTTCAGGAAACAACTCAAGACCTGGCTGTTCGAGCAGTAGAGATCCCCCCCCCTTCAGCGCCTTGAGACCCTACGGGTGAGTAGCGCGCTATACAAATTTCGTTGATTGATTGATTGATTGATTGATTGATTGATTATAGTACTTCAGACCTTATGAATTATATATTTTTACTATTTCATGAATTTATAATCTGTATTTTTATATGCCGTTTTTAATTCTGTACTTATTGTTCATACATTTTTAAAATTTGTGCTTTTATGATTTTGGAACACAAATCGAATAACGCTTTATTGACTTGACTTGAGTCCTTTGCTAATCTCAGGACATGTTGCAGAAAGTCTCACCTGGTCACTCCAGCTTCTCCAAGAAGCTGAAATGTATGGGTGACATTCTATGGGATATGAAGGAATTACCAGAGAAATCGGGTTCACTAATCCCCATTCTTTCAGTAATTCCTCATTTCTGAGGGAAAACTATTGGTACAACAAAGGATACCAAAGTGTTTTGTTCTCCTAGAGGTCCCCTCGGTGATTTTGCAGCTGAAATGTTTTCGCCCAAAGTCAAAGTTTTATGATTCACAAACAATTACCAGCCTTTGCGAGATGCAAAGTGTGTAAACTTTGCAACACTTCACAAGAAAAATCTACTGAAAGTCACTGATTGAGTGAAAAATAAGTGATAAGTACACTGTAAGTCTCTCCAGAAAAGCCTTTTTGCTTAGAAAAGAACTGAGAATGGCGGTGAGAAAAACAAGACTCCCAGCGTCCCAATTCACGCCTGGGATCATATAAAGAATACCAGGAAGCTATATAAAAAGAAAATCTGGATTGATCAGAAAGCAAAACAGGAGATATTCTGGACAAAGCTACATTCCTGTGCCAAGCAAACCAACAACAGGCTCTTCTGGGAATTAGTTAATGGTACAATGAGATCATCACAAATATTAAATAATGCATGTGTAAAGGAGCCAGGATGGGCAGCTCACTCAAACAAAACCTTTGAAGATCCTACACAAGACGTTAATAGAGAGATGGACAACAACCACAAAGCTTTGGAGCCCAAACAATTTGAAAACAACATAATCAGAGCTCAAGATACCAGTAGCTCCTTGGTCTCACCAATAGCCCGGACAGCCAAAGCCATGCGGTAGAAAAGGTATCTAGAATAATAAAAAAGGGGCAGCAGGGACGGGGCACATGGACCAAAGGACATCCCACAGACCTTCTTTAGGAATGATCCGGATTACTGGGCAATTCCGCTGTGAGGGCTCTATACAGAGATAGGCACATTGAATACCCTTCCCATGAGTTGGAAAGGGTCAATAATCAACCCAATCTTCAAGCGAGGCGATAGGTCGGATCCAGCAAATTACAGGCTAAATACACTTAATGACATTGAAGCCAAATATTATGAATCATTAATCTTGGAGCACCTGGTAGAATGGTCCAATACAAACAGATTGATCCCATTCAATCAAACAGGATTTCGCAAAGGGTTTGGTACAACAACAAACATCTTAGCCCTGGACATAATAGCGGATAAGTGCAAACCCTTGCCAAGAAAATTACAACTATGTTTTATGGATTTTAAAGCAGCGTTCAATCATGTAAACCGTGGCTTGTTGTGGAGTAAATTAAGGAAACTGGGCCTCCCTGAAACAATACTACGAGCCATATACAACTGTACACATGCACGTGGGTCAGTGTGAACATTGCACATGTCACAAGACTGTCAATGAAAATACAAACAGAGATGGGATTAAAGCAAGGCTGTGTATCAGCCCCCCTTCTATTCAATCTATTCTTGGCAGATCTCTCACCATAATTGAATCAGGTTAATTCACATCCCCTGCACCTGGGTCCACTGTCCATAACACATTTCTCATATGCAGACAACATAGTCTGCTTAGCTTAACTAGAGTCGGTCTTCAAAGAGCACTCAATGAACTATTAATGTTCGCTAAGGCTAATGCCTTGGAAATTAATACCATAAAAACAAAAACTGTGTCAATTACGAATCCACTGGGACATCATCATCCAATCAAGCTGGGAGAAACAAGCTTAGGAGAAATATGTACAACAAACATCTGGGGGTATATATAGACAATCTATTGAATTTTCAATTTCACAAACAATATCTTGAAAAAAAGGAAATGGCATTATTTACGCTTTCTGTGCCCTTGCAAAAAAACTACAGGGACCATCTTTTAAGCCGCATTTAGCAGTGATGGCCGCTAAATTATTGCAGACAGTAACTTACTCAAGCATAGCTTTAAGGCCGGGTGTATTCTGTTCAGGTCTCTGAATGATTCTGGCCCTTCATTTATCAGAGATTTATTCAAAAAATACTGCCCCTCCCGTCACCTTCGATCCACCTATAAATCACTCCTGATTGTACCTCCATTCAAAAGGAAGCGCCTCGGAGGTAGCTGTTTCGACCACCATGCTGCTGTTCTTTGGAATTCTCTTCCCCTCCATATAAAGCTGAATGATAACATCCTCAGCTTTAGACAATCCCTGAAAACTTGGCTTTTTACTCAAGCTCATTACTGTTAGCACAGCTTCATTCCTTGACTGCTTTGCCTGGTTCCTCCTATAGCGCCATGAAGCCTTCGGGCGTACGAGCGCTCAACAAATTCCAACTAACATTAACATTAACATTAACATTAACATTAACATTAAATGGCAAAGATGCAAAACCTCTAGACTCTCTACAAACAAAGATGTATTAAAAGGTTTTTAGTCAACCTCGGAATGCATCCCCGGCACAGGTAATATTGGAATTTGGTCCTATCCAACAGGAGATTGGGAGAAAATATGCTGTAATTAAAACTTGGTACAAAATTTGGTTGAATCGATCCAATGTCCTACATGATGCCTTGTGGCGAGCCCAGGCAGAAGATCTAAGTTCAAATTATGGTAAATTCTTGAAAACCGCTTTGAAGGAAACCAGCACAACAGAGCTCTGGGTGCAGAACCCCTCCCTCCAAACCTTTCACGGAGTGATAAACAAAGTGGCCAAACTTCATTCATTATTACAAGATAAAAGCATACTAGGTAACCGGTCCCATGCCCGGATGGTGCTCCAATCTTACACATCAATACGCCTGGTGGAATACCTAAGCTTAACATATTCATCTTATCTGAAACGAAAGCTAATGGCTATCAGATTCAGGGCGTTACCAAATTTGGCCGACCAACCACAATGGAAGTATGGTAGCCCTAAAACATGTAGCTTATGTGGCTCAGTAAGGCAAGATTTTAATTCATCTCATCTGTGTTATTCCCTGCTTAAAAACAATCTGGGTTTTGCTACTAAAAAATGCTTTTAACGACAGGGGGATTCGAACTTTCAGATCTACCATTATTAAAGGTCTGGACACAACAGATCCTCAACTGACCTGTAATATGATGACATTTCTGGCACTTCACAAAAAGATAACACAGCCCAAGGATATACACACCACCAGTCCTGTCCAGTCCAATGATCCATTGACTGTTTCTAACCCCTAAGCCACTGCAGAAATGCACCCTTACAATCTCTTGAGTCCGCACTCAGGCTATTCACCCAATGCAGATGTGGTTCCCCTTCCGACCCAATTCCTGCCAAGACCCTGGGTGACCTAGCCCCCTCTCTGGCCAGCTCCTTTCTTTCCATCTGGAATGCTTCCCTCCATCATGGCATCTTCCCAACTACGTGGAAGGAAGCTCTGCTAGTCCCCATCCTGAAAAAACCGGACGCCAATCCGACAAAATTCTCCAATTATCGTCCAATCTCCCTCCTTCCCAAACCTGCAAAAATTTTGGAAAAAGCCGTGCAGCTACAACTAACAGAGTATCTGGAAAATAACTCCCTGCTGCACAACTCCCAATCCGGATTTAGAGCAGGTTTCAGCACTGAGACTGCTCTTCTGGAAGTGGCTGAGACTATCCGTGAGTGTGTGGATAGGGGCGAGGAGGCCATGCTGGTCCTCCTCGACCTATCCGCCGCTTTTGATACGGTCTCTCACAAAATCCTACTAAACCGCCTAAAGCAGGTCGGAATCGGTGGTTCCGCTCTCGCCTGGATCGAATCTTTCCTCTCTGGTAGAACTCAGAAGGGGATGCTTAGGCCTTTCACATCGGAGGGTAAACCCCTGCTGTGTGGTGTTCCGCAGGGCTCTGCCCTGAGCCCTCTGTTTTTTAACGTTTATCTCGCTCCTCTGGCCTCAGTGGTGGAGTCCTGTGGAGTCAGGGTGGTCTCTTACGCTGATGATACACAGCTGATATTTTCCTTTAGAGACCACTCAGACTCCACCTTTACCAACTTCCGCCAATGTCTGAACAACATCTGTGACTGGATGACCAACAATCACCTTAGACTGAATGCTGACAAGACAGAGGTCCTGTTCTTTAACCAAAAAACACCCATCTCCCCCAGCCTGTGGTGGCCCACAGCACTCGACCCTGCGCCCACCCCTGTTCTATCAGCATGTAACTTGGGCTTTCAGTTCGACAACTCACTCTCTTGCAAAGTACAAGTCAACAAGGTCACCTCTGCCTGCTTCGCGAAGCTGCGCATGATTAAGAAGATCCTTCCTTATCTTCCCTTGGATGCCCGCCGAACAATCACTCAGGCCCTCATCACCTCTCACCTAGATTACGCCAACAGCTTATACGCCGGTGCTTCTCAATATTTGATCGATCGGCTTCAGATCGTTCAGAATGCGCCAGCCAGATTGATCGGAAATATCCCCTACCGTCAATCGGTTGCCGCCTACCGCAAAGAGCTCCACTGGCTTCCTATTGCAAGCCGCATTCAATTTAAGATCTTAACCCTCGCCTTTAGAGCCATCAACGGCCTCGGACCTGGCTACCTGAAAAAGCGAGTGATAATTTCTCAATCTGTCAGATCACTTAGATCCAACAACCTTCGCCTCTTGATCACACCCTGCTTTCGCCGCTCCAGAATGGGCGGTAGAGGGTTCAGCGTTATCAGTGCCAAACTATGGAACTGCCTCCCTATCGACCTCAGGTTCAGCCCGTCTGAATCCATCTTCCGTGCCAAATTAAAAACCTGGCTATTCTCCAGACTCTGATTGTCTGTATAAAGCTGGTTCCACCCCTCCCTCCCCTGAGATCCTGTTTCTAGCGCCGGGACACCCCTCCGGGGGTAGCTGTGCGCTGTATAAGCTACTTAAAAAAAATTAATACTAATGTGATACCAATATTGTTGATAATTTTATAACACAGCAACTCGCTCCATTTTAGTCTGTTTTATATGATACAAAAATTGTCTTTTCATAAAAAATTTAAAAAAATGTATGTTTTTTCAACATTTTAAATGACTGTAAATCGACAGACTTTCTTTGGAAAACATTGTTTACCACAAATACTTTTCCCCTCAGGAAATTACAAAGCGGTTGTAACAACGCATACCATTACTCCGCAAGTGGGGGGGGGAGAAGGTGTTGTATTCAAAATCCAACATCTTCCCTACTGTTGCACATACTGGAATTGAAATAGTAAATTATACTATTCCACCATCCAGCTACCCCCCGCCCCCCTCCGCAAGTCATTGTTACGACTTGAAGAGTAATGGTATGAGTTGTAATTCTCTGCAGGGAAAAAGATTGCGTTAAAAAGTGGTATATTCACTTTCTCATCTTTGAAGTCCTTCTTTTACTTACATTCAACTATTGTTATTGATTAGCCAAAAAAAAGACAATATGGCTATCATACCAACTGATGCATAAGATGTACTTCCTCTTATAGAGCAAATTCCTGTAATCGAAACAGAGTAAGTGAATTTTTGACTCGCTTCGCCAAAAGTAGAAAGGACTATGTGCAAGAGATGCATTAGAACAATAATGCCTAACCTTACACTGCCTGCACTAGAATTGTCCAGTGTTGGCACATGAAAGCTAAATCCTTGAAAGATGTTAACGATATTTACATAAGATACATTTTCACACAATGGTCTTGAATAAGACTCCTTTCTATAGTCTGTGTATCTGTTAGAGCCATGAAAGAGTCCTGAGCTACAACCTCTAAATCTGCATTTCAAGCCAATTATGTATGTGCATTGTCCACTGTTCCATACCTTCAATACATTAGCTTGGTAAACCAAAGTCCAATGCTTGCCACACTTGTGTACATACTCTATCAAACCATCTCACATATATCACATTATATCATATATCTCCTAAATTTGGCTATTTTGTACCCAGATCTAATATGATTTTTGAGATGTGCATATTTTGTGTAGTTATTGTTTTTCTTCCACTTCCACTATTTTGTGTTATTTTTACCTGTGGAAGATTTGGTTCAAGCAGAAAATGTCTCATATGAACTGTGAAAGTGTATGTGTGCTATGGCACACTGTCCTAACCACATTCGCTACATGATTTTAGAAACTGTGTGGATAATTCACTAAGCAAGTATATTTTTATGACAATTATGTGTATTTTGCATGATAACTGTTTTTCAAGTTCTCCAGCTCCTAATTTCTCACTCCAGCTCAACCTTTCTTTAAGAGTAGCAATGCCTACTCATGACAAAGTTGCATATGATATGTGTGACCTAATCACAACTTACAACATTGTTTCCTCCTAGATCATGGAAACTTGACTAATGCTAAATGACTTCTGTTTGTTAAGAGCTTATCCATTTTAGTATCACCAAGTTAACATAACCATACAAAAAAAGATTTTGAGCTTGCCATCTCACACAAAACGAACCCTCCCCTCAATCCCAACAGCCCATTTGAATGCCTCCCAGCATGCTTCTCTGTTATGTTATGTTAAAATTTATTTCTTAAGCGCACGTTCACCAGACGGTTTCTAGGTGCTATGAACAGGACCGAACGCCGTGCTAAACAGAGAGTGAGTATCAGTTATACGCGTGGGAGAAAAGCCAGGTTTTAAGTAGTTTCCTAAGTTGGGTAGACAAGTCCGTCGTGCGCAGGTGGAGGGGGGAGGGTGTTCCAAAATTGAGGAGCCAGAGTCGTGTATCTGAGGCCACCATGTTTCTTCCGTTTAAAAGGATGGGACACCAATAAGTTCTTATTAGAAGAGCGTAGGTTGCAAGATTGAAGATACCGCTGCATGTTTAGGGCGATAAAAGCGGGGCCACGTCCTGACAAAGCTTTGTGGATGGTACAGCCCAGATTAAACAGACAGCGTTGGGGAATAGGTAGCCAATGCAGACTTTTCAGCAGTGGCTTTACATGGGAGTGCTTAGGCTGTCCAAGAATGAGTCTGGCCGCTTGATTCTGGGCGCGTTGCAGGCGAAGTACTTGGTAGGCAGGAATACCCACGTAGAGGGAGTTGGCGTAATCGATTCGCGAGATGACCAGTGCAAGAACCACCTGTGTCAAGGCTTCGGTGGAGAGGAACCTGCTTATTTTCCTAATTTTGCGCAGATGTTAAAAGCAGGCTGAGACCCCCGAGCTGTCCTGGGCCTTCATGGTAAGATCACAGCTGATCATGATCCCCAGGCTTTTTACTGACAGAGCCGGGGCAGGGGGGCTGCCTAGTGAAATGGGCCAAAAGTTCAAGTTCCACGGGTTGGCCACGGTGCCCGTAAGAATGAGCTTTGTTTTGTCTGGATTTAGTGAAAGTTGATTGGCACTCATCCAATCGCTGTTGATAAACATTATAGATTGAAAATTGGAGATAAATGAGGTGGATGGATCAATGTTGAAGATCAGCTGAAGGTCGTCAGCGTAGTTGAACACCACAACCTTCCTTTTGCGCAAGGCAGTAATCAAGGGAAGGATGTCCAGATTAAAAAGTAGAGGTGATAGGGCGGAGCCCTGTGGGACCCCACACGTCAGTTTAGTTTGTTCTGCCCTGAAACCAGCCAGGCGAACAGATTGAGAGCGATTACTGAGAAAGGAGGTAATCCATCCCAGTGATGGGCCCTGGAGCCCGGCACTGTTGACACGGTCGACCAAAATCTGATGGTCGACCATGTCAAAGGCAGCTGACAGGTCAAGGAGCACCAGGGCCTGAGTAGTACCCTGGTCCGCTCCCTTCCATAGCTTGTCCAAGACTGATAGGACAACAGTTTCGGTGGAATGTTCAGGTCTAAAACCTGCTTGGTGGGGGTCCAGATAGCAGGTCTGTTCAACAAACGAGCTAAGGCTGTTGGCGACAGGGGCTTCCATAACCTTACTCAAGTAGGGTAGCAGAGAAATGGGGTGGTAATTGCCTGGTGCCTGCAGATCTAAGCTGTTTTTTTTTAGAATAGGGGCAACCTCAGCCATCTTAAATAGATCTGGAACAATCCCTTGAGCAAGGGAATTCTCTGTCTAACTCCTCACCCCATCACATGTATCCTCATCAACCATTCCTCTGTTTTGAAAAAAAAAACCTCAATGAGTTCTTCAACCTGAAGTGAGCCACAGACTTCTATGCTGATCATAAAGATACCCAGAACTTCAAACTCTGACTCCAATAACCAATGTACTCGATGATCCACACTGGCTATATGGTCTTCTCTCAGCCTCATCACTCACATAACAACATACAGCAAAATCTTTCAAACTTTCTCAAACTCATCCTCACAACATTGGCTAATGTGTTCTGCTTTCAACTCCTCCATTGAGACTGGATCCCTATTTCATCCTACGATTCCACATCTCACCTCCCTAATCCCTACACAAGAGTTAGTTCAAATCCACTGAATACTCTGCATGAATATGGATAGGTTTGCCCCAATAACAACAGACACACTCTCCCCTATGTTTCAATCAATTAAAAGCGGCTCGCCGTTAGATCCTGCCCCATTTAATATTTTAAAATTAGTGGCCCCCACCATCTTCCCACATATGGCGATTCATAGGGCTCGATCTGGAGGCCGTCTTTTTTCATATAACGCCTCCAAATTGTGGAACTTACTGCCTTTAGACATTCGGGCTCAGCCCAATCTTTTTTCATTTCGTAAACTGCTGAAGACGTGGCTGTTCCCTTAATGATATCCCTCTTGTACCTAATTTGCTCTATCACTAGCGCTGGGACGCTCACAGGCAGCCATGCGCTTTACAAATCTGTAATCATAAACATAAACATAAACATGAAATTATTCCTGATCAACTCTTTTCTTCATGCCTTGAACAACCATCCTCTCACCTGACAAGTCTTCCCCTCTTTCACCTCATTACCACGAATACGTCTCTGACTCTCCTACACTAATCTACATCTGAGGAAGGCAACTCCAAAACAAAGCACCATGGTATACACAATACGCTAGGTTCTGAAGATGATAACGTTCTAGAAAACTTGTTATGTAAAGATCTTCACAAAGGTGAAGCACTATGTAAGTCCTATCTCACCCCCTTCCACAGCTTGCTCATGTGTAAAATCATTCTGCCTCATCCTATTATGTATTTAAAAAAATGAAACTCGAGTTTTAAAGCACTTTTTTGGTTCTATGAGCAGCAATAAAGTTAATAAAGAAAATAAAGGCACCCAATTGTAACAAGCTTCACTAAAACACCTCTCTATGAAGCTTCTTTATGGCCCATCAATCAAATATATTGCTGAAATTACCAAGTACCTCAAAGGGACTTCATGTGACTATAACATATGTCTACTACTATTATCAAATCCTAACAGCTACTGCTCCTAAGGGATACCTCAAAAATCCTTTTCTCACTATCTCCTTCCTCTCCTCCCTTAAATCTGGTCAGGACTTCATTACATAAAAGTAATCAATGTTTCTTAATCCCCCCTCCCACACAAAAGTCACTGTCAGGGGTGCAATCCATGCACATTTTGTCAATTTTCTTGCATGTGTACCTACGTCTGTAATACGATACAAGTGCAGAATCAAACGGGTCCCTCATTTACATTGAGTTCACCCCCACGCGATTGAGGAATCACCCCTTTGTTATCTCATCAGCCCACATTTTGTACCATTGCAACCTGGATTACAGAAGGTGTCGCAAAAACAACTGCAGCCCCTTCTAATACCAAAGTGCTACGGAGGCATCAAATATGGGTATGAACGCTTCTCTGCCTCAGGTGGGCCTCTGTGGGGGGGGGGGGGGTAATCAAAAACCTTACCACTCCCAATCTTTATTAGGATATGCCCAGAAAAAAGAGTTTTAACTTCCTTCCCAGTGTAGCCAACAGAGTCTCAAGATCCGTTTTCACAAGAAAAATCAAATATACTCTGAAAATATATTTTTTCCTATGGGCTCACCTCATTTTTCTGTAAATGTTATGGAGGTTTCTAAGTTTTGCTTAAGAAGTGCATGCCATCCTATTTTTTCAAAGGAATGCCAAACCCGCTGTGCTCTAGTATAAATTGCATGGTGATAAGTTCTGCTGTCTTGATGAGAAATTGAGAAATAATATGTTCTGCAGTTATAATACCATTTCATATTTTGTTATATAATCCCCTAGTCTATTGCTTTCATACTCTGTTATATCTGATTATGAGTGAGCCTAAAAATTATAATGCCTGATCAAGCCCTGTTTGTGCAGGGCTCAGTTGTCTGTCACACCCTTTATAACCTACATATATTTTTCCCAATTTAAATTTGGGGCTGGTCAAAACTTGCCAAAATTTTCAGGTAGAAAAATGCTCAGCAAATCCCGATGCATGCGGAATTTGGTGTCAAAAATTCAAATTCCAGTCGTAATTCCCCATTTTTCTTGGGAATAATCAGAATATTGAGTATTTGATGCACTTGGTTACAGCTCACCAGTGTGGGGGTTTACTGGGTGCAACAAATCCTCGCTACGATCAACCACACTTGTGGGTCTGTGTGCTTTTTTAAATCATAAAACGTTGGCCTGAGTAAGAGATAAACTAAAGTCAAAACAGATAGATTCCCTTGCGTTGTATACACAAATAGCTAAAAGTTAGCTATAACACTGAACAGTTTTATATCACTCACATTAAGAATATAAACAACATCAATATTAAAAATATTCAACAATTTATTATAGTATAAAAATAGCATACAGTACACTTCTAAATAATATCCAAAAACAGATTAAAAACAAATTTGAAATTTTGTGACCTGCACAAAAAATACAAGACAGACAAAACTAAATTGTAAAACGTGGGATTTGAGATTTTACAGAGCGTATATTCACAGTACACTTTTCAAACAACCCTGGTGTTGTAACCTTACAATCTTATATACATCTGGGAGAGGTGCGTGAATTATACATGGAATTGCGTCGACGCGTTTCGGTGGTTGAGCGTGTGGATAAGTACCACCTTTATCAAGACTGTTGTATTCGTTGTCTGTCTCACAGATGGATCTTCATCGATCTCCTAAGATAGATATACATGAGATTAGATATCTAATTTTCCAAACAGGGTAGCTCTGTTTGGATAGAGAGTTAATGCTTATACTATTATCTAAGCAAACCATGTTATATGGAGAGTAACTGTATACATGCCTAATATCTCAACACATGGAGGATCTCTCTACATCCAGATTCCAAACTGCTTTGTTTGAATGCCACTTTGAAACTTCGTATTAAAAAATGTAATCTGTTTTGAATTGGTGGCCTACTAGATGTATTCCGTGGCGGAACAAATACTATCTTGAACTTAGACCCTCCTTAGTTAAAGTAGAGTGGCCAGAAACATGCTGGTTGTTTAGACAAGATGTTGGACTATGTTAGTTCTGACTAGGCTATTTGTTTAAAGATATGGACTGCTTTTTGAGATAGAAAAAGCTAATTAAGAAGCTAGCAGGTGTAAGCATTGGAATACGTCATGACTGCATGTCTACTCTTTGAGCTTGTTCTCTATGGCATACCTGTGGGTTTCCTTTACGTGAACTGTTCTGCAAATTATAGTGGCTGCGGTTCTTGAAATTAAAAAACCATCTATAAGAGGAAGCATATATTTCACTTGGTTAAGTTTGGGTTAACGTATATTCTAATTTTTTTAAAAATTCTCCATAAATTTTGCAATGGACATACCTGTGGTTTATTAATATATTTACTATTCCCTTTAGAGATACAGGTATTAGTTCGGGTCCATCAAAAAAGTGGATACTTTAGTGCGACCAGACGACCTCTATTAATGGCATGCGTTGTGTCGCGCTTCTGATCAGGTATATGCAGTTGACCTGAGGAAATCGCTCTTAAATAAAGAAAAAAGTGAATTTAAAACTAAAAGTCTATATAGTTATGCTTGGATACTATTTTTGAATCAAAACACAAAGGCGTAAATTTTTTAATCGTTCCCTGTTTCTTACCAGTTCTGGGGGATAGCTCAATCTTAAGATTATTTCTCAGAGGCGCGGTGTGCTGCCTTGTCTTAGTTATTCGCTGGGGTATTTTTGGTTTTTTCGGTAAGAATATCCCCTGGAAGAACAGAGATTAGGTTCAAGTTATATTTAAATTTAGTTTAAATTAAGTCCTGCCTGTTTGTGATTCGTGATTGGATAAACGACCGGTTGTAATACATTACAACCGGTCGTTTATCCAATCACGAAGGAGCAGGGTGTATTTGAGAAAAGGCGGGACAGCACCAGTTACCTCTCATTTGCAACCAGACACCCACAGCGAAGCTACGCTACTGCTCTACCAGGTAAGATTAAGCCCCATAGGAAATATTCAAACAGGCAGGACTTAATTTAAACTAAATTTAAATATAACTTGAACCTAATCTCTGTTCTTCCAGGGGATATTCTTACCGAAAAAACCAAAAATACCCCAGCGAATAACTAAGACAAGGCAGCACACCGCGCCTCTGAGAAATAATCTTAAGATTGAGCTATCCCCCAGAACTGGTAAGAAACAGGGAACGATTAAAAAATTTACGCCTTTGTGTTTTGATTCAAAAATAGTATCCAAGCATAACTATATAGACTTTTAGTTTTAAATTCACTTTTTTCTTTATTTAAGAGCGATTTCCTCAGGTCAACTGCATATACCTGATCAGAAGCGCGACACAACGCATGCCATTAATAGAGGTCGTCTGGTCGCACTAAAGTATCCACTTTTTTGATGGACCCGAACTAATACCTGTATCTCTAAAGGGAATAGTAAATATATTAATAAACCACAGGTATGTCCATTGCAAAATTTATGGAGAATTTTTAAAAAAATTAGAATATACGTTAACCCAAACTTAACCAAGTGAAATATATGCTTCCTCTTATAGATGGTTTTTTAATTTCAAGAACCGCAGCCACTATAATTTGCAGAACAGTTCACGTAAAGGAAACCCACAGGTATGCCATAGAGAACAAGCTCAAAGAGTAGACATGCAGTCATGACGTATTCCAATGCTTACACCTGCTAGCTTCTTAATTAGCTTTTTCTATCTCAAAAAGCAGTCCATATCTTTAAACAAATAGCCTAGTCAGAACTAACATAGTCCAACATCTTGTCTAAACAACCAGCATGTTTCTGGCCACTCTACTTTAACTAAGGAGGGTCTAAGTTCAAGATAGTATTTGTTCCGCCACGGAATACATCTAGTAGGCCACCAATTCAAAACAGATTACATTTTTTAATACGAAGTTTCAAAGTGGCATTCAAACAAAGCAGTTTGGAATCTGGATGTAGAGAGATCCTCCATGTGTTGAGATATTAGGCATGTATACAGTTACTCTCCATATAACATGGTTTGCTTAGATAATAGTATAAGCATTAACTCTCTATCCAAACAGAGCTACCCTGTTTGGAAAATTAGATATCTAATCTCATGTATATCTATCTTAGGAGATCGATGAAGATCCATCTGTGAGACAGACAACGAATACAACAGTCTTGATAAAGGTGGTACTTATCCACACGCTCAACCACCGAAACGCGTCGACGCAATTCCATGTATAATTCACGCACCTCTCCCAGATGTATATAAGATTGTAAGGTTACAACACCAGGGTTGTTTGAAAAGTGTACTGTGAATATACGCTCTGTAAAATCTCAAATCCCACGTTTTACAATTTAGTTTTGTCTGTCTTGTATTTTTTGTGCAGGTCACAAAATTTCAAATTTGTTTTTAATCTGTTTTTGGATATTATTTAGAAGTGTACTGTATGCTATTTTTATACTATAATAAATTGTTGAATATTTTTAATATTGATGTTGTTTATATTCTTAATGTGAGTGATATAAAACTGTTCAGTGTTATAGCTAACTTTTAGCTATTTGTGTATACAACGCAAGGGAATCTATCTGTTTTGACTCAGGTTTAATACCCTAATTCCCTTGTTCTTCTCAAGGGGTTCCTCTCTTTTCTCATAAGAGATAAACTAAGCCAGAAATGAACATTGAAGCTTAAAACCTAAAAGTGAGTTATATGCCTCGGTACAGAGTACAAAACAGCAAGCTGAGTCCATGAGTAGTAGAAACTTGTAAAAGTGACATGTATTCACTTCGCACTCAAGAAGAGTTTAATATATATAGTGAACATGAATTTGAGGTGAACTGTTGGGCAGTATAATATAAGCAAATGGCACTCTGCTTTGCAAAAGGACCATATCGCAGCAAGCGAAATTTGTCAAATGTCACTTTGCCAAAAATGAGTCAGGCAGGGAGGCTACTCCTGAAGTGGAAACACCCTGAAGTGCTCTGCCTTGTACGTTGGTAAGTTCTCAGCAGCGGCCAGCATGGCTAAGGGGTGTTGCGGGGTGGGTGGGGGTTGTAAAAAAAAAAAAAGAAGAAAAACTTACCTTTTATAGCTTCTCTCCTCTCTCTTCTCTCCCAGCTGAACAATAACCAGAAAGCACACCAAGGTTTCCCTGGCCAATCATAAAGCTGCAATGCAGGCGTGGATTGGTTGAGCGCCAGGGAATGGGGGCCTGAGCATGTTCTCCACGCAGGCTGTAATGCAGCCTTCGAGAAGAATCTGCAAAGTGCACATGGCGGTTTGGCCGGCCAAATCTTCGGAGCAGCCCTGCCCGCCATACGAATCTGCAGCAGAAGGAAACATAAAATGATAATAACCTTCAGTTATCATTTTACTTTTCCCTTATTTCACTGCTGTAAAGCAGTTGGGCGACGCTCCTCCAACTTAGCGGAGGAGCCGCCACTGTCTGTTCCCTCGTTTGCAGTTGCGAGCTCGGCCCAAGGGTGCTTTACATGAGCACCAGTAACTTTACACAAGGTCTGATTCATTTGTAAGGCACAGGTAGATTAAGCGATTTGACAACAATC
Organism: Lissotriton vulgaris; assembly: GCF_964263255.1. NCBI lineage: Eukaryota > Metazoa > Chordata > Amphibia > Caudata > Salamandridae > Lissotriton > Lissotriton vulgaris. The sequence continues at coordinate 781,905,705 of NC_141696.1, read as the reverse complement.
GCAGGATGTTGAGCCAACGCCGAGGCTCGGACCTAGTACCAAGGTCCAAAGTCGGCAGCTCTGGCCCTAACTCACGTTCTCTCCCATTTTTTTGTCTCTTGCTTGAAGAAAAGACGTTGATGTAATCAGAAATTGTGTGCATTCAAGAATTATCAGCTATGAAAGCGATAACATTTGCCATATCCGTGATGGTATTTCCAGATTTCGATCTGCGCTTGTCTTTCATTTATACATACAGATGGCAACACTTTGCTACAGTATCAGAAGATAAGACAGATGCAGAAGATAAGACCGATGGGAAGTCAGCCTTCTAATTTAGACTGGTGGTTAATTCATTAATAATGAAAGGTCACACTTGAGCTATTTCTGCCTTAGAAAGAAGCGGGTATGACATTATAGACTTTTAATGCCGAAAGTATTTCCTTCCCCCTTCGATAGCAAAATAAGCTGTTTGTGACAAAGTAAAAGGACGCAAAGACCAGGTAATAAAACATTTTGGACTGGCATTATTTCACAACCTCTGTGGTAAATAGAGGAAGGGCTTGCTCCAAACATCTTTTACCACTGTTTTATGAAAACAGAATTCTGAGGTGATAATGATAATGATAATGATGATAATCATAATGATATTTGTAAGGCGCGCAAGTACCAAAAATGGTGTCTCGGCGCTAAAAAGAAACCAAGAGTAGAACCCCAACCGACTCATCTCACTGAAACAACCAAGTTTTCAAAGATTTCCTGAAACTCATGAGAGAGCTAGCCTTCCTAATCTCATGTGTGACACGAACGTTTGTGGATATTTGTTGTGTGGTATTTTGTTGTGGTGGTGATGGGTTCTGCTAAACGAGGCTTTGCCATTAAGGCCCCATTTCCACTTCACTTAGCATGAAAGGGGCGTGCAATGGGTGTTGCAGTGGCTGTTTCACCACAATACCCATTGCTTTTTGATGCTGCCCCATATTTGCAAGGATGGGGCAGTTCCAAAAACTAAAACCTGTTTTTCAGATGGTGATTCGTGGAGGAGAAAATATTAATTTCTCCTCATATTTTACTCTTTCTTTGTATGCTGCAGAATCACACATAGAGACAGCAAATCACGCTTAAAGATTGTTAATGTGCAGGAAGGTGTCCCTTCCTGAACATAAACAATCGCCCCTGCAGTGCAGAGACCCTTGCAACATGGCACAAGGGTACCTGCGCTGGCTCTAGGCCACTTTTTTAGCGCTAGGGGAATTGCAGGAGTGAGCCTTATTTTTGTAAAATATGGCACATCCCTGCTTTTAAAAAATGTCAGAGCATGGCATTACCAATTGTGGCGTAACACTGCACTCTGACATTTTACTGTAAATATCCCCTTCAGTGGTTTTCCTGAGGTGCATTGCAAGGGAGTCGTCTTTTGACAGCAACATGGGGTTGCCTCAAACTGCATTACAAGATGGTCACCATGCAAACTGCATTGGAGGGCAAAAAAGAAAAACTGGCAAAGCCAAAATGTCTGTGCCTAGTAACAGAGGTAAGATCTATTGGGGTATCCATGTTTCTCTTTTGCTAATAGTTCTCACCCCTTGTCATTTTCTGCACATCTTACACTTTTACTGAGTGCCTATTTCATTTTCCATTATTCACTGGGTTTGTAAATTATTCTGAAGCAGCATTCTTTTCATACTGCAACATTTGTAGGGATGAAAAATGTCAATTGTGAGTTCTAACTTATTTTTTGCTTCTTATTTTTTCCTTTGGACTACAGCGTTTGGTACTGCCTGGAGCGACACTGGTCTTTGGGGTTCTCTGGACAGCTTGGGGTTACTCTTCTAATGAGCCAATCAACTCATGGGGCCTACCTATCTGCAGCCATTTTGGGACATCAGCAGAGAGGGCAGTGCTCCCACAAGCTCTGAGCAGCGGGTCAGCATGATAGAGAAGCTTCACCACCCTTTCTTCTGAGGCGTGTGCACAGGGGAGGGGGCCCTATGGAGGGGTTCTTTGCCAGCACATGCCGCCTGAACTAGACTTTGATTTGCTCCAGCGATAGATGCTAAAATTGGAGGGTGGTGATGACTGGATGGTGCTCAGCAGGTACTGCTGGCTGTCATACATGCTGCAGTAGATGCTATTTTATGGATGATACTGATATTACAAAGTGGCTGATATCACAGTCCTTCTGACTTAAGGGGGCGCTGAGCTCTGAAGGATGCTGATTTAAACAGGGTGCTTGCTGATTTGGGACGGATTCTGATTTTTAACAAGGTGCAGAGGAAGAGAAGGTTGCTGCTCAGATGGTTCTACTAACAAGTCATGTGAGTGTGGACTTGCAGGGAGTACTATGCAGAAGGGAGTTTCAACGAAATGATGCCCATGTCCTCTACAATTAGCTGCTGGTCAAGAAGGAAGGCAGCCACTGGGGCTTCCTCAGCAAGCAAACCTCGGATAATACCAAATGACGCTATAAGTGATTTTCGCTGCTGCAACACATGCTCTTTCCCCATTGGACGTGAGGGTTAGTTCTTCCGAGCTCTACCTGCGGGGTGGGGGGGAAGCATTTGCAAGCAGCGGGGTCTGGACAAAGATCCCTGTGTGGGAACGAGCCTTTGTGGCCATCTTTTAATGGAGTTTCATATGTTTTTGGAAACTTCATTATAAGATGGCCACCAAATATGTGTGACAGCCACTTTTGAATGGTTAGTTTTCCAACGCTTTTGAAGTAATTCAACAAGGTTTGGCAAAGTCAGAATACAAGTGTGCCGGTGCCAAATAGCAATTGGCAGTGTCAGGAACGTCAGCGTGGGCCACATCCTGCACTGGAGGTTGAGGGGGTATTGGGGGTAGGCCAAAGTGCTAGCGAGGAGTGGCAGCAAAGTGGACAGATTGCAACTGGTGACTACTTAAAAACCCATGTAACATGTCACAAAATGCCAACACTTTAAGGACAGTCCACAGAGCCCATAGCAACTTCAAAAGAAATTCTAACAGCCAACGGCTGAGGGGCCTGACCAAAAGCCCACTTTCAAGATTGCATGTATTATTGTTTGTGCATGTGAGTTGGTAACTTGAGTTCTCCAGCAGTCAGCTATAACTGTCTGTAGGCTAGACCTAAAACGTTATATTTCTCAATTTACTTCTTTTAGGACACTTGTGCTTGCCTTTCGCACTTGGCGTTACGTCATTGCTACCTCATTGCTAAAATTAAAAAAAAAATCATAAAACACTGTGGCTGTCATAACACTTCAAATTCTTGTTTATTAGCAAACAAAAGCCTTCATACAAGCAAGATATATGAACAGCAATAAATTGAAGAAAGATTGGCACAGAGAGAGGATGAAAAAAGGGGAAAGATCTGGACCCTATTTTTGAACTGGGCTAATATTTTTGATTACTTTGGCCATAACACATCAGCTTGGTCAGTGAATTGACTACTAAGCAACTCAAAGGCACTATTCCGAGTAGGAATCTAGTATTATTGGACCTGGCTTTTTTTGTGGAGGGTTATATCCAAACATTTTGCCTTCTTCCTCCTATTTTTCTGACCTTCTTTTTGTTGGCTTTAGGACTCTGGGCATTTTACCACTGCTAATCATATGCTCTCTGCTCTAAAACGTGGTATGATTGTTTTCTTCATGATTGGCACATTTGATTTGCTAATAAGTCCCTAACAAGGTGCACTACACGTGCACAGGGTCTGTAAATCAAATGCTACTAGTGGGCCTGCAGCACTGATTGTGCCTCCCACATGAGTAGCCCTTCAACCATGTATAAGGGCTGCTCCTGCAGAGCCTGTGTGTAGATTTAAACTGACAGGTCAATATGGCAAATACACCTACTTGAGAAGAAACTAGATCACCAAAGTGTACTAGACAGAACACGCACCACTGGTGCGCTAAGGCTTCATAGTGAACAATAGGTGCGAGAAAAAATCCTAGGACATCTAAGAATATGTGTGAACAATCAGGTCAGACCAGTGATCAAGAAGGAATAATCAAGAAAATTAACAATTTTTATAAAAAATATATTTTTAATCAATATATTTAAAAATCATATTGTGAATGACCAATAAGGCCAAACCATATGATGGGTATTAAAAATTTCTTAATTACATACAATTATAATAAACAAATAGCATAAAACTCATATTCAATACAGTGAAATTTATCGACAAAAACATATATATAGTAACATAGGTATTGAAAAAAGCATAAAAACTCGACGCGCGTTTCGGCAGAGGACCGCCTTTTTCAGGAGACACAGATTAAATCCTGAAATACATTCATAAAGGAAGAATAAAAAATGTTATCTATACATTCATGATTTTATGTCAACATATCAGCGAATATATAACAAGGTGTAGATGGCAAAAAAACCTATTTACTAATATCAACATATAAAAACGACATTCCTTACTTTACAACTGACCTTGACTAACGATTTGTTCACTCAAAGCCAATGATTGGCAGAATAGTATCTAGCGATTGTACAGTATCTGACTCAGCAGGAGTTGATCATAAATAAGTCATTGAAACAGGCCCCGTCATATAGAGACACCTAATGAAACTTCTATAGTCAGACTAATGTTTACTCAATTCAAGGTATACAAGTTTATATGTTGCCATTTAAGATGATAAAGATTGCAAACATATTTGATCACGTGGCTCTCATTACATGTTTAAAGAGGTCGCGGTGTAACATAACATAACACTCAATAGATGACAATATACTTACAACAATGGAGACTCTATCCATGCAGTAAGATAACGGAAGGTGAAATCTTCATATATTTTTGATGAACATATAGTCATAGACTGATGAGATTCCTAATAGTAAAAATAATAATTATAAGTGGGGTGAACCTAGGACATATTTATCTAAAGTCAAGCACGATGGATCAAAACACTCTGGACAAGACATGTGGATAGTCCTGCAAGTTCAGAAATGATCAATAAAACGGTGAGCAGGGGATGGATAGGGTTCTCAATATGGTAGAACCTGCACGCGGCAACAAACTTAATTATAAGATATTAGACAGATTCATTACTATTCGTTGCCCGTGGTTATATATTTACCTGATCTCTATGTTAATATTCTAAAAGCTGTTAACGATAGTATGATCGAACGATGTCTCGGACAGGGGCAGCCCGCTCATTCCTGTTCAAACTATGCAATATTTAAATCCCATACGCAATCTCACAGCTGCTGGACGGATGGAAGCAGTGGGAAAAATGAAAGGGACCAAAATTACTAGAACAATAGTTGATCTGTGATATATGCACATCTATACATGGCCAGAGATATACGTTATTTAGATAAGGCATAATGCGGGCACATGATTCACAAGAGCCATGTCAGTACCTGAATATTTCCAGATGGAGAATGCGAAATATGATGTAAAAGGGTTAATCTTTAGAAAAACGTTGATGGCAGTTTTGCTGGTATTTCATGCCGGATAGAAGGGAATGTGGGCTAAAAAATATAGAGAAAGATACGGGCTTACTAATCTTTGATAATATATTTAGTCTCAATGGTTATCTCCATCTATTCAGCTAATGCTAGAAAAATCATTATAGGTGTCTCAATTACCTTTTTGAGATAACATAGCAGTATGTAGTATCAAGCTTGATGCAAGTCGACTGATGATGACACCTTGTTGTAGAAATTAAAAGAGCCTCTGAAAATAGAGTCACGGTAGGGAATTAGTATAATTAAAATCTCACTATTGGTAAAAAGCGAGATAGTATATAATTTCACGAATTCTCGGTGTACCCAGCATGCCCAACGCAGCGAGGTTCTTACCGTAAATCAATTGGTAGAAGACGAACAGCAAGATGGTGCTGCTCCGACGTTCGTGGTGTGGGGACCCGTCCTCCACACAAATAAAAGGTAGCCACCGGATGATTAATGTCTTATTTAAAGAGAATATTTGGCGCGAAAAAGTCGGCAGCACTCGTGGTGCATGTAGATCTCAAAGTAGGACTAATGGGACAGAACGATCCTAAGCGTGTCCCAATTCAAGATGGCGTATGAAACGCTCGAGTTTTGTCAATCCCATGAAGATAGAGGCGCGTCCGTTTGTAAAGGACATATAAGGTTTATTTATCAGAGTATTATTAGTAATACTAGTCATCTCAGGAAAAGTAATAATTTTAAAAATAATGTTGAGAAAAAAAGGATCCAATATGGTTAGTCGATATTTACCATTATTACCATAAATATATATGTGTAAATATAACGCATATATAGAAAAACCAGCGAAAGGGAGATATAGTGTTTACAATATACTCGGTGGATCCTGATGTCGATCGATCTGGAGATAGGACTAGTGGGATTTCAGAGGTCTTGAACATGTCCTAATTAAACATGGCGCGTAAAAACGCTCAAGTTCTCAATTTGTCCCAATTCAAAATGGCACTTAAAGACATTCGAGTTCTCAATCTAGTGGGCATAAGAGCGTTTCTATTCATGGGACATTTATATGAATTATTAATCAGGATGTTCTAAGTAATATTGCTCATCTCAGAGCATTAGAGATCCTATTATTGCAAACACTAACTGCAACTCAAGATAAGAAATGATCGAAATGATCAGTTGGTAATGGTTATTGGTTATACCTATCATAAATTATATATGTGTAGAATAAACATATATATGGGGGAACAATTGTAATAAGGAATCGGTTACTGTGCTGGAAATTAGATAGCTGAAGGTACCTATAGGATAGCATTCTCCCAGGGAATTTCGGCATTAAGGCCTTTTTTGAAAGTTCCCAGGGAGAAAATCCAAAAGACTTCCCTTTTCTTTCTGACTTGGTCACCCCCTTTGTTGCTAGGGAGTCTGATTTTTTCCAAAATGCGCCACTTAAATTCGTCTGGAGCGTGATGGTTTTCAGTGAAATGTTTCACCAGAGGGGCTAGATGTTTGTTAGTCCGAATAGCTGACCTGTGTTCTGTGAGCCTAGTTTGAACGGATCTGGAGGTTTCGCCCACATAACCAAGCTGGCATGGGCACAGAATGAAATATATACAGTTAGTGGTTTTGCAGTTCCACATGTCTAGGGCAGAGGTCCGACAACCATTATGCTCAAAAAACTCACCTTCAATGATGTTACTGCAGGATTTACAGGATGAGCATTTAACAGTGCCTTTGACAGGGAAATTATTGCTGATTGATCTTTGTACAAATTCTGACTGAACATTACCTGTTGTAAACCGAGAATGCACAATAAGGTCTTTGAGATTTTTATTTCTCCTGTGTGCGAAGATGGGTTTATCTAGTTTACTACTGGTGGGGTTCGAATTCAGAATATGCCAATTCGAGTTGACAATATGTCTTACTGTATTGTCCAGGGTAGAATGTTTTGTGATACATACCAGTTGGTCATTAGTTACTGGTGGTTTTGTTCTGAGGAGGTGGTCACGATCGTAAAATCTAGCTCGTTTATACGAATCTCGGACCAACCTATGAGGGTAACCTCTATTTAGGAATTTCTGTCTCATAATTTTAGCCTGGATATCAAAATCTGCCAGATTTGAACAATTTCTTCTGACTCGGAGAAATTGGGAGAAGGGGATACTCTCTCTTTGGCACCGTGGATGAAAACTCTTAAAATGAAGAAGAGTATTTCTCGCTGTAGATTTAATAAACAAATCCACAATGAGTCTATTGTTTTGGTTCTTAATGATTATATCCAAGAATTCGACTTGGGTGTCGCTATGTTGAGCCGTAAACTTGAGATTTATGTCCGTTAAATTAATCCATTCAAGAAATTCTTGGAGAGAATCTCTCCCATTGGTCCAGATAAAAAAGATATCGTCTATATATCTGGACCAATGGGAGATAGACTCGTAGAATGGTGCTATCTCATTGTGGATAAATTTGGATTCAAAGGCTGCCATGTAGATATTGGCGATGGAGGGCGCAACAGATGCCCCCATACTGACGCCTTTGATCTGGCGAAAGAGGGAATTTCCAAATTCAACAATATTCTCAGACAGGACAATCTGAAGCAGATCTAATAAAAAGTCTTTAGGACATAAGATGTTAAAGGTGTCAATAAACCAACTAGTGGCTAGTATAGCTTCTTGCTGTGGGATATTGCTATACAGCGCTTCAATATCCATCGTGACTAACTAGTCTTTATTAGGGTCAAAGGGCAGATTTTCTATTTTTGATATCATTGAACCTGTGTCTCTAATGTAAGAGGTAATTTTAGGTACATGAGGACGCAGGTAAGAATCAATGAACTTAGAGAGTGGTTCTGTATTTGTACATATCGTCGAAACGATGGGTCTATAGGGGGGGTCCATAAGGTCTTTATGGATCTTAGGCATGCCATAAATGCATGCTGTTTTATGTTGATGGCTGTTGAGATAATCAAATTCTTTTTGACTAATATCTTCTGATGAGAGGGCTGTTAGTGTAAGGTTATGTATCTTTTTAGATGTTGAGGCAAGAGGATTGGTTCTAATCTTGGAATAATATCACTTTATAATATTCCAAAGATCCAAATGATACAATATTAAAAACAGATCGAAACAATAATGTGATAATGCAATGTGATTTAATAAGTTGCTTGTAGGCTTGTCAGGTTGTCACAGGTGTTACATCACAAATGTATGTGACGAAAATATAGCAATCACAACCTGAAAAGGTGTTCAGGGTTGTAACACCTGACCCAATGCATTTTGAGTGAAAAGAACTCTTCATCAGGGATAACTGCGAATTTTAAAGAGAGATTCGCTAGTTATACCTCTGAGAAACCACCACAGGTTCAAAAACTGACAATCATTGAATGAGGAAAGACTAAATGGCACCCATCCAAAATCCTTAAGCTAACTGTCAACCTATAGTGAACTAGTGAGCCGTAATTGCAGGCTGTGAAAAACAATACACAGAATCATAGAAAGGTAGTATCAACCGTTTGCAAGAGCGACCAATCTATTCAGTGGGAGAACAAAAGTGAAGAAGTGAAGGTGAACAACAAATCCCACCATGCACTGGTCCTGAAAGATGGAAACCCAGCATACTATCGAAACTGACCATTGTGGGAGAATCTGAAATAGTGCATTCAGAGGGGTATGAGTCTGAAGTAAAAAGTAAAAGACAGTGGTCCATATGAACAATACCTAGAGTGAGGAATACAAAATGTTTTTGTGGCACTCTTTGGTTGCTCAAACTTTCCCTGATTAAGCTGGTTTTTTCTTAGGTAGGATGTAGGTGGGTATCACTCTCTGACCTAGGGCGACAGTCTTGAAAGTAAAAAGTGGCATTGTTGAACCATAAACAACGTCCCCACTGTGCACTCCGTAGGGTAAAGACCCTTATTTGATTTTATCAAAGTAATACAATTCAAATGGAATGTAGCCTTTGTTTAATTGTTTTGAGTACATAGTGTTACATCACAATCATTGTTTTTTTATCAGTTGATAACAGGAATCTTCTCAGTAAATCATTTTATATGATTTTCTTTGTGAGTCACTTTGTGCAAATTCCCAATGCATTTTGGGATGGTTCCCTTCATCAGGGGAGTCGTTCTGAAACAATGATAAACAAATTGCAAATTTCAGTAACTCAAGAGGAGTTTTAGCCACAACAATACATAGAAAGCTTGTGAAGAAGTGGAACCACGCAATAGTCATGCCTGTGATAACGTAAGTTTTGAATTTTGAAAAAAAAGAAATACATTCTCCATTTAGACGGATAAAGATTGAGAGTATCTCAGTAGAAAGATAGTGCCCAAGCCTTATTCGCTGATCGGTTAGTTTGGTCAAAATCATACGTATATCACACATAGTAGAGGAAAGTCGGATTACCACATTCAAACTAGTAATACTAGATGCTGTTAAGAAATGTTTAAGTGCTTCGCATTGTACTACTGAACTTAGTATTAAGAAAGGTACCACAATTTTATAAGCCAGTGTGTAAGAATGACAAATCATGTGTCAAGTGTTTGAGGTGTCAAAAATCTAGGTGTTGATTCCCTGAGTTCGTTCTACGATATTAGTCAAGTGACGTGATGGATTATAGCCCTCTTGTGTAGTTTTATAACATAGTACAGAAGACTTTAAACATACCGTAGGAAAAACATACCATAAGAAACACAATCAAGTGCCTGAATATTTATTCAATAATAAAACCTCTGGGTAACACAACGCTGTTATCAAGCGTAAAGTGTACCTGCATACAGAAGTGAGACTGATGCTATATGTGTGTCATTTTAAATGACAAACATTCTGATGTGCGATAATGGCCCCCCTAGGGGAGTCCTACCTTAAAGGATGGGCCAGGTAGATCCATGCCTTCACTTGCAAGTACGCCAGTCAACTGGTAGTGGTTTGAAAACGCAAGTGTTACACATGTGTAAAATAGAGCCCCAAAAGAGAAAAGAGAGTGTGTGGAAGTAATGGATTCATATGGTGGTCGCCATCTTAGAGTGTGGAAAAATGTGGAAGTAAATAAACAAATGTTGATATGTCGAGAAGAAAACAGACCGGAACCTACTACCCCGAAAGGGTGATGTGTACGAATGAACGTAAGGTCCTGTAACAAATATAATCGAACAATGTCGCATTGTGCAATGTGCCATATGATAATGGTACCTTGTGTTCTCAAATAATATGAGTGTGATGGCCTTGGCCATCTTGGAGTGTAAACATTAAACAGAAAAGTTAAACTAGTCACAAATATGTGAATGTAAGCAAATTGGTACCCGGTATGCAAGAAATCAGAAGGTGTCAGTGACTGTGATCTTAAGAAAGTTGGGAGTGTTGACTTATACTGTGACAAATGTGCCAATCTGTTTACAAGTAACAACTGTAATCTGACAGTTCGTTCAAACTTTTAGGGTTAAATGCATCTAATTTGTTCATCCAAAACAGTACTCGTTTCAACAACCACTTTTTGTTGTCACTTCCTTCTACAATTGGCACCACTTCCAACACAAAAAATCTCAATTGGCTAACATTATGTTTGTTTATGGTGAAATGCATCGCCACCGGTGATTTTTCTTGACAATTTCTGATGTTTCTTTTGTGTTCAGTTAGCCGAATTTTAATTTTCTGTTCACGTAAATGAGTCCACATGGACATTTGATTAAATATACTACATCTTTTGAAACACAAGTAGTTGCAGTAAACAATGTCATGGGTGTCCCGTGGGTTGGATGTGCCATGGTGTTTCCTTTGTTTATTCTGTTACCGTGCCCGCATTTAAAACACATGGTAGTGCCTTTGTAAATCTTGATGCTGGGTGAAGGGGGTTTCTTCAAACAATCTTTTAAGTTTCTTGTGCGTTGGTAAGAAAAGAGTGGAGGATTTTCAAACATTCCCTTAAAGTCTTTCTCATTTTGAATCATAGCCCAAAGTTTTAACAAGATATTCTTGATTTGGTAACTCTGGGTGGCGTATTTCGATTAAAAAACTGATCTTTTTGTTGTTAAAATTTGATCTCTTCCTATTGTTCCGGCTCTTTGAACTGCTTTCTCAATGACATTCATGGGATATTTCCTCTCTCTAAAATTTTTTCTATCACCTTCCTGGTGTTAGTTTCATAGTAATCATTCTTAGATGACATCCTCTTAACCCTCAACAGCTGTGGGTAAGGCAAATGTTTTTTGAGGGCGATTTGATGATAGCTGTTAAAATGAAGTCAATTGTTTCTGTCAGTAGTTTTTGTAAAGACATCGGTTTCTAGTTTATTGTCCTGTCTCATGATGGATACATCTAAAAATGTGAAGGTGTCAGTACTCATGGTGTTTGTAAATTTGATATGTTCATCTATTACGTTCAATTGGTCAATGGCCTTTACAAGTTCCGATGTTTGTCCCTTCCATATGAGAAGTATATCATCAATGTACCTCCAGTACACTAGCAGATTCTGGGACCAATCCGGGTTAAATAAGATGTTGTCAATTTCAAACCTGTGCATGAAGAGGTTCACGTAACAGCGCACTGCACAATTGCCTATTGATGTATCTGACAGTAGCTGGTAGAATTCATCTTTCCAGCTGAATTAGCTGTGAAAAAGTGAAAAATGTAGTAATTCCAGCAGGAATACTACCAAATCCTCGTTAATTTCATGATTTAATAGAAATGATTCAACTGCGTCTATACCCTGGTTGTGGGGGATAGAAGTATACAAAGAGCATACATCAATAGTACATAAAGTTAACATGCTGTCTTCCTCGAATTCAATGTTACGGATTTTATTAAGAATGTCAGTAGTGTCTCTTAGATATGTGGACATTTTTTGCACAATAGGTCGCGGATGCCAATCAAGGTATCGGCCTGTTGGTTTGTGTATGGAATCCCTGGTTGATACAGTTGGCTGAAATGGTGGTTTAATTAAGCTTTTGTGCACTTTACGTAGCATGTAATGTTGCAGACTTTTTGGATGATTCTGTATAAGATACTTCTTATCTTTTTCAGTGTTGGTGCCCATGGTACATGCTTTATCCAAAATGTCTTCAATATTTTCAGAAATTCTTCAGTAGGATTCCGTGTCAATTTCATGTACGTTGCCTCATCTTGTACATGATCATTGACACTCTCCGTATAAAAATCGGTATTCAAAATAACCAAAGCTCCCCTTTATCTTCTTTGCAGCATGTGATTTTGGGATTGTTTACCTTTTTGGTGAGGTTGGTTCCCTTGGGGTTAGGTTTCTTAAACATCTCTTTTAGTTTTTTAAGCACTATTGTTTCATAGGAATCTAAATTTGTGTGGCCGATAGATGCCACGAAAGTGCCTTTCTTCCTAAGACCCATGAGAGATCCTTCTTCTCTTGTCAGTTGAGCTTCAACCAATTTAGCAAAGAAGTGTCTTAGACGTAAAGTCCTCATGAATTTGTAAAAGCTAATCTCTGTTTCAAATTCATCTGAGTGGTATGGCGTGACAAATGAAGTCCACTTTTGAAGTGCTTTAATCTGGAATTTAGTAAGTGCAGTACTGGAGAGGTTAATCACTAAGGGGCATATTATCAACAACTAGTGATATTTATCGCTAAGTAAGCTTAGCGATATTTTTTTTATCGTCAGATTTTATTGCAGAGATAACGTGCTATTAGCAACGTTTATCTCCAAAGTGATAAAATATCCCGCAATAGCAGCGAAATGAGTGAATATCACTGGAAATCCAGTGATATTCAGGCATTATCGCTAATAGGGACTTAGCCTGAATATCCACCTCCCATTGGATATACAGGCTAAGAACTGATCTGAGCAGGTGTTAGTTTTCAGCGATATTCGCGCTTCGCACAAGTTTTTTTGTTGCAACGCCTGCGTTGATAATAGGCGATAGCAATGTTAGCGACTGCTTTCAGTCGCTAACAGGTTGGATACACCCACTTTGCATGTCATTAGCGATAAAAATCGCTGACATGCAAAGCGGGCCCCAAACCGCTCGCTATCACCTAAAAGCTGTCACTAACTGATGTTAGCGACAGCTTGGTAATAGGGCGATGCAATTATCGTCGCTTTGCGTACGGAAACGGCTGCAAAAGCGGCGATAATTTCATATCGGCTGCCTTGGTAATATGCCCCTAAGTTTTTGGGCTCCTCGTCGATTTGGTTGGTCTTTTGTTCCTGTAGCCGCATCCCCTCCTGGTTCGACGCCGATGTTCTGGCCTCTCTCTAAAAAATGCTAGTAGATGCTTCTGTTGAGACGATGTTAGAAACACTTGTATCTTTGTTAGTATGGTCTCCTATAGGTCCAGTTTTGTCTATAGATTCATTGGACATGGAGCTCTCTCCAGCTGTAAATCTTGTTGAGAATGGTTTCTTTTGTCTTCTGTAGGCATAGATCTCAGCCCAATTATACACCTCTCTCAATTTGTAATCTATTGTGCCCCTGTTATATTTTCCTATCTTTCTTGCGTTGTTCTCCTTATTGTATATGTCTAGCTCTTTGTTAATGTCGATTTATTACAGTATCTAATTCATATTTAGACATTTTGTTGTTTAAATCCTTTTTGAGCTGGATTATTTATTATATCAAATCTTCAAGAACTTTAGATAATTCTTCCACGATCAACAGAATTAAATCCAGGGAACATTTGTTGAGAATAGTGTACCAACGCTCTGTGAACTTTGAATGGTTTTTACATAGAGTTGATTTCGAAGAGATCCTTAAGCCTCTTGGTATCCGTTGTGCTCTGTGCTATCTGATCAAAGTGCTGACATGTAAACGTTGATTTATTTCTCTTTTGGTTGTGTATAGTAGCTGCTTAATCATGCTGTGTGTGGAAGCTGTATTGGTTGTGGTTAGGTCCGCCAAATAGATTACATTATCACACTTCTAGAATGTTTGTCTTTTAACCCCTTCACTGCGGCGGCTATTCCGCCGCAGTGCTAAGGGGGTGGGGGGACCGCGCGGCGGTCTCGTGCTTGTGATGGAACCGCTCCGTCAGGGAAAGCGGGTGAGCTGTGCTTGTGACGGAACGGTTCCGTCACAGCACCGCCCGCACTAGAGAACGTTAGCGCAGGCGCGGAATTCGCGTCGCGCAGGCGCGGCAAGAGGGCCGTGACGGAACTGTTCCGTCACCAGCACAGCCCACCCGAGGCTCGTGACGGAACGGTTCCGTCACGAGCATGGGAGGGGTTAAAACGACATGCATATAGAGTCAGTCTCACTTCTTTATGCAGGTACACTTTACGCTTGATGACAGTGGTGTTACCTAGAGTTTTTAATATTGAATAAATATTCGGGCACTTGATTGTTTTTCTTAAGGTATGTTTTTCTTACGGAATGTTTAAAGTCTTTTGTACTATGTTATAAAACTACACAAGAGGGTTATACTCCATCACGTCACTTGACTAATATCGGTGTATGAACTCAGGGAATCCACACCTAGATGTTTGACACCTCTAACACATGACAAACGCATGATTCATCATTCTTACACACTGGCTTATGAAATTGTGGTGACTTTCTTAATACTAACTTCAGTAGTACAATGTGGAGCACTTGGACACTTCTTAACAGCATCTAGTATTACTAGTTTGAATGTGGTAATCTGACTTTCCTCTACTACGCATGCTAGGCGCATGATTTTGACTACACTAACTGTTCAGCGACTAAGGCTTGGGCACTATCTTTCTACTGAGATACTCTCAATCTTTATCATTCTAAATGGAGGGGGTATTCCCTTTTTTTTTATTCAACTCTTATGTTATCACAGGAATGACTATTGCATGGTTCCACATCTTCGCAATCTTTCTATTTATTGTTGTGGCTGAAATGCCTCTTGAGTTACTGAATTTTGCAATGTATTTACCATTGTTTTAGAACGCTTTACCTGATGAAGGACACCATCTGGAAATGTATTGGGAATTTACACAAAGTGATTCACAAATGAAATGATATAGAAAGAATTGCTGAGAAGATTCCTGTTATCAACTGATAAAAAAAACATGAGTGTGATGTAACATGATGTTCTGAACGAAATAAAACCAAGGATACAATTGTCTACAATCCATTCAAATTGTATTACTTTGATAAAATCAAATAAAGGTCTTTACCCTACGGAGTGCACAATGGGGACATTGTTTATGGTTAAACAACGCACAGTTTTACTTTCAATACCTAGAGTGAACCATGTATAATTAGTGAACCTTTCTTTTGAATTCACAGTTATCCCTGGTGAAGGGTGCTCTTCACCCGAAATGCATTGGGTCATGTGTTATAACCATGAACAGCTTTTCAAGTTGAGAATGCTATATTTGTGTCACATACAAGTGTGATGTAACATTTGTGACAGCACAAAAAGCATACAACCAACTTAGTTAATGATTTTGCACTATCACAGTATTGTTTCTATATTTTTTCAATTTTGCATTGTTTGAATATTTGGAATATTTTGATTGATATAGTTCAATATGTAGCCGTAGAGGGCTGTGTCTAGCAAACTTCGGTGATCTAGAATTTCTCAAGTTGATCCACAGGCCTAGGCAGGGCGCATTATAGCACTGCATGCTAACTTTGTTTCTAATGTTGAAACTGTATAATAATTTTGGTTACATTTGTATAATTGAGTGCTTTTCAACTACTGTCTGAATAGGTACACCTACTTGCCAGGCCCAAACCTTCCCTTTTACTACATATAAGGCACCTCTAAGTTAGGACCAAGGTAGCTCCATAGGCAGGGTGCTGTGTGTTTAAAAGGTAAGACATGTGCTTTTAAGTTTTACATGTGCTGGTAGTGAAAAACTGGGAAATTCGTTATTTGCTACAGCAAGGTCTATCTCTCCTATAGGTTAGCATTGGAGCTGCCTTGTAACACTATACACGTGGAATTCCAATTGGGAGCAGGTAGAAAGCTGGAGTTTGGCATCTCTGGACTTACAATTTAAAAGCATATGTTTTAGTGAGGTTGGCTTTTAAATTACAGGTCTGAAAATCATTTTCTTACTTTAACAATTTTGTGCCTCTGCATGTCCCTAGAATACACGTCCAGGTTGAATGACAGTTGGGCTTTTTAAATTCACTCTAGACAGTCACACACAAAGGGAGCTGAGGTGTGCCCTGCATATCCTGATGTCCCATCACCAGACGGATGGGTCTTCCTGAGCTACAGTGGTGGGAGGAGCTGAAACTTGCACCTGAATAGGGCTGTGCCTGATCCGACACAAAGAGCTGCATCCCCCCTGTAATGTGTCTGGAGCCAGAGCAATGAATGGCAGGGTCCTGTGCACTACAAAGACCTTTCTTTGAAATCTCCCTACTTCAAAGGCTGAAATGGGTGTAAGTACTGGACCTCTGACACCATTTACTCAAAACACTCTGGACTTGGGCCATTCTGCAAGAAAGACGAGTTGTTGTTCTGCCAGGAGGGTCTGCCACTCTGCTGCTTGCATTGCTGTGTTGGACTGCCATCTTCTGATTCTTGCCTGGGCGATAGAACACTGAACTTTACTCTGCACTCTGCTTTCTAAGGTTCTATAAGGGCCTAATTGAGATTGCATCCTAATGCTGAAGGCCCAGGGACATCAAAGACTTCACCTGCATCTTGAAACTAGCGCCTGGGCTCCTCTGCTCTGGTCCCTTACCTGCAAAGTAATGCTAAACCCAGTCCTGGGCCCTTGGAGATGATTCTGGTGCTACAGCCAAGACATCAACATATCTACTTGAAGCCTCAGTTCGGAACTAGCGCAATCCTGTGAAATTGGTGAATTGCTGCTGCCTGCATCAAATCCATGGACATCACTCACCGAGTGCGTGATGCAACAACCTTGACTTTCAATGCCGCCCTGACTTTGCCGACGCAGTGTCTCCAAGGAACCGCCGATGTGTGAGTCTCGAGCACTACATCACCGAAGTACATGACCCACCACTGTGACTCCGACACAGCTCCGGCCCTGTCTGGCTATTGACCGAAGCATCGCCTTTAGTCTAATGATTCGACTTTGACACTGCGGAATTGATGCACCATGCTCTTGACATTGACACATCATGGAAGCCATCAGGCACCACAGCCTTGCACCAACAACGTACGCATCACCTCTTCTGCGGAATGCATTGTCCCGAGCATGGAAGAACCTTAAGGAACTGACACATCACCTGCAAAAGTGATACCTCACCTCCTCAGCATTACGCATCTTCTTTGATTTCTGACACATTCAAGGTACTGTAAGGGGTCAGCGAGATTCCAGAGTCCAGCCCACACTCCATCACGGTTGAACTGAACTTTTGGATTTGCACCGGTCAAGTGATCTATAGACTTGTAAGCAATGCATTTTGATTTAAATCTTTAACAAGTCATATTTTGTGTTGTGTATGTAGGATATTAGTCTTTTAAGTCCTGCTTTTCTCAGATAAATATTGGCTATGTTTCTAAACTCGTGTGGAGCACTTTTGTGTTGTTTTCAATGTGTTATTGTTTGTGTGTGCGTAAATGCTTTATCCATTGCCTTTTTAGTTTAGCCTCACTGCTCTGTGTCATGCTTCCAGAGGGTGAGCACAGATAAACATTTAGGGGTTGATTACGATCTCGTCCAGAAAGCATTCCGATCGTACCGGTTCCAGAATATTTTACAGACAACTCCGATTGGGGGAGTCCGACCGAGCGATTTGGATGCATCCAGATTCTTCTGGATACGATTCGGTCGCACTCCCATTGACTTTGTGCACCCTGTGGCGGACACCTCATGGTGCCTGCCGCATTGTGCATGGTTGGGAAGGGGCTACATATGGGTACCCACACAGGCCTAATTCAGAAGGCTCTTGGTGAAGGGGGGCCTGCTACAGGCCTGCAAAGACAGATTCTGGAAGCTGATTCATCCGGAGAAACCAAATTGGAACAGCTGTCCGAATCGGTCATCATAATCGCTTGCTTGGAAACCGAGTCCATAGAGCTGTGCGATTCAACTCCAAAAGACGTGACCTGTCCGAATGCCTTTCAGAACCTATTTGGACAGCCCTAATGGTGTCCGGGCATGGTAATTGGTCATTCAGAACTGGGTGAGATTTGTTTGTAAACAAAGACTTCGTGTCCGTTTCTGCAAACCCAAATCCGATTTGGAGCCCTTCCTAATGGGATAGTAATCGACCCCTTGGTGTTTACTACACTTACCTTGACTTATAGTGTTTGTCCCTACTTGGACAGGATAAATACCTCTGCCAACTAAAGACCCCCATTTCTAACATGTATAATGAAACGTTTGGTGTAATTCTGCTCGGTTGGTTTTGTTTTACCTACAAGATAGCTTGTCTATGAGAGTTAAGTTTAAGAACAGAAGATTTGTTCCATCCCCATTATTGCCTCCCTGGTTGAATCTGCATGAAACTTGACATACTGAAACTTAGCCAGAATAGTCAAAGTGACTAGCAGATTTTTGTGCAGATTTGGAAAGTGACAACAAGGTTATAAGCACAGCAAAATAGAGACTAAGATTTAACCTTCACCACTGAGTCATGTTTGTTGACTCTTTAAATATATCTAAATAGAAATTATGGAGATGATTTCTACTAAAACACTGGTATTACTATTTGCCAATAATGGTTAGGTACGCAAACATAATCTGCCCACAATGCTCTTCTCGTGACCTCATGCCTGATTTTACAGATGACATCACAAGTTACATCGTCGAAGACATCGCGTCACCTCATTATTGATATCAGTGATGACATCGGCGACCAGTATACTACACTGCTTTGTGACTTAATTGTGTAACTTGTCCTCATTTTTTAGACCACTACAGAGATGTGCAATAAGATATATACTCATTTGGGGCAGACTGCAAAAACCTACAGGCAACATTCACATTCTTAACTTAAGATGAAGCTCCTAAAATTGTATGTGTTGTAAATTTAAAACATGACAAATGAGCAGCACATGATTAAGATTTTGGACACTATGTACATAGAAGGGACAAATACATTGTTCAGATATTATACCATGTCATGTCCCCACTAATGCTTTTTGTGGGAGAGCACCTGGCCTTAACCGGAATAATATTCTTCTGTCTTGTGTTCAAGTGAGAGTTCCAGTTATGTTTGCGTTTTAAGGAAGATAGCAAACCATGCAATGATTTTACACATTTTTTAGTTTTGCAAAATGATTGAGGTCTAATTTAAAGCTCACCTCGGGCACAACCTTTTTCAAGGCTAAATATGGTTGGCAAAATCTCAAATAAAAAAGACATTCCCAGGACAATTCACACAGAAGCAAAGCTTAATTACTTTTCTGTACAAAAGACATGTAATACTCGTACTGGAACCGTTGCTCTGGAACCCTTCTGTGAAACAGAGTAACTGCTAACCTCAACCAATCACAGAAAAAAGTGCCACAGCAAAAGATTGACAAACATACTTCTATTAATATTGCCTGCGTTGGCACTAAAAGGCTGACTGAGAGCCGCTCTTGCAATATTTTTCCTTCTATGTAATTTTAAAAAGGCCATGGATCATCTGGAATACATTTTAATGCTTAATCTGGATAGGTGGAACTTTGACTTCATAAAGAGAAATTAGATGCCTCAATACTTTACAGAAAGAACTCCAGGACAATTGCCCACCCACATAAGCCAGAACCGTACCACATTGCTGCATTGCTTAAATCTTGGGAGCAACTTCAACTCAAGTACCAGTAGGTTTTAAACCTTTCCATTTATTTCTAGGCCAACAGCCATTTATACAAAGAACATTTTAACCAGTTAACTCTTTCTCTTTGAGACGCTCATCTTCAGAAAAGTAATAGATGTATTGGAGAATACTTCATACAAACCTTTTTTGTGAGTCTTTTGGTGTAAGATCAAACATGTTTACGTTGTCAGCATACAGTGATGTTTACAGATGAAGCAAGCCTAACCTAGGCGGCAAGCTTTACAAATGTTAAAACTTCCATGTGAATCGTATATACTGAATCAAAATAGTAGGGAAGCTAATGGAAAGTCCTGTTTTAAACCATTATTGGCCTTCATTCACATGGACAATCTATCTCAACACCCATTAGCACATTACACCACGTTGATGAATGGATGAAAACTGCTAAATTGAAAAAATCTAGAATACATTTTTAGAGTGATCAATTCTGTCAAAGGCAGTGGCGGATCCTCCGCTACAGTGGAACAAAAGGAACAATAGTTATTATCATTTTAGGTTTCCTTTGCAGTCGGTGGCTTTCGGGGTGGGGCTGGGCACATCAGGGTAGAGAGGTGCTTTACAATCCTCAAGTGAGCATGACTGCCAGACCGGCCCTCTCGGGCCTGCCAAACAATCATGCAGGCTTTGCATGCTACCCACCGGGCTGCATTATGCAGCCTGGTTAGGAACATGCAAAGCCTGCAAGCCCCTGTCTGAGACCAATCATGGGGAGCCTGGGTGGGTACTTCCTGCTGCCGGCTGACACTGCAGGAACATGAAGAGAACAGTGAACGGAGGAGAGGCGTTGTACGGCCGTTTGCGGTAAGTGATTTGATTTTAACATTTCTAAAGCGCACAAGTGCCCATGGGCGTCTTGGCACTGTGTCTGATGCGTGAGAAGATCTGGCCATGCGTGTATTGTCTTAGAGGGTAAAAAGCCAAGTTTTTAAGTCTTTCCTGAAGTGCAAAAGTGATGGGCTACATTTTATTGTGATGGGTAAAAGAATCCAATCCTTGGCAGTCCGAAGCAGATAGCTTCTCCCTCCCCACCTCACCTGCTTGAATTTGGGAACTTGCAGAGTTTTGAGTGCGCTGACCTCAGACTTCTAGCCGGTACATACCAATTCAGATGGGTTCTCAGAAACTGTGGTCCCATCCCATGTAAGGCTTTATAGGCCAGACACAATGATTTAAACCTGATCTTTTTCCCCACAGAAAGCCAGTGGAGGCTACTCAATCTATGACCAACTGGCTCGGATCTAGGAACTTTGAGCACCAGCCTTGCGGCTGCATTCTGCAACCGCTTGAGTTTTGCTAGGTGTTGGACTTGTATTCCTGAATATAAGGCATTGCCATTATCTAATCTGGCCAAAGCCAGTACAGTCACTCATGTGTTGCATGAATCTTGAGGAATGTATGGGCATACTCTGCTGGTCACTTTCAATATATACCAAATGGTTGAAAAGAGGTTATTTATCTGGACATTAAAAGTCAGTTTATTATCGAAAATTACTTCCATATTTTTAACCATGTTCACTGGTTTTGGGCAGTCACCCAGACTATCCGGCCACCACCTGGGCGACCAAAAATCTGACCCAGCTCCCAGTAGCATAACCTCAGTTTTTTCCCCATTTAGCTTCAGGCAGTTTGACTGAACCATCGGCCAACCTGTGTCATGCATTCATTGAAACGCACAGCTGTTTCCTGAACTTTACCTGTAACTGACAGCACTATTTGGGTGTCATCGGCATACGACACTGGCATAAACCCATATTGCCTAATCATTGCTGCCAGGGGAGGAATATAAATATTAAAAAGTGTGGGGTTCAGGGAAGATCCCTGAGGCACTCCACAAGGTGATTTAAAAGAGTCAGATGTACACTCTCCTAGTTTTACTGAGATGGACCAATCTCTTAAAAAGGAGGCCATCAACAAGAGTGCAGAATCATGGAGCACTATATCTGCTAACCGATCATGTAATATCTAATGATTCACAGTATCGAAAGCTCCAGAGAGATCCAATAGAAGTAGGGCAGCCTTCCCTCCAGCATCTAAGATCATCCTGAGTCCCTATGCGGCCAGCACTAATGCAGTTTCTGTTCGGTGCTTCTCCCGAACCCATATTGTGAATGGTCCAGAAAGTTATTCGCAGCAATAAGTTCTGATAATTTAATATTAAGTAGTTTTTGAAATACCTTAGCTGGAAAGTGTTTTTATTTTATCTTCGTCATCGTTTCTTGTCCCCCCTGCCCCGGCCCCTGCCCACGCCCTACCACCCAAATCTTGTAGCAGCTGCTACTGGTCAAAGGTCATTGAAAAATTATAATGGTCTCATTCATAGAACGGTAACTCCCTAATACCTACGTACCTCTTCCATAATCGCAGCGTCTATATCAGCTAAACAATCAATGAAGTCCTGTTTTGGAACTGCAATTGCTGAGGGAATGACGTTAGTCTCACATAATAAAACTATAATCCACCAAAGGTAATGTGAAATGTTATCCCTTGCTGCCCTATTGAGGTTGTGCCAAAGAAGATCATTACATTTTCTTCTTAGGCCAGTACAATGTTTGAACCAATACTTTCCAGAAAATGCAATGCCTTTAGCTCAGGTCAGTTAACAGTTCTTAAACTAGCTGTAGTTCAAAGGAATAATCTTCGCAGACAACTGTTAAACCATTTTATGGGTTCTTATGAAGAAAGGCTACATGAGGATAGTCAGCAGAACGTCTCCTACACAACACTCGTGCTTAACCACACAAGAGCCCCTTCATCCCCAAGAACAAGGCTCCTGGAAAGTGACGCATCTTGATGGTAAACATTTCAAATGCAAAAACACAATGATACACCAGACTAAGAGGGAGTTTTCTTTGGCAAGCACACAGGCAGTGCAACAATAAGCAAAGCAAATCACAACTCAACATGGAAGAATGCTTATCACTTGATGCTATGTTTGGTGCACTTCAGCCCAATTGTGCTGAAATGGCTTTCTTGCCAGTCAAAACATTTGTGGAGGGAGATATGAACTGTGGCAAACGTACAGGTACAGCTACAATTCTAAACAGGAACCACATCACATTTCCATATATCACAGTGGCAATTTCCTTTAGAAGCAAAGTAAAGACAGTTGCGTGCCTGCTCATGGATTGATTTCTGCCAACAGCTCTTTCAACTCCCAGAACAATAATAGCTACCTGTTTTAGTTCAGCAAAACACTCTTATTGAATCTACTATTGTTATGGTAAGGCTCAGTAATAATTCACACACCTCTCTAAGAGATAACTTCTTCTGTGCCTCGTCTAATCTCTTTTGCTCTCTTGGGTCCTTCTGGTTTATTGGCAAACACACACAAAAAATAAAGTGGAGGGCTGTAAATAAGGTTGCTGCAGTCCCTTAATTCTGTGTTTTTACATACAAAGCTGTGGGACCTGAATATATCCCATATCAGAGTTTTCAACAAATGTAAGAGTTTTCATACTTTTCCATTTTTAATTTTTTTATTACATCACTGCCATGATTTGGTTTAATTTTTAATGACACGTCGAGACAGAGGGATTATTGATGCCTAGCAAACTTCAAACCTTTATTTTAAGGTACTGTGCGCGAGCAAAAGTAAGCGATCACTTTCAGCATATTTTTTCATCTGGTCTGTAGTGTAGCCACCGGTGGGGGCAACAGCACTTATTTTGGCAAACCGTGCTTATCTCCCCACATTCGATAATGATCATGAGCAAGTGAGGGAGAAAACACACAGATCGAAAAGAAGGAGAAAGACAAAGATGGCAAATCGTCACAAATGGAGAAAGCAGGAGCCAGCAAGACCAAGAAAAATGAACAGGGAGTGTCTGGTAGTGGATTTATGATTGCCAGTCTATGTATTTGGTGTGCCATCCATGGATGCCGATTCTTTAATATGCCTGGGTAGCGGAAGTGACTTTGCACACTTTGACACGCACCTTATGACATCACAGGAAGTGATCTCATGGTACTCTACATAGGTTGTCTTTCCAGGAAGGGATATCATTGTACTTGAAAGGACTACAAAAAAAGCAACTTACCATAATAATAGAAAAGACACTAAAGTAGATAACACTAGTTCACTTTTCAACCACATATATAGAGGATGCTACATTGAATGCCCGAGGTACAACAGTGAGCAGTAAACAGGCATGCTATCATAGGCAAGTCAAGTCAAGTCAAAGAATTTATATAGCGCACTACATACCCAGAGGGTCTCAAGGCGCTTAGGGAGGGAAGGAGGATTACTTGTCAAATATCCACGTTTTAAGTTGCTTTCTGAATGCTAGGTGGTTCTGGGTAAGGCGAAGGTAAGTGGGGAGTGAGTTCCATGTTTTAGCTGCCAGGTATGAGAAGGATCTACCTCCCATGGTGGTCTTGTTGATGCGAGGTACAGTGGCGAGGGCTTGGCTGGAAGAGCGTAGTTGGCGGGAGGGGGTGTAGAAGGACAGTCGTGAGTTGAGGCATTCTGGTCCGATATCGTAGAGTGATTTGTGTGCGTGGGTTAGAAGTCGGAAAGTGATCCTCTTATTGACGGGTAGCCAGTGGAGGTTTTTCAGGTGACCAGAGATGTGTTCGTTACGCATGGATGTCTAATATGATCCTGGCTGAGGCGTTTTGGATTCGTTGGAGTTTTTTCTGGAGTTTAGCGGTAGTACCTGCGTAGAGGGTGTTTCCGTAGTCCAGTCGGCTCGTGACCAGAGCATGGGTGACTGTTTTTCTTGTTTCGGTGGGGATCCAGCGAAATGTTTTTTTGAGCATGCGGAGAATGTTGAAGCAGGATGAGGAGACGGCGCTGACTTGTCTGTTCATTGAAAGTGAAGAATCCAGGATAACGCCTAGGTTCCGTGCGTGGTCAGTCGGGATGGGTGCTTTTCCAAGGGCTTCCGGCCACCAAGAGTCGTCCAATGCAGAGGGGGATGTACCTAAGATGAGGACTTCTGTTTTATCTGAGTTCAGTTTCAGACGGCTATGTTTCATCCATTCGGCAACTTCTTTCATTCCTTCGTGTAGGTTGGTTTTGGCGGTGCTGGGGTCATTGGTGAGAGAAAGGATCAGTTGAGTGTCATCCGCGTAAGAGATGATGTTGAGGTTGTGTTGGCGGGCGATTGCCGCGAGGGGGCTCATGTATACGTTGAAGAGGGTGGGACTGAGTGAGGATCCTTGTGGTACGCCACAGATGACTTCAGTGGCCTCGGACTTGAATGGTGGAAGGCGGACTCTCTGGGTTCTTCCGGTGAGGAACGAGGTGATCCATTCAAGTGCTTTTCCTTGGATTCCGATGTTTCTGAGGCGTTGTAAAAGGGTGCTGTGGCAGACTGTGTCGAAGGCTGCAGAGAGGTCGAGGAGGATGAGGGCGACTGTGTCTCCATTGTCCAGTAGAGTTCGAATGTCGTCTGTTGCTGCGATGAGGGCGGTCTCAGTACTGTGTTTTGCTCGGAAGCCAGACTGTGAGGAGTCGAGGGATTTGTTGGCTTCGAGGAAGGCGGCGAGCTGGTTGTTGACAGCTTTCTCGATGACTTTGGCCGGGAAAGGAAGGAGCGAGATGGGGCGGTAATTTTTGAGTTCGGTGGGGTCCGCTGTGGGTTTTTTCAGAAGGGCGGTGAGTTCAGCGTGTTTCCAGCTTTCCGGGAAGGTGGCGGAGTTGAAGGAGCAGTTGATGACGTCTCGGAGGTGCGGTGCTATGACGGAGTCTGCTTTGTTGAAGATGTGGTGAGGACATGGGTCTGTGGGGGATCCTGAGTGGATGGAGTTCATCAGGTGGATGGTGTCCTCAGTGGAGATTGGGTTCCAATCGTAAAGGGTGTTCAAGGGGGGAGAATGTTCAGCATATGGTTGGGTGGGTTGGTCTCCGGGTTGGTTGTCGAAGTTGTTGTGGATGTCTGCAATTTTGTTGTGGAAGAATAAAGCCAGGGAGTCGCAGAGGGCTTGAGAGGGGGTGATGTCGTTGGAGTTGGCCGAGGGATTGGTAAATTCCTTGACGATGTTGAAAAGTTCCTTGCTGTTGTGGGCGTTGTTGTCTAGTCGATCCTTGAATGCTGTTTTCTTGGCCTTTCGGATTAGTTGGTGGTGTGTGCGGGTGGCGTTTTTGAAGGCGTCCTTGGTGCTAGTGGTTGGGTCTTTTTTCCAGGCCTTTTTTCCAGGCCACATCCCTCTAAAGCTAAAGTACAATCATAATATTTTCAGACATAGTCTCAAATGTCCAGACATAAAATCTAATATTAAATCACATAATTATATGCTAAGGCAAAGCGTTCATATTTTCATCCAGAACCTTATTTTTCCCACACTCAACCTCTATTTGACCAGGTATATGCTGACATGCCTGGAACAGTCTCGTAAAAGCATGGGAGAGACACTTATATGTCTCAAAACCAGTCTTCACACAGGATGCATGGACCCAAACCATGGACAGAATTATAATTATTAATTTCTGTATTAATTGTAAATTAATGTTTTCTGGATCAGTTTGTGTTTTTAGTGATTTTTGGACAAGTGTAGGTAGCATACTTCTAGAAGTATATTTGTTTCTAGGTACGAAACACTGTATAAAACGTTATTATTATTTTTATATACTACTACTACTAATAATAATATTAATATTAACCTGTTTTTATACAGCGCTTCAATCCACACTTAAACTACAGATATTAGTATTATCAACTCAAGGTAATACAATTTTTACTCAGTTAATCCTTAAAATGCTGAAAAAGGCCGACCCAATATATACCCTCTGTATGTCTTCCAGTGTTATTTTAGGGTGATCTCCTTTCCTAAAAATGTTTAGCTCTTCATTTCAGCACTAAGCAAATTAGATTTTACAAGATATGAGGGACACCCACAACAGTTGCTATATATTGCTTGAAAAAAATAAAAGCACACAATGTGTTGACTGACTTACTTGAGATTTGATGTATTTTGCAGCAGCAGTGGTAGTCTGGCACTGCCAAGCAACCTTTAAAGCCTTTTCTGCTTTCGTCAGCACCACTCAATTTTCAGCAATACACACTGAGAGACCAAACTCTGTGGCACCAAGCTCCAGATAATTGTTTCCTTACTGAACTTGTGACCTCTCAATTCATTGCTTTTTGCAGCATTGCCCTGAGTCATGTAACCCTGTCTGAATGCATAACCAGAAAGAAACATGGTAAATGTTTGGCAGAAGCTATAGCTTTGTTCAGTGCTTTCAACACTAGCAGGCCACACTGCAGTGAAATTCATGTTTTTCTTCTTCAGAAATTAAACATCAATCATTCAATCAATCAAACAGATTTGTATTGCGCACTACTCACCCGCTAGGGTCTCAAGGCGCTGGGAGGAGGGGGAGTCGCTACTGCTCGAACAGCCAGGTCTTGAGTTGTTTCCTGAAGGAGAGATGGTCCTGGGTCAGCCGTAGGTGGGTGGGGAGGGAGTTCCATGATTTGTCCGCCAGGTAGGAGAAGGATCTTCCTCCGGCAGTGGCTTTGCGAATTCGTGGGACTGTGGCGAGGGCGAGGGCGAGGGCGAGGCTGGCGGGTGGGTGTGTAGAATATGAGGCAGCTGTTGAGGTATTTGGGGCCCATGTTGTGGAGAGCTTTGTGTGCGTGGGTGAGGAGTCTGAACATGATCCTCTTGCTGACGGGGAGCCAGTGCAGGTCTTTCAGATTGGCAGAGATGTGGCTGTGATGGGGGATGTCCAGGATGAGTCGTGGAGAAGCGTTCTGTATGCGCTGGAGTCTTTTCTGGCGTTTGGCTGTGGTTCCAGCATAGGTGTTCCCGTAGTTCATTCAGCTGGTGACGAGGGCCTGGGTGACCGTCTTCCAGGTTTCAGTGAGGATTCACCGGAAGATCTTTCGGAGCATACGCAGGATGACGAGACGGCGTTGACTTGCTTGGTCATCGAGAGGGAGGAGTCCAGGATGAAGCCCAGGTTGCATGGTCCGTTGGCTTGGGGGCAGTGCCCAGGGCAGGGGGCCACCAGGACTCATCCCAGGCAGAGGGGGATGGTCCCAGGATGAGGGCTTCCGTCTTGACGGAGTTCAGTTTCAGACGGCTGAGCTTCATCCATTCCGCAATGTCTTTCATTCCTTCCTGGAGGCCTGCTCTGGCGGTGACAGGGTCGTTGGTGAGGGAGAGGGTCAGGTGGGTGTCGTCAGCATAGGAGATGATGTTTAGGTTGTGTTGGCGTGCGATGGCTGCGAGGGGGCTCATGTAGACATTGAAGTGGGTGGGACTGAGCGAGGATCCTTGCGGAACGCCGCAGATGACTTCGGTGGCTGCGGATCGCAACGGGGGAGGTGGACTCTCTGGGTTCGTCCGGCGAGGAACAAGATGATCCACTCCAAGGCCGTTCCTTGGATTCGGTATTGCTGAGGCGCTGTATCAGGGTGCGGTGGCATACGGTGTTGAAGGCTGCTGAGAGGTCCAGGAGGATGAGGGCAGCTGTTTTCCCATTGTCGAGCAGGGACCTGATGTCGTCGGTAGCTGTGATGAGGGCGGTCTCGGTGCTGTGGTTTGCGCGGAAACCTGACTGCGAGGGGTCGAGGGATCCGTTTGTCTCAAGGAAGGCGGAGAGTTATTTGTTGATGGTTTTCTCAATGACTTTGGCAGGAAAAGGGAGGAGCGAGATGGGGCGGAAGTTCTTGAGGTCCGTGGGGTCCGCGGTGGGTTTCTTCAGGAGGGAGCTAAGCTCAACATGTTTCCAGCTCTCCCGGAAGGTGACGGATGAGAAGGAGCTGTTAATGATATCCCGGAGTTGGGGTGCGATGATGGAGTCGGCTTTGTTGAAGATGTGGTGTGGACAGGGGTCGGTTGGGGAGCCGGAGTGGATGGTGTTCATCGTGCGGGTGGTGTCTTTAGTGCTGACCGAGGTCCAGGTGCAGAGGGTAGTGGTGGGGAGCGCCGGTTAGGTGGTTGGGTGCGTGGTCTGTGCGCCGAAGCTGTTGTGTATGTCGGCGATCTTGCGGTGAAAGAACGAGGTGAGTGAGTCACAGACGTCTTGCGAGGGTGTGATGTCATTGTTGCAGGTGCTGGGGTTGGAGCGCTCTTTAACAATGCTGAAGAGTTCCTTGCTGTTGTGGGTGTTGTTGTCCAGTCGTTCTTTGAATGTTGTCCTTTTGATGG
This sequence comes from Lissotriton vulgaris, assembly GCF_964263255.1. Taxonomy (NCBI): domain Eukaryota; kingdom Metazoa; phylum Chordata; class Amphibia; order Caudata; family Salamandridae; genus Lissotriton; species Lissotriton vulgaris. The sequence goes on along the minus strand of NC_141696.1, from coordinate 781,876,525 downwards.
TGCGGCTCAGCTGGTGGTGTCTGCGGGTGGCATTCTTGAGGGCTGTCATGTTTTCGGTTGTCTGGTCGTGGCTTTTGAATAGGTTGGTGAACCACAAGGCTTTCTTGCTGCCGGGTCTGCTGGGAGGGTTCTTCAGTGGTGCGAGGTCATCGGCGCTGTTGGTGAGCCACTGTGTGTGAGGTTGCGGGCTGCTTCGATGGGGTCTGTCGTGTTGGTGGGACGGTTTTGGCTGAGGGAGGTGGTGGGCTGGTCGGCGGTGATCTTTCTCCAGCTTCTGCGGGGAACCTGTTGCGGGTGGTGGTGGGTCGTGGTTCTCCTGAAGTTGAAGTGGTCGCAGCTGTGATCAGTCCGGTGGAGTGGCTGAAGGAGATGTGCTTGCTGAAGGAGAAGATGGGACAACAACAATAGAAGGGGGCTCCCCGTAGGGTATCTTAATGATATACAGGCAGGCCAAGGGGGGACAAAACCACTGTGTAAAGAACAAAGAAAGGTACCCTGCCACTTAATAAAAGAGGTCCTAGTGGAAGGATCCTATTTTGATAGAGAAAGGGGGTGATTGACCCAAAGGCTGAAGCTGCACAAGGCAAGATTAGGTCATTCCACAAAGAATCAACAACATGTTATGAAAAAATATATGTTTTTTTTATTATTATTCTTATTTTTCTCCTTTAAATATATTCAAATCACATACATATAGGGATTTATATATTATAACTGATTGTTAAAGAAGCACAAAAACAAAGTTTCATTTCAAAATTCAGATCTGCCCACACTTCATACACACTACCACACTCATTCACACAGGAGTTTTCCTAACTACGGTAAAGACATTCAACTCTCATTTATCCATTTCTCTAGTCCTGGTATAGACAACAATAGGTCTTAATTTGGTTGTCTAACGCGGGAGACTATTAGGATCCAGGTAGATGGTATTAATACGGGTCCTGATGTATTTGGGGAGGGTTGCCGTATTCCTGGGACAACGTGCCGACGCGCGTTTCGGTGAACAGCCGGTATGGCTACACCTTCGTCAGGGCCAGGGTAGTTTGTTGGGCAGAAATGAATAATAAAAATCTAGGAATAAAAAAATCATGTCTTAGTATTACATTCTTTGTAGATTTACATAAGAAAAACATGTTCCAACATTTCATTTACTTCGGTTGATATCACTCTATTGGACACTTTGTAACGTGAATTCATTCAATGTGTTTCTGGATGACATTTCTGACTATGTGCAGCAACAGACCACTTAAAGACACTCCCCGAGTAGGAATTCCCTGTTTCGTGGAATCCAAAGAAGGCATACAGATAGCCTTAGCCAAATGACTAGTAGGGTCCCTTTCACAACATCATGCAACATCAAATGTCCTTTTTCCATAGTGTAACACACTCAATTTCAACCACCTATGACCTCTACTTTTTGTAGGACAGTTTCTAATTCTCCTTTTGACTAAAGGGTGTTGTTATCGGACAGTAGCCAGGCCCGCTCCCCAGGAGGATGACCAAACTGTATTATCCACTTAAGACCAATTATAGTTTTTTAAGACACGAGATTGAAAATGAGATGGTATATTTTCAAAGATGTTACCTGTTTAATTATATTCGGTACACCTGTAGAATAACGGCCACCTTCAACTTTTTTTAGGACAGACTCCTTTTCATTAGTTACCTTAAAAACATACATTGGGTGATTATTTCCAAACCAAGATAGAGAGAATGCTATTGCATCTTTTTACTGCGAAACATTTATTTACCGGGGTTAGAGGACTCCACTTGTGATCCCTCCTGTAGGTTTGATAGTGTCCTATTTCTCGACCACACCGTGATCAAACCGTGACATCCGATTCTCGATAGTTCTCTTTTAGTATTTTGAGTCTGGATAAGATAAAAATATATTGTTTTTCCCTACCCTTCTTTTATCTTCGACAGCCCCGTCCTATCTGTTATTAACTAAACATATTTATACCTTAAGTTTGATTGTACTGTAAGTTATGTTTTCACTTCTTAAGATGAAACTGCTGGGCATCCGCAAGGACGTAGGTTAGTAGGCGATCCTATTTATCACATAACACATAATGTTTTCTAATTAATATCTCAGCATGTCTCTGTCTCCATGGCTTAAAGCAAAAAGTTCTTCTATGTTTAGTTACCTGCTCTCCCTGGTTTCTTTGCTCACGGTGCCACAGGTCAGCTCAAGATAAATATATCAGGTATTCATGTGGCTGATAGAAAACAGAGAGACAGATGGAAATGAGGGGTATAGTTAAACATCCCTTTACATGTTTACACGAGTTATTATTCCCTAGTAGGCACAATAGTGTTCCCCTTCCTGCCATAATTGGATTCAAACAAAAGACACATTTTAGGGAATACATGATAAAATTCTCCTTTGCAGTCAGCTTCCAAATGACGTTTAGCGGCGAGTAGGGAGTCAGATAGGGGCATGCGTCCGCGCCGTACACTTTAAAAACGGCTTCTCATTTCCCAATGTTGCAATATTAACGGTAAATCATTACCTCAATGTTAGAAACAGCCGCGTTCCTGCTTGGGGATTCCACCGACTATATTCGTAACAATCGCGGGCTGTAGTATCAGCAAGTCCCTGTACAAGGACGAGAAGGGATACATGTCGCCCGAGATGAAAAATCGCCTGATAGAATTTTTACAAGCTAAGCCTCACAAAGGTCCACATCTCGCTTTTTGGTGCTTACCGTCTAAATGTCGGTCATTCTCATTAAGATGGGTTCCGCCGGCTATGTCGGCCAACAGCGTAGTACAGGACACTCGCCTGTTCCCTTTGGATTTAGGTTTAAATAAGAGTGGTTTTCGCGCTATCTTCGATTGGCCACAGCTGTGTCCTGGTTTTAGCAGACACAATAAACGGACTACTCCTTCAGGGTGTGCAGCGTCGGCCATCTTAGTAAAGCCGATATTGGGTGCTTGAGTCTCCATTAGTATCCACACAGTTAAACAACAGACAGGGTCGGCCATGTTGTGTAAACTAACTTATTCGGAATTCAATGCAGGTAGTGTTAATGCTGATGATTTCATTATTATTTCCTTAAAGCCCTCTCTTAAAGTGACTAAATTGTATTATTTAGGGAGCTAGATAACAAAACCTAGTTATGCTATCCTTTATCGATATCATATCACAGTAATAGGAATACTCACTAAGGGGCCCGTGCTCATAAGTTACTGGCCACAATTAGTTGTTTTAGGCTAGATCAGATTAGTTATTAAGAGGTCCTATTATTTTTACCGGTTAAATCTTCCGTACAGTAGTTAATCCTCTCTTCCCTTCTCTAGGCACTCTCAGTTGTTAGTTCCGCATATCTACAGTTCATCAATGCCTTCTTACAGGATAGCTTGGTGCCAAGGACATTCTTCATTTAGCCCGTTTTCGACCGCATCAAGATAGAAAATCCAGAATACCTCCCGCTTTTTTCTGAGGTTTACGGTATTTGTTCCTGGGCATGGTTTTATTTTTTCCAGGATAAACCATCGCAGGTCTAGTTCTGTGTGATTTTTTTCTATCCAGTGAGTAACCAATGGGGCAGTCAACTTTTGGTTCCTAATATTGGACTTATGCTCACCAATTCGTATTCTGCATTCCCTCCCAGTTTCTCCGACATAAGGGAGATTACAGGGACACAGAATTAGGTAAATGATGTTGTTGGTCCGACAGTTAGTCATGTTTTTATTCCGTATTACAGACACTGTGCGCATGTTGGTGCTGACAGTTTCGCCAATTATGGCCTGTGGGCAGGCATGACAGGTCCCACATTTGTGGTTACCAAATACTGGTTCCAGACCCGCAATGGTAGTCTGTCTATTCATAGGGTTCTCTTGAATCTTACCTCTAACCAAACGGTTTTTGAGATTGGGATTCTTCTTAAACGCAAAAATGGGACGATGTAAGGGCACTTTGTCCTTTTCAAGATTTAGAATATGCCAACTCGAGTTGATAGCTTGTCTTATCTTATGGTTCAACTCTGAATGGCGGGTCACACATACCAGTTGTTTCATTTTTTCTGGTTCCCTTTCCATAAACATAGCCTCACGATCCGTGTATCTAGCTCTTTTGAATGACTCCTTGATGAGTCTAGGTGGGTATCCTCGGACTAGTAGTTTTTCCTGTAAGATATCGGCTTGGTTCAGGAAGTCATCCATAAACGTACAGTTCCTTCTAATCCGAAGGAACTGGCTGTATGGGATACTGTCCCTCTGGCTCCGTGGGTGGTAACTCGCATATTGGAGCAACGTGTTTCGAGCCGTGGGTTTGGTGTAAAGTGAGACCTTAATGATGTTATCGTGGTGCTCAATCCAAATATCAAGGAATTCTATTCTGGTGGTACTCAGGTGGCTAGTGAATCTCAGGTTGGCATCCGCCGCATTGAGCCACTCAATGAATTCATGTAGTTGTTCCTCGGTCCCCATCCAAATAAAGAAAATATCGTCAATAAATCTCTTCCAATTTTTGACGTTTTCGTAGAAGGGGGCCATTTCGTTAAAAATGTTTGTTCTTTCAAATTCACCCATGTATAGACAGGCTATACTGGGGGCACAGCTGGCACCCATACTAACGCCAGATGCCTGCCTATACATGGTAGAGTCAAATTCAAAGTAGTTTTCAAACAAAATCACCTTAACACAATTCATGATGAAGTCTTTGTTGGTAATGTCGTCATTCCTGGAAATGATAGCCTCAACAACGTCGTAAGCTCCTCTCTGGGGGATGTTAGAATACAATGATTCTACGTCCAGTGTTACCATGATTTCAGTTTCCTCATTGAATGGAGTGCCTTCCACCTGTTGAATGAAGTGTCCTGTGTCACGCACATATGATTCAAGTTTCACGACCATAGGATTTAGAAATTTGTCGACGTATTTAGACAGTGGCTCGGTAGCCGAACCAATCGTCGAGACAATAGGTCGCAGCGGTGGGTCCGTGCTGCATTTATGAGTTTTCGGGAGCCCATAGATTATGGGTATTTTTGTGTCACTAGGGGTCAGGAATTCCGCCTCATCCTCACAGATTAGGTTCTGTGAAACAGCGTTTTGGACCATCTTTAGGATACGCTTTTTTAGGGCGTTTTCAGGATTGCGGGTGATCCTTATGTAATGGCCTGACGATGACAAAAGCTCGGTCATTCTTCTTTTGTAGTCTGATGTGTCAAGTAATGTGATTCCACCCCCTTTATCACAAGGTTTTATAGTGATTTTTTGGTTTGCTTCAAGTTCTTTGAGTGCTCTGTCTTCCATGGTTTGCATATTGGCCTTGGGAATGGGCACATATTTGGTCATTTTGTTTATTTTCCGCATAACTGTCTTTTCGAAGATGTTAACCTCAGGACCAACCATCTCTAACGTGGGGGTGAACGAGGAGGGAGGTTTGCACCCAGATTTATTTAGGTCATTAGTTGGAGATGGGGCCTCTAAGAAGAATTTCTGGAGACGGACCTTCCTGAAAAAGAGCTGTAGATCCTTATTCAGTTCGAACTTACTGAAATTCGCCGATGGAACAAAAGACAAGCCCCTTGACAAGAGTTTGATAGCTGCAGGGTCTATGTTTTCACTGGACAAATTGAACACAGGGAGCCCCCTTATGTTCGCCAGTATTGATGATGGCGGGTCTGTACATACATTTGTGGTTGCCCCCGACCCTGATGGTAGTTCCTCGTTTGTTGGGCTCTCGATGGTGGTCGGGAGTTGCCCCGGCGGTTCCCTAAAAAACGGTTTTGGTGGTGATTGCGTTCGAACCCCCCATTTCTGTTGCCTCTATTGATATTATGGCCACGGTTTGAATTGTGGCTTTGGTCATAGTTAGGGTCATAATTAGGCTCATACTCATCGGGCGTTTCCCCCTCAGAGTCTGTTGTCTCCGAGAAGGTAGTGACCTTCCTTCCTTGACCCCATCTGGCTGTTTGCCCGCGAGGTGCGTTTTCTTCCTGGGTAGTGTAAAAATCACTACCAAGATAGGGGTATGCCCTTTCTTGATTGAACATTCTGATGTCCTTTCTTAATTTCTCTGTTTTCCTTTTTAGTAGGTAATCAGAAAAAGATTCCAGCTCAAATTGAATCTCTTCTAGTTTTCTCTTTCCCTCATCTACTGCATTTCCTTCTTTTAGTTTGTCCTCTAGTTCGCGAATTTCTTTATTTAGGATTTCAATTACGGTGCGGGCTGTTTCCACTATCAGCATCATCCAGTCCCTGGAGCAACGGTTCGAAATAAGGGCCCATCGCTCCAGGAACTGTCTGATTTCTACAAACATCCCTGGGATGTTTCGGACTCGAAGTCCGATTGGGATTGTCCCTGCTCGTAGATAGTCGAGCATGAATTTGGCATTGAGTTCTGTTCTTTTATTTTTTTTACGCAGATTAAGTAGCTTGTTCCAGTCTCCATTCAGCCCTTTAGGTACCGTAAAGTCCTGATTACCATCTGTGGGGAGGCCAAGCATTTTGGCGAAGTCATCATCTGTGAAACCAAATGTTTTTATGGTATCCATTGGTGCTAGCTATAATAGATTTTAATAAAGCTAGACAAATTAAGAATATCTATCTTCTTTTACAGGATCCCTAATTTAGTATATAAGGTCAGAGGTGTTTCAATTCCGCACACATACTTATATTCCCTCGCGCATAACTCTCAATCAATCTCTACTAGTTCATTTGGCAAGAGACCCAAGTAAACCCCCACAGCCCAAGGCTGTGAGAAACAACAACAATAGAAGGGGGCTCCCCGTAGGGTATCTTAATGATATACAGGCAGGCCAAGGGGGGACAAAACCACTGTGTAAAGAACAAAGAAAGGTACCCTGCCACTTAATAAAAGAGGTCCTAGTGGAAGGATCCTATTTTGATAGAGAAAGGGGGTGATTGACCCAAAGGCTGAAGCTGCACAAGGCAAGATTAGGTCATTCCACAAAGAATCAACAACATGTTATGAAAAAATATATGTTTTTTTTATTATTATTCTTATTTTTCTCCTTTAAATATATTCAAATCACATACATATAGGGATTTATATATTATAACTGATTGTTAAAGAAGCACAAAAACAAACTTTCATTTCAAAATTCAGATCTGCCCACACTTCATACACACTACCACACTCATTCACACAGGAGTTTTCCTAACTACGGTAAAGACATTCAACTCTCATTTATCCATTTCTCTAGTCCTGGTATAGACAACAATAGGTCTTAATTTGGTTGTCTAACGCGGGAGATTATTAGGATCCAGGTAGATGTAAGCATGAGCGAATTTTGCGGATCTCGCGTTCGCGAATTTTGCGGATTTGCGGATTCGCAATCCGCAAAATCCGCGAATTCCCGCGAATTTGCGGATTTTTTTTTTTTTGTGTTCGCCCGTGTTTCTGCCAGTTCGCGAGGGTTTTGTACACTTTCGCAAATTGCGAACTTACCTGTCGGGTCGCAAGTTTCGCGAACTTGTTGTTTCTACGTGTCCAGCCTGTTTGGGACACTCTTCTTCATCACTGCCACTCTCTGTCACCACTGCCACTCTCTGACTACTCATGCCACCCTCTGGCCCACCCATGCCACCCTCTGTTTCATCACCACACCCTCTGGTTGTCCAGTGTACATTATTTTCGGCAAAGCAAAGCACACCTTCCCTACCTCAAGTGACCTGAATTAATTTGGGGCTGATTCATGTGTCACAGAATATTTTTTTAGCTGGCACCTGCTTCCTTAGTGCGCCCTGATTAGTGATCTTTTGCACTTGCTAAGTGCTTTCATTGTTGCAAAATTAGTTACAACACCTGCCCTGCCCCAACTGACAATAATGAATTAGGGGCTGATTAATGGATTTTAACTTCCAGCCTGGCTCCTGCTTGTCTCCCTTAGCTGTAATTCAGGACCTTTGTGGCATATGTGTAACTATTCTGAGGTTCAGAGCAGGGTCACATACTAGTTTCAACTGGCAACTGAACTCTGGAGGGGCCCCTCAGGAAGCACTCCAGGAAATGGCTACTAATGATGAGCCTGAACTTTTGAACCTGGTAAGTAGTTACTTTCAGTTTTGCTAAAATCGTATTTCTGCAATTTTGCACTTATTCGCGGGGCGCGAACTCACGCGAATAGTGCGAGCAGTGCGAGCAAAATCCGCTGCTCGCGGATTTGCGGATTTTGCGGGAAATTCGCAAATCTCGCGGATTGCGGATTTCCCGAAAATCCGCAAAATCCGCGAGCGGAACGGATTTTCCGCCCACGCCTAGGTAGATGGTATTAATACGGGTCCTGATGTATTTGGGGAGGGTTGCCGTATTCCTGGGACAACGTGCCGACGCGCGTTTCGGTGAACAGCCGGTATGGCTACACCTTCGTCAGGGCCAGGGTAGTTTGTTGGGCAGAAATGAATAATAAAAATCTAGGAATAAAAAAATCATGTCTTAGTATTACATTCTTTGTAGATTTACATAAGAAAAACATGTTCCAAGGTTGTCCAGCAGGGCGGCGGTGTGGCTGTCATTGTTGTTCTCTAGGTGGAAGTTGAGGTCCCCTAGGAAGATGTAGTCTGAGGAGGTTAGGGCGTGTGATGGCTTCGCTGAATTGTGTGCGTGGTCCCAGGTGTCTGTAAATGAGAGTGCCTCTGAGGGTGGTCTTGGGGTTGGTGTGGGTGTCGTCGGAGTTGGTCGTGATTCGGATGGTGTTTCTGTGAACGATGGTGATGCCTCCTCCGGTTTGGTTGATGCGGTCCCTTCGGGTGATCTTATAGCCATCCGGGATGGCTATGGCGATGTCGGGGGCTGAGGAGGCGTTCATCCAGGTTTCTGTGAGGAAGGCGATGTCTGGTGATGTTGTGTCAAGGAGGTTCCAGAGTTCGACGGCGTGCCTGTGGATGGAGCGGGTGTTGAGCAGGATGCACTTGAGGTAATTGTTGCTGGTGCCTGGCTTGGCGGGTGCGGTGCAGGTTCGGAGGCAGGTGAATTTGCAGGCTTGGCAGGTGAAGGGTCCGTGTGTGCATTTCGGGATGGCTCGGTAGCAGGTGTTGAGAACGTGGAGGGTGGCGGCGTCATAAGTCCGTCGTGTGGGCTGGCATCGTCGAGGGCCAGGGGTTCCTGGCGCTAGGCGCGGTCCAAGCGCGGATGGGTGTAGACGGCCTTGCTTTTGGTGCACAATTAGCGCGTGAACGCCGCACGTACACGTGGACTCCACCATGAATGGCAGAGTGGGAGGGAGGAGCAGCTGGGAGGCAGGGTGGCGAATGGGGCAGCGGGGTGTAGAGCCGCAGGGATGCAGCGGCGGGAAGGAGGACCGGGGGGCAGTGGGGGGGGGTCACAGAAGGACGGGCACAATCACGTGGGCAAACGGGGCACAGAAGCAAAAACTGACACAATCACGGGGGCACACGGGGCACAGAGGAAAATGGGGCAACAACAGTGCACGGGGAAACCGGGGACAGAGGCACAGAAGCGGCAGACACTGGAGAGCCTACCGGGAGGCAGCAGCAGCGAGAGCACAGGTGGGCAGCTGCACAGGCGAACCGTGCGGCGGCTGGGGGGCGACCTACCTGCTGGCAGGGTCAAAGGTCGCTCCCTTCAGCGCTGCGTGGCCTCCCTTTAAGGGGTAGTGGGAGGGAGGAGCAGCTGGGAGGCGGGAGCAGGGTGGCGAATGTGGCAGCAGGGGGGCAGAGCTGCAGGGACGCAGCGGTGGGAGGGAGGACCAGGGGCAGCGAGGGGGGTCACAGAAGGAGTGGCACAATCACGGGGGCACACGGGGCATAGAAGCAAAAACTGACACAATCACAGGGGCACACGGGGAACAGAGGAAAAGGGGGCAACAACAGGGCAGGGGGGAAACCGGGGACAGAGGCACAGAAGCGGCAGGCACAGGAGAGCTTACCGGGCGGCTGCAGCAGCGAGGGCACAGGCGGGCAGCTGCACAGGAGGACCGTGCGGCGGCTGGGGGGCGACCTACCTACTGACAAACATGATGCAGAGAGTTCTGTAAATCAGGGGTTGCAGGGACTCTACCAGGGGCAGCAAAGGGCAAGCCAAGGGTAGTAGTTGCTACCCCTGGCGACCACTAATTCTTGAAGGCCATCTCCCCTGTACAAAGTCAACGGTACAAGACCTCTCGACAACTGTCCAAAATTGGCTCACGGAAGCCATCGATTCCTCCTTGCCTAAAACAAAATTAAAACAAAATACTCACCGTCCCCCCGCCCCCTGGTTCACTGAGACTTTAAAACAGGAAAAAAGCAGCTGCAAAACGCGGAACGGCAATGGAGGAAGACCTACTCTCCAGACGCCAAACTAGCTTATAAAATTAAATTAACGAACTACCAGAAGCTACGTGGTAGAGCTAAAGCTGAATATGCCTGCACTAAAATAACGGAAGCCCTAGACCAATCTAAAACACTTTTCAAAACAGTGAGAGTACTGGCCGGCTCTCTCACAATACAATCTACGCCAGACCTCAATAAGTCATAATGCGACTCACTAGCGGCCTTCTTTGTCGACAAAGTGGACAAAATACATCAGGGCATAGACCAAGCCACTAATGACCTTGACAAGACTCATCCAACCTTGCCTGTTATTCCACCTACTGATCCTAGCTACAAAGCCAACTTTTCAGGTTCCATCACCTCGGCTGAGGCAGTTCCTCCCCTTTGCCCGTTCCCTCCAGTCGAGGCAGCTTCCGCTACACTTAATAACTGGCCGAAGCTCAGCCTCGATATAGTTCGCAAACTACTAAATACTATTAAATCTGGCTCGCCCAAAGATCCACTACCTTGTTCAGTTCTAAAAAAACTCAGCAACGGGGCCCTGGACATAATCACCAATCTCCTCAACATATCCTTGCAGGAAGAAACTGTGCCGAACGAGTGGAAGCACGCGATGATTCATCCGCTGCTAAAAAAAATGGGAGCAGATCCCAATTTGCCATCCAACTTCAGACCTATTTCTCTGCTGCCCACCTTTGCAAAGATACTAGAAAAACACATTCATAGGTCTCTCACTGATTTCATAACCACTCATGATTTACTACCCCTCCATCAATCAGGATTCCGTATAGGTTTCTCCACGGAGACGACCTTGCTAGGCGTAACCGAAAACATCCGTCTAATGCAGGACCGGGGAGAAACTGTAGCTTTGGTGCTGCTCGACCTCAGTGCAGCATTTGACACTGTGTCACATTCCGTCCTTGCACAAACACTTCATTCCATAGGCATCCGGGGTGCAGCCTGTAACTGGAATAAATCCCTGCTGGAACAGCGTACATTCCAAGTCTTCTCCCAATCCGCTTGCTCCGATATTATGACTTTTAAACATGGAGTACCTCAGGGCTCTATTCTGAGCCCGCTGCTTTTTAACATTTATATGAGCCCGCTGGCCAAAATAGTTGAAGAGACTGGTCTACTTATGTTCTCCTACGCTGATGACTCTCAGCTCATCTTCTCTTTATCATCCTCGGAGTCTGATAACTCCTCTTCATTAAAACTCGGATTAAGTAAGATTGCTGAGTGGATGAGAAAAAATGTTCTCAAGCTCAACGGTGAGAAGACCGAGCTACTTGTCTTAGGTAAGTACAAAGAGCTTTGGGGACCCCAACATTGGCCAGCTGATATGGGTACCCCTCCGGTTCCAGCCAAGTCAGCCTGTAACCTAGGTGTCATCATTGATGAGTCGCTTAATCTTAATCAGCAAGCTGTGAAGACTTCAGCCACCTGCTTTGCGATATTAAAGTGGTTAAAAAAAATTGCTGGATGCTGCCCAAACACACTCAGAAAACAGTTATTAATGCCTTAATAACTTCCGGACTTGATTATGGTAACGTGCTATACTTAGGGGCCAATAAGGCTGCAACCCGCCGATTACAGACAGTGCAAAATGCAGCCGCGAGATTACTGTGGAAAATTCCCATCTCCACACCAACCTCCAAGTACATCCGGGAATTGCACTGGCTGAAAATTGAGAATCGGGTTAAGTTTAAATCCCTATGCTTTATGCATAAGATCTCTACTAACAATGCCCCAAAGTATTTACAAAATCTTGTACATCCCTACCGCCCATCTCGAACCCTTCGATCACCCACGGCTAACCACTTTGTGATTCCTAAAATTAGGTTGACACAAATGGGCGGCAAATCATTTTCATATCTCGGACCCTCACTCTGGAACACTCTCCCGTTGACACTACGGAATGAAATAAATCACATGAAATTCAGGAAAGCCTTAAAAACCTGGCTGTTTAACATCTAAAGACCTGAATCAATCAAATCACTGGATCATTAGCACCGGGAAACCCTTTGTTGGGTAGCTGTTGCGCTATACAAATGAACTAAATAAAATAAATAAATAAATAAATTGACGCCCATGGTGCCTGTTGGACTTGGCCCTTTTTGCAGGGTCATCCCTGAACTTTTTGTCTTCCTCCTGTATTTTCCCTGACCTGTTGTCGGCTGTTATATGACTCTGGGCAGTTTACCACTGCTGATTAGTGCTAAAGTGCATATGCTCTCCCAATTGAAAATAGATGTATGGATTAGTGATTCCATGATTGGCTGATTTGGTTTTCTGGTCAGACCCTAGTACAGTGCACTGAGTGTGCCCAGGGCTTGTAAACCAAATGTTGCTAGTGAGCTTTAGGCACTGGCTGTGCCACCCAGAGAAGCAGCCTGTAAAAGTGTGTCTAAGGCCTGCCATTGCAGAGCCTATGTGCAGTCTGGTACTGCCATGCTGACTGGGCAAGTGCACCCACTTGCCAGTTCCTAAACCTTCCCTTTTCTTCATATCAGACACCCTTATGGAAGGCCCAAGGACAGGGTGCATTGTAAGTATAAGATAGGACATGCCCTGGTGTGTGTGGCATGTCCTAAGAGTGAATTACAGCCATTTTCGTTTTTCACTATTACAAGGCTACCTGTTCTCCATAGGCCAGAATGCGCAGTTAGATTATTTATTTATTTATTTATTTATTTATTTTTGACATTTGTAATCGCGGCAAATACCCTCAGGCGTCTTGGCGCTGATAAAAAACAGTGACTTGTGAAAAGGAGAGTAGGGGAGGAAGGGGAGTCACTGATCAAACAGCCATGTTTTCAGGAGTTTGCGGAAGTGAAGGAGGGAGGGGCTCTGCCTGATGTTTTGGGGCAAAGTATTCCAAAGCTTCGGGCTGCTACCAAAAATCGTCGATCTCCCCAAGACACCGTCTTGGTGTGAGGAATAACCAATTGGTTGAGGGTGGCTGAGCGTAACAGTCTGCTTGGTTTGTACAGTTGCAACTGCTCTTTTAGAAAGTGTGGTGCTTGGTTTTTGAGTGCTTTGTATACAATGCATAAGGACTTGAAGTGAATTCTGTTGCGAATAGTAAGCCAGTGGTATTCCTTTATACTTTTTGCTATTGGTTCATATTTTGTTTTGCCAGAGAGCAGACGTGCTGCTGCGTTCTGAATAGTTTGTAGTTTAGTTATAACTCTGGATTGTGCGTTAAGGAAAAGACCATTACAATAATCCAGAGTTGATAGCACTAGGGAACTGACCAATGTTTTGATAGCTGACTCCGGGAGGAAGGGGCGGATTTTCCTGATCATCTTCAGCTTTAGATGGGCTGTGGATACTGTTTTGTTTGCATGGTCCATGAAGTTTAGACCTTCGTCGAAGATGATTCCCAGATTCCTAACTTTGGCGGTCAGACTTGGAGGGGTGCCAAAAGCTTCTGGCCACCAGCTTGAAGGCCAGGCAGGAAGAAGAGGTCCAAAGATGACCACCTCAGTTTTTTCTGAGTTTAATTTCAGACAATTGGTGGCCATCCATTCTCCTATATCTAACAGTCCCTTTTTGAATTTTTCTGCCACTTGATCTCCGTCACCTTTGATAGCTAATACCAACTGGGTATCGTCGGCATAGGAGGTTAGGCTCATCCTGTGTGCTTTGATGGTATTAGCAAGGTCCGACACATAGATGTTAAATAGTGTCAGACTTAGGGATGAGCCTTGAGGAACTCCACATGGTGATGAGAGTGGCGCCGATTGGAAGGGTCCTAGGGTGACAGCCTGCGTTCTTCTGGCTAGGAAGGAGGCAAGTCGGTCTCTAGCAGAGTGACAGATACCGAATCCCTCAACACGGTCGACCAGGATGGTATGGTCGACCATGTCGAAGGCCGCTTATAAATCCCAACATTACCAGGATAGCTGTCCCCCCCTGATCCCTGATTACCCTGATATCATCAGCAGCCTTGATCAAGGCTGTCTCTGTCCCATGGTATTTGCGAAACCCAAATTGCGTGTCATCCAAGAGATGATGTTTTTCGATGTATTCAGAAATCTGGGTGTTCATGGCTTTTTCGATTACTTTAGCCACGAACGGGAGACTCGCAATGGGCCGGTAGTTTTTCAGCTCGTTTTTATCAAGGGAGGGTTTTTTTAGCAGGGGTTTTAGTAGGGTTTTTTTTAGAGGGTCTGGATATGTGCCTGAGAGCAAAATGGAGTTACAGACTTGAGTAAGTAATGGAATAATGGAATCCATTACCGGCGGGAGCACTGAAAATGGACAAGGGTCCAGGGCTGATCCTGATTTAATTGTCGACACTATGGTTCTTATATGGTCCGTAGTGACTGGTTGAAAGCTGGGGAACGTGTTAACTGGAGGTAGTATGGAGGAATTAACTTTCCTAGGGGGTGGTTTTGCCGAGAAGGCGTGATAGATATCATCAACTTTAGTAAAGAAAAAGGAGGCTAAAGAGTCACATATTGCCTGCGACGGGGGGGGGGGGAGTGAGATCCGGGGTGTTGCCTGACAGTAATTTGGTGATTTGGTACAGTCATCTACTGGAGTTTTTAGCTTTTTGGATTTGGTCAGAGTAAAAGTCTTTTTTCGCCTTTGTAATCATGGCTTTGTAGAGTGCCAGTGATTCCTTGTAGATTGCTTTAATGGCTGTGTCGTTAGTTTTCCTCCATTGCCTTTCCTTGTTCCGGTTAATTTGTTTTTGCGACCTTAGTTCCTCGTTGTACCAAGGGGCAGTGGGTTTTGCCCTATTTTTAGATAATACTTTGGTAGGGGCTAGTTGATTCGTGGCCTGACACAACCAAGTTTGAAATTGAAGTAGTGCCGAGTTGGGTTCGGTGGACAGCAATGGATGAGTGTGGTCCAGGTTTAACCTAAGGTCGTTCTGATTGATATTTTTCCAATCTTTGAAAGGCTTTTGAGGTGTTGAGTTAGATTTCTTGTTGGAAGGGGTATTGGTGGTAAGTTTAGCAAATATTGCATAATGGTCTGTCCATGGCATGGGTAAGATATTGGTTATTTGTAGGCCTTCTACATTGGAAAATATGGCATCCAAGGTATGGCCAGCTGAGTGGGTGGGGGAGGTAACCCGTTGTTTTAACCCTAGTGTTTCCAAATCGGAAATTAGGGTAGCAGTGTCTGTTAGGTGACCTTGGTCTAAATAAAAGTTCAGGTCACCTAGGACCGTAAACGCACTTTCAGTGGCGACTGATTCCATCGTTGTATTAATATTCGTTAGAAATGCTGTTTTCATTCCAGGGGGACAATATATCAATATTCCTTTAAAGTTGAACAAAGGTGATAGCTTGATGGCAAACTGCATAGCTTCACAGGGTGTGGATGGAATAGAATTCGTTCTGACAGGATATAGATCTCTAGCTATTATAGCCAGTCCACCCCCTCTTTGTCTGAATCTGTCCTGCCGGTATGCTTTATATCCTTCAGGTACTGCAATGGCTAAATCTGGCTCTGATGATTCATCAGTCCACGTTTCTGTAACAAACAGAACGTCCAATTTGAAATCGGTTATGAGGTCTGAAATCTCCTGCCTATGCTTACAGAGTGAGCGGGCGTTAATCAAGGCGATAGTTGTGACATCAGCCTTTTTGTTCCTTGCTGGATTAATATTTGCGGCAGGTAGTCGTAAAGGTATTGTGCAGGTACAATGGGGACAGTAGGTAGCAAGGTCGCTGTGAATTTCGGAGGGCTCTATTTTGGCACAACAAGTGTTGGGTGGTGGCCGGAGTGTCAGTAATCCATGGTGTGTATAGGTCCGGTTGATGTCTGGCGCCGGTCGGGCAGGGGTTGTGGCCCTAGGCCCAGTCCCGGCGTGGACGGGCGCAGACGGGCTTGCCTCTGGCGCGCCTCCGGCGCACCCGCTGCGCCCGCCCGCTGCGCGGACGGGATGGTCCTGTATTTTTATACATGCAGAGGGGCGGGGAGGGCGGGTGGATTGAAGCACTAGACCGCAACCCTTACCTCCCTCAAGATGGCGGGTGAGGTGGGTCAGGTCACGTGACAGCGCCTGGAGACGGCAGCGCTGTTGTCAGGAGAAGCCTGAGATCGCTCCTCTAGCGAAGCAGTTCTCGCTATGAGGTAGGGCAATTTCAATTCAAAAAGGGCTTAAAATCCACACGGTTAAAATATCCTCTGAGCGGTCAATCACAGTAACAATAATTACTAATTGTCAAAAAGAATAGAAGGAGAATCCCCCGGCTTCCGCCTCAGGGGAGAGCGTTTCACAAGTAAAAGGTTTTGCCTAACATGGCGAGTTCCGCCCCTTATGTATTCTAAGAGGGCGGGGGGATTGAAGCACTAGACCGTAACACTTACTTCCCTCAAGATGGCGGGTGAGGTGGGTCAGGTCACGTGACAGCGCCTGGAGATGGCAGCGCTGTTGTCAGGAGAAGCCTGAGATCGCGCCTCTAGCGAAGCAGTTCTCGCTATGATTATTACATTTTATAATCCTAACTGACTCAGGGAACATGGTAGGAATTCGAGTTTAGTATGCCAGGACTCAGAATGATAAAATGCACCTTTTAGTGAAGTTGATTTTAACATTCTGTGCTTGAAAATACCACTTTTAGAAAGTAGGTATTTTCTTGTCTAACTAACCAAGCCTTCCTCTGCTAGGTTGTGTATTCCTTGTCTGGAGTTTGAGTGACAGGGCTGGGGGATTCCAGGAGACAGAATGAGTCAGCCCAGTGGTGAATAGAGAGATCTTCATCTAGATGGGTGGGAGGATTGCACCTGGGACCTGAATAGGGCTGTGCCTGTCTTCCAGAATGCTGGCTCCACCTCCTGTGGTGTGGCTGTTGACTCTGCCTTGCACTGTGAAAGAAGAGAAGGAATCATGTCAACAAAGTGCTCCAGGGCTGTGCTTTCCCTCCACAATGCTGGCTCCACCTCCTGTGGGGTGTCTGATGTTTCTGCCCTGCACTGTGAAAAGAAAGAAGGAGTCTTGTCAACAGAGTGCTCCAGAACTGGTTTGGACTGGGCAAAGGCCCCTCTGCCCTCAGAGGACAAAGGATTTTGGGGTATAAATATTGGGATCCTGATCCCAAGAAATTAGATCACTTTTGAACAAACAAAAAGAAACCTTTCCTGAGGAGAGGAACCTGAAGAAACTGAGGAGAGACTATCCCTAAACTGAAGTGCTGCTTGGGGGATTGGCATGCAGTGGTTGGCTGACTGCCAAAGGAAGGAGAAAGGAACTTTGTGATTTTTATTTCAACTTTGAAGGATCTCCAAGGGTGTGGAACAGAATTGGCCTCCTGCTGAAGTCTCAGGGACAACAGACTTCAACCACCAGCTCCCCAAGAGTTTTTTGGAAGTGCCTGCTGCTGTTTTGGGCCTTCTGAGGGACTGCGTGTCGCAAGGAGCTGGAAGCGTGACTCAAGAGGAAGAAGCATGTCGCTGTAGCAGCCGCTCCCGTCGCATCTCTGAACAAGGGTGTGGCCGCTGTAGCTGAGGCATTGCACCGCATTAAGAGAAGCGGCTCGCACCAAAGAAGAAGTGTGTTGCACCTGCTGCTGTCTCATTTCTGAACAAGGATGTTGCCGCTGTAGCTGAGGCATTGCACCGCATCGAGAGAAGCGTCTCGCACTGAAGAAGAAGTGTGTCGCCATTGCAGCCCCTGTCGTCGCATTTCTGAACAAGGATGTTGCCGCTGTAGCTGACGCATTGCACCGCATCAAGAAAAGCACCTCGCAACCACGGAGAAGCGTCCCGCCGTCGGAGCCTCTGTCGTCGCATCTCTGAACAAGGGTGTCGCTGCTGTAGTTGTCGCATCGAGCAGAAGCGTCTTGCATCGAGGGAGAAGAGTGTCGCCGCCAAAGCCGCAGTCGTCTCATTTCTAAACAAGGGTGTCCCCGCTGCAGCGGACGCATCGAGCAGAGATTTCTTGCAACATCGGAGAAGCGTGCCGCATCTGGAAGATCTTCACGTATTTATTTCTTTGCACCGGAACTTTGCCGCATTTCCATCGCTGCAACACTTTTGTTGTGGAAGCGTCATGCATCGTTAGGTACATTAACTTAAAGTGTCGCATTTTAAGAACTGAACAGAACTAAGCTAAAACTACCATTCTAAATACATTATTGTGGATTTTTGTCGTTTGTGGTCTTGTGTTAAGTGTATTTAAGGAATACTTATTTTTGATATCAAACCTGTGTGGTGTTCATCTGTAGTGTTGTCACTTGATTACTTTATGTGGTCACAAATGCTGTACACACTGCCTCTGAGATAAGCCTGTCTGTTCGTGCCAAGCTACCAAGGGGGTGAGCAGAGGTTATTTTAGGAGTGTACCCCCTTACCCTGACAAGAGGCAAGGGTCCCTATTTGTCACAAGGACCTACCTGTGCCAATTAGGGACCTCAAAATCTAACAGTGCCAATGTTTATTTCCTCAGATGCCGCCTTTTAAGCAGAGCTTTGGGAACCAGCACTTTTCTTTCACAAACAAAGTAATGTTAATGCTTTTGCAGGTGAGATTTGTGTGTGACTTCCTAGTCATACTTTTCAGTCATAGTTTTGTGGGTTAGTGCACCTACTGAAGACATTTGTTGGTCTGCGGTATGTCAGAACTGCCAGTGCTAGTGAGCTGGTTCCCCTCCAGCAGTGCTCTGACAGAATGAGGAGCCCTTTTTTATTGAAAGCCATAACTTTCTTACTAGTTGCTAAAGTGTTTAAATGTGGGCAGCCCCTGTTATGGAAACCAAATAAAGAGCATAATGCAAAAACGGGGTTAGCGAGTCTATAAGGCAGTGATCGTGTTACTTGGTCCTGGCTCCATTTTGGAGCTAGCTCAAAATCTCCTAACTCTGATCCAGATATTTGGTTATAGCCAAGATGGAGCCCATGCCCACTATGATGTCAGTGCAGTGCCAGACTGGGATCAAAAAACAGCTCTGACAATTACGTCTGCAAAACCGGCCCCCAGAAACGAAAACAACCCCCACCAGTCCAAGCCTAGCCCCCACACTTCTGGCCCACTGGGGAAATGGCCACTGCCCGCTACAGCCAGTCCAGCCCTGTGTCAGTGACATGACACTTATGACGTGTCACTTCGTTGTTCAAAATGATTCTGCAGTGTGAAAGCGCATGATACTTTTTGTATTGATCGGATTAAAGAGTTTTAGATCATGTGCCTTCCATCAAGATCTCTGCCCGAGAGTTTACAGACTGCCTCTTCAATCAAAGTAAAGAAAATTTCAGGTGCAGAGTGCTTGAGAATCGGTCTCCATGTGGCTGATGATTCTACTGTTTTCTGTTTTTTTTACGCTGGCTTTGAGGTTTCTGAGTTTGAATGACAGTCCTATGCATCAACCCAATGGGAAATATGCATGCTGTGTCTAGTACGTCCTCTTTGAAAGCCTTGCATGAAAAGCTAGTTTCCCCTTCACTTTTCTGCCAGGCATGTGGTAAAGTGTGAGATTGGGGGAGGCACTGGCAAAGCAATGAGGGCTGGTGCTTGAATTTGCTTCCATGTGGTTAATTCTATATGAAAATGCACCTCTTTGCCCTATTTTGTATTGGAAAGCACAAGAGGATAACTCCTTGGTTTCACCTAACACAGTGTGGTTATTTGCTCAAGGAAAGTCATGATTTGGTCTTATACCTCACCACTTTTAAAGTTCAGTGACCACCACAAATGGACATTACAGGAGAATATAATTCTTACTAGCTCAGACAAAGGGTGCTATTGGATTTTAATTACTGAAGCATAAAGCCTAAGGGGCTGATTACGATGGCAGACGGACTTCAGTCCATCCGCCATTGTATCGGGCATTGCGATCACCCACCTACTAGGCGGCGGTCCCACAGGGCTAATTATAATCCGACCACCACTGTGGCAGTCTCATTGACTATGTTTTGTATTTCGGCAGATGCTGCGCTCTGCAACACTTGAAACAATACAAAACAGAGACCCCACACATATAACTGCACTACATGACAGGCACCCTGTGGTGCCTGCCACATGCTGCAGGGATATGTAGATGGGGCACCATAGGTGCCCCTGGGTCCCTTGTCTGTGGGCCAGGGGAAAAGGAGGACCCATTATGTGCCCCCATTGTACATTTCCGAAATGTTTCCATGGCGGGTTACCCACCATGGAAAGGCTGGTGGGTAAGGGACACCGTAATCCCTACAGCGGTGCCTGGTGGGAACCGCCAGCATTGTAGGGACTACGAGCCCCTCCAATAGAAGGAGCCCATCGGATCTGCAGCAGTCATTCTTTCAGACCACCACACAGCCTCCTGCCATCAAAATGTGGTGGGCGGTAAACTTGATTAAAATAGCTCGGAGACAGACAGCCTGTCGGTTGCAGTCTCCCGACATTGTAATCAGCCCCTAAGGACCTAATTACAATCTAGGTGGCAGGGTTACTCTGTCAAATCCGCCAAATTACAATTCCATTATATTCTAGAGGTAAGAAAAGAAGAGAAAAATCCATTGGCAAACTAAAGTATTGGCCCTCCTGCTATGGCACTGGTGTGCCCTTCTCTTTAGATTAATATGCACATGTGGTCACTTAAAACAGTGACTCATACTGAAGAGTAGAGCCAACAGTACCTCATACTGAAGAGTAGAGCCAACGGTTGAAGGGGTCTGATCAATTATTCCATGCTGTATGGTGTTTTGAATGGAAGAAAAATATGAATGATAATTGAACTGGCAATGGGTGAAGAGGGCTGACCCAAAGCCCAGTTCTGTTTGTAAATACACATCTATGTATGTATTTTGTATTGATGAATGTTGTTAATCTCATGCTAAAGCTGTGACTAGTTCAGACCTAAACATTTCCCCCAGTATCCACTGAAAGCATTATGTGACCATTATCATTACATAGTATATTCATAATTGTTGCTATTTTGCCATGCAAAACATTTTCGAAGTGGGCAAGAGCATGCCATGGATACCCAAGAATTACCAACAAAATACCAGTCAGACGTTTGGAAGGAACTGCACCTTTCCTTATCCTCAGGAGAGGCAGAAGCAGCAGAACAGCAGGGTTATCAGTCAACTCATAAGCGGTTAGAGATTTTCAGGCATGCAGCACTAATCTGAACTGATCAGCACTGTAGTTATAATCATGTCCAAAAATTGTGCGTGGGTGACAGCATATGGTAAGTGAAGAACAGTACAGTGAAGAGTCAGTGTCAGCAGGAAGCCGTAGAGTGGCATCATAGGCCAGTGGGCATATCTAGGGCTGGAATGGAAACCATAATCAGCCCTCCCAGAAATGTTTAGATCTGCACGACTCTCCAGAAGATAGTCAACAAAATGAGCTATGGTAGGATCAAAACAGTCCATGCTGCTCTGAAAAAAGCCACATAGCCTTTAGCCTACCAGGAAAATGCCAGAGTGGTGGAATGGCCAGTCCAGCTCCACCAGGTTAGTCCGGTGAACCTGAGCACAGTGGCAGCATGTAGCACAGGGACAAAGCGATAGGTGCATATTAATAGGGCACTGGCAGCAGACGGGAAGCACAATGGTAGTGAACATGGAGTAAGTGGGGCAGAGCAAAGAGGCACTGATAATGAGGGACAGGGTGGTCAGAGGGACAGGGCATGGATACCACGGCAGCATCAAACTCAGGATTAAAGCTATCTGTAGCTAAACCTAAAAACAATTGATTGATATAGCATCACAGATGTCATTTAGGGGTCACCAAGGGTCGCAACTATGACGCCTGGCTTGCCCCTTGCAATCCCTGGCCCTGCCTTTGCGACCCCTGGCTTCAGAGGTCACAAAATCAGTGACGAGATCACGGGTGCCCTATTGGCTGTGTGTTTTTTATTATACTAATAGTGATTAATATTGGATATTTACTATTAGTGCAATAAAAATGGAGCATACTTAGGATCTGTGGAAGCAGCTGTGGTAAGTAAAAATGGTTTTAAATGTGTGTTGTATGCATGCTTGCAGTGTGTTTAAGTGAGAGAGAGCGTGTGAGTGATAAAATGTTTCAGTATGTGAGTGATAGTGAGTGAGAGTCAATTGACAGGTAGAGAGTGGGATTCTGTGAGATTGAGACACAGTTTACTATTGTTTTACACAAGGCAACACTGCACCAAAGTTGCTGCACTGTCTTGCACCAAAGAGGGAGAGAAAAAATGTTCCACATTTAATAAGATATGTGGCATCTTTTCTCTCTCCAACCCTTGTGCACCTTTGCCAGTCATGTGCCAACGCACACACCCTTATGAGTGCAATGTGGGCGCATTTTCAGAAACATAAGTTTTGTACTGGAAGAGGTAATGTCCAGTACAAAAACTATTCTTTAAGACTTTTGCGGTTTTGTATATGGACTGTGCAAAGCAGTACACATGCTAAGCTGGAAAAACAAGGAGAAATGCAAACATTTCTCATCATTATACCTGCCTCAAGATGGCATAAGATTTTGGCGCAAATTCCCGTCTACCAATGTTTGTAGAGAATTGCTTCAAAATTGTTCCCATGCAATATCTATGGTGATCCCCCTTGTTACAAAATATTACAAAGTAGAACGTAGTACAATTTTGCTTTACTTTACGATACTATCTAAAGGCAACTATGTGTTACTTTGTGTCAGAATCCAATCCAAATATTCAATTGTTGTGATGTTAGGGTCATGTGACATGCCTTACTGGAAAAATCATGGTCAGGGGTCATGTGATGTTACTCCCTGTCTTGTCATTAAGGTCAAAGAGTATGCGATTTCATTTTGGTAAATCAACACCCATGTGTAGCATGCGTACAAAAATAAAATAATGCATGCTTATGCGTCTTCTTTAATGAGGTGAAACTAATTTTTTCACAGTGGTGCCATTCTGCAACTCGCTCACAATGTTCAAATGCAATAACAACTAGCGTTCAATCTATTACCAAGATGCTGTGCGTGGTGCTGAGGAAAGAAGAATTAGTGGATTGTAGATGGAGTGGGTAAATAGGTAGGTAAAGGGATCCCACACTAAAGTTGTCATGTCCTCATGTTGATTCAAAGAGGTAAGGGGTATAATGCAGCATGCACATTTTTTGCTCATCCTACAAGAGTAAAATACTTTCTACTGATGCTTCTCTGCTGCCAACAATTCCTGTGTCAAGAAGACCTCCCTAGGATGATGGGGATTGCTCTTGTAGGTAACCGGAAGCGGTGCAGATGGGTGCACATGAGAACAATAAGAATGCATGGCCTTTATGAAAATCGCCATCACTCTACAACAAAAGCTATTGGTCCCTCCAGCAGAGCAGCAGCAGATGAGCTGTGAGGCATAAGGCACCAGGCAGTGAAGATCCAGTGTAACAATGTTGGATCAGTACTCAGGCAGATAGAAGTCGGAGCAGCATGTAGCGTTGGCTTCTTTATTTTCCAGGGTTTATTTATCGCGAACTTGACCCGAATTGGGTATCAGAGCGCTTTAAATAGCACCAGTTGCATTACATGGGGACACATTCATTTTTTTTGCTTGTTAGGCACGTGGAGATTGAGTGATTTGCCCAGAATCACAAGATGTTCAGCGTCAATGCCAAGACTCGTACCCAGTTCCCCAGATTCGAGGTTGACCGCCCTAGCCGCTAGGCCAACTTCTATCCTTTGCTACAAGGGCAATCATGACTTCTGGGGGTAAAGGGAGAGTATTTTGTGATGCAGGTGGAAAGATGCCAAATTGTGGTTGCTAGGATGCCACGAAAGCTTTTAGCCAACCATGGATTTCAAATCAGAATTCTTCATAGCAGCTCTTTTCTTGTAAGAAATTGGGTTATAGGCTCATAGGTGTAACAGATCTGCACTCCCATACAATGTTCAAATATGAAACAATAAGTGTCGTAATCAATACAATTGTATTTATGTCCACACAGGCCTGTGTATGTGTTTACAAACTTGCTATCACTAAGAACTACATTTTGTGTAAGCATTCATGATATGTTGCTTGCCGAATCAAAACATGATAAGCAGCCCAGGAATGGGTGCAACCTGAGTATCGAGGCTAGGATATCAATGGGACCCAATATTGAGAGCAAGATATGGAAATTAAAATATCAACAGGAAAGTAAGCCTAGATTTTCTATATCTACATGCACGTATATACCTAAATACATTTTTAACATATGCAGATGCGGAGTTAGTAATAGTAAATCAATACTTACCTTTCAATATTTTGTCCCTTGGTATTCTGCCCTCATTTTTTTGTGCCTAGATGATCTGGGGGGGGGGGGGGCAGTATTCAGTAGTTCACTCAACCAGGTAGCGAATTCATGAAAGTAGTTTACACAAACAAGCCAATGACAAAAGAAAAATAACCCAAGTCTACTTACTGAATTTTCTATGCATTGTGGTATGTAGTATCTGAAATGGTGACATGAAGTTTTACCAGACAGCTACACCTGACTACAGCAAGAGTTAATAAAGATACATACAGAGTGTTTGTATTTTTTTCCCCGTGTACTGGTATGCGGCATTGAAGTCATTAGGGCATATACCAAGGCTGTGTAGTCTTGATTCCACCCCAGGTTTCTTTAATCCACTGCCAGACACTACCTGCACCTTCATCTCACTCTTGTGCGTTCCTGCTTTCTCCCTTGAGACAGTTTTTCTGTCTTTCTCTTTCTCCTTCATTCCCTGTTGTGCATGTTACCCCTGTTGCTCTCTGGAAATGTTCAAATGGAAAAATAAGTGCCAGTTTCCAAAATGAGGGCCCCCACCAGCAACCACTGGCCCAAATTAAGCACCAGTGTGATGACATGCGGCTTTGATTCGCATAGAGTGTACATGGCTCTGATGTGGCCTTTAGAACATCTTGGCTGATTAGCTGTTGTAGCACTGTTATTTGTTTCAGTCATTAGATTACACAACCTGCCATCTGGTGGGAACAGCATGTCAATCTGACATTACAAATAGTGGCATGCTTCATCATTGGGCATGCTACAACATCCCTTGAGCAGACCAACGCTGGGGATGGCGCAAAGGGAAATAGGGCAGACAATACACACATATATCTAGATAGGAGTGATGAAGGGGCACTAATATCCCTGTTTTATCACTGCCATAGATTTTTTTATCCTATCCAGTGGATTCAAGAATAAAGATTGTTTAGGGCATCCCTGAGGTGGTTTTATGCACTGATTTGTTGTGCAGAGTAGATACCCACATATATGTGTGTATTGTCTTTCCCATTTCCCTTTGCTCCATTCCCGGCGTTGGTCTGCACAGGGATGTTGCAACATGCCCAGTAATGAAGAATGCCACTATTAGTAGGTGAGGGCACTTTTAAAGATCCGGGGGGCATATTACCAACGTTTAGCGATATTTACCGCTAACGATGCTTAGCAACGAATTTTTTAACGCTAAGCATCGCCGGAAATTATCGCAGAGATAACTTGCTATTAGCAAGGTTTATCTCAGTAGTGATAAAAATCCTCACGCTAACTGCCAATTGAGAGATTATCGCTGGAAAACCAACGATAATCTCTCGAAGTTTGGCGTTAGCTTGATTATAGGGGCTCACAAACTTAGCCATGATATCCACCTGCCATAGGATATCATGGCTAAGTCAGGAAAATACCAGGTGTAAAAAAAGCAGTGCTAACCTCGGTTAGCGCTGCTTTTTTTTTATCACTAACAGGGTTAGCGAAATCCTTGATAATAGGAGAAATGTCGCTTAACAACATTTCTCCTATTATTTTTCTCTGGAACGCCCCCTTTGCATCTCATTAGAGATACAAGGGGAAGCTTAGAGAAAAAGGGTGCTAACATGCGAATTTGCGTGTTAGCAACCTGTTGCTGATAGGGAGATAATTTTATCTCTGCTTTCTTGGCTTTTAAAGCCAAAAAAGCGGAGATAAATCCCTTGATAATATGCTCACTTGCATTTATCCCATGCAGTATTCATGATTTGAGAGAATACTAAATTTCCTCCTTTTCCCCTTTTGTGTGTAAGTATATTAATGAGGGAGGACAGAGAAGCAGAGGTACATCTCTCCCCGCTATTTTGTGTGTATGAATCTAACATTGCACTCATATATTATATTGTACTACTTGTAGAAGTACTTCGTTTTTGCATACTATCTCGTTTGATGCCTGGGAATCTTTGCCTCTTGCCCCTCTTTACCTTCCTTTGGCAGAGGCGACTCTCCCTAGTGGCTGCTGGAGTACTGACACCGATTTTATTTCGATGTACTTTTCAACCTCAAATTATAAAAACGTAATGGAGATAAAAGAGACACATATACACACACAAACTTACATTATCACTCCCTCGTGGCCTCAGTAACTGAGTGGGAGTCCAAAGTGAGAGTTTGTTTCTGAAAAACAAAAAGTTAATGCCCCCCACACCCTGGGCTGTTTTATCCCAGGTTATGGGGGCAGGTCTTTAAAAAAAAAGTTCATTGTGACCACCAGATTTTACCTGCCAGTGACAGACAGAATAAAAGGATATCAGCATGTCTTCTAAATAGGACAGGTAGTCTGATGCCCTTACTCTGATAGCTGCTGCCTCATTGGGCTGTGGGGACTGATTTCAAATTATAAATGAGTAGGCAGACCAAGTGTTTAGCAGAGAGGGTACTCCATCACATTGGAGACAGAGTACCCTGGCTGCCCTCTTAAAATATGGCCCTTAGTCTGGAGGTTAATCACAATGACCACTGTGAAATGTGCTAGGTCATTCTGACTTAGGGAAGTGATTTTTCACCAGAGTCGGATCCATGCAAGCAAAGATGCTTGCAGGGACCATCCACAGGCACACCAGGCAGACGCTACACCCACACTCGGGAAATCCATCATTCAGATAACAGTGGCACATGGTGATAGTAGCTCAATGTACTATAGCAGAGCTGGCAAGTCAAATCACTCTTACGCGGTCAATGACTGCATTATTATAACTTTCTAATTAGGTGTATTGGATTGACCTCAGCTGGGAACACATGTGAAGAATCTTGTAGGTCTAACAGAGACACTGAGACCTATGCAAAAGCCTCAGGATGGGAGAGGTGCCTTGCTGACCAGCAATCAAAATAGGCAGTCCAATTCATAAGGTTCTTTGACTCCTTAGTACTTTCTGACCACATGTAAATAGAGGGCACATGAACTAGTATCTCCAGAGGGAATATAGGACAGTGCAGAGAAAATTTATTTATAAAAACAATACATTTTTCCTTAGTTGGACTTGACAAGAGTTCCTGGACCTTGTGCTTGGCATGAGCTGTTCCCTCAGAGAGGGTGGCATGTATTCTTGGTACTCACAATTCTATAAGCCTTGAAGACAAAGCTGTGGACCATGAAGTTCATGATGATGAGTGCAGAACCATTCTCTACATTTTTTGGTAGCTTGCCTGCTTTTCACAACTGATAGAAGCAGTATCTCAGTCATGGAACATGTTGCACTGTCCTCGATTGAGTCCTTCACAGAGACCCTCATAGTGCAAGATGCCCTCAACTACAGTGGAAACTTTGGTGCTTATGGATTTCTAGAGGTAACTGGAGATATGAACATCCATCCTCATTGAAACAGTGATGTATAACTCACCTGTACCATCATGCATGGAATAGAATTTTCCAAACGGTTCCAAAATGGTGATATCTATATGCAAGACAATCCACTTCCCCCCCAAAAAAGGTGATGATGCTTCCCAAAGTGAGGAACTTAAAGACCAAAGCCTGCAGAGTGAGTATAAAAGGCATCTGAAAACATGTTCACTCCTGGATAACTATGCAGCCTACTGGGTTCTGCCACCAATCATCTCTATTCACACCAGCCTGAACAAGGCCTAGACAACTGGCTATTCATATTTTTAACAGGATCAGCTGCAACCATCTGTCAGCCATGTTATGAGATGGTTGGAGGACAGTATCCTTTCAAACAGTGGGTTGGGGTACATTTGGTGTGTACCCCTTTCTCCTGTAGTATCTGGCAAATTGCTTGGGAGTAATGTCACCAATACGTATGGCTCCTCTGTTGATACTGGAAATAGTAGGATTCGTGAGCAGGAACACAGGCTGAGTAGATTATGAGGTTAAATCAGGAGCAGGATAGCACCAGAATAGTATACAAGAGATATCTGACCACATAGATAAAGAGTGTGCAGAAATCATATTTATGGTTGTATGTAGTCAGGATGGCCACCATGCTCTGTGAATGCTTTTTAAGTCACACTGTTGTCAAGATGAGCAGTGGATGTGCAGAGCATGGCACATTTAATACAGATTCATGATCTACAAAATACATGTTCTTTTATGTTGTCATATTACGTGTGCTTGTAAAGAACACCTTCACTCGCAAGGCTATACTGGTGCTGAGCAGGCGTGTGTGCCTAGCCCTGCCTATGATAGATTGATTAATTGAAAAGCCAGGTCTTCAGCTTCTTGCAGAATTCAAAAGAGAGGAGGAGGCTCTTATGTAGAGTGGGAGATCGTTCCACACTTCAGGAGCGATGTAAGAGAATGCTCATCCTCCTCATCTGGTTTTGTATATGTACGGGATGTGCGTGAGTAGGAGTTCTGTGGAGTGGAGGTGTTTGGGGGGTTGGTGGAAGGAGATTTGATTCTTCGGTAAGGGTGGACCGGAGTTGTGTAGTGCCTTGAATGCCTGTGTGAGGAGTTTGAATTGAGCATGTTTGTTCATCAGGTGTTAGTGTAGTTCCCTGAGGTATGGGGTGATGTGAGTTCTGTATATTAGGTTGAGAATGAGTCTGGTTGCCAAGTTCTGGTTGGTTTGTAGTCTTCTAGTGAGTTGCTTGGTGTTCCTGGTGAGAGTGTGTTTCCATGTCCAGTTTGCCTTTTATAATTCCTATAATGAGTTCTGGGTGTGGGGCAGAGATCAGCATGCCACCAGTTGGAGTACTATGGTGAGGTGTTCTTGCCAAATATCACTACTTCTGTCTTTTTGCTGATGAGCTTGAGCCAGCTGATTTTTATCTAGTTAGCTACTAGGTTCATGGAGGCGGTGAGCTTCTCTCTTGAGCTGTGGGCCATGTCTGAGAGGGAGAACAGAGTTTCATATTGCATGCATAAGAGAAAATGTTGATGTGTGAGTGGATGACATTGGTCAGAAGGATCATTTATGCATTGAAGAGGGTGGGGCTGAATGATGAGTCTTGTGGCACTCACCAGATGACTTTGCGAGGTTCTGAGGAGTAAGGTGCCAGGCTGACGGCTTGTATTCTATCACCTTCACCTGCTATCTATATGGAATTTCACAAAGGTTGGAATTTTTAACCAAAGTAATGAATAATAACGCAAGAAGTGAACTGAATATGTATGTTCAAGACTGAGAAGACGTTTCAGAGAAATCAGTGAAGCACAGAATAATTTTTCTGCACACTATGTTTAAATCCTAATACAATTTATATGGAACACCATGTGTAATGTGGCACAATGTTTCTGCAGGTGGAAAGGTTGGATTACGCAAAGATGTCACTGTATAGATTATCCCTGAAGGACTATAAAAGTGCACTGTGGCAGAAGTTCAAGAAGGTGGCAGGATGTGAAGGGCAGGACAAAGGAGATTCTTTGAAATATATATAAGACATATAGGGCAACAGGTGGTGGTCCAGCCACTGAGTAGAAGCTGTCTGTGATTGATGAAATGGTGATTGTCATAATATTTTCACACATGGTAAACAAAGTTAGTGGTCTTGACAGTGTTGTGGAACCTGTGAATAAGTCTTAGCATCAATCCTTGGTTGCATTTGCACTGTCAAATGGTGGAACTTTAAAAAGAAACACAGTACTGAGAGCCACAACTATAATTAGGGCCAGGAGGCGACTGGGTGGTAATAGAGGAATGAGTGATAGGATGAACGTTGGATGGTATATTTTCAGATGACGTGGCAGGTCATACATGGCTGGTGATATTTATGATACATCCACATATGAAACATTCTACAGGGTATGCAAAGCAGATTGGGTCTACTTGGGTGTGATGAACATTCTCATGCTTGTGAGAGGGGCCATTATCACACATATCAAAACTTGAGTTGGAGAAATTTGCTTCCCTAAAGCAAAGGTTTTGGGGACTACAGGAGTTGCTCCATCATGGAGGGCTCCTACACCTTTCATAAACTAGGATGTGGATGGTGCCATGAGAAGGATGGATGTTTTCCCCACCATCTACCACGCCAGGAGGTGCAGGGAGGCTGAGGGAGCAGGGCCTTCCTCAATCGTGTGCAAAAGCGGCCCAGAAAGCCTGCTGTGTGGGTCACTTTGGTTAGTGATTTTGGGGTGCTTGATCTTTGGGATCCTGAACACCACAGGGCACTCCATCCCCCACCATCTACTGCACCAGGAGGTGCAGCTGCTGATTGTTGCTCCTTTGTGGGAGGGGCCTTCTTCAATCATGCTGAAAAGCACCCCGGCAAGCCATTGCGACCGATAAGTGCGGGCCACACCTGGGCAAAGCCTGGGCTTAGGACAGGCCCATCTGTGCCCGACCAGGACCGGAGGAGGCCTGGCCGGGACTTTTCCCTTGATTTTCAAACCTTCCAACCTGCAGCATGTTTTGTGCCCTCTGTTTTGTGTACCATCATGGACAAGAGGAAACTTGGAGGAGGGGTAAGTTTGCTGCCCCGCACCCACAGTGCTTGATAGGATTAGACAGAGGGCCATGATTGCCCTCAGTAACACAATTGATAATACTGAAAGGAGGCGGTCTCTTGGTGCAGCGGGAGGGGCAGTGGTAAAAATATGTTTCCATCCCCACTAAGCACTTCCACACCTCTGTCTGATTCCCTGGATCAATCCTTCATGGCTTGTGTTGTCCCTCCAAAGTTTCAGGGTCAGTCCTCAACCCAATGCCCACCCTACCTTCTGAGCTGATATCAGGATTACCCAGTGGAGGTTCAAATACTGGATTAACCCCGGCCTACTCTGCGCACTATGAGGGTTCTATGGGTGGAATTATTAATCTTCATTATAAGGGGCAACGCCCCAACACTACCCAAGGGATAGGTCTGGTACTAATCAGTGTTGGAGTATTCAAAGTGGAAAAGCAGCCTAGAATAGGACTGCCTCCTGCCTCTTGCCTATATGTATTAATTTTGGCTGTGGTCCCCGTTCTGAAAAAAGGACAAAAGGAGTCACATGTAGAGTTACTCAATAAGACTGTGAATTGGTTGGGTCAACATAGAAATGTTCCTCCTTCACTTGTTACTAAGATCTTGCTGACAAGGAGGGTGGTTTGGATTGGGACTGGACCAGTGGATAGCCATGGGAAATGTACTATTGTTCATTTTAGTACTCCATATCTGACAAAAAGTTACCTTTTTGGACCGTTGAGTATGCAGCTTGCAGCTAGTAACATCATACTATTGTCGCTAGGATACTTTTACAAACAGATACCTCAATTTGCCAGACATTCTGTTCAGGGAGATACTCAGTTTTATGGGGGTCTGGCAAGGATGCCTGTCACCCTAAATAGTGTCAGGATTGTCACTAGTGGGATTCCAACATACAATAGGTTTGAGATGCTAGCAGATACAGATTGACATATTATGGGGGAGGCTGGCTCCATTAATGGGTTTGTAGGAGAAAAAGAGATTCTGGAAGATGGGACCAGTGAAGAAATTAATAAGGGGTCTCAGGCCCCTAGGGAGGGTCACGGAATACAAAGGAACATTTGGGGTGTACTCAGTTGGAATGCAGCTGGGATATGATCCCTGATGGCCAACGACCAGGGTGTTGTCTTATGCAAGTTTTGTGGGGCAGTGTGCTTCAGAAGATTTGGGATACAGAGGAGAGTCATTTATAGATGGGTTCATGGCATTCCGGGTTAATGCAGTCACCATTTACATGGTAGACCTAAAGGGTGCCTTGCAACTTTTGTGAGTCTAGGCTGGGTTGTTATATGGAGGTAGTAATTTTTTACTCAAGCAATGTATTGGGGGTTCTTTTATCTTTTCCTCATAGATTTAGAGTCCTGGTTATTACCATTTATAACTCTCCCTCGACTGAGGTTAAGTTGAAAGATGAGCTAAGGAATTTGTGGTATATGACCCTACTAGCCTGGAACTTTTTGGCCATTATTATAGTAATAGGGGATTTTAATATACATCCTTGCTCCTTGTGAAGTCCCAACCGGAGAGAATTCTATTCAAATAATGGACATGGAGCAGAATCCCTTTGCTCACACTCATCAGGGTGATGCTTCAAATGACTTGGTGGCTGAATTTGATTATATCAGTCTCCTGACCAAGGAAGCCTGTGATTCCCCTGTAATTCAACAATTAATTTTATTTTTGTGTCTGCTCACCCTGGCTTTCTCTAACTAAGTTTAGGGTCGAGTGGTATGTTATTAGCGATCATAACCCTCTTATAGCCGAATTTAGTTTGCATGATTTCCAGGTAAAGAAGTATAGCAGTACATACAATGAAAACCTTCTTCCCAAGGAACAAGGGAGGCAAATAGGTTGGGGTAAGATTATCCCCAAAGACTACCTGAAGAATTAAGTTAAGAGAGGTAGATTATATTTTGAAGTGTGTCTGCAAGATGATTCTCCTGATCAAGCCTTAGTGGATTCCTTCTCCAACATTTTTAAACCATCAGGAAGTCTAATAAACTTGTCCACTGTGGCCCGAAGTGGTTTGATAAGGATTGTAGTAAGGCACAGAAAGCAATATAATTGGCCCTCCAACAGAAACCAAAGTCTAGAGAAGCTGTCAAGGAGGTTAGAAGGCTTTATTTGCAGGCATGCAAGATGTAATATGTGCACTTAAAAAAGAAGCCTGAGAGTCCTTAAAGAAGCCATTATTTTAGGAGATAGCTCAGCTTTCTTGCAAGTTGTTAATCAGCATCTCTTTAATAAGGTGGCGCTTCCAGACTTTGAGCAGACAATTCCAGTCAAGAAATGGTTAGACCATTTCTCCACCATTTCTGCAAGTGGTGATGACTCTCGCAATATGAAGCATTGGATAACAGAGCCAAAATTACATTTTACTTTGGCTCAGATCAAGGCAGAAATAATAGGCCTTTTAGCTGTAAAAGGACCTGGCCCGGATGGGGACCTCTTTAAATTATGTATTGGCCTGTGGGTTTCCATAATCACTTTACACCTTAACATCACAGCACAAGGTTTGATTTCAACATTGTTAAAGAATTAAGTGATTATTCCCATTTTCAAAAAAAGGGAACCAAGTGGACACAGCGTACTATTGACCGATTTTATCGATAGACACTGAAGTGAAAGAACTGGGCCTGGTCTTGCTTAATTGGTTAGTGCACTGAGCCGATAGTGAGGAAATACTGACCGAAATCCAATATGGTTTTAGAGAGGGCTGTGGAACAGTGGAACAAAAACTGAATCAGTATTTAATAATAACCAAATATAAAGCTGATAAAGGAGAGAGCCTTGTTATGTAATGTCAAAGTTAACTTATAAAGCGCACGTTCACTAAACGGTTTCTTGGTGCTGTGAGCAGAGCAGTAACAAAATCAAACAGTGAGTGAGAACCAATTGTAAGCGTGGGAGAAAAGTCAGATTTTAAGTAATTTCCTTAATTGCATATCGGGGTCCACCATGCGCAAATAGAGAGGAATGGCGTTCCAGAATTGGGGGGGGCCAAGGTCGTGTATCTGAGGCCACCATGTTTCTTCCATTTAAAGGAGTGAGAGACCATCAAGGTTTTTATTAGAGGAGCGTAGATCACAAAGGGGAAGATACCGCTGAATATTTAAAGCAATGAAAGCAGGACCACGTCCTGACAGGGCTTTGTCAATGGTACAGCCCAGTTTAAACAGACAGCGTTGGGGTATGGGAAGCCAATGAAGGCTTTTCAGCAATGGTTTCACATGAGAGTGCTTTGGATGCCCAAGAATGAGTCTGGCTGCCTGGTTCTGGACCTGTTGCAGAAGATGTAATTGGTACGCAGGTATACCAACGCACAGGGAATTAGCGTAGACAATACTTAAAATAACCAGGGCGAGAACGAACCAGTTGAGTCAGCGCTTTGAAGGAGGGGAATCTGCTAATTTTACCAATTCTTCAAAGATGAAAAAAGAATGCTGAGACCACTGAGCTGACCTGGACCTTCATTGTGAGATCATTACTGATCACAATTCCCAGACTCTTTACTGGAGAGGCCGGGAGTGGAGGGCTCCCCAAAAATGGAGGCCAAAAAGCTAGAATTCCATGGGTTGACCAAATCACCAATGAGAATCAACTCTGTTTTATCTGGGTTTAGTTTGAGTTGATTGGGATTCATCCAGTCACTGATAAAGCACATTATGGATTGAAAGTTTGTGGTGGATGAAGGTGATGAATCAATGTTAAAAGTCAGCTGGAGGTCATCAGCATAGTTGAACACAACAACCTTTCTCTTACGCAAGGCCAAGATCAGGGGTAAAATGTACAAGCTAAAAAGTAGAGGAGAGGGGGGAGGAACTAAGTGCGCATCCAAGATGGTCACGTGAGCACAGGGCTCCCGAGACCCTCGCCGCCTCCCGCATCTATCCTGTCACAGATCCTGATATAGACGACGGGTTCTTATGGATATTACCCTGCTGACATAGAAGCT
The DNA here is from genome assembly GCF_964263255.1 of Lissotriton vulgaris. Taxonomy (NCBI): domain Eukaryota; kingdom Metazoa; phylum Chordata; class Amphibia; order Caudata; family Salamandridae; genus Lissotriton; species Lissotriton vulgaris. Next base: position 781,841,788 of record NC_141696.1, on the reverse strand, counting down.
CTTTTCAGAAATCGATTTGGCTGCCGGGAACCGGACTTACTCCACTTCGAAATTTGGCGGCCTACACCAATGAGCAGCCCGGGACTTGAGTCCCCGAGATACCCAGGTGGCAATCGAACAACAACGGCCGGTGGAAGTCGACCGTGCCCCTGAAGTACTTTTGGTTTCGTTTTTGGTCTTTGTCTGCGGTAACCAGCCGCCATTTGACTTTGTTGGCTCATGGTTTGACACCGGTTGAACGCTTGCCCTCTGCCCCTCATCTCTAGACTTTACAAGTGAGGAGCCATTCAAACCAGGTCCCAAAGGCCACTCTGGGGCGCGCCGCTCAACATGGCGAGCAAGCCAGACAGCGAGAAGCAGACCACCAAGGTCACGCACCGAGGGGGTGCTATCCAATCCAACATTATGGACCGCTACACTCGTCCTAAAGGATCCCCCAGTGGTGTTGGTAAAGCTCTGGATGAGACCGGGGATGGCTCCCCAGCGACAGAAGAATTGACCCTGAGAGACGTTATGGGTGCCATTGCAAGCATGAAGACATCCATGGGCCAGCAATACGAAACAGTGGCTTCAAAGATTGACACAGTGGCTATTGATGTCAACTTGATCAGGACTGATCTGGCGAAGACCAATGAGCGGGTCAAGTCCTTGGATATTAAGACTGCCAGTCTTATGACCGACGTGTCCGATCTTCAAACAGAAGTTCGTAATCTGCGGTCCTCTAATGATTTGTTTTCTCGTCGGTTGGATGACTTAGAAAGTCGAGCAAGGCGCAACAATGTGCGTATCATCGGGGATCCGGAGAAGTCCACCGAATTAACGACGGATCTGCTTGTAGAGGACCTAATAATGAACCATCTGGCCCCCAAGGGCCTCAGTAACTTTTTTGCAGTGGAGCGCGCTCACAGAGTTCCAGGTGGGAAACATAAACCGGGCACCCCTCCACGGCCCATCATAGCCAAGATCTTTAACTTCAGGGACAGGGACGCTATCCTGCAGGCGTCGCGGGCCAACGGCCCCACTAAATTTGAGAATGTGACCTTTGGTTTCTACCCGGATTTCACGCAGTCTGTACAAAAGCAATGGATGGGATTCATGGGAGTGAAACAGAGACTTAGAGACATGGGTTTGAAATACGCTATGCTCTTTCCTGCCCGACTGCGCATTGAATACAAGGAATACAAGGAATGTGCGCTCTTCTCTGACCGGCCCGAGGTCGTTAGTGACTGGCTTGATACTCTGCCAACGCATCGAGACCGCCCGGAGCAATTGGGAGGCGCTGACGGCGGACCATCGTAGCAGGAGGAGTGAGTGCCGACCGGCATGAGTGCCGTATTGCAATTGCAGCAGTGGTTCGATGACTTTTTGAGTTTGTATATATATTTGTAAATACCCAGAGGCGGTGGGGAACCGGGACTCTTCCTCCTTCAGGGGGCCTTTTTTCTTTTTGTAGATTAGTTTCATATTGGGGCGACAGGCACACTGCAAGTTGGGGATGCTTTTTGGTCTAACGTAGGGGTGCAGGGTGGGGGGGGGGTGTTTGGGGGAATCTTTTGAGGGTGGTGGGGGGGACTCTGTTTTACATTTGTTTGTCTCGAGGCTACGTATGCATATTTTGATTCTGGTGCCCGTTTCGTTACGGAAGGGAATCTGTCTTCATTTCTGGGATGGGGGTAGGGGGCTGAGGATGCTAAGTTGGAATGTGAATGGTCTGGGGCACAGGATAAAGCGGGGGATAGTATTGCAGTATTTGAAACGTCTTTCCCCTGATGTAGTGTTGTTACAGGAAACACATCTGATAGGGAACACATGTCATGCACTGAATAGGCGAGGCTATCGTCTGGTAGCGCACTCTGGATTCACTACTGGGTCGAGGGGGGCTGGCGTTCTCGTCAGGAACTCCCTCCCCCTGGAAATAGATGATACTATACTTGACGATAGGGGACGATATGCTGCTATTATGGGCAGGTGGGAGGGGAAGACGATCTCCATACTCTCTGTGTATGTCCCGCCAGGTTTACAAACTACGACGTTTGCTGATTTGGGAAAAGTGGTGTTGGGGCTCCCTGAAGGTATTTTGGTTGTGGGGGGTGACTTTAATTCTGTTGTCTGTGGTAGGGAGGACCGCAGCCCCCCCCAGGGATCTTGCGAGATCGCAATCCTGGCTGGGTGACTTTCTGGAAACACTGGGTCTGGTGGATTGTTGGAGGCTGCTGCACCCCGGACAGGCACAATACACCTTTCACTCGGGCGCACATGGAAGCCTTTCTAGGCTTGATTATGTCCTTGTACCGGCGGTGCAGGCCGTCTCGGTAAGAGAAGTTAGACACCTAGCCAGGGGTATCTCGGACCACTCCCCACTTTGGCTCTCTATTGATATACAGCTGGGAGCGGAGGGTCGAGTGGCTCCAATTAATCCCTGGCACCTTCGCAATCCCAAAACCAGGGCTGGTGTGGTTAAGTCTATGGACTACTATTTCACTGAAAATGTAGGGTCGGTGTCTTCCTCCATTTCACTATGGGAAGCTTTCAAGATGGTAATCCGTGGCCCAACTCTGTCGTTGATTGCTAGCGCAAAGAAAAGTAAGAATGAGGAGGTTGTACGACTGGAGACTGAAATCACTGACTTGGAAGAAGAGCTGCAATATGGAGTTACACAGGATAGGTTACACGCTTTGGCCCTCAAACAGTTTGATTATAGAGCTCTGGTGACTGATGCGGCCAAAGCTATGAGTCGTGAGCTACAGGGGCGTCTGTATGATGTTGGAGACAAAGCCGGGAAACTGATTGCCTGGTTGGATAAAAGGGAAAGACTGAATCGTGTTGTGCCTGTTATTGAGAGAGTGGATGGAGTGCGGGTTGTGGATCCTGTTGAGATAGTGGAAGGTTTCGCACACCATTTCCAAAAGGTGTATGCACCAGTCTCAGATAGACCGGAGGAGAACTCACATTTGTTGCTTAGAGATATCGAATTGCCTAGCTTGTCTGATTCGGACAAAGAGCTTATGGAGGCGGAATTTTCTAACGATGAAATAGCGCTCGCCATCCGCTCCATCCACTCGAGGAAAGCAACGGGTCCAAATGGCATTCCCATCGAACTGTATAAGTTGTGTCCCGACAAAATGGCGCCACACCTTCGTCAGATGTTTCTAGAATCGCGAGATGTCGGATCCCTTCCCCGAGATCAGAGACTAGCGTCCATTGTTGTTATTCATAAAGAAGGGAAACCCCGGGACCTATGTGCATTGTACTGACTGATATCGCTCTTGAACGCCGAACCTAAGATCTTGGCAAAACTTCTGGCAAATCGGCTGATAAAGGTGATCGGCGACCTGATACACCCGGATCAGTCCGGGTTTATTCCCCACTGCAACACCGCGCTCAACCTGCGTCGTCTTCATGGCGTCCTGACGAGAGCGGAGTCGTTACGCGAGCCGGCCATCTTGGTCTCCTTGGATGCCACGATGGCCTTCGATACTGTGGAATGGCCATATTTGTGGGCGGCCCTCGTGAAATTCGGTTTTGGCCCCGGGTTCATCGGTTGGGTTAAACTCGTATATAAGGAACCGTTGGCTCAGGTGGTGGTTAACGGCAGAGTCTCGGAATCCTTTGTTCTTGGGAGGGGTATGCGACAGGGGTGTCCTCTATCTCCATTGCTCTTCGTGCTTGCCTTAGAACCCCTTGCTGCTTGGCTGCGGTGGGAACCGTCGCTTAAAGGCATTAGGTGGTCTCCTGACTTTGAAGACAGCATATGTATTTGTAAATGTATTTGAGCTTATATAGCGCACAGCTACCCGCAGTGGGTTTCCCGGCGCTTGCTTAGGGAACCCGTCCTGGTATTCCCCTGTGAGATAACCCCAGCAGGGTATCCACAAGGTGAAAGCCAGGCATCCAGCCGCGAGGGGCCGTTGTGGAGATTAAGCAAGCTATTGCCCAGAGTCGCAGAGTGTGAACCCGTGAGTCGAGAAGGCACCGGAGCGAGAATTATCAAGTCCGTGGAATTTTTAGCCCAAGACCCGCCGAGGCGGGGAATTGAACCCTGGTCCAGGACCGATCTCAGCTTCCGGGACTGCCGCCTCTAACCCATGAGCCACACTTCTCCACAATACACAGTACATATAGCTATACGCAGACGACATTCTGCTATATCTCACCTCCCCTCGGAAGTCACTGGGGGTACTGTTTGATGTACTTAGTTTGTTCGGGAAGAACTCTGGTCTAGTGATCAATTGGGCTAAATCCAGTATTTATTCACTCACCGGGGAAGTACCCCCCTTGCCCCGTGTCTGCCCGATACCGATCTCACATGCCGGTTTTAACTATCTGGGGATCTTCATATTACTAGACCCCGCGGCTCGGTACGAATGGAACCTGGTTCCCCCGCTTCTCCGGCTTAAATCCGACGTGGCGGCTTGGTGCGGCCTGCCGCTGTCCCCGGTCGGAAGGGCAGCTCTTTTCAAGATGATGTCCCTACCCCGATTCCTGTATGCTGTTCAAAATACGCTTGATCTTGTACCCGCTAGTTACTTTCGCGAGATTGAGAGCCTACAGAGGAAGTTGATGTGGGGTGGGCGTCCTCGCATTGCCCTAGCAAAGTTGACTTTGACCTGATACGATGGGGGCATTGCGCTGCCGGACATTAAACGTTACTACTGGGCATCCCAATTAAGTGCAATTAATCATGCAATGTACGGCCCCATTCCGAATCCTGCATTTGAAATGGACAAATGGCAGCTGCCAGGAGGGAACTATAATAGGACGCTATACTCCAGATCGACTGGAAAGAAACTGACTGGGCCCACCGGGGTCGCGGTGCGGGTGTGGTGTAGCGCAAACGCAGCTATGGGGTGGTTGGACAGATTGACTAGAGCGACCCCGCTCTACGCTGCGGAGAGATTGGGCAGTCTTTGGACTACGAAAGTCTTCGAGAAGTGGGATCTCATTGGCATTAGTAGGGTCGGGGATCTCTGGGTCAAGAATAGGGTCAAGACTTTCAACGAGCTCAAATCGGAATATGCGCTTAGTGATAAGGAGCATTTCCGTTATCTGCAGATCCGTCATGCGCTTGGTTCGGTTTTCCCTGCCGGGACCGCTATCCCGGAGTCTTCTCCTCTCGAGGCTAGAGTGCTTGACGAACACGTCCAGGAAAGCACTATTTCCCTAATATACAAAAAACGTATTAACGATCGATCGGATTTGCTTTTGCAGCTTCGGGGTGCTTGGACCGGCGATGGACTGGAGTTGGACGATGAAGATTGGCAGGCTGCGATATCTTCTCCGAAAGAGGTCACGATTCCGGCCCGTCTCTGGCTGGTGCAATTAAAAATCCTACATCGTATCTATATCACAGGTTTTTTGAGAATAGGGACAACTTCAGCCATCTTAAATGAATCTGGGGCAGTCCCTTGAGCAAGGGAGCTGTTAATGAGCGATAGAGGAGGATCGGACAGCGTAGAAAGACCTCCCGAAGAATATGGGTGGGACAGCTGTCCATGTGGGAATGTATGACATCACAACGCATGCTTTTACCACGCATGCTTTTATATCGCAAGTTTTACAACGCATGCCTTTACAACGCATAGTGTTGAGGGGTGTTGGGTAGTGAATAGTTTAATTTACTATTCCAACTCCAGTCCCCGTGGATAGTATGGAAGGTGTTGGATAGTAAATTCAATCTATTCCCTATCTTAGAGCGCCCCCCAGTGCAATGCGTTGTAATGGTTTGCATTGCAAAAGCTGCGATGTAAAGGAACTGCGTGGTAAAAGTTGTGTTGTAAAGGATGTTTCCCCCATATGGGAACCAGAGGCAACTTTCTTAAGTAGACCAAAGAAGGCTTCCATAGTAACAGGGGGAAATTGATCCAAAGACGCAGTGTTTGTGTCACAACATAAAAGAGGTAAGGGATCTATGGGTTTAGGAATGCTTGCCTTGATGGTAACAATTTTCTCAATAAAAAAATGATTAAGTGAATCACACAAAAATTGAGAGGCAGTGGGTTTTACTGTAACTTGTTCTAGTTTAGAAAGTTTGTCCACTATTGAAAATATTTCCTGGGCTTTATTAGGCCTTCATCTGCCCTTCATGGATCCCAGCACAGCTTTTGACATTGTGGAACGGGTATGCCCAGACGTGGGTCCCGTGCTCTCCGTGCCACTGGAGTCAAGTTATCCTGGCTGATGAGGGCGGAAAAAATAAAACCGGTCCGAGGATGCTTGCTTCCAGTCCAGGGAGGGCCTTGCCTGGCAGTTCAGGCTGGACTGATCCCATTGAATGCAGGGTCAAGACTGATTGGCATATGGCTGGGTCCAAACTGGAATGGCATGGGGAGCAAAAAAACGATGGATTTAGGCCCCGATCTTTATACTGGGGTGAATGTATGACATTGTTCTGCATTCTATCCCTCACTTGTTCTTTTTGCATTTGTCACCCAAGTGGTACAGGTATGCCCAGACGTGGGTCCCATGCTCTCCATGCCACTGGAGTCAAGCTATTCTGGGTGATGAGGGCTGAAAGCCCAAAACCGGTCCTAGGATGCTTGTTTCCAGTCCAGGTAGGATTTTCCCTGGCAATTCGGGCTGGACTGTTCCAATTGGGTGCAGGGTCAAGACTGATAAGCATATGGCTGGGTCCAAACTGGAATGGCATGGTGAGCAAAAAAAACCGATGGATTTAGGCCCAGATCTCTGTACTGGGGTGAATGTATGACATTGTTCTGCATTCTGTCCATCACTTGTTCTTTTTGCAATTGTCACCCCGAGTGGGACGGGTATGCTCAGACGTGAGTCCTGTGCTCTCCATGCCAGTGAAGTCAAGCTATCCTGGCCGATGAGGGCTGAAAGCCCATAACCGGTCCTAGGATGCTTGTTTCTAGTCCAGGGAGGACGTTGCCTGGCAGTTCGGGCTGGACTATTCCCATTGGGTGCAGGGTCATGACTGATTTGCATATGGCTGGGTCCAAACTGGAATGGCATGGTGAGCAAAACAACAATGGCTTTAGGCCCAGATCTCTGTACTGGGGTGAATGTATGATATTATTCTGCTTTCTGTCCATCACTTGTTCTTTTTGCAATTGTTACCCCGAGTGGGACGGGTATAATCAGACGTGATTCCCGTGCTCTCCATGCCACTGGAGTCAAGCTATCCTGGCTGATGAGGGTTGAAAGCCCGAAACCCGTCCTAGGATGCATGTTTCCAGTCCAGGGAGGACCTTGCCTGGCAGTTCGGGCTGGACTGTTCCCATTGGGTGCAGGGTCAAGACTGATTTGCATATGGCTAGGTCCAAACTGGAATGGCATGGGGAGCAAATAAATGATGGATTTAGGCCTAGATCTCTGTACTGGGGTGAATGTATGATAGTGTTCTGCATTCTGTCCATCACTTGTTCTTTTTGCAGTTGGGACATGGAAAAAAACATTAGGGCGTTGTAACCATGTTGTAGGACTCTTTTTCTTACTGATAGCATAACTCGGGCAGACCATGTTCTGCTCCTTCTGTATGTTATACTTGCTTAATCATGGATAAGTTGGTTAACTCCAGGTACATTTTTATGGAGAGACCAATGTTTAGTCATTATCTTAAAGTTGTCACGATTCAGTTTGGTATATGTAGTAATGAAAGATGTACGCTCTCTTTGCTTTAGTACGTTGGTCTTCAGAGTCTTTCAGAGATTGATTTTGCAAGGTATTTGAAAGGCTTGTTTAAGTTCACTATCCTTGTTTCCTCTCTCTTTTAGTCTAGTGACCATCTGGTTAGCTTGTTCCTCAAAGTGAATCTCCTCACTGCAATTCCTATGCATGTGTACAAGTTCCCCATAAGGGATTGCTCATTTGGTACATGGTGAATCCACATGTTGATAGTGTAGAATGCTGTTCACTGAAGTCTTTTTATGGAAAGGGTACTATGTACCTTGGAATCCTTGATGTAGAATTCAACATCCAGGAATTGAATTCTAGTTTGTGGCATCGCCATTGTGTACCTGACATTATAAGGATTAGTATTCAGGTATTTGAGATACTCATTAAAGTTAGCTTCTATACCCGTCCAGACAATAATGATGTTGTCTATATGCCATCCCCAATAGTGGACATCCTTCCACCATTGGTTCACTGCCCTTGCCCATACATGTCTGTGTTCATCCTAACCCATGAACAGGTTTGCTTAGGAGGGGGCAAATTTCGATCCCATCGCCTTTCCCTGGATTTGTTGAAACCATATGGTATTAAACAAGAAGAAGTTGTTAGTGACAATCAAAGTCACCATTTCTAAGAGCATATTATTATGTTCATAATAGTTTGCCCTTCGTCTAGAAAGGAAATGTCTATTGCCATACATCCATAATTCATCATAATGCATTTATATAAAGACTCAATGTCTAAAGTAATCAACCACATTCCTTCATCCCAAACTATGTCCTCAAATTTATTGAGTACATTCATGGTGTCCCTGATGTAGGAGTGAAGCTCAACCATCAACGGTTTGAGAAAGGAGTCCACGTACTGCAAGGGATGTTCTGTTAAGGACCCATTCCCAGAAATAATGGGCGGCCTGGGGGAAGGCCCCTTTTTTGTGGATCTTGGGTGGGAGATATAGACAGGGGCATCTTGGACAGGTGACTAGCAAAAATGTCAATTCAGTGTTTGACAAGAGATCCACCTCCCTTCAGTGATTGAGTCTCTCATTAATCAGATGAGTGCCAGAGATATATGGATTATGATACATTTTTTTTAGAACAAGTGGTATCATTCAATCGTCTGTATGCTTCATTGTCATAATCTACTCAGTTCATAAGTATAATATTCCCTCCTTTATCCGCTTCTCGAATGATTAATGAATCATCATTTGCAAAATTCAGAAGTGAAGATCTTTCCAATTTTGTTAGGTTCTCTGTGGCAATATTTTAGGAGAGACACAAAGTGTGTCCTCAAGACTATAAATGTCCTTAGTGATCAGTTCATGAAATGTATCAATACTGGTCAAATGTGCACCCTGTGGGACAAATTTACTGCGAACACGTAGGCCACTATCATTAGTATAATCCTGCTCAATACACAGATCTGTAGCAAGTTTATCAATAGTGCAGTTGGTGTTGTCACTAAGGGACATTAGTAAGGTAATATCCCTTAGCTCTGAAGCAGACAATTCAGAAAACTGGGGTCTGTTAGTTGGTCGTGTTTTATTTATACATATTCAGATGGAAATGATATTTCAATTTCAGGTTTCTCACAAACTTGTAAACATCAACATGTAAATCAGAAAAACAATTATTATTCATCAGACAGAAGCTAAGACCTCTATTCAAGGCAGACTTTTCAGAATCTGTTAACACATGATTAGACAAATTATTCACTAGATCAACATTTTTGGTGTAAGGTTGTACAGGCGAGTCACGCACTCCATAATTAGGTATAATTGTTTGTCTAGTTTTTTTCTCTGGTTTCTCGTTAACACCCCCTCCTTTTTGTCTATTATTTCTTCTCCCCGTCTCCTTATCTCACAGTACATTTTTGTTGTGTGTTCCCAATTCAGTAGCATAAGACTTCCTCTAAAAAAGATGAAGAGGAAAATTAATTGTTTGCATTAGTACCTTAGTCTGCAGGACCACTTAGGCCCATATCCTCTACAGAAGGAACATCAGAACTGCTGGTGGCACTAGCTATGCTCCCCGTCTCAGGGGTTTCAGGGTTCCCTTGTTTAGATATTGTGACATCATAAAACCAGCGGGTGAAGGTAAATATACGTGCAGTCTCATAATACCTGTTGTTATGTTGAATTTACCTCAATTTGCTTTCTATCACCATTTTTTTATGTTTCTGGATTTTATCCTTAAGAATGGCATAGTTTTTCTCAGTAGCTTCTTTTAAGTCAAGGTTACTGATTTCTCTGTCCAATGTTTTAATGTTTTCCTTAAGTGTGGTACATTTCATGTCGGCGTGTGGGATGAGGATTTTCATCATCGTGAAGGACGAACCATGAAGGTTCTCCATTAGCCAATAAATCGGGGTTTAAATTGTCAAAATTAGGAAGGGTCAGGATTCGGCGGACAGATGGAACTTTCTTATTTTCTAGGTATCTTTTTAAAGTAACTCAGTGTCACCATTTGGACTCATTCTTTCTAAGTTTCTCTGATCTAATGAATTTGGCCTTTAAGATGTTGAGTCTTTATATACATGCATTATGATGAAATATGGATGTATGGCAAATGACTTTTTCCTTTCTAGACAAAGGGCAGATTATTATGAACATAATATTATGCTCTTAGAAATGGTGACTTTGATTCTCACTAACAACTTCTTCTTGTTACATACTATAAGGCTTCAACAACTCCAGGGAACAGCGATGGGGTCGAAAGTTGCCCCCTCCTATGCAAAACCAGTTCATGGGTTATGTTGAACACAGACATGTATGGGCGATGCCAGTGACCCAATGGTGGAAGGATGTCCACTATTGGGGACGGTATTTAGACGTCATCATTATCGTCTGGATGGGTACAGAATCTAACTTTCTTGAGCATTTAAATACCTTAATACTGATACTCATAATGTCTGGTACACGATGACGATGTCAAAAACTAAAATTCAATTCCTGGATGTTGAATTCTACATCAAGGATTCCTAGGCACATGGTACCCTTTTCCATAAAAAAACTTCAGAAAACAGCATCCTGCACTATCAAAGTGCGCATCCACCATGTACCAATCGAGCAATCACCTATGGGGATCTTGTACGCATGCATAGGAATTGTAGTGAGGACATTCACGAAGAAAAGGCAGCGTATATTTTTCATTACTACATATTCCAAACTGAATCATGACATCTTTAAGATAATAAATAAACATTGTGCTCTCCTTGAAATGTACTTGGGGTTAACCAACTTATCCATGATAAACCAAGTATAACATATAGAAGGAGCAGAACCATCAAGGACAAGATCAGCCCAAGTTATACTTCCAGTAGGGAAAAGAGTCCTACAACATGGTTACAACGCCTTAATGTTTTTTTTCCATGTCACAACTGTAAAGTATGTCATCTTGAACAGAAAACTACTGAGTTGGAATACAATACTAAAAAGAAACACACAATTGGACACTACATTGACTGCCAAACCAGTTATGTCGTCTATGTCATTAAATGTGTGTGTGAAAAAATCTATGTGGGCAGCAACATCCGCCCTCTTAAAACATGTATTATGGAACTTCGCAGAGCTTGTACCAATGGTGATCATACGTATTCTCTGTTGTCGCATGAATATTTTCAGAGAACTCTTTGGGGTAACTTTTGATTTCATAGGATAGATGGGGCACTTGCACATCAGAGAGGGGGAAACATAGAATTGTCCCTACGCAAACTAGAATCCAAGTGGATCTGCAACTTAAGAGCAGCACAGGAGGATCTTAATCGGGACCATGAGTTTCAGTATTTCTTAGGATAAGCAAATGTTTGCACTCACCGACTTATTACATCCAAATAGGAATGCTGTCACAAGCTGGATTGTTTTTATGAAGTTCATTAGAATGTTAATGTGGACTTAACATATGATATAAGCTGTTTGTGTTTAAGTGTTGTACAACTTTATATTTTTTTGACAGACCAATCCAGCTCCCAAATAGTAATAACTCTATATTGTCTTGGGTTCCCCCTCACCCTCACCTCTCAGTTTCTCCAGGATATATGTTATGAGCATTTGTACACTCTGTTCTTCCCGAACTATATCTGGAACCTTAGTATAGTTTGAGTTCCTTTGCAATATAAGTCATATATGAGCTTGCTCTACGGCTCTCCATTTTATTGAGTAGTATTATAAAGATACATTTAAATTTCACCTTTTAGATATCATGTATACCTTTTTAACACTACCCTCCCTTTGTCTTGTTGCTATATTTTCATGGATGGATGTGCGATTCCATCACCATTATGACCCTATCAATCCCGCATGCAACTTCGGTGGATATATGTCATGCCTGAATTTATATATTCCGGATTTTTAAACATACTCCCTTTTGGCTTTAGTAATAGCAAATAGTTAGCTTCACCTGCCACTATAACAACTATCATTACTCTCCACTCACTAATCCCTTCAATGTGTTTTTTGATGGATGGATTTTTTCCATCACCAACACATTTCTTTACATTGTTCGTATGGCTTTAATGATATACATGCAAGTTGAGTGTTTATTCCATTTTCCTTTACAAAACATAATTTGTACTAAGACAATTAATGTCTCTATGTGGTTAATGAACCTTAACAGGTTATGATGTTTGGAATCCCAATTCACTTATTGAATAAATCCATACGTGCTCTTGTTCCGTGACAGGCATTGCTTAATTTACTGTCAATAAAGTTTTGGTTGTTTTGAAGATTATTACTTAAATAAACGTGATCATCGTGCAAAGAATTATGGGTTTAGCTCATTTGATATTTGTTATTTAGGCCTTTATTAATCCCTTTGCTGTGGGGGTAATTCCCGCGCTGTGCTGGGGGGAGGGGGGCACGCACAGCACCCGCATGCTCATGACAAGCTGAGCTCGTCATGAACTACAGTGCTCCTGTGCTCATGACGAGCTCAGCTCGTCACAGGTGCATTGGCTCCCGTGGAACGCTCAGCACAGCAAGGGAATTCTCCCCGCACCTGAGCGTTCCACGGCCCATGACGAGCTGAGCTCGTCATGAGCACCGGAGCACCGTGCCTCATGACGAGCTCAGCTCGTCATGAGGGTGTTAATAATGATTTTGGAATTTTATCTTTAGAAAATTATTTACTTGTGGCTGTGGTTGCCATTGAGTCGCTGTTTGCAGAATTTTTAATAAAGTTTTAGTTTTTGATAATAGTAACATTCTATCATGGACGCCGTCTCCTTTTTGATGCTTATTGGCTACACGGACTATTCTCCGTGTGCCGTTCTAGTGTTTTGCAATTACACCTGTATTTAAGGAGGGGTTTGGGCGGACTTTGCATAGATGCAGCCCAATGCAATCCCTCGCAATGCTGCTGCCAAAACTGGACACGGGTGAGTCCTTGTCCAGTTTGAATGCGGAAGACATGAGACAGAGTGTAGCAGGCCCGGCCTGGCCCTTGTCCCTCTCAGCGCCACAGTTGCTTTGTTTGGGATGGGGGAGTGTGGGGCATTACTTTTTTAATTTAAGTTCTTCTTGAAACCATTTCTGGGAAGTTGCCTTAGTTGTGAAATGTTTTCACTTTGAGTCGCTAGTCATGGCACGGCTGCTGTTTGTGTTCCTACATACACACTTCTCGGTTATTTGAATTTGAGGCTTACCTTAATGGCGTGACAAGCTAACATGTGTTGAACGTCTTGGAAGCATTTAATCGATTTGCCTTTCTGAGTCGAGTGTCAGCATAAATATTTACTTAATGCCTTGACACTGGCACAGCATTGTATTACTGTCCTATAGTTGACAACTTTATTCACACATGTTAGTTCCCAGTTTTCTTTGGTCCATTATCAATGCCTAGGCAACATTATCATAACTTTATGAGTAGAGCCACAAAGTAGAATGTGCTTGAATGTTTTTTAGCAATAATTGTGCTTCTATCTTCTGTTTTGACTCTGGTAATAAGTAGGGAGAGAGCCTCTAAACTCCATTATATTGGGCTTTACAGAAATGTGCTTTTGGTCACAGGTATTCGATAGTTTACATTTCCATTCACAAGTGTTGCTAATCACTTACTTCTGAAATTTCCTTTCTGTTCTGTTTTCAGCTTTATGAAGGCTGATTACAGATCTCCACAAGTCATATATACTAAGTACCTCAATAATACAGGTAGTGTATTACTTTTTATTAGTTCTTTAATGTAAGGGATGGTTTTTGTTGGTACAATATACTTTTTGGGTATGTGAGTTTATTGTGACCCGTTTTCTTTGATTTCGTGTGGTGCCTTTCTATTTGGTTCCCCACAGACGTGCTACAATTATGATATATCTGTTTCTAGGAGTGTCCGTTTTGCCTATATACCACTTAATGAATATGCCCTATGATGGTGAGTTTCAAATTCCTCTCTTGGACTTAGAGATGTTCTTGATTACTACCTGAGTAGTCAATTCATGTGAGATTGACTTTGTTATGTGTCATGAGAAGTTTTATAAATATTTTTAGACACTTTTTCCTCATCTTGGATTTTCTTTCATGGTTTTTCTTTTCCTTTCTTCGCATGTTACATGTACATATCACTTCTTTGCAAGACTTTCAGCATCATCAATTATATATGCAACTTGTGGAGAACACTTTGTTTACTTCACAGGTATGACACTGTTTTCTTTAAGTGTTTTTCTTGTGGTATAATCAAACACAGCCAGCTGAGCGTATTCTTTTATATAGGAGAATATAATTGACATGTTACCGGGTTATCACAGAGTTTTTCAACTATAGGCTGACTTTGACTTCTTTCCTAAACAAGTGTATTCTTCCCTCTCTTTTCTACTTAAGATGGGCCAGGTTATTTTGTTTGCCCCGTCTGTATAGTTTCTCTCACCAAAGTTCGGTGTGACAAATGCTCATGACCATATTCCTTTTACTTATAGCTTCATTGTCTCCAAAAGGACATACGCACTGGGATTTGCCTGAAGACCGGGGACCTTATCTCTCCGAATGGTAAGTCACATTAGCCTCCCTACATTTGGTAGATGGATTGGGTTAAATATGATACCAAGCCGTTTCTTGGTTGGAGGTCAGGTCATCTTTGGATTATGATAATTTGCTAAAGATATCTGTTCTCTAATTAAACCTTAAAATCTATTCAGATGATCCGTTAAAAATGTTTTATTGTGTTTTTTCATTCTGGCTTTACTGTCACTGTTTTTTAACATAAGTTTTATGAGTGTCTTATGTTTATGGGGTCTTGTTCATTTGTACTATTCATGTAAGTAGATGTTTCAGTATACAATTTATTGGAAATTATGATTATGTCCTCAAAAATCAATACTGATATAAGAAGGCAGCATATGCCTACCCGTTGTTTGTCTTTTAAACCTTAACTTTCAGAGGATATATGCTTTGTGCATCTAGCTATTAAGACATTCTTATTGAAATTGTGGTGTTGAGTTCAAATAACAATGAATTAATGTAAGTTCATTCTATATATGTTGCAGCCCTGAAGAAGCGCAGATACGGCCGAAACGCATTGGCTGTGTGTACAGTTCTTCATGGAATATAAAATAAAAGATATAATCCTCTAACATTCACCTTTCATCTGTTTTGGTTGGCAATTTTGCCATCATTTTATGATTTATTTTCCTTGTTGCCTCTCAGGGTTTTGTTGTATTTATATGGTATGTTATAGAGATTTGTATAGCACATATTTTTTACATTTGTATGGCCTCACAGTATATTTTATCGACTCATAAAAACAAATAACACAGCCAATTTACAAGACCTATTATCTTCAACTGTGAAAGAAAAATGATTAAATTTCAAATGGTGAATGAATTCCAGGAACATAGGGACAATGTATCATTATTTTATGCGATAATTAAATGAGAGCAAATCACCTGCTCATTAAAGAGCCTTCTGAGGGTGAAGGTTGTGCCCACAATTTCTCAATTAGAAAATCAAAGTTCATGACTTGATCTATAGGATCCCATCAGTTATACAATAGAGTGGATGTGTTAGTAGTTGTGAAAGGAAAAGTATTACACTGCTTTGTAGCTGAGTCCCCCAAACAGGGTTTAACCTAGCTAGCTGAGGGTATGAACACAATGATATTTCTACTCTTGCAGTGTGGAGCCTGTTAAATAAATGTTCAGATCATCAGAAAGTGTTGGGGGGGAGGGGAGAAGGCTGTGGTATAGGTCATACTCCGGGGCACTGGATTTTTACGATTCTGCGGGGGTAGCGATTTCCACAATATTTGGGATGTGCCGCATTTGCCGCCTAATCTATAATCTGCAGATTTAACAAAAAAATAGTTTCTTGCGCAAACTGATCTAAAGTTGCTAAAAACATGGCAATGTGATCCCAAGCAGATGTTTTGCAAAAGTTGACCGATCATCTTTCTCTTGCTTATTGTTGTATTCTGCTATTAAGTTGATACTAATGTGGTGAAATCTTTGACCAGTATTACCATGAGTGTAAGTGTCAAAATGATGATGATGCATTAGCCACCCAATTGGCCTTTTCTTACTGCATAATTTAGTCAGCACTGCCACAAGATATGGACATTCCTTGGTCATACTACAGAGTTGAGACACACATTACCATTCCGATCCAGAAGCATAAAGTAAAATGATGGATCCCCCACGGAATGTGATGAGAGACCCCTAGGTTTCCTATATCTCACAGATATTCATTTGGTGTGGGATGAATAGGGGACCCTTGATGTGTTAGTTTCCCTTTAAATGGTTTGCCCCTCCCCACCTTTGCCAGAGGAGCTGCAGGGGTCCTTCATATGCTCATACACCAATCATGATATGCTGTGACATTATTCTCTCACTTTAACACCCCTTTACTGTATTGTTTAAACTGTGGTTCATGAATCACAGCACTATTGATGAGTACAAATTAGTTGTGCAGGTTTCAGGGCCGGGCAAGCTTTTTATTCCACAGGTATTTCCCCAGTAGGCAGGAGCCCTTGTATGTCAGTTCTGAAAGCCCAGGGCCACCCCTGAAGCCTCTGTCACTTTCCACAGATCCCTGAGGTTAATTGCAGCAGGTATTGGGAGGCTTTGAGAGAGAAAGAGAGAGGGAAGGGGAAGGTAACGAGAAAGAGATCAGAGATGGAGAGAGGAAAGACAAAGAGAAGATAATGGATGGATGAAAAGAGAGCAAATGTGCGAGGAGGCAAAATGAGTTTCCTATCCTATTGGTACTGCTCCCTTATCTAAAAAGAAACACTTTACTAATTTTCTGAGAACAAATGCACTATTTCCTCAAGCTTTATAACATATTACATAATTTGAAAGATGTAACCATCTCCTGATAAATGCATTTGACACCCAATTCCTCCTGCATACTTCTTGCACAACACCCTGATGCACCGCAACCATGGATCTCAACTTTCACAGAGGACTTCATAACTACAATTTTCACTCTTCTTTGTAATTGGTGTGTTGAACCAGGCCATTGATGCAGGGTCACCGACAAACGTTTTGCCTTTACTCCTTAAGGTTAGCTGAATTTGTTTTTGTTGATTTGAGGTCTATGTGCATCTTACTAATGCTAACCAGTGATAAAGTGCATGTGCTCTCTCTCTAAAACATGGTAAAATTGATCTAAGCCTGATCAGCAGATTTAATTTACATGTAAGTCCCTAGTATATGGTAATCCATCTACCCAGGGCCTGTAAAATTAAATGGCAGTAGTGGGCCTGCTGCACTCATTGTTCCACCCACTAAAGACCCCCTTTTGAACATGTCTCAGGTCTGCTCTATTGTGGTTTTGAACTACCAATTCGACCTGGCAAAATAACTCTTTACAAGACCTAAACCTTCCTTCTTAATACTTAGAAGTCAGCCTTAATGACTTCCAGTGTCAGCATCCAGTGCATGTTGCATGATTTAAAAAAAAGTAGGAAATGTGGGTTTAAGTTTCACACATCCTGAAAGTTAAAAACTGCTAAAGTTGTTTTTCATTATTGCAAGGCCTATCTCTCCAATGGACTAACACTGAGTTACCTTATGACATTTCATAAGTGCTCACTTTGAATTGTAAGCAGGTGGAGCTATGCTGTTGGAAATCAAATGAATGGTATTTTTTTATGGAGTTTTATATAGCGCGAACTTGACCCTGTATCGGATATCAGAGCCTTTACATAGCACCAGTTACGTTACATGAGGACAATTTAATTTTTGTTAGGCAGGGGGAGATTAGGTGATTTGCACAGAATCACAGGATGTTCAGCATCATTGCCGAGACATTGCCCCAGAATCATGGTCGACTGCCCTAGCCGTTATGCTGACTCCTCCCTCCAATTTTAAATCCTTTTTAATAGTAAAGTTGGACTTTTAAGTCACGATTCTGAAAATGCCACTTTTAGAAATCATATGTGCCTTCTGCAAGTGTCCTAGGTCACATGACTGTGAATGGCTCAGAGATTGGGTTTTGTGTACTCCAGACTGTGACAAAAAAGCGATTAAGTGTGGATCCGATGGGCCATTCTACCTGTATGCTTGTAGACAGAGCACTCAAAGGAACTTCAATCAATCAAGAAATTTGTAAAGCTCAACTACTCATCCATAAGGGTCTCAATGCGCTGAGGGTGTGAGGAGACTGCTGATCTGTCGCAGATACTGTGGTTCAATCAAAGAGCCAGGTCTTGAGGTCCTTCCTGAATTGGGGCAGTGACGGTGATTGCCTTAGGTGGAGAGGCTGGTCTTTGCTGCAAGGTAGGAGAAGGATTTTCCCCTGTCCGAATTCTTGCAGATACATGGGATGGGTGGAGTGGAGGTCTCTGGTGTGTGCGTGGAATGGAGGCGGTGGTTGAGGTATGCAGGTCCTGTGTTGTGTAGGGCTTTGTAGGTGTGTGGGATGAGCTTGAAGATGATTCTTTTGTAAGGGGGAGCCAATGGAGGTCTCTCAGGTGGCTTGGGATGTTGCATCGGCAGGGGATAATGAGGATGAGAATGGCGGAGGGGTTCTAGATGTTTTACAGTTTCTTGAGGAGTTTCCGGGTGATGCCGTCATAGAGTGAATTGCCGTAGTTGAGTCTGCTGCTGATGAGTGCTTGTGGGGCTGTCTTTTTGGACTCAGTGTAGATCCACTAGATAATCTTTCGTAGCAGGAGTTGCGTGTGGAAGCAGGATGATGAGACAGCATTGATCTGGCGGTTCATGGTGAACAAGGAAATCAAGATGTTGCAGCGATTTCATGTGTGGTCTGTGGGGGTGGGGGGCAAGATCTGTGGGCCAGCAGGAGCCATCCCAGGCAGAGGGAATGGAGCCCAGGATGAGGACTGTGGTCTTCCATGAGTTTAGCCTGAGGCAGCTCTCCTTCAGCCAGGTGTCACCATTCTCCCCAGACTTCTTAGAAACTTGACAGGGAAAAGAAGAATTTCCAGAACCAGATGTGGGGGTAGGACAGCTTGTTCCCCCAGCACACTCAAAGGCTGGCACCAGCTATAAATAATGGTCGCTCAGAACCAGTCTACAACACTCTCATGGACATGTTAAGGACTTCAGAAGTACCATCATACAATCAGAGGACTGCCCTGCTGCTTGAAGGCAAACTGACCCATATCCTTGAACCCAGGAACACCTGAAGTGACTCCAGGGGCTTATTGGTTAACCTCCTGTGTGAGCTACAGGGACATACAAGCTCCTAAGGTATTCAACCCTGCTGCTGGTCTCTGCTGGGTTGAGTCCTAACCCCCCAAAATGATGTTCCCCCAGGTCTTGGACCCTTGGTAGTTGTGTCAATGGTACTTCGCGAAAAGCTAGGGATTATAAAACATTTTCCACAGTAACACAGTAATCTTCCTGGAGAACTAGCAGAAAATGGGACCCACCTGCCAGCTGATCCACCTGAGGCTCATCATCGCTCAGCCTTAGTTTGTAGTAGCTCCCACTAAGTTTTTCTCCACAGCAGTGGGACCTCCCGAAAAGATATTTGGCCTCATGAAGGCCTCTCTGGCTACAGCCTGCAGCTTTGACCTGCTGAAGGTTTTTGACTTCAAAAAGTTATCTAAGTCCAAAGGTAAACATCTTGACCTCATCACTCCATCTTATAGACTCCTTCTCTCTTTCATCCAACTTCTTATGTAAATTATGTCTATGTGAAAATTGAATTACGCAGGGCAAATTCCTAAATTTATTGTTGCTCATTGAGGAATTTTGCACAGCTTTTTTATAGTGAGCAAGCACCTTGTATAAAAAAGTCTCATAAGTTACCAGCAGGAGACCCACCTGCACAAAAAATGCCTTATGAAGAGCTATCTTTTCTTTTGAAGCAGTTTCCTGTGGGTATCTCACAAAACTTATTAAGTGAGGTCCGTGTTGCCTTAAAATAGTCAGACGAGATACCAGTAAGCCACATTTTTCTCTGCCAAGTTTTCATTGAATTCCAAAAAGGTCAAAACATAAGCAAGTTCGGCTACTCATTCTAAAACCAGGACTATTAGACAGCATCTTACTCTATTATTTCTTGCTCTACCCCAACCTTCCTACATCTCCATTACTCTTCTACTCACCTTAAAAACCCATGGCATCACTGGGTCTGCCTTCACAAGGTGTTCCTTTTACCTGTCTGACATGATCATCTCTGTTGCCTGGCAGTACTGTCTTCTTCATCTCTGCTATATGTTGGAAATGCCCTATACTAGGTAATGGGTCCTCTACTTTGCCCTCTTAATGATCCCTCTCTTTGCTTCATCATGATCTTTTTGTTTGGTTCTCCTACCATCTATGTGCAGATGACATTCTAAATCATCTTCCTCTTCCCAACTTTGGCTACCCAACTGTGCTCTCTCATGACAAATTAATCTAAGACTAAGGGGCATATTATCAAGGGGGTTTATCTCCGCTTTTTTGGCTTTAAAAGCCAAGAAAGCGGAGATAAAATTATCTCCCTATTACCTAGCTGTCGCTAACACCAGTTAGCGACAGCTAGTAGGAGATAGCGACCATCTTGGGCCCCGCTTTGCATGTCAGTGATATTTATCACTAATGACATGCAAAGTGGGCGTGCCAAGATGTTAGCGACTGGAAACAGTCGCTAACATCGCTATCTCCTATTACCAACTTTTGGGGATATTCGCGCTAAGCGCGAATATCTCCAAAAGCTAACACTTTTGTAGGTGGATAACATGGCTAAGAGCATTAGCTTGGTAATGCATGAATATCGCTGACTTTTCAGCGATATTCATGCATTTTGGCCGATTTTTATCACTTAGGAGATAAACCTTGATAAAAGCAAGGTTCCTAAGCGATAAAAATCGCCTCAGTTCGGCGATAAAAATATCGCCGCTAAACAAACATAGCGATAATTATCGCTAGTTGTTGGTAATATGCCCCATAGTTCCTATTCAATCTTTCCTCTTCCACATCTTCTTCAGTTTCTAACTCTTTCTATTTTTCACAAGACACACTGGCTTTTGTTCCCTCAGAAAGAATCCTTGGCACCTTCAGTCCCACTATGTGGATGTAATTCTTCATCACTTCCATATTCTACGCAATAGGATACCAGGTCCTAAACACTCATGACATTTATTCATATACATCTCTTCTAGATGTTATAGGTGCTAAGTGATGAAGCGCCTGATCATGGTAAAGATGGCAGCATGCTAAGCTGAGCTGTTTTGGTGGAGCAGGAAGCCACTTGGATATTTGTTTCTTAACCCCCCCAATCACTTCCAGTGGTCTTCATTTGTATCATGGTATGAATGCAGAATGATGGGCAATGGGGTAGCATAAAAAGGTAGGTAGCAGATTGATGCTTATTAAAGCTGTTACTTGGATTCTTTCTGGTATACTCATGTTTGTCATCCCACTAGGACATCTTGGCACCCACTCCCCCAGTCCTGCTGCCACTTTGACTCTCTACCTCAGTCTTGGTTCTCTCCAACTAGTAATATCGAGACAGGGCCACCAGAAGACAAGTAACTCTTCACTTCAATGAAACCTGACCCTAAGACCACACAGTTGTGTAATTGTGTCCATGGCAATGGCAGTAGAGGCTACACAACCGCTTGGACAATAGAGGACTAAGTGGTGGGCTCAGGTAGACTTCTGCCTGAGGCTAAGCAAACTAAAAGCTAGTGAGATCAGGAATAACAGCCATAGAGTGTTGCAAGAGCACATTTAAATTTCCAGGACTGTTAAGGCGTTACCTTCCCCTGTGAAGTTAGTATTTTCAGCCTCCCAAAGTAATGATGCAGCTCATTGGATTGCACAAGGCATGGGCTCACTCTCCCAGTATACTTAAGAGAAGGCTTCTGGTACTCAGAATTGCAGGTAACAGGAGAGAGTGTGGGAGCGTACTGAAAAGTAATGACGGAAACACAAGTACTGCTACTAGCAATACCTTACCTCTTGCAACTTCTCAAGTGAGAGATATTCTAGCTACTTCAGAGCCTGTACTTGGTATTCTCTTTCATGGCAATGTCTCAGAGAGTAGGCGTGCAGTAACAGTTGGACAGTGCTCATTGCCTGGAGCTACTTCAGGGTCCATGAGGTTTAAGCCTGACATAGGGCCCCCCTTAAATAAAGGGCATGAATTGTACAAACTTCTGTTGCTAAACATCCAGACCATTGAGCTGGTGGAACTACAAGAGGCTTATTTCTTCACGTCAGACACCTCTGACCTAGGGTCAGAAACAGACTCAGAGTCCGAAATCTAAAAAAGTACTGAAAAGCTAGCCAATCATGGATTATCCTGTTGTGTGGTTATGGAGAAATGCATCGGAAGGCTAGGATAAGGCTCGGCCACAGTTCAATGCAAAATAGTTTGGAGAAATAAAGAGACTGAATCCTTCCATGTGATCAATTTACTCCCTCTGCTACAATTTTACAAGCAGTCACAGGCAAAGACAACTTGAGAGCCAGCTCTAAAAAATCATCTCCTTTTTGCCAACAACAACAATTCTCTGACCTTCCATCTGCATAGGAAGTGACATCACTAGATTTCCCTTCATCCATCTGGACAGGAAGTGGCATCACTGGAGTTCCCATCATCCATATCCACAGGAAGTTACATCACTTCGCTCCCTTTCCAGGACCTACTTAATGGTTGCCACAGTGTGGACGCGCAGTCTAACCCACAGTTTGAATGCACTACATAAAACTTGCCCAGCATACCACAGCAATTGCCTCTCTTCTTCACAAACTTTTCAGACAACTCAGCTCGTCAGACTCCTACTTGCACAAATTACAAACATAGAGAAAACCAGATCTGGTAGTGGAGCCTTCTCCTCCATTGCTCCGAAAGCAAAAAACAACCTGTCGCTACACATAAGAGCCTCCTCCTCACTTCTTGAAATCAACAAGTAGCTGAAGACCTGGCTTTTTGAATAGCTCCACTAGGCCCTACATGTGCCTAGACTCACACCTGTTCAGCACCAGCATACGCTCCTGGGTGATAGTGCGCACTACAAATTTACATAACATAAGCCACATTTGCAGCAATACATGAATTATTTTGCACTCTTTTTGATGGATATAGAACAGACACAGCTGTTGTACGTACAGCCAATTTAGTAACACAAGTTGTAGCACAAAAGAAGAAAAAGCAGATTTTACTTATTGCACACGAATCACAAACATTGAGGAAGTCACAAGCAAATTGGAATACTTAACCTCATTAGTACAGCAACAAGTTCAAGCGCAGCAGAAGAAACCCCATGAGATGATGGACAAGATAGATGACAGAGAGAGTCAGATGTGCCGTAATATACTTCAGAAGCCAGACACTGTGGAAAGCACAGAAGGCATGATTTGCATAGCTTCATTGTTCCAAAGGTGTGTCTCACCTATACAGGTAGTTTTACATTTTGCCACTGCTTTACCAGGCTGAGGAGGGTATCATGCAGCCTAGTGCAGATGGCAACTACAACAGCTGATCCCAAGTTTTCATGTTATATTTAAAACCTTGAGGCAAAACCACAATGAGATTTACCAAGCCACACAAGGCCAACTTGTGTGGCCCTGCAGTGATTGGTAAATTTGGAGCAACGCAAGGCAGTGCAAGTCACTACTTTGCCTTACTATGCCCCAGGTAGGTGTTCCATGGTTGGAGCGTGGGTGTTCCCACTCATTCACCCATGGATCGTGGCACAGTCCCATATTTACTACAAGCCTGTGTTGACTTACAGCTACCCTTGAGGCGGAAGCCGGGGGTGTCGCTCCTTAACTTTTTTTAAAAAACAGCGTAATTTTACACTTGTTGACATCACAAACACTGTGTGTTCGTTTTTACTGCTCTTGCAAATCTGTTGTTTCTGGGCTTTTGATGACAATTTCCTTCACAGCGCTGCTGTAGGAAGGGAGATTTCTTAGCTGCCATCACCACCCACGAGACTCGAGGCCACGCCCCTTGGAACTAGCCACAACCCCTCCCAGACGTTCAAAACGCCGCGCTGAACCACAAGCCGGTGTTGACTTACAGCTACCCTTGAGGCAGAAGCCGGGGGTGTCGCTCCATAACTTTTTTTAAAAAACAGCGCAATTTTACACTTTGTTGACATCACAAACACTGTGTGTTCGTTTTTACTGCTCTTGCAAATCTGTTGTTTCTGGGCTTCTGATGACAATTTCCTTCACAGCGCTGCTGTAGGAAGGGAGATTTCTTAGCCGCCATCACCACCCACGAGACTCGAGGCCACGCCCCTTGGAACTAGCCACGCCCCCTCCTAGACGCTCAAAACGCCGCGCTGAACCACAAGCCGGTGTTGACTTACAGCTACCCTTGAGGCGGAAGCCGGGGGTGTCGCTCCTTAACTTTTTTTAAAAAACAGTGTAATTTTACACTTTGTTGACATCCCAAACACTCTGTGTTCGTTTTTACTGCTCTTGCAAATCTGTTGTTTCTGGGCTTCTGATGACAATTTCCTTCACAGCGCTGCTGTAGGAAGGGAGATTTCTTAGCCGCCATCACCACCCACGAGACTCGAGGCCACGCCCCTTGGAACTAGCCACGCCCCCTCCCAGACGCTCAAAACGCTGCGCTGAACCACAAGCCGGTGTTGACTTACAGCTACCCTTGAGGCGGAAGCCGGGGGTGTCGCTGCTTAACTTTTAAAAAAACAGCGTAATTTTACACTTTGTTGACATCACAAACCTTGTGTGTTCGTTTTTACTGCTCTTGCAAATCTGTTGTTTCTGGGCTTCTGATGACAATTTCCTTCACAGCGCTGCTGTAGGAAGGGAGATATCTTAGCCGCCATCACCACCCACGAGACTCGAGGCCACGCCCCTTGGAACTAGCCACGCCCCCCCTCCTCCCCATAACTATGCTCACTCCTCTGAGGCGCAGCGGACGAGCGCAACGGGCGCGCCCTCAGCACGCCGAAGATACGCCAAAGTCTAGCCCGTCTGTGCCCGTCCGGGCCAGTACTGGGCATGGGGCAGAAGACTGTTCTCCCCCCGCCCAAAAAAGGCTGGTAAGATCCCCTACTGAACTAAGAGCGCTCCGCCCACCTAATAGCACGAGGTGCACAACTCTCAATCTCCACAAAACAGGAGTCACCTCCTGCAATAACTGCAAACTTACTACTACTATCCGCCAACCTTATCCCGACACTGCTAGAAGGCACAGGAAACGCAAACAGCCTTGCAACACTGAGGCACTAAAATACGTGTTTTACAGCACTAACTGTCGCTCACTACCAAAACATAAATTGGACATCTTCAATCTCTTATTGGATGAAAACCCTAACGTCCTCTTCCTGACTGAGACGTGGCTGCACGAGAGTGCCGGCCCAGACGTCGCTACCGCCCTCCCCGTAAATTATGCAATCACTAGGATAGATCGCAACAAACAGTTAGGAGGTGGAATAGCAATTATTTTTAACAGAGACCTGAAATGTACGTTAGAACAAGTAGACATCCCTGATTGCGAAGCCGGCTTCTTCAAAATTTCTTTGAACCCGAATGGGCATCAAATTTAGCCAACTATATCACTCCTTACTTCATCGCCTCAAAAAAAATTTCACTTATAGGCGATCTAAACTTACACCTTGAGGACCCTTCCATTCCCTTTTGCTCTAATTTGTTGGACGATCTGTTGGCCCTAAATTTGACCTTAGTCAATACTGGACCGACACACAAAGCGGGCCATCTGCTCGATCCCATTATCTCCAACATCAACGAGCTAAAATGGCAAAACACCACTCCCATTTGTTGGTCTGACCACCACTTAATAAAATTCAGTATAAATCTCCCACCCAACTCTACTATGCAATCTGCTTTTCCAGCTACATCCAGGAAAAACTGGAAGTTACTGGACTTGGCAAAACTAAATGCAGCACTTCAAGAAAACCCTCCCACAAATGGTCACGACATGGACAGTCTAGCGGAAGCCACTCAAAAATGGCTCAGCGACGCCGCCGACCACTGTTTACCCACCCCCCATATCAAAGGTAACAGACACCGCCACCCTGCCCCCTGGTTGAATGACTTTTTAAAATCTGAAAAATCTAAATGCAAAGCACTGAGTGTCAATGGCGAAAAGACTTCGCCCCTGACACAAAAAAGATCTACCATGAAGTCAGGAATCTATACCATACTGCCTGCGCAAAAGCACGAGCCTCATTTGTTTCTAATACTATCACGGAAGCATCTTATATACCAAAAACTTTGTTTAATATAGTCAAAGAACTAGCAGGTGCACAAACCACAGCCTCGGCTCCCCCACTGAACACTGAACAATGCCAAGATCTAGCTAGTTTCTTTACTGAAAAAGTCGAGAAAATCATCAGGGACATTAACATCAACAATAATGAACCACCCTCCTCTCTGGACTGGGAACATACCCCCGCCTGTAAAAACACCCTGGAAACTTGGCCCCCCATATCGGTCGATATACTGAAAACCATTCTCAAAAACATCAAGTCCAGCTCCCCCAGGGATCCGATTCCGATTAAAATGATTAAACAACTGGAAGATTGCTCCTTGGAAACCATCGTACAAACGCTTAACTCCTCATTTGAACTTTCTATAGTTCCGTACCTCTGGAAACATGCCATGATAACGCCACTGCTAAAAAAGCCAACAGCAAATCCGGAAAGTCCAGCCAACTACAGGCCCATATCCTTGCTCCCTGCCTTCTCTAAATGCTTGGAGAGACATGTCCACTCGGTCCTATCCATCTTTGCCGAAGAAAACTCGCTCTTACACCCCTCACAATCGGGTTTTCGGGCTGGTTTCTCGACAGAAACCACTCTCCTAGGAGTTACGGAGCACATCCGGAACCTCCTCGACAAAGGTCAGACAGTCGCGCTCGTACTTTTAGATCTGAGCGCGGCCTTTGACACCATATCCCACGAAATCCTCATCAAGGTGTTACACAGAAATGGTGTCCGCGGAAAAGCGCTTGACTGGATCCGATCCTTCCTGGCGGAACGGACCTTCCAAATAACATCCCTACTGGCCTGTTCTGACACCTTCAAGGTCCCCCACGGCGTGCCACAGGGATCTATACTGAGTCCCCTATTTTTTAATCTTTACCTCCGACCCCTAGCAGACTTGGCCGAAAAGTCTGGACTTACACTCATGACCTACACCGATGATTCCCAAATTATTTTCTCTCTATCTGAATCCTGTCCGACATCCCCTTCTCTCCTCAAATCAGGGCTGCAAAACATCCTTAACTGGATGACTAGAAACCAATTAAAGCTCAATGGAGACAAGACAGAGATTCTTCTCTTAGGAAAACGTCAAGATCTTTGGAATCCTTCACACTGGCCTAACCAGATGGGCAATCTTCCCACCCCAGTGACCCATGTTTGAAATCTAGGAGTCATCTTGGATAGCTCCCTCTCCATGAGCCAACAGGCCAACAAAGTTGTAGGCCTTTGCCTTACCATCATCAAATGGCTGAGGAAAATTATTTGGATGTTGCCCTCTTCCACTCAAAAGACCGTAGTCAATGCCCTCATTACATCATGGCTTGACTACGGCAACATTCTGTACCTTGGCTCAAACAAAGCGGTAGTCAGTCGACTACAACTGGCCCAGAACGCTGCAGTTCGACTACTGCACAGAATCCCAAAACATTCTGGAGTCTCGAGCTACCGTCGGGAACTCCACTGGCTCAGGATTGAAAGCAGAATCTGTTTCAAAGCCCTGAACTACATGTTCAGAATCAAGGCAGGCACTGCCCCCAAATACCTTCTAGCTCTGGCTCACCCCTATACTCCCAAGCGAAATCTTCGCTCGCAATCTGCTGCTAACTTCTGCGTACCAAGATTTAAACTGGCAAAAATGGGAGGTAGATCCTTCGCCCACCTTGGACCATCCCTCTGGAACGCACTCACTCCCTTCATTCGAAAGGAGGAAAATCATGTCAAGTTCAGAAAGCACGTTAAGACCTGGCTATTCGAACAATAACAAGAATAGCCAGAAATTTATCCTGACATCCTTTTGCTGTGTTTCGGCGCTGGGAAACCCTTTCTGGGTAGCTGTAGCGCCTTACAAGTGGAAAAAATAAAAATAAAATAATAATATAATAATAAATAGTTGTACCCGGCCACGCGTTGCTGTGGCACAGTCTGGGTATATGGAAGAGAAAGAAAAGTGTAAGCGCACGTTTCTAATATGTTTAATTTCACAATGCTTGTGGGTTTACAATATGTTTTTGTGACTTTTGTCTCTATGTGTCCCTTGTAGTTGTTGCGCAGCAAGCAAATCGATAGGGTCTGTTGGGCGTTTCGTTTAAAAACATGTGTGTATTGTACACACGCGTATTCGAATCCAACGTTGTGTATATATAAACACGCGCTAATGTTGCAAAGTGAACCAACTCCTCCCCCCTCCCTCCACCCTCTTCCCGGACTGCCATCCCGGTCTGCCATCCTGAAACCAACTGTCTATCCTAATATATGTAGACTATTGTCTCTATGCGTTCCTTGTAGTTGTTGCGCAGCAAACAAATCAATAGGGTCTGTTCTGCCTTTCTATAAAAAAAGCGCGTATTGGACACACGTGTATTTGAATCCAATGTTGTCTATATATAAACACGTGCTTAATCGAATCCAACGTTGTGTCAAAATTTCATAGCAATCAGTGAAAAACTTTCAGAGATTTGCGATTTCGAACAAACAAACATTTACATTTTTATTTATATAGATGAGTGGCAGACCAGGGAATGTGTCAAAATGCTGTGCCTTCCCAAGGAGGTGTAACAAGGAGGAATATCTTCATTTCCCATATGTCCCTTCCTGCACAAAAATAATCCTGCCTGCAATGCATGCTCCCTTGCACCATGGCACAAAGGTACCTGCATTGACACTGGGGAGGCAAACGTGTGCCAGTGAAAGGAGAGAGGAGGAATGTGTCATATCTTGTAAGATATGGCACATTCCTTCCCTCTTCCTTTTATGCAGCGCAGCAATGTTGCATGAAAAAATTATAAAAATTGTCCCTTATTTGAAACATCTTTGCTGCTCTAATGATCATCTATTACTCCTTAATGGTGTTTTCCACAAGACTGCAGCCTATGTAGATGACATCCGATTTTCACTTTACACCCCTTGATCACTCTTCCGGTTATTGAAAATGAGGCTGCAGCATTTGGTGCTATTATTGCTATCTTTTCAATATTACCAAAACACAAATCTTATCAATTCAAAAGACAACTAGCTCAGAACCACAATATATCTCATCTGCTACATACTTAGAGGTCAAAATCTGTACGCACCTTGATGAAATGTTTCAACTCAATAATTGTGTTTTACTAGTGTCCATTATTGCTAGTTTACAAAAATAGAATAGACTTCCACAAGTGATTCAGGGCAGTTAGAATATGTCATTAAAATAGCCATTCAAACTGACTTTATTCGTCTTTTGGAAAAAAACATATAAGTACAATAAATCGATGCATATGCAGCATTTAGAAATGAAAATTCTCAGATGAATATTAAATTAACAAAAACAATTAAAAACTAGGTAAAAATACACAAATACAATTAAAAAGTTAAAAGGGTGATCTTACAGAGACAGCAATCAGTCCTGAATAACCCACACTTTTAGTCACAGTTGGATCTAAGCCTAATAGCAGACTTTATAGCTAAGAACACAAAGTACAGTGTTACTGAAAGCATTTGCAAAAAGGTAAAAGTAGGTTAAACCTGGCTAAAATTTGCCATTTTTAAAATGCGAATGATATATGATTTCCTGGGGACCTCATAAAAACATTAAAAAGTGGAGCATGTCCTGTGGAGACATTCCATAGCAACCACAGGGCTAGAGATTCTGACCCTTGTTTACCCCACAAGGGTGAGCCAAAAGGACACAAAAAAGTCCACCTGAAACCTAGTTAATAAAATGCAGTCCTATAAAATTTTACTCCATAAAAGGTACAGCTCTGTTAAATGCATAGTTTTCAGCATAATGTAACTGCGATTGCTGGCCTTTATCAGCACCCCTTCTTCCCTATACAACATCCGCTGCTCTCTAAAAAAGGATTTGTTCACCCAACTCACATCATTTTTACAAATTTTATCTCGGTTAATTGATAGATCTTCCCTACCCAAATTCATAAAACAGTCCTTGATATATTTAAGCCAGGAGATAAGATGAAAATAATCAAGAGTCAGACAATCTTTTAAAATCTCTTTACTTAGATCAATCTCTGCCCTAAGACAAAATTACCCATAGAGAAACAGGGCACATATGGAAGCCAAATCTTGCTTCCATAGGTTGTTTGGAGATACACTTGGCCCTGTAAATCTGTAAACAAAACCCAGTTGGTCTATTGCCCAGGCCAGAAGCAAAGTTAAAAATGGCTGGATTAGCCCTCTCAAAGTCATCTTTCTTTCTACAAATTAGAGGCTGCTAATTCAAGGCAGAGTCGAACAGCACCCCCAGATAAGAAAAAACACTAGTCTTTGGGACTGGGTGGACCCAACCATCAAGGTGTGCGATTTTGTTGAGCGGAGTCCCACCACTATCAATTATTTTTTTCTTAGTGACCAACAGGTCCAGATTATCCATGAAGTGAACACAAGAGTTGAACAAAATTTGCAGCCCCCTAGCTGGCAGAGCCATAAGGAAAGCATTGTCTGCATATAGTAATACAGGCAGACTCTGCATCCTCACCTAAGGGCAATCCACTTTTAACTTCGAAAGGACCTGCCCCAAGTTGGTAAGAAATAAGGTA
The DNA here is from genome assembly GCF_964263255.1 of Lissotriton vulgaris. Classification (NCBI taxonomy): domain Eukaryota; kingdom Metazoa; phylum Chordata; class Amphibia; order Caudata; family Salamandridae; genus Lissotriton; species Lissotriton vulgaris. Next base: position 781,811,034 of record NC_141696.1, on the reverse strand, counting down.
AAAAGAATAGGGTCAGGATGCAACCCTGCTGGACCCCTCAGTGTATTAGAAATTGCTGGGTGTCCTTAAGATCTTTTGTATAGCAAACCACAGCCTTAGTCTCTCTAGGGAGATCCCTTAAAAAAAATGATGTCTCTATTCACCCCAATTGATAACATGATAATAATTTAATAATACTGATATTTGTAGAGCGCGAACAGCTACCTCGCAAGGAGGTGTCCCGGCGCTAAATGAGCAGTTTTTAGGCAGAGCGAGAGGGGGGAGAGTGCTTAGGTTTTCTGCATAAAGAGCCAGGTCTTTAGTTGCTTCTTAAAGCTAGATACTGTCATGGCAGATTGGATGGTGGAAGGCAGGGCGTTCCAGAGTTTCGCCGTGCCAGCAGAAAAGGACCTGCCACCAAGTCTAGCTTTTTTGGCTCGTGGTACGAGTAGCTGAAGCATGGAGTTGGATCGCAGGCACCTCTCCTGATGGTATCGGGGGAGTCTAAGTTTTAAGTAATTGGGACAGGTCCCCTTTAGTGCTCTATAAGCCAGAGTTAGACCTTTGAATTTTATTCTGCTAGCCACTGGGAGCCAGTGCAGTTCGCGCAGATGCAGAGAGACATGCTGTCTGAAAGGGATGTGTTTTATCAGTCTCGCAGCCGCATTCTGCACGATCTGCAGGCGTTGAACCAAATATTTTGGTAGGCCAAGATAAAGGCTGTTCGCATAGTCCAATCTGGATGTTGTTGCATGGACTACCATTTTGCGACAGTCTTCTGGCAGAAGAGAAAGAAACTTACGGAGGTTCCTAAGTTTGTAAAGACATCCAGTTGTGACCTGCTGTATATGTGAAAAAAAAGAGATACTCTCGTCCCATCTTACTCCCAAATTCTTCGCACAGGTGCTAGGTAAAGGAGGTGGACCCATTTCAGGAGGCCACCACAGGTCCGAGGGGGGATGAGTGTGTTTGCCAAAGAAGACGACCACAGTTTTGCCTGCATTCAGTTTTAATTTGTTGGCATTCATCCAACTGGCCACATCTCGAAGGCAGCCCCTCATTTTACTAAAAGCTGCCTCCGACACGTCAGAAAAGGGGAAGACTAATTGCGTATCGTCTGCATACGAAATCGCTTCAATCCCCCATTTTGCAATCAGGGTAAAGAGTGGGGCTAAATAAACATTGAAAAGTAAAGGGCCGAGTGCCGACCCCTGAGGGACGCCACACCAGAGGCGTTTTGGTTTAAAGGAGAAGGTGCCCAAGGCTACTTTCTGAGAACGATCTGTAAGATAGGAGTGGAGCCAACTCAGTGCCTTGTCTTCCAAACCTATGTCCTCCAGCCGGTGCAGCAATCTGCCGTGATCCACCATGTCAAACGCGGCTGATAGATCCAGGAGCACCAGCATAGCACCAGCATAGCTGATGCTCCTGAATCTAATCTGATCTTGGTTCTATTAACACCATCAAACACAGAAAACAGATCCATAAAAGCCAAGTGGACTGAACCGGAATGGGCAACAGTATACTTATTAAGGACCATAGAAATGTTCGAGCATTGATCAACCATTGGCCATCCCGGGTGGATTCCATAATGTACTTCCGATAAAATATTGTTGTCTGGTCATTCGGAAAGGATATCTAGTAAGATAGGTCCGACCACGTTGATCACCGAATGGTACAGGGAAATTGGCCTATTACAATTAGTGCTATCTCTGTCTTCCTTTATAAAAACATGAATAAGAATAGATGTCTCCCAGGAACCTGGGGGACCAGTCACAACTGCTACATTGATGAGGGAGGAAAGGGGTGGTACCCAAAAATCAATATTAGAGATATAGAGATCGGGAGGGATGCCATCAGGACCCAGGGCTTTGTTTTAGAAAAGCCCCACTATGCCCTTTCTTACTTCCTCAAATGAAAAGAAAATAGTGGGTTTCCCTTCCATCAGGCCAGTACCCCCACTCAAAACGGAAGAGGACTGGTAGGCTTCCTCAAAATTATATACCCAGTCATCATCCATAATATGAGCCTTCAATGGATCAGCAGTATCTCACGCCAAAAAACAGCTGTTCATAATGCTCCAAATCTTAGAGCTGCTCTTCCTGGTGCTAGCCTCTATAAGGTCTGATCAGGCCTCATCCTTTAACCCCTTCGCTGCTCAGAGGCACGGTTGAGCTGTGCTTATGACGAGCTGAGCTCGTCATGAACAATTGAGTTCACCAAGAGTCAGCACAGGAGGGGAAAACCCCTAGCAGCCAAGGTGTTAAAACGGCCTTGCATCTTGCCAATTCAACCTTATACCAGCTACATCATTTCTTAACTAAATGGGGTTCCTTTTGTTTAGTACTTAATGCTTTTTTCAAATTTCTTATTGCAAAAGAACAATCAGCGTCAAACCATCTCAGAAACAAATTCTGATGTCGCAGGGCCATGGCCTTCAATGAGGTTGCTATTGTACTCAAAATTATGGTAAAATCCTTTGTTATGTCGGGTGAATCAGTCTGTCAATCTAAGCAGGTAACAAACACCTTTTGGCACTGAGCAAAATGGGAATCATTAAAAGAATCTGGAATTATCTCTGCCCACTTGAGTCTCCTACCTCCATCAACAGCCTTAATGGTCCCTCTGGCTCCTATCCCCAAGGTTTCTGCTAACATGGGCAAACAGGTCATAACGCACAATGGTTTATGATCACTAAAAACACTTGATAGGATGGCCAAATCCAACACATAATGAAAGAAATCTGTGGAAACAAAAATAAAATCAATAAACGACTCACTGTCCTCCCAGTAACGGTGTGGCTGATTTCCTTATAATCGGAGGGCGAATTACTCATTACTGATATTAAATCAAACTCACTGACAATGGCATTAAGATGAGCTCCCTAGTGGATATTTTCCAGATGCATGCCCGTCATGTGAGAACAACACATGGCCTGTAGACCATCAGACCTCAGGCCCCACACTAGTGGACATTAAAGTCACCTGCAATCATGGTGTTAGCACAATATAAATTAGGAGTGCTCACATTTCTTAAAGAAGAACCCAACAGAGAGATGTTACAAATTCCCAACGAATTCACAAGCAGCAACTTAGTAGAGCCTTTGGAAAATAGCAGGACCTGCAGAGTCGGCATTTCTGTGGATTACACAACACAACTGAATTGAATTGCTAAAGAAAAAAAAACAATCAAACCCCCCATTGATCTACCAATAAAGTTTTATTTTACTTACTTATTTTATTTAACAGGTTTATACAGTGCTGACTAGACCCAGGGGTATCAGAGCGCTTTACAGGTACAATTGAGCGGAACAGACATATAACATTTATAGAGTGCAGTAATAATCTGCATAGTTAGAACAACAAAAAATTATAAATCCAGGGGGTATTAACAAAGAGACAATGAAAGAGCTTGTTAGACCAGTGAATAAAATAGGTTGAATGTGGGAGGGAAGGGAAAAGAAACAGGGAAGGGGAGGAAGTTTAGGAGGTGGGAGAGTGTGGATAGGCATGGTAGGGCCGAGCACTAGTAGGGAAGGGTGGAGGATCAGAGGGGAGTAGGGGCGAGTAGCTAAAGGGGGAGAAGTGGAGAACATGAGATCCGAGGAGGGGTACCAGACAGGAGGCAGTTGAGAGAGTGTCAGTCAAGAGGGCAAGGATTAAGGACCCAAATATTTGTTGAGGAGATATAGCTTTAGGTCCTTTTTGAAGTTGAGGTAGGAGGGGTTGCAAAGCAGTTTTTTCGGGAGGCTATTCCAGATGTAGGGTGCGTTACCGGAGTAGGAGCGAGATTGAGTGCATTTCCTATGGAACAGGGGCGGGACTAGAACGGGCGCATTGGTACTTCTTGTTGGTCGGGAGCAGCTCATTTTATGGAGTTTATCAGCGAGGTACGACGGGGTGTTTTGATGCAGTGCTTTATGAGTAATGCATGCAATCTTGTAAGAGGATCTGCATTCGATGGGTAGCCAATTGAGTGCGTTGAGGGTAGGAGAGATGTGGTTGAAGCGTTTGCAGTCCGAGATGAGTATGGCAGCTAGGTTAAGCACTGATTTGAGTGGGTATATGTGGATTTCGGAGTTCCAGCATGCCATAGTCGATTCTTGACAAGACCAGTGCTTGGACCACTAATTTGAAGTCATCAGTAGGAATGAAGGGTTTGATATTCTTGAGATGGCGGAGAGTGAAGAGAGCTCCTTTGGCTGAATTTTCTATGTGGGAAGTAAGAGTGAGGCTGTTGTCAATGGTGATGCCTAAGGATTTAACCAAGTTGGATAAGGTGAGTGTGCAGTTGAGGGCATAACGGTCATGAATCCAGAGAGAAAAGAATGATTTTGTTTTTTTAGGGTTGAGTTTGAGATGATTATGGTGGAACTATGTTTGGATATTAGTCAGTGTGTTGTTGAGGTGTAGAATATCAAAACGGGATAAATTCTTATAGTATAATTGAGTGTCATTGGCATAGAGTTGGTATTTGATTCCTGCTTTCTTAAGAATGAGCAAGAGGGGTTACGTTTCTGGTTTTATTCACTGCCCTCCCTCTCCTTGTTGCAATTCCTTTCTTTAATAGAGTTAAATCATCCATATCTTGTGTTATCTGGCAGTATAAGAAGCATGATTCACCCAATTATAGCTTCACCTGTAGAAAAGAGGATGATCGCTCCCCTCCATTAAATTTACTACTGGTCATCATATCCATCTAGGTGTTCACAAGTTGTGGGACTTTCTAATAATCTGTGGCCTTTCTTAATCTAAATGCTGGATTTAGCAACCATTTTTGGGAATTTTGAATATTCATATTTCCAAAGAACACTCACCCATGGAGCCAATACCTACATGCAAGATTCATATCACCAGATTCACTTGTAGTACTTCTCTTTGGCACATCTATCCTAGTATGGCTTTTCCTATGATTCTCTTGATCAAATCTAGTCACACACCTAGTTGCAACATTTGGGACAGCTGGACAATGGATCTGTTTAGTCCCTTAAAACTCTATGTCTAATTAGTTTTATTTTAAACACCTAATTATGTGCGAATACGTAATGCATGATCTAAATTCTGTCATGAACATGGAATTTGATTTCTTTTATAATTCTGTTTACCACTGCAAAGCACAAAGGCTTTATTTGCCAAATATATTGGTTACTGCAGGAGGAACAGACTGATAAACTGCAGCATATAGCTGATAGATGGGTAGCAAGAATTGTCAAACAAGTAGCCACAGACCAAATATCAAAAAGTATAACCAATAATCAAACATTTCTTAATGTTTATCAACAGAAGATTCACCATTACATATTCATTCAATAAACATAGTATGCTTCCAAAAAATTGCACTCATAGAGCTGTCATAAAGAATCTGCATACCGATTCGGTAATTGCCATTGATTCCTATGGGCCTTGAGGCCCATAGAAATCAATGCCAATTACCGAATCGGTAAATACCAATTCGGTAAAATTACCGAATTTGCAAGGGGGACAGGGTGTCACTTTGACACCCTGTTGCACCCCTCAATTGTGCATAGGCGCACATGTTGCTGACATACATGCCCTTAGGGCATTTATGTCTGCAACATGGCACGTTTTTTTAAAGCAAAAAGGGTTTTCATTATTTACCACCAACTTCTAGTTGGTGGTAAATAACGAATTCTTAAACCCTTGTAGCACTGATTACAGTGCTACCTACATGTTAAATTACAGAATCGGTAATTTTACCAATTCGGTATTTTACCGAATCGGAAAAATTACAAATTCGGTAAAATTACCGATTCTGTAATTTAACATGCCCCTACATCTCAATATCCAAATACCGGTCGGAAATCGGTATTTTCGGCCGTTTCCGACCGGTATTTGGATACCTACATCTGGCCCTTAACCTCAAGCTGCCTGCCATGTCTGCAAAGCCACCCATGCAACCTCCCCATTCACCATTTAGATACCTTTGTCTGTTTTTATTTCAATAAACTTCAACTTAATCTGCTACCTTCACTTGTAAACTATTACCTGAGTATTAGCACCTTCTAAACCCACCTAACCAGCCATGTTCTACTTCTAAATTCATGTTATTCTCTCTCTTCAGAATTTTTCATAAGAACTCACGTCAACTCACATTTCAGGCTCGTTTATCACTCTAGTAGGTCAAAGCAGCTCTACAAATGAACTTATTGCTACTTGAATTTGAGTAAAACTCCACTATCACATACCACCAATCAAAACAGACTAACTATGTAAATATGAAAATAATCAAAACATGAGGAGTAATACGAAGTATTGAAACTTGTTTATAACCCCTAAATTAATTTTAACAATGTACTCCAATTTCCTAAATACCTGAATAACAGCACAATATTTAACAATTTACTCAAGCTTATTCAGAAACAAAATCATATTTAACTATTCAACCACATTGATTGCAATATTAAAAAATGTTTGTCACACATCACTCTAAGAACGTGTGTTACTAATTGAGAGGGCGGAAGTCCCACGCAAATATTAAATGTATCCTTGTCAGGGTGAGCCACAAAAATCATTTAATTAACCTTTGCTTAAACTTCTGGTAGCTTGGTACAACCCAGTCATACAGTCAGGCTTAATTTAGAGGTATTTATGTAGCACTCAAACAGTAACACCATGAAAACACAAGAAAAAATCCCAAACCAGTTTAGAAAAATAGAGTACATTTTAATAAATAAAATGACACCAAAACAAACAAAATCCAAACATTTCTCAGTCTGCATGGCAGTCCCTCTTTCTTAGAGGGCAGGGCAGTACTTGTTCTAAATCTTCTATGGGACAGGAATGTTCCGATGAGAGAATCTGAAGGTCTAATTTTTATGATTTTGTGTGGGTAATTACCCCTAAACTGGTTCTGGTCAGTTCTTCCCTTTCCTTTGGGTTTGGCTACAAGCTGTCTAAGGTGACGGAGGCAAGGGCAGGCCTGGTGTCAGGTTTGTTTGTGTTTGTCGCAGGCAGGGTCTTTAAAATTTAATCAGGGGAAGGTATAGCTCTTCTATAGCTCTTCCTCAGCCATCCTGTCATTAAGGCCACCTCCCCTCACACTTAGGCTTCTTTTATCTCGTAATTTCACAATCCACAACAGTAGAGCAATTCACAGTCATGTGACCCAGGGCAGAAAGGCACATTTTGTTTGGGCAGAAAAGTGTGAACTTTTAAAAACTTGCATTTTTTAAATTGTAACTTAAATTCAGAATTTACTATTAAAGATGATTTTACATTATAAAAGATTTGAGTATAACCATAATTGAAGATATCACGTGTTAAATGTAATAAGGTAACCTAGTGTTAGCCTATACGAGAGATAGCCTTACATCACTGAAAAATGGATTTTGACGTTTTTCACTGCCAAGGCATGTAAAACTTAAACCCACATGACCTACTTTTTAAACAACATCCTCCCTACCCTATGAACCCTTAGGTACATTAAGGTGAAAAATAAGCACTAAAAATAAAGGTTTATATCTGGCAAAAGGTTTTTTTTTACCAGGTGAAAATGGCAATTTAAACCTGTACTACAGGCTGTAGTGTCAGACCTGGGGCATATTTTTAAGGCTGCTTTAGTGGGTAGCACAATGAGCGCTGCAGTGCACTACTACCATTTAATTTACAGACTCTTGTGACATTTAGTACTATATACTAGGGGCCTAAAAAAATTAAATGGGAGAGGGAGAGAGAACAAGTACTTTACCAGTGGTGAACAGGTGCAAAGTGCACAGAGTCTTAAAAGTCAACTAAATCAGGTTCTGCAAACGAAGGCGGGAGAAGGCAAACATTCGAGGTGACCCCGCAGAAATGGCCAGGCCCAACAATTACTGAACAATATTACCTTATATATTAAATTATTAAATTATTGCATAATATTTAGAAAGATTAGCAAACAACTCACTTTTAACTATTTTTCCACACAAAAAAAACATTTTCATTTAGCAATTGCTTCTAGTATAATTTATTTGTATAGACATTTAAAATATTTCTACCTTTTCATATGAAAGTCACTAAACTAAGTGTAACTACTGTTCACCTTTGCTTGAGATCTTTAAATAATATACAAAATGATTTCTTTCATTTTCTCATAAAATGCTGCTTTTATATAAATTAATGGCTCTAAGATTTTTAAAAGTATTAAGAATAGCTTTGCACGTGTCTCCAAAAAGATGAACATATGTATCAAACTTCTAAATTGTAATATATGTTTTTGACCATTCCATACTTTATAAAACATTACTTTTTTAAGACAATTACATTTTCTCCAGCAAAGCAAGGTACTAATTAGGTAGAAATATTTATATGTATTTGTCTTTTGACCTTTTGACCAACCAACTTATCTATGTATAGTTTATTCTAAACTAGTTGTTGCTGCCTTATACACATTTGCTTATAAATAATTGCTATTATTTGAAAGTTGGATAAATCCTTGTCTAAAGCCTTTGTAGGAATTATTTGTTAAATAATATCTTCAATATTAGAGTTTGCCACTGATCCAGAAGGTCTGTACATTAAGAATTATAAATATATTGTCAGCCAATTAACTCTCACATAAAATTAAAATTCTCAAATTGAGGAGGGGTTTAAGATTATGGACAGCTATGAAAAATTGACACGGAGAAAACGTATCAAACAAACTGAGCATCAATATAGTTTTCCCGAATTATGCAACAGCAAAATTAAATTGCGGCCCTATTAACTGTTTCTGAATCAAGTCAACAGTGAATGGCAAAATATAAAGAATAGCAAAACTACTGCATAACTAACCAAGAATGATTGCATTTATATAGTGTTTTACAATGTTATAAAGTTGAATTCAACATTATTTAGTTATGCGCCCCCACTTTTCATGAAGGTGGTATTAGGCAAATTCATGTAGTAGTACATCGCCTATCAATGATATACACTCTTTCCATATAATGTTTTAAAATTAGACAGGGTGTCTTTATTGTTTAAGAAACTTGCCATGCACACCTTTCAATTTCTGTATTAAAGTTTCTGATGGAAAACATTCCTTATGTTAATTGTCTTGTTTATACTTACTTTCAGATTTTGTAATGCTACTCCATTTAATAAAGGTGTTATTACTATTGCTTGCTTTGAGATTGCACGCTCGACCTCTTGGTCTTCAACTTATTCAAAAGAGAATATTAATTGGAAATCACACTTGTGGATGTCACTTCCATTACTACCTAGAAGGATGCTTATGAATAATTGACATTGACATTTTGTAAAGAATTAAACTATATAATTATATTTTCTTGTAACATCAGTAAGAAGAATTTGCTTTCATTTCTCATCAATTCCTTGATTTAAGTCACACCTTGCTGTGCTGTGTATAGTTGGTTTCAGATCTAAAAATATGGAGGTATCAATTGACAAAGTGAAGACAGAGCCTAACGCAGTTGAACTTTGTACAGAGCGCAGCTTGCCTCGTTTTCTCCGAAGCATTTTTCTTTTACAGAAACATCAATTTGAGTGTAAAAGATTTGTCTTTCCTGCAGGTGGCCTTATTTGTTCCTGAAACACAAAAGAATATCCCTGGAGCGATCTCCATTTTAGGACACCATGTTGTGTGGCGACTGCAGTGGACATGAGACTTAATTGAATGAGTTTCCGCTGTCAAGTGTAATGGCGTTTGAAAACTACGCTCATGCCTTTATTGGAATGCATGAAAACACAAAGAAAAGTTCCCGGGGTGTTCTCTCTTTAGTGACACCTTGTTGTGGTCATATTTCATGGCAAATGCAACTTTATATCTTGTGCTTTCACTTTGCGTTCTAAGAAATCTACTGTGATGGCTTTGTTGGATTTTATGTCATGTCACACATATCATAACTTTTCACTACCGCAGGTTTTAGTAAGAATGGAACACTGAAATGATTGTGCTTGTCCCATGCTGTTATCTTTCTAGGTAAGAGTGTAGACAGTGGGGGAAATGTTACAACTGTGTTAAAAAATCTCCCCTGCTCTTTGTTGTGTGTTACATGGTTTAATTGAGAACCCAATACCTTGCAGCAATGCCACAGCTGGTCTCCAGTTGACTCACTAACGGCTTTGCCACATCAAACAGGAATATCAGCTTGACATTGCCTGGTCTCTCTGAGTGCTAATGATCGCCACTATATCCATTAAAAAGAGCACATTTTTGCTTCTCTAAATGTTTGAGCTGAATGTGCTTGATGCCCTTGAGAAGAACTAAAAGCACTCTAAAATTCGGATCCCTTGACCTGGCCAATGTAGGCGTTTCATCACAAGACCTTGGTTGCCACATTGACCTTTAGCAGTATGAAGTCCACAGTACTGACTTCCGAAGTGCCATTATAGGGTAGAAGTCAGTCAGTCAGTCAAAAAAACTTTATTCACAATTTTTCTTTGCATAAAAGTGTATACATCAAAATCAATATACACATAATACATTGGAAAAAATATCTTAAAACATCACAATAGAAACATACAGAATTAGATAAAACACAATTTATTAAATATACAATGTGTAAATATTTAGCTGGTCGACCTGCCAAGTTAGTCTAATATTCTTTATTTATTTATTTTCTATTTTTTTATTTTAATGCCATCAGGTACATTATTAATTAGACAAACAGACTTAAAAGAGAAAAAATAAACATATACACATTACTATAGTCCATACTTAGGGCCCCATTAGGATGGCGGGTAGATCGTCCCCACCTGGCCGGGTGTAGTCACTGCCGGCCCGGAGGGGGCGATCCGCCCGCCATCCTTGCAGAAATGATCCCCCACCAAATTAAACTGGCTGGGGGGTCCGCGGTGGACGGAAAGGCCGTCCGCAGCTTTTCGGCCTGGTCGACATATTGACCGGGCGGAAAAGGGTTCAATATGGTGGGGATATTAGAATGTGCCTTTGGAAATGCCTTTCCATGCCGGCATTGCCGCCACACAAAGGCATGTGGAGTCTGCTTGGGAGGCCCGTTCAGGGCCCCCAGTGACTCCGGGGGGTGGGGGTTGCACATGGGGGGTACCTATGGTACCCCTTTGCTTTTCAATGTACAACATGGCAGGCACCGCGCAGTGCCTGTCACATTGTGTATTGAAAAGCACAATATGCATTTTTGGCATTGCGGCGGGGGGTGCTGAAAGCACCGCCCGCCGCACTGTTAAAAAATGCGGGATGTGCCCCCCAGTGTGACAGGCGCATCCTAATGGGATGTACGAGACCACCGCACCCTTAGCGGCCAGTCACATTTCCCACTGGTATGGCGGGCAGACAAAGTTCGCCCACCATACTAATGTGCCCCTTAGTCTTTAAGGAGAACAGAAAAAGAGAGCATAAGAAATCAAAAAAGAGCATTGCATTACATTATCTTGCTTTTTTACCCACCCTGCACCTACAATCTTATCTTACCCTATTCCTATTCTATTCCCCAGCTCGCCATGGCTTTTTCAAGCCATTTTGTCAAAGGTGCCCAGATCTTATCCCCTTTCTTTCTGGCGCGATGGCACTTGTTTTTATAGAGGCATTTCCAATGTATATATATTCAGTAGGCGATAAAGCCAGAGAGTATATACCGGTAGTTCCGAATCTTTCCAAGCTGTAGCTATAAGTAGCCTAACGACCAATATTGAGACAAAACTAAGTCCCTATATGCTGATACTAGCCCAATTCGGCTATCATATCCTAATAGCATCAGCGAAGCACTGATCTCGATTGCACAGTTAATCGATTCATGCCAACATTTTTCTATACCCTTTTTTAAAGGGATCAAGGACTTTCACGCATAAAACATGTGAATGGTATGCGCAGGGCTATGGTGACATCTAGGGCACTGATCGTTATTGTGTTTACACCACCCAAAAAGTTTTGCTGGAGTGTAGTATAGGTTGAAGAGGGTTTTATTTGCCCATAATGTATCCATATCAGGTCCAATCTTTACCACGAGATAAGTTACAATATCTGTTTGACGCTGATCTTGTAGATTTACCTGTCTTGTACAGAATATCTGGGTCTTTCCTTTAATCAGACAGTAGCCTGACATGCTCCCGAATTTCTCTGCCATTCTCTCAACTTCTACTATTGCTGTTGCTGGGTTCGATGTAACTACAGCGATGTCGTCTGCGTATGCAAGTATTTTTGTCTCATATCCATTAGTTTTATAGGGTTCAATCAGAGAGTTCACAATTATCTGATTGATAAATGGATCCAGATATATGGCGAAGAGAATTGGGAGCATAGGCATCCCTGCCGAGTGCCCCTTGCCACCTCTACCAGCCTGATGCCATTCCCATCATTTGTAACCTAGTATACGGTTTATGGTACATCACCTGGATTGCTGTTATCATTTTAGGGCCTACCCCTCGTACGCCTTGTTCCACTAAAGCCCCCCACAGATGTTGCCACATCACTCTGTCGAAGGCCTTCTCTGCATCCAAGAGAATTACAGCCAGTGCATCCCCCCTAGCTGCGGCTATATCTAGCAGAGAGATTACCTATCTAGTATGATCTGTTGTTCCCCTTCCTGGCACAAAGCCATGCTGCCAAGGTGAGACCAAACTGGCTATGATTCTCTGGAGCCGAGTCACTACGTTTTTTTTTGTATATCTTCACATCTGAGTTTATCAGTGAGATGGGCTGATATGAACCTGGTAATGATGGCGGTTTCCCCTTTAAATGAAATATAATTATATCTGTTTCCTTCCACGAATTAGGCGGGATCCCACGGTATTGGACGTCTAAAAAAGAACCTGATGGAGTGCGGTCAGATCACTTTGAAGTATTTTATATAGCTCAAGTTGAATTTTATCTGGGCCAGTGGCCTTCCTTTAGAAGAGTGAGTTTAAGGCTAAAACCGTTTTCTTCAGCGTAATCTCTTTTTCCAATTCCAAGCATATTGCTGGGTCTAATTTTTTAAGCTGTGGCAATTCTCCTTCCGTAACTGGTTGAGCATCAAAGGGATACTGTTGATATAGCTTGCTATAATACTGCTTAAAAACCTCCATTATCTTAGCAGAAGACGCTTCCATTTGCCCCTCCGAGTTTTTAATTTTTATTACATTATTTCTAGTGGCCTTTTGTCTAGTCCTGAGGGCCAAAAGTCTACCCGTCTTCTCTCCATATTCTTGGAGAAGTGTGGCTCACTGGTTAGAGGAGGCAGACCTGGAAGCAGAGGTCAGCCTGGGACCAGGGTTCAATTCCCGGCTCGGCGGGGTCTTGAGTCCCAAAAATGTCCATGGACTTGACAATTCTCGCTCCGGTGCCTACTCGATTCACGGGTTCACACTCTGCGACTCTGGGCAGTAGCTTGCTTAATCTCCACAATGGCCCCTTGCGGTGGGATGCCTGGCTTTCACCTTGCGGATACCCTGCTGGTATTATCTCACAGGGGAATACCAGGACAGGTGCCCTAAGCAAGCGCTTAGAAACCGCTCAGTGATTTGCGCTATATAAATTCCTGTACCTTTACATTTACATACATCTCTTCTCGATATGCTTGGTATGCCTGGGCTATTTGAGCTTGGAACAAGTTCTTTATCTCTGGTTTGCCAATAATTATCTGGTTCTTAACTGCTATTGACCTATTGCCCTCCCCCTGAGATAATAGTTTAGTATGTTCTGTCTCTAGCTGTGCTAACCTGCTCATTAGGGAGGTGATCTGGTTTCTCCGTATTTTTTGCTTTTGACCCACATAGCTTATTATCTACCCCCTTAGACATCCTTTATATGTATCTCACACAATCGTATGTGAGGCACTGTATAGATTTATTTCATAAAACCCTCTAGTCCACTTTTTAAAATACTTAATAAACCTTTCGTCTGTCAACAGTTTCCTATCGAACGACCAAGAACGGGGTTCGTTTTTTAGGCCCTAGCACATTATTTTGAGCATAATTGGATTGTGATCCGAAAACATTTGTGGCAGTTAATTAATCTCTGCTTCCCCCAATAGATTGGCAGAGATCAAAAAGTTGTCTAAATGAAAATACTTTTGATGGGAGTATTAAAAGTAAGTATACCCTGGATCTGTATCCTTCTTAACTGCCCACACATCTACCAGGCCATGACTAGATTTGAAATTATTTATAGCCTGATTTACCCATGTCAGTTTTTTCCCTTATATTGCTGCCCCACCACATTTTAATTTTCAGAATGAACATTAAAATCGCCACATACTATTAGTGGGGTTGGCCATGTAGCAAGCTCCAATTCTAGCTCTTCCCAGAGCTCAGGATCATCCTGACTTGATGCATAAACAGCCACTATAGTTACACTAATACTTAGCGTTATAATGGTCCATCTACCCCATTTATCAGCCAAAGTTCATTTAATGCTGCCTGCTTGACGTTTAATATATATTGATACTCCTCTTATCATAGAGGTCTGTGTGGAAGATACTGCCAGATCATATCCTATTGTCTGAAGGAACCCCTATTACTCCACGGGATGTGAGTCTCCTGTAGACAAATAATTTCTGGGGCTATAAATAGCAGAATTTCAAACACTTTCGCTCTTTTTGTTCTATCGTTCACGCCTGCAACATTAACTGAACACATCTGTAGTTTATCCATATTTTACTATTAAATGAAACCATCTCAATAATCTAGCACTCCATTTTTTGTTCATTCCTTCCTTTTCTTGAATTCTAGTTCTGTTCAATTCCATGTACCTGGACTGGCCTTTCTTCCCGCCCAGCTCTTCCCCACCCACCCTGTCCCCCCACCCACCCCTCCCAACCCTCCCATCCCACCCAACCCTCACTCCACCCATGAAAGCCACTAGACCTCATTCCCTTGCTTAATACATAGTATCTAAATCTAGCCTACTCAGCCTAACCTTTTCTATTTAACTCATTTAAGAATTCTTTGGGTTTAATTTCTGATGTGAAAAAGCGGACCGTATCCCCAATTATAATTTTTAGTTTTGCACGGTTCAGGACGAATGCCTGAGCTCCTTTTTCTTGAAAAGGATTATTCATCTGCTGTAACCTCCATCGTCTCTCAACAGTCACATGACAGGAATCCGATCTTGTAAAAAATTCAACATCCTCCACACGTCTTCTTACGATCTGGTCTGGCTTTTTCAAAAATAGTCTGGCGTAGGAGATAGTTTCCAAAAAAGACGAGCACAGCCCGCGGTCTTGCATCAGCACCTGTCTGTTGTTTCTGAGCTATTGGGACCCGGTGTGCTCATTGGACTTCCTGAACCCAGTTCCATCCTTCGATCTCAGGGAATGCCTTGGCTAACAGGTCAACCATATAGGGTCGGATATCCGCCCCACCTTTGTCTTCAGGAATACCCAGGAACCACAGATTGTTTCTTTTTTGGCGGTTTTCCTGGTCTTCAAGCTTCCATTATATGTCTACAAGTCTAGCCTCATGAGAAGTGGTCTCCTGCTGCATTGCCATCATCTCAGTCTCAATATTACCCATTCTTGTCTCGATATCTGTTAAACGATCCGAAATTTTAGTGCACACTTTGGCTGTTTTGCGAACCGAGCCTTGGATCTTCCGAATAGCTGCCTGGTAGTGCCTATTATCTTGTTTAGATTCATCTCGAAGTGCCATAACCGACTTTAGTATTGCATCCAGGGTTGCTGTAGTCACTGATTCCACATTAGGGGGTGTTCCGGGTTTGTCTCCCACCAGATGGCTAGAGGATGAGTAATCCCAGTTTAGATCTTGTGTTCCCCTTTTGTTCGGGTTGCGGCTATCAAAGATTTAGCTGACCTCTGTAGCGTTGTAGCAGAATCTCTACTGCTGGTGTCATGAGGGCTTTCACTGTCTTCTTCCACATCACTGCCACTACCACTTGTTGAATGAGCTGACCCCACCAATGATTCTGTGTCCTCAGAGAAAGAGTAGTAATAATCTGTTGTCTCAATGTCTGTCTCCTTCCCCTGATGGATTTTCCACGCAAAATGTTTGGATCGCACATGGGATTGACCATCTGTTATTTTTGCTGTTGACTCTATCTTCTCCTTTAGGATGAGGGAGCTCGAGCTTGCTTCCTTACCAGTGGGCTGAGCTGGTGTAGTGTAGTTCCTATTTTCCCAATAGGCCCTGTGCATTGGAATAACATAAACAATAGTATGGACGTAGAAGTGCGGTCTTCCAGGTCTCTACTGACTATGCTAAACTTAATTGGGTTTGTTACCAACTAGCTCAGAGGTCACTGGAAACTTTATTGACTGAATAGGAAGTGATCAGCTTCCCTGGTACAGACAAGAAGGGATTCAGTTTTCCAACAACCGCATAAACATGACAACTTTGCTCCTTAGAATAAGAGTCAATCTCTAGAGTCGTGTGAAACAATAGACAGTTATGTTACTCAGTCAGTTGGGCAGATTACTTTCACCAATATGCAGAGAATAGAGAGAAGGGCGTTTTCAATAAAAGGTATTATTTATTTAACAGTCTTTCTTCTCATACAAGAGAAATGAATCGCCACAATTGCAAGACTAGTTATTATAAAAAGTGCATACAGTAAAATGAGGATTGCGAAATAATACTGTAAAAGCATTGATATGGTTTCTTAGCCATACAATGGTTAAAATGAATTAAAATATATACATTCATATATACATTTCGATAACGTACTCAACTGGTGCTTCTAACTACGCCTACCTCAGTGTACCTGACCTAAGCCTAATACTTGGGATGGAGTAAGTAAGTAGCAGTTTTAGTTAAGTTGGTTTTGCCAAGGTTTGCTTCAAGAATTCTCTCTAAGGGTTTAGTCAACACCATACCTCTGGAATAGAATGTTGGAGGTCTTGTATCTCCTTCCAGGACTCGATATCCCAGTCACTCGCAAGAGTAGGCTGGAAACGCCGGAGCTGGATTTTCTCGGCAAGAGAAAAGACAGCGTCTCTCTCAGCGCGTCGAGGAGGAGGAGGGGCAGCGTCCGTGGGCAGCTTGTATCTGCTGGGCTCTGCAGGGGACAGCTGTTCTGCTCCTGTATTCACCACACCATCGCTATCATCGATGTCGTTGAGGCAGCGTTTGCTTAAGGCAACGTTGGAAATATTTATACCTGAAAGGTGCCTTGTTTGACGTAAGTTTTTGGACATAAGACGTCAATAAAGATGTCACTAGGAAGTGATTGTCTCTCAGTGCATATTAGAGTTCTATTACTAATCAAAACATAGCAAGCGGGGCTTTCCCAGGTTGCTGAGTTTTATCTTGTTGAAGAACTCGGAGTGTAATCTAGGAATCTTAGATAGTGGCTTCTGCTGTGTCATTTGCTCTAATGAGCTGCAGAGGAAGAGATTCTGAAATGTGGCTCTGATCGTGTTAGGCCAGAGACGAGTTTCTGAAATATCACTCTTGATCGTTTATGCCAATATAGGGGTACAAATGGATTATAGCCGTATAGGGGCATAAGGTCACAGTATTGATCGGGGTCCTAGATTAGAACGCGACACTGGTCTTAAATCAATTTTGCTCAAGTGTTTCAAGGTTATCTGTTTTGGCTTCCCATTGCCATGACCCCCCTTGCCCTGCTTGCCTCTTGCCTGCTGTAGTTGCTGTGTCTGCCCTCCCCCATCTTGCCCTGTCTCCGCATCGAGTATTCCCACCATAGCATCAGTAGTATCCATTACACCCTCCTAAATTTGTTCCCCCCAGGCCCCTGCAGTCTCCATACTGTAAATGTGTGTAGGCATTTATATATGTGTAGGCATTTATATAGCGCACTGCTACCCGTAGGCGTCCTGGCGCTTCGACCGCCGCAAAACCCTTCCTGGCTTCCCTGAGAGATGGTCCCTTAATGGGTATCTCCAGGGTGAGACCAGGCATCCCCGGCGGTCTGGGGGGCCGTTAGTGAAGATGAGGCAAGCTAATGCCCAGAGTTGCCGAGTGTGATCGCTGATCAGAGTGGGCACCGAGGCGAGAGAATTATCGAGTCCGCTGACCCTGGTCCAGAAACCTGCCGCACCGGGAATCGAACCCTGGTCCCGGGACGTCCTCTGCTCTCGGGTCTGCCGCCTCTAACCAGTGAGCCACACTACTTCACCATGGGCACTTTGGCATTATTCATTGTTTTAGGGTCTACAGGTGTACCTGGTATAACCACGGCATCCTCCCCTAACATCACCATCCCCGTCGTTTCCATTACCTGAACAGGACCACAGGTGCAGAGTCTTGTCTTGGAGGGCTGTCTTTCGCTGCACCCAGCCCTTCCTGCATCACTTCACCAGTCTTTTCCTTTTTGCCAGATTTCCTGTTTGGTCTGTTTCTCCCGGCTTTTCGCTAGCAGTCCCATTATGCTTGGACCGGCTGATTGTTGCTGGGGCATTCCTTTTCCCGGAAGATCCTTAAAGGTCGAGTTCTGCTCGCATCGTCCTTGCGGTCGCGCCGTCCCTCCTCCCGCAGCAGCTGCACCATCCTCCAGCCTTCAGGGTTTTGCCGGTATACTGCTCGCTTTTCCCGATGGAGGGGTATCAGCTGTTGAGTCCTTGGCTCCTGCTTTGGCCCGGCTCATTGGGGGCCCCTTCGGCTTCATCCCTTTGGGATCAAAGTATTGCTGCCCTCCTATCTGGGGGCTTGAATACCCACTTAGCTTGCGGCTAGTATTACATCCGGAGGTCAGCGTGCGCCAGATCTGCCAGCAGGTAAGAACCACTGCTTCTGATGTAGCCTCTGAAACGATTTGGCAATAATTGATCCTTTCCTCTCTGATGTCTAGAAGTAGATTTACTGTAAATCCGATCATCTCCAGGGTTGACACAGGCAGGCATTCATATTCCACAAGTGGGGGGTCACTGGATCACCCATCGAGCTACTGCAGCAGCCCAGCCAAGCCTGCCGCCATCTTGCTTTCCCCAGAGAAAGAATCATTAGTCTAACATTCAAAAGGTTAAAATCAATACTCAATAAATTTCTATTAAGACCTATTGACCCATGGCAATATGCTCCCATCACAATAAGGTTAAAAATGTAATTGTTTTGTATTCTAAAATTTACATTCGTCAGATTGCATTCGAATTTGAGGACGATAAATGACAGGAAGACTTATTCTTAGTGTACTAGTTCTAGTTTCTTTGATCTAAAGGGTCATATTACCAAGGAATTAGCGGTATCTATCCCATAAGCGCATTTTTTTTTATCGCTGCCTATCGCTGGATATGTTAGCGGAGAAAACATGCTATTAGCAACGTTTTTCTCCATTGTGGTAAAATATCCAGCGATAGCTGGGAAATGCGTGAATATCGCTGAGAATACAGCGGTATTCACGCATTAGCTTAGCGCGAATATTTCCATCGGTACGCCTGCCTTGCTAATAGGCGATAGCGACGTTAGGGACTGCTTTCAGTCGCTAACTGGTTGGGTACACCCACTATGCATGTCATTAGCGATAAACATTGCTGACATGCAAAGCGGGCCCCAAACCGCTCGCTATCACCTAAAAGCTGTCGCTAACATCAGTTAGCGACAGCTTGCTAATAGGGCGATAGAATTATCGCCGCTTAGCGGCCGAAAATGTCCGCTAAAGCGGCGATAATTGCCTATAGCCCTGCTTGATAATATGCCCCAAAGTTCTTTCCTACGTTTCACTGCTGGCCAGAGGTAAGGGGCCAGCACAGAGCACACCAATGGATTCTCAAAGTGTTAAAAATGCAACAGTTCTTGCCTATATTGCATAAAATGTGTGCTATGCGAGTATGGTAACGTTACTCTTTTTCTTTGTTGAGAATAAAATGAACAGAAAAATAACAAGTTCTGGGATGTAATACATAATCACACGAAGGTCGGGACAAAGTTTTTACATGAATGAGTATGTGCCGGAAATCCTAAAATAAGTGGGTTAACATGTAAACGGAATCTAGTCAGAATAAATCTGCGCTGCAGACTGTGAACAAAGGTCAAATCGTTTTTTAATATCGCACCTCAAAGGGGAAAACATGATAATGGCCAATTCTGATTTTGATTTTATTAGTCTCCCACTGAGCAGCAGCTGCATTTTTAAAAAAAATCTGCTTCAGCCTGGCTCTAGGAAAAGTGGAGCAAACTACAGGAGAACCGAATAACTCTTGCAAGCCCAATCTTGCCAGTGTGGAACCTACAAACCTCAACCAGGGAATCTCTTTGGAATTGTCCAGAATGAGGGAATCCCTTAGTATGGCTTAATTTAGGGCCATCGTCTCCCTCCACCCAGATGGAATGACACAAAAACAGTGGGGCTAAGCAAATTTCATCACTGATATCCGTGAGTCCCAGCACACCATGGCAGGTATAATTTGAACAGCTTCGAGGCAATGAAAGCAACCTTTTAACAAAAGCATTCTCAATGCATTGCAAATGATCTATATTTACTATGTCCCACACTGCCGCCCAGTATGTGGCTTTTGCTTTTGCTTTAGCAATATAAATATGGAACATTTCAGTGATGGTTTTATTCCTCACCTTGTTCGAATAATTAAAATCAGCTGCAATGCTTCTCTCCAAGTGGAGAGCTTTATTTAGAACAATATCCTTCCATGAGAATTTCTCATCAAAAAGAATCCCAAGGTACAAAAACTAGTCAACCACCTCCACGCTAAGATGGGCTAGTTAGAAAACCGGGCATTTCTTTGGGACTGACCCTGTGAATAAAACAGATGATTGAGACTTATTAACAAGCAAATCCAGGTAATTAATAAATCTGGTATATTCCTCTATGCGGGTCTGCCGTTTCTTGGCGGCATAAAGGTGAATTGGGAGAATGGAACATCCCTATTTTTCAAGTGCCATCCCCACCCTATTAGTATAGAGAAAGAACAACAATAGAGCGAGAACACGTCCTTGGCACACAATACTAAATACTGCATTATTTTGTGCATTTCCCCTCTCTACCAAACCTTCCACAGGTTTTAGTACAATCATAAAGCTGACATCAAATTTGTATTTATTGTATCTACTCCCATGGAGGTCATGATTTTCCATAGCTTACCATGGACCACAGAGTTGAATGCGAATGATAGGTCCATAAACGCCAGGTATAGATTGCCCTTCTTTGCAATTATATACTTGGCAACACTGTACTTGAGTTAAGACATTGAGCTATAATCCCTTTGCCCTTACCGAACCCATATTGAGCTATAGAAAGTACCTGACTCTTCTCAACCCATTCCTCCAATCTAATTAGAAGTAAACAATCCCTCAATTTCGCCACACTATCAATCAAAGATAGCGGCCTATAATTTTTGGGCCTCTCTTATCCCCTTTTCATGTGATTGATTGCAGAATGTATTCATGAGTTAGGGGGGACCACTTTGGCCATTGTGTTAAAAATGTTAAACAGAAAAGGGATTCATAGATCTTGAGGCTCAAGAAAAGTATCTGCGGAAACACCATCGGGACCAGGGGCTTTCAAGGAGTTAGTTTGGGCTAACACCTGCGAGATCTCATCCAGCTCAAACACTATAACAGTGTTATTTTGCTTCTCTAATAGAGGGCTATATTGTCTAGCTGTCTCTAGGGAGCTTTGAAAAATACTTTGAACGTGTGTCATCCATCCTGCTTCATCAATATGAGTATCTAAAGAGGATCCTAGAGCATCCTTAAAAAAGGGGACATTTAAAGCCTTCCAGAATGCTCTGCTATCTTTGCCATCTGTTGCTCTCTTCAAACCCGCCCGTCATTCTTCCTCCCCTAGGGCCTTATTTATGAAGGCCTTGCGCCGCCTGTGCGTCACTTTTAACATGGGAGAAAGTGACGCACCGGTGGCGCAAGGCCTTCATAAATAAGGCCCCTAATGCTTTTGACCTGCTCCCTCTGGACTAAAGTTCTGGGGGGTTGTCTTAGATACGCAAAAGGACATTTAATAGTTTCACAAAATAGACTTTACATGTTCAGGGTTCAGACAAGGATCTAAGCAGGCCATGATCAACACAGTACCTTAGGGAGGAAATCAGGTTTGTCCACTTTATCCCATTTAAAAAAATAATCATTTGCCCGAGCTAATAGATATTTTGTAATTTCGTCGTGATAATTCTTCAGTTTCCCCTCCCATTTCAGATCACAATCAAAGGCAGCGTGATCACTAGGCCCCAAAAATGTTGTGTGCATATTCACCCCTCTCCCGCTGAGAGTGGCTGAAACAATTGTGTAATCTAATGTTTTTATCTGCGCTCCCGAATTTCACCTCCGAGGTACCAGTGAGTAGGTTTATACTATTTAAGACCATCAGATTCCACATAATCTAAAGCCTGTTCAAAGCGTTGCCATAGGTACCATGTTTAAAGTGGTCCACGTGATCACCAGCACAGCCTGTTATCCTGCATGCAGGTTTTACCATCTTTAGACAACATTTAGCATTAAAACCAGCCACCCAGATAAAATCCAATGTTTTGCAATGGCGCCGTAAAATAATTTTGCAAATCACCTGTTCCAGGGAGTCAACCGCTTGTGGCATATTTCCCTCATAAAATCAAGGCATGAAAGATTCTAATCTTGATGGTATTAGCTAACAAAGACAAAATGCCACCTCCGGCCTGACCGGATCTGGCTGGTATCGCTGGAGTTTGGTAGGAGCAGAAGCCATATAAGAAGGTGGAGCCTGCCTCCCATGTCTCCTGGAGATATGTATCAATGATCTTTTAAGAAGTTCAGTTTTATGGTGTAAAGATTTTTTTACTTCACTGAAGAAAAATGAAGAATGGGCATTTGATGTGCCTTTGTTTTTTCTTTTGATTTTTTTCATACACAATGTGATATGAAAAACAATAGTATTCCACCATGCTGAACGCTGTGACATTTCATCTTCTAGCGCCTCTCAAGAAAATTTCAGGCAATCTTTAAAAAAATGTGCAGGTACAAATTTCCTTTTCGACCATGTAAAAAAAACAGAGCATCCAGTCCAGGGATCATGTGGAGAAAGCAAAATGTAATGGCAGATTTAGGGTACATTCTTCACTATTGTCATCATGTACCAGAATGTCCTTCAATAGCAAGTAAAGGAGTTTTTCCATTCATGAACCATGCTGGTTTGACAAGCAATAAATTATAAAAAGTCAACTAGAATTCACATACTACATGACACAATACCAATTATTAATATTTTGCTCACATACTGGTTCCAACTGTGTCCCATGGCTTTTGTGAGTTATAAGTCAAGATGGCTGGGAACATGTCTATCTCTGGCTAATGTACTCTCCCATTCTCACCACCTTCACTGAGCGCAAACCATATCAGCTTTAGGGGGCGTGGCCTGGAGCCGAAGATGGTGGACGTGTAGCCCTAGAGCTCCGTCCGTAATCCTCTACACGAGCCAATTATCCTGATTCCCCCACCTGCGACCCACCTGATTACTGTACCGGAGGTCCCCGGAGGTGTCCTTCTGGAAGCGGAGCGGTGTTTCTCCACCCTGCCCGCTCTGCTGACGCGCTGACACGGCTGCTTCGGCCGCGGCCTGCTGCTCGTGGTGAAGCCCCGGGCTCGAGTGGGAATTCTCCCCGGCCTCCCCATAGCCTCTGGCGCGGTCCGATCGGGACTCCACGCCGGACCACAAGGGCGGACGTCAGCGGCTGACTTCACCACTGAAGAGGCGCTCTGATCCTGCGGCGACCCTGCGGCCCCCCTCTCCGCTGCGGAGCCCTGCCCGGCCACCCTGCTGGGTGACCTGCAGAACGAGCGGAGGCTTTCCCTGACCGGCTGACCGGCTTGAAACCAGTCTATACGGTGGGCGAGCCGCCCGTTACCTGCTGCGCTGACCGGGACTGTGGGGCGAACGGCGCCAGGCACCTGACACCAGCACCACTTGCACCGGACCCCCCCGGGCACTGCAGGCCTCATAAGCAGTATTATCGGCGCCATCTTGTCACTGGGTTCCGGACGGGGAGAGTCCCCGGCCCTGCGCTGAGACATTTCTCTGGTCCACACACTGGCATATCGGCGGAACCGCGACTGGGATTCCACGCGGAGTGACGCACTGCGGAGGGCAGTGTGCCCGGCTGCGGGCAGCAGGCGGTGGACAGCAGACCCTGGATATCCGGACAGCCGGCCCCAGACAGCGGTAAGGGGGTGAGACACGTGCGCTGCGGACCTGCCACCACGCACTGGCCCAGACTTCTCGAGTGCTCCTGCGTGAGGCCGATTCACTGGACACTTGCAGCAGGTCGTCTTACTCCCTTCATCTGTCCTCTAAGGAGCTAAGGTCAATTCTGCACACGGAGCCTCCCTGAGGAAGCCGCCTATACCGACACCGACGCCAAGGACAGAGATTCTACGCACTCCCTGCCAACCCTGGGCCTGCGCTACTCCCACCCTTGACCGCCACACCCTGATCCTGCGGCGGACGCAGTCCGGCATCCAGAGTAGACACGAGAGTGGCGGCGGCGGTCTGCTGTGCCCTTTCCAGCATCACCCTGCTAACAAGATCCATGGGCAAACAAAGGGGCAAGACTCAAGGACAGGGCGCTGCGGCGGACCTGCAGTCCACGGGCTCCTCCAACATGGACATCATTCCGCCGACTGGAAAAAGGTCCCAGGACGCAAAGTTGGACCTTATCCTTAATGAGATACGAGCGACTCGCGAAGCCCTGGAATCGCGTATAGACAATATGGCGACTGGCCTATCGCTATTAAGGGCGGACCATAACAAATTGGCGGAACGAGTGGCGGAGCAGAAGATAGCACTGAATGACCTAGTGCCACAGCAGACGGAGCATTCCACGAGGTTGGAGGGAGTGGAGATACAGCTTAAACATCTCTGGGACAGGGTGGATGAGGCCGAAGGACGTGCGCGCCGCAATAACGTCCGCATCTTAGGCATTCCGGAGAGAAGTGAGGGGAGGAACCCCACCCAATTCGTGGAGGACTGGTTACGAAAACTGGTGGGCCAAGAAGATCTCACTGCCCTGTACAGCATGGAGAGGGCACATCGGATGCCTCCTCGGCCCCCCAAACCGGGGGCGCCCCCTCGTCCCCTGATCGCGCGCCTCCTTCATTTCAGAGACCGGGACACTGTGTTGCGTGCGGCCAGGGAGAAAGCACCGATACGATTTGAAGATAAAAACATTTCAGTCTATCCTGATTTCACGCCCACTGTACAGCGCGCCAGATCCACATTCATGGGTGTCAAACTCAAATTAAGAGACAGAAATATGAAATATGCGCTGCTGTTCCCTGCTCGGCTCAAGATCCTGCACGACAACAAATCCCACTTCTTCGACTCACCAGAAGAGGCTGAGGAATGGATGGAGGTCACTCTGACGCCGCCGACCTCACAGGACCCATTCGGGGAGCACCAGGAAGGCAGCCGCAACGAACGCGGAGACACTCCGGACAGACGGCACAACACTCCCAGCCCGGGACACCACTCTTCCCATGGACCCTCTGCGAAGACGCACCCTCCTGGTGCTCGGGTGGCGAGCCACCCATCGTCAACTCATCGGCAGCAGCTCACGGAGGAGGCACTGGCAGCTCACGACGCGGAAGCACTTAGTGACAGGCACACCGTCACCACTGACACTCATACAGAGGTGTCTGGCTCAATGGACAGCTTGCTGCTGTTCCCGAAAATTACAGCCCAAATGGCAGAGGAGTTCTGATTTGCTGAGAACATGATCCCCTCCAGGTGGTAATGTATACTTGAACTCCCCCCCCCCTCCTTTCGCATGTGGTGGGTTGCATGGGGAACCCACTTTGTTGAGGACTAACGAGCCCATGCAGACCGCTCAATGACAGTCGACAGAGGCCTGTCACCCCCCGGTATGCACACGGACTCCATTGACTTGTGCCCATGTTGGGCACCACAGTTTGGATCCCGGGCACGTTGGCTTGGGGACCTTTTTGTTCAGGGGTTATTTGTTTTCACGACACACTCACCTTATCTCAACGCAGAACTGACATGGGGCCCAGGGTGTTTCACTGGGTCGCACCATATAGATGGTTATGGGGCCACTTAATAATTACCAACTGTGCACCTGGAACGTGCGTGGCATCGGAGCAGTCCAGAAACGTCATAGAATTTTGGCCCAGCTTAATCGCAGGGGGACCCAGATTGCATGCCTGCAAGAGACACATTTGAACGCTTCTGAAGCTGTGAAGCTGCGCAAGAAATGGAGGGGACAACTATTTGCTACCTCCTATTCTGCGTTTTCAAGGGGGGCAGCGATTTGGTTCCGTGGCTCTGTCCCCTTTCAGATGTTAGAGCATAGAATCGATAAAGAGGGCCGATATGTATTTGTGCGGGGGCTGTTAGACGGGGATGCTGTTGTATTTGGATGTGTTTACTCGCCGAACTCTAATCAATCGGAGTTCTTGTTAACGGTGAACGGGGTGCTGACGGAGTGGGCTGATCATCGTTGGTTTATTGGGGGTGATTTCAATGCTGTGCTTGATGTTACACTGGATAGGTCACATCCCCCTTTACAGGCGACTGAGAGTAGGAAACAAGCGGATGCTCTTACTAGGTGGGCTGAGGGCTGGGACCTGACTGATGCATGGCGCAGTACACATTCACAAGAGAGGGAATATACCTTTTTCTCCCCACCACACCAGCTTCATACCAGAATTGACCACATATTCTGTTCCCGCTCCGTAGCAGATACAATTGTCCAGGCCCAACACATGGGGAAAACCCTGTCCGATCATAGCTCTGTAGAACTCACTTGGCAGTGGGGCAGGCGACTAGCCCCCATCCCCACTTGGAGACTGTCTCCAGATCTCCTTGAAGACTCGGTATTCCGGGCTTCCCTGTCCGATGCTATAGTAACATATTTCTCCACAAACATGAACACGGCCAGCACCCGTCAAGTGGAATGGGACGCATTTAAGGTCTGTCTTAGGGGGGCAGCCATGACCGCTGGAATGGGCAGGAAACGGGAGATAATTAATCAACTGAAGGAGGTGGAGGGCTCCCTAGCTTCCCTAGAGAATGAGGCTGCCGACACACATGCACCCTTCACGCCATTACAGGAGGCTCACATTCGACACGCAGAGCTACTGGAAGACCTGAGGCTCCTAGACTATAGAGAATACACAAACAGGCAGCATGCACAGGCGGATAGAGCTGGCCCCCTCCTAGCCCGCCTCTTACGGGACTCCCCAGTGAGCCACCCCATTCTGAGAATCTTGGACCAAGCAGGAAACCCAACCACCACCCAGGTCGGGATCAACACTGCGTTCAGGGAATACTACACAACGCTGTACAGTCCCCCACAGCCCCTTCCCGAGGTTGCATTCGAGGCCTTCACGAGGGACTTAGCCCTGCCTCGACTTAATGATGGGCAAATCAAAGACCTTAAGTGCACCATTACTATAGCTGAAATCAGACAGGCAATACGCGCCCTTCCTAAGGGCAAGACCCCTGGGACAGATGGCCTACCAGCCGACTTTTATGCAACATACATAGACCTACTAGCCCCACGGTTACACGCTATTTATTTGGAAGCTCTGCGGACAGCCACCCTACCGCAATCGTCTATGCAGGCGTTAATCACGTCCCTTTTGAAGCCTACTAAAGAAGGGCTTCAGATGGCTGACTATAGACCTCTGTCCCTTCTCAATACTGACTCCAAGATATTGAGCAAGGTGCTGGCATTGAGGCTCGTGCAATATGTACCTCAGCTGGTCCATTCGGACCAATGTGGTTTTGTCCCTGGCCGCAATACAGCCATGAACCTCAGGCGACTAGCTCAGCTCATGCTCGGTGACCGTGAGGACACGAGCTCCGAAGGCTGCATCTCCCTGGACTTGAAACAAGCATTTGATTCCCTTAGATGGGATTACATGTTCGACACACTGTCGAAATTTGGGATTCCCCCCGAATTCCTCGCTTGGGTCAGATTGCTGTATACAGCCCCCACAGCTAGAGTGCGCACCTCAGGTCATATATTAGCTCCTATAGCTATTGCACCGGGCACCAGACAAGGCTGCCCACTTTCCCCCCTCCTATTTGTCCTTGCCCTTGAGCCGATGCTCTGTAGGCTCCGCCAAATGGCCCCCGATTTGGCATTCTACGTCATGGGACGGCACATATAGTGTCCGCTTATGCGGATGATATTATCTTATATTTCCGGGACTTGAGGGGCGACTTGAGCCCTCTTGCCCTGGTCTTTGAGGACTTTAGGTCGATCTCAGGCCTGACCATAAGCGAATCCAAATCATATGGATTTACATTTGCAGCAACTGGTCTGGCTGCTCCACTACCCTTCGCCCCCCACGAGTTCCAGATAGCTGACACCACCTTCAGATATCTGGGGATGCAGATTTACAGGGAAGCAGACCAGATGCTCGACGGTAACCTTGGGAGGGCCATCAGAGCACTGAAGTCGCAGATACAATTTTGGCTCACACTACCACTCTCTATTCCCGGCAGAGTGGCGATATCCAAGATGGTGATGCTCCCCCGCCTTCTCTACCACTTCACTAACTTGCCACACCTGATCCCAGCAGCAACCTTTAAGACCCTAGACACTCTACTCACCAAACTTGTGTGGGGGCACGGCCGCAGGCGTATAGGTCTGTCCAAGCTGCAGCTCCCCTCTGACGCCGGTGGCATGGGTTTGCCTGATTTTAGAGCCTACAACTATGCGTGCCAACTACAATGGCTGGCCTTCTGGGTGGCGGGCCGCAATCTTCAGGAGATCAACATGACGGATAGGGAGCATGCATTGGGGAGAATACACACGTTACTTTTGCCCAACTTGGTTATACCGAGGGATGTCTCGCCTCTCCTCAAACTGGCGATAACTTACTGGCGCAAGGCATTAAAGTATACGTCCCCGGGGTCGTCCTATGCACCCACGATCCCGCTCTTGGGTATCCCGCTGGCCACGGGGACCCTATCGGCGGACTCGCTGGAACAATGGCATGACGCGGGAGTGTCACACGTAGGTGACCTGTTCGCGGAAGAGCACCTATTGTCCTTTGCAGACTTTAGAACTACCCATGGAGTCCCTGGAGGCACCTTCCTCCTACACTCTGGCCTTCGCCACTATATCACACATAAGTGGTCCCCTAGGGGCCTAGAGCCAGCTACAAATCCTCTCATCACAATGCACTACCTGATGGGCACGGGCGCCCACCTGACAAGGTGGCTCACTGCTAGTATTAAGAAGGGGAGGGCTTTCGATCTGTCACCACTCCGGGCAGCATGGGAGGGGGACATTGGTAGGCCCCTGAGGGATAGAGAGTGGGAGCGTATCCTTCAGTTTCCCAAAAAAGTAGCTAGGAACCCCAAGTTTAAGTTCATTCAATCGATGCTCCTACACAGAGCCTACCTGACCCCACGTCGCATACACATGATGTTTCCTGATGCGAAAAGTAATTGCCCCCGATGTGACACCGAGGACGCAACACTAATACACATGCTTTGGCAATGCCCCAAGCTAGGATACTACTGGACCACGGTCCATGAATCGCTCCAGAAAGCGGGTGCTTTGTCCCGCTCTCCTACACTGGGAGGCACGTTGCTGGGGTTGGGGCCCTCACAACGCACTAGAACCGTGGTGGCACGTTTCTCGGACCTGGCCCTGTTGCTGGCGAAGCGTGCCATCACGATGAGGTGGAAGTCACCCAGACCTCCCAACCCTGAACTATGGAGGGCAGAAGTAGTGCGGTGGGGCAAGGCAGAGGGAGTTGCACTTCAGAGGGAGGAATACAGAGGCCTGAGGAAAACGCCAATTTCACTGGACTGGTTTACCATATTAGGCATGTTTGAAACTGGGGGCGACGGGGAGGACGAGGATACAGGTGCCTCTCCGAATGTACGATAAATGTGTCCTTGGCCGGACTGACATGCACTGCCACTGACCGTGGAGCGCTATGGGGAGGTGCGAAGGGCCCCCCATTCACAATCTCTGTACTAGTCTCGTTCCATCTATGTGTACAGTCGGCTGGAACCATATGTTGTAATTCCGTAAGTGCCCCAGTCTAATGATTGCTCAATCATATGTTTTTGTGAGAGTGTCGGGTGGGTTTGTTGAGGGTGGGGGGAGGGATAGTTTTGTCTATACTGTGACGGTTCCTGTCACCAACAAAATGAAAAATCAAGACAACTATGCAATTATATGTTCTAAGCAACCTTATGTATGTATTACCCTGTTTCCCTCCGGGACTGGAAATTTCTGTGACTGCTTTACCTACTATGCTAATAAACAGATTAAAAAAAAAAACCATATCAGATTTGTTTACTTCAGCGAGATTCAACACCTTCTACCAGGGCTGTCCCAGGCAGTTGTATGATGTTACAAGGCATGCTTTTACCCTGCATGCTGTTGTAACACAATTTTTTACCTTGATTTGCTGTCGGGGTGCGCTGGATGTTGGAATAGTATAATTTACAATTCCAACTCCAGTCTGTGCTACAATAGGGAAGGTGTTGGAGTTAAATCCAACATCTTCTAACTCCTACAGCAAGCCATTTTCGTTGCAGCAGCATGTGGGGTAAGAGCATGCGTTATAATGAATGCAGTGTAACGGTTGTTTCCAGTCCCAGGCTCTCCTGCAGGATGTTGGTGCCAGAGAGTCTTTCTGAGATCTTTTCTAGAAAAAAGCTAAGTGCAAGCTGATTTATTGACATCAATAAGAGTGATGATTTCAGGTCACACCCTAATCCAATCCTTGAGCTATTCTGCAGGTGTCCTTTGAAGCTTTTCTTATCAGTAGGTATGTATCTCATAAATATTGATGTGAAAACATACAGTCACTAGACAAGTCTCATTAAAACACTAAGGGGCCGATTACGATGTCACTCGGTAGGGCTTCAAACAGCATGCAGCTCGTCTGAATCAGATTCAGAACCCACGTTTCAGACCGACTCAGAAACACATCCGACTTACCAATTATGATAGTCGGAAATTGTTTGTTAAGACTTGGTTCAGATCGGCATTCAGAGAAACTGAGTCGGTTGGAGCTGAATAGTACAGGTCTATGGACTGCGTTTCTGACCGACGCATTACGATGTCGATTCGGACAGCCTTTCTGAATCAGTTTGTCCAACACGGATCGGCTGTCGGAATCTGACTTTGGGAGCCGTAGTAGGCACCCCTTCATCTGGAGACTTCCGGTTGGAGCCAGTGGGGGTACCCATGTGTCCCCTCTGTCCAACCATGCATGGTGTGGTAGGCACCACGGGGCCCGCTGCTGGGTGCAAGGTTTTCCGCGACCACCCCTTTTTTTCAATGGTATTCTGTGTGGTTGGTTGGAACACAGGCTCCCATTGACGTCAATTGGAGTCCGACCGAACGGTGTTGGGAAATATCGTAGTCGATTGGTCAGACTCCCCAAACCCACGTCAGTTATAAATGATTCCTACAGGAAATAGGTAGGAAGGCTTTCGGACCGACATCGTAATGAGGCCCTAGGTTTGAATCAGGCACACAATAGCCCATGTCTCAAATGCAATAAAGCTAGCATAGGTGTGTTAATATTGATGATTGCGATGTCAATGAACACCATAATATATGTACACATAACAATGTCAACCCCGGTAATGGCGATGTCAATGTACGCCATAATATAAGTACACATAACTATGTTGATGTACGCCATGACAAATGTCCCCAAATAATGAGAATGCTCGATAAGTACAATATCATTGACTGTCATGACTGTCATGATATGTGCACACTTAATAACAAACAAATAGACAGGATGCACAGAAGGGGCCCTATAAGGAAGGATACTGTTTGGCCCGGGACTTCGTAGAAGAGGTTCTTAAAGGAAGCAAAGCTACCTCACCAGTGCACAAATACAACTCCATCAGTGGTCCCTGAATGGCCCTTAAAATATTTGGGGCATCCTTTCTTAATGACAAATGGGCCCCTGATATGGATTTCCATTGTAGGGCCATTCACCTTGATGACACTTGGGGAAATGTGTCCCATGTGAGGGGGTCAAACACCAGCACAGACTATTTTGTCTGGGCTCAGTACAAGGGCAGTCAAGAAGAATTCAGACAGTTTTCTGACACTCAGGTGAATGCAGGAGGGTCCATAACTTTCTTCACCATACAAACAAAGACAAAGACTCGCTGGTTACAGATAACAAAGTAGGAACTACTGAAGACGATTAATGACCTGAGCTCAGCCTAAATGCTATCAGTCAAGAAGTAAGGGCTATCTGCCTCATGGTGATGCAACATTGGTATGTGCTGGACTTGATGACTGTGATGGAGGGTGGGGTATGTGCCAACAATGGCGCTTTCTGTTGCATGTTTAGTCCAGGAAATGATTTCAAAAACAGAACTCTCGCTATTGCCATCCAACACTGAATCGTCTACAAGCTGACATGAAGAAAGACGGAGGTATCACTGAGCAGGACTGGTTTCATAGCATTTTTTCCTGGTTCCCCCTGTGGGTGACAAACTGTGCTTGTCATTGCTTCCTGTTCTCATTTTTGTACTACTATTGTGTGTTTTTCTACAAGTGGGGATTTTCTGCGGTAAAAATGCAGTCCTCAAATTAGGTAGCGTGTGAATAGCTAGAGAAAGGATAGCAGATACAACAGAAACACACCCATCCTCGAGTAATGTGGCTGAAATTACAAATGAAAACAATTATGTAGTTTAAAATTCAACTAGAGGGGAGAGTGTTAATATCAGTGAATGGGATGACACTGTACGTCAAAATAAATGTATGCAAAACAAAGTAAATACTGGTAAATGTGATGTAAATGTACGCCATTATATATGCACACATAACGATGTCAATGTAAACAATGACAAATGTACGCATAATAAAGAGAATATCAGTAAATGCAATGTCAGTGACAGCCACATTATATGTACAAGTACTCACAAACATGTACCATTGCTGTAGAATCCACCTGAGATGTCCTCCCCATCAAACCCGAGTCAGAGATACATGGTCAAACAGGCCCTGGGATCCAAACCAAAGTCTACTGATTGATAGGTCACAGCTGGGGTTACACTTAACCTGAAGACCAACGTGCGAACAGGAAAAACCCAGATCGATCCCACAGATAGGCAGCTACAGGAATGTGTAGTCCCAAAATACTACAAAGTCAGATGCCACATGTAGTTAGGAACCCTCAGCCAATCAGAACACAGAATGCACACTACATGCAGTGATCACACGCTCCTCATGCCAGACATCTGGACGCACACACACACTGGCCCACATTGGGGCTCCAAAAAGTCGAGAGCCACCTGTCCCCTCTTATCAGATGGATGAATTTATGGTTGATGACTAGGCCCAGATTTATGTGCTCTGCAAGAATGTGTATTTGTTGTACTGTGTATAATCTGCTATTGTACTGTATGTATTGCAGGCCAAACCTCTGTACATTGAGACACCACCCTGTTGCTGCTCTCTTTAATTAAACCAACTGTTTTGCCAAACAACTCTTTTCTTTTCATTTTTTGAGGTAAATTCATATCTGAGCAACCAGTGATTCAAATTTTATTAGATATTTGATCTTCCAGGTTAAAATAGGTTTTAACTCTTATTTTGAAAATAATTTATTTGACAAAGTGTGTCATCGAAATTAAAGGGAACTTTGTAAGACCTTATATGTCTTTATCTAAGACACGCTGAGTTGTCTGATATGAAGGAAACTGGCAGCGTTGATTCTGTCTGCCCCATAGATTTCATAAGTGACCCCTGAACTACATGACAGGCTATCTGTACTCATAATGCTTCTTTAGAACAGAAGCCTTCAAACTGTGGGACAGGTCCTCATAGAGGAATGGTAATTGTTGTCAGAGGGTATCAGTCTGTAGCTTGTTCGTGTAACAAAAAAACCCGCTGCAAACACTCCCTCCCAGTCAATATTAGATCTGGGTTAAATCCATAATTATAATTGTGCTTACTTCACCACCCCAGTTCAGACCCAGCCATATGCAAATCAGCCTTGACCCTGCTCCTTGTGGGAAGGGTCCAGCCCGTACTGCTAAGCCATGTCTTCCATGGACCAGAAAAAGCATCCAGGGACTGGTTTCGGGTTAACAAAATATTATGCTAAAAAAAAGGTCCTGTAATTTCAGAGAACAAAAACAGAGAGGTGGAGAACTATTCTGTAATCGGCCACCTGTAATGTTTTAACTTCTCATACCCTTGTTTCTGACAAAGGATCATAATGAGGGTACTTTTAGTGTGACAGATCTGTCAACATGTATAAGATTTACTATTAAAAGGGTTAGTTGGACTTAACAGAAATGTTTGCAACGCTACGTTCCGAACGGCCAAAAGGCCACACTTCTTGTGACACACCTCCAGCTTTTGCTGATATTTTAGCCAGCAATGTATTGCATTTTGTGACTGGTAGTTTCCCATTTAACATTCTAATGATGGAATCAAAAATCCCAGCATGCTAAATGCCTTTGGCTAAAAAGCCAGGAATTGCCAGATGTGTCACTCAAAACATGGGGCCTGTTGCCTGCCAAGTTTGATAATGTGTAAAGTATAATGTAAGAATAAGCATCAATTTTTGCCAAAATTATTTGATGCACTCTAATGTCTCTTACAGATTTGAGTTTTTTGCTAACAATGCTTTGTTTCAATTTCGTAAAGCTTTTGGAATCTGCTCTGCAATCTCCATTGAAACGTTTGGATAGCTTGTTATCTTTCACCACAAAGATGTTTAGTTTGAGAGATTGACAAGCATTATTAAAAATCAGATCCCTCTACCTTATTTACAGTGTGTTCCTTCAAAGCTCCATAAACATCTTTAGCTGGCTTGAATTATTTAACATTTAATAGACTCATTGTGAGAAAATATATTTGCCATTTTGAGAGGGCCCAAATAATTTTTTGCCATATGAAGGCGGTTGTGGCATCAAAAATTTTGATGAACTTTGCGTTAGAAGGAATTAGTATTAATTTTTTAGATCAACCTCACTGTCAACCATTTGCCAGCACATGAAGTCAGGACTGGCCGACAATATTAAGGACTGTGCTTCTGAGAAAGAGCATATAATGTCATGGAACAGAGACACCTTATGACTGTTTAGCATAGTTTAACGCATAGATCTTCACTCTCAAAAGGCTAAGCTATTTGCTTCGGCAATGCTTCTTAGATCAAGCATTCAAAACCTCTTGTATATACTTTAGTATATACTTATACGTACTCTGTGGGCTCTGGAGATCAGCCCTAGGACTTCTCTGCTTCCACTTAGAGAATTTTTCTGTTCAACTGCCTCTTTTTAACTGTATTGATAGAAAATGACCAGTAGAGGTCAATAAAATACCAGAATTGCTTCCTGCTTGTTCAACTGCCTCTATTTAACTGTCTTGATAGAAAACGACCAGTAGAGGTCAGTAAAATACCAGAATCGCTTTAGCATTCTCTAAATTCCAGTCCATAGAAATTGTCTTCCACGAGCACCCGTAGACAATAATATTTTTTCAAATCTTGTATTTTCAGTGATATGACCACCGAAGGCCCAGATTTTATATTAAAAACAGAGCTATGGACTATACCACTTCCTGCTGTAATGCAATATATCTCTCTATGTGTTCCCATACCTGGCGTTTCACGCAGTTTCCTTCTTACTTTCCCTCCATGTTAAAGAACAGTAGATGTTTCAGCACCCAGGCTAATGTGCTGCATAGCTAAAAACATATAAGGTCCCAAAGGCGAGACCAATTGCATTGCAAATGCTTGTTGTCAATTGCAATGGGTTTCCTATTGAAGAACACTCATTCTGAGGTGAACCCTTTTTGAGCTTACTTTGGTTCTCCTTTTAGTTTTACATTTTACACATATTAGCAGACTTTGTTTTAGCCCCGTTATTTATTACATACTTTATGTCCACAACATAATTCTAAGTAACGCTACACATGCTGCTTGTTTTTAGATGCCTTTCCTGTTACATAGGCTGTACTCTTCGTTCAAGGCTAAGAACATTGAACAAGATTTCCTATAAGCTATTAAGTGTGTCACTGAAATCCGGAACCCATTAAAGTACTCATTGTGTATTTTATGCCCTGGCAAGCTGCTAGCAACCGACAAGCAGGCTCGCCATGGAATGCAAGCAATAACAATCAAGCCATTTGTCAGGTCATAAAAACAATCTTAAATACAGATGTGAGATGTGCATAAATGATAAACGGTGATGCCCCGGTGTATGGAATGTATAGGTTGTGCTTTAAATGGACGCCAAAGGTGCAGTTTATGTTGGGTTCATTGGAGTCTGGCTTTCCAGAGTAAGTACTGCAGAATGCAAAGTAATTCTTTCTGCCCACTCGGACACTTAATCATCAGCTTACGAAAGCATTGCCACAGTGTCATGTTTGTTAGTATTTAATGTTTTGTTTTCTTTCAATCTTCTCTCTTCCTCGAGCGTTCTCTGCAAGATTCTTATTCTTTCTGAGAACGTTATGGTTAGTAGATTTTGTATGCTAATACATTTTGTTGTATTTTTTTTTGTTTTTGTTTTTATTAAGGAGGAAGATGTGTCATGTTTGTTAGTATTTAATGTTTTGTTTTCTTTCAATCTTCTCTCTTCCTCGAGCGTTCTCTCTGCAATGTTTTCTTGCTGAGAATGTTACAGGAGGGTTGCAGTTGAAGAAGACCTGTGCAGGCTTGCCTTGCTCCTGTGTTCCTTTTCCTAATAAACTTCATAACTTCAAACCTTCCTCGTTTCATGGACTTTACACACTGCACACTTACAGTCACTTAGACAGTAAGTGCTTTCAAAAAGTACACATTTTAAATAAAATAGTTATTAACTTTCTGCACAAAGAAACTTAAAAGCCTTTTCATGAATTGGAATCATTTAGTTGAAATAAGTGCCACTGGTAGCAGATTCGTCTTTTTCCGACTTTGAACCAAGAGGTATTTCTAGTTCTCTTTGCAAGAAAAGCCTTGCAAAGCACCAGGCTAGAAATGCCAGAATGCTTCACAAGTCATGCCTCACTGGGGGCTCTGCTAATGTATGCCATGAAAACAAATTGCTCATTATATTTCCAATCCCTAGGCAAACTTTTCTTTGCGCGGAGGTTGGCATTCTGGGTATTGTCATAAACAACAACGCACCCCTGTTATTTTCCCTTGATTCATTTCTGAAGGCCAAACCAGACCCGCTGAGATTTATTGGAGAAATTGTACTTATTGCTACTTTCCTACTGAGTGCGGTCAATGCACTAATTCACAGGCCGCATGTAAAGAGCGCCTAGGTAGCACTGCATTTTATGTTTTTTGTCACAGCCAAAGCCTTGGGCAATAGGCTATTCAGCTTACTTTACATATATATACAACTCTAAGTCTTAATCAAAATTAATTTGTGGGAATATGCCTGGCAGTGAGCTTTTAACTAGTCTGTCTACCTCCTCCTGTCCAACACAACCCGCTATCAGCCCAGTGTTGGATGATCATCAACTGCACAGTAGTGTTAACTCTCTCCCCCTGCCACGGGTAGTGGCAATGAAGCCTGTCATAAACCCAGCAGAACCAAGCGTCTGAGTGAGGGAAGACTAAAGTGCTCTTACAAGGCGCGTCTAACTCTGCAGCACCACACTCCAACCACTAAAGCTACTGTGTGAAGCACCCTTAATAGTTTGGACTCTTGAAAAGAAACGATTATGGAAACATGACACCGCATACATGCTAGCTAGCCGGGGCTGTAGCACACAGTGACACTGACGTAGAGCAACAGAATACATAAATTGTTGTCTGTATAACATAAATTATATAAATATAAGAATCTTATAATAAGATTCTCATGGTGAGGAGGTTGATGAAAGGCCCAGTTCCACAAAACCCTTATTAACCTTTTTACTTTCTCAAATTCATTCCGAACATTTATGGCACACCATTTTCAAATGTCACCAGCCGCCACTGGTGAATTTACAGTGCCAAAAGGTGGAAAAACACCATCAATCAGCATGACAGCACTGCATCGCTGTCCAGTCCCACCTTTCTCTCCGTCTCAGACCAGTGGCCCGACGACTTAACTGGTAAAACTATTGGTGGTCATTGTGGAAGACTTGAGTAGTGGTGGTGGTGTTTAAACCAGAGGCGAGATGGCTTCGGTGTCCGAGCCTAAAAGAAGCAGAAATTGCTTTTGAATCACAGCAAATACAGGTATTGTTACTAAAGTTATGAATAATCACGTATAATCATGGTAGCTGATCCGAATTAGGGGTCACAATATCAACAAATAGCGATATTTATCGCTAAGTAGGCTTAGGGGCTGAGCATCACCAGGATTTTATCGCTGAGATAACGTGCTATTGGCAACGTTTATCTCAAAACGGATAACATTTCAGGCGATATCGGCGAAACCGTGAATATCCCTGAGAATACAGTGATATTCACGCATTATCACTAACAGGGTGTTAGCCATTATATCCACCTCCCACTGGATATAATGGCTAAGAACTGGTCTTAGCAGGCTTTATTTTTTGGAGATAATCACGCTTAGCGCGAATATTTCCATCGCTACGCCTGTGTTGGTAATAGGCCATAGCGATGTTAGCGACTGCTTTCAGTCGCTAACAGGTTGGGTATGCCTACTTTGCATGTCATTAGCAATAAATGTCGCTGATATACAAAGCGGGCCCCAAACCGCTCGCTATCGCCTACAAGCTGTCGCTAACTGCTGTTAGCGACAGCTTGCTAATAGGGCGATAGAATTATTGCCGCTTAGCGTCCGAAAACGGCCGCTAAAGCGGCGATAATTTTATATCGCCCCCCCCCTGATAATATGCCCCTAGGTGGACAAGATTGAAAGTAGCAGATAGGCAAGATATACGTTCATTTCCAGGCTTCTCTTAAAAACATCTTCCTAACTAACATGCATGGTAAATGTAAACTTTAAAAATAGCTATTAACACCCTCTCATTGGTAAAAAAAATAAAATTTGGGGGTATATTATCAAGAACAGGAGATAAAATAATCGCCGCTTTATCGGCAGGAAACTGCAGCTAAAGCGGCGATAATGGGCTTGATATTATGTCC
Source organism: Lissotriton vulgaris (assembly GCF_964263255.1). Classification (NCBI taxonomy): domain Eukaryota; kingdom Metazoa; phylum Chordata; class Amphibia; order Caudata; family Salamandridae; genus Lissotriton; species Lissotriton vulgaris. The sequence goes on along the minus strand of NC_141696.1, from coordinate 781,772,233 downwards.
TTGTGAATTCCCATAGCAGCCCAGGTTAACACCAGAACCTGGGCTGCTATGGGAATTCAAAAGGGCCTATTATCAAGTCCATTATCGCCGCTTTAGCCGCAGTTTCCTGCCGATAAAGCGACGATAATTTTATCGCCTGTTCTTGATAATATCGCCCGTAGTTTTAGTATGAACACAAGCTACAGCATGTCACGCTTTCCGGTGTTGTTACTTAGGAACTGGAGTTGAAAGCTGCTCTGAAATTCAGAAAACAACATATTCAGAAAACAGAGATTTAGATATGAAACTAAGTATTTGCGCTCTTCCAATTAATGCAACCTGCCAATCCGCTGCAATCACTGTAGAAACAGGAACGAACCTCTCTAAAAGTGTATGTGCCCTGCTGATTACACAGGTGGACTTCCTCGTGGCAATTCTAAAAAATGAGAAATTAATATTGCAGCTGGCCGGACATACTGGAGCAAAATTTAAACTCAGAAATAACCCGGTATGTTAATCCAATTAGGTTGTATTTTTAATGTAAAATGCTCCGTGCCCTTGTTTCAAGTATATTATTTTAATTTCTCTTCATGTGGTACACATAATAGGTTAACTAATTATGTATCAAAGAGCGAGGCTTTATAAATCAGCATGTCCTAAATTCACCCGCGGGAAGGGAAGTTTGTGCAGCAAAGAGAGTAAAATATGATTTAATAGGAATGCATTGACGGAAAGTACATAACATGTTTAAAGTCCTTAACCAACCCTCTAGTCTAACTTGGTAGAATTAGCCAACCAGGGGCGGAGCGACCAGTAGTTCAGGAGGTGCAGTGAATTATGGCTTTATTTTACTATCCTACCATTGGGTGGGGTGAGGGATAATTTTCAATGGTTGCACAAGGGCCCTTGCTACCCTTGCTACGTCACTGAAGTCAAGCACTTTCTTTGGTACCCTAGTCTCCTTTAAATTCCTCTACCAATAGCAAGGATTTACTCTTCAAGGGATGCTTGAACATGCATAAAAAAGCAAGAGCAATGCAAATAATTAAGAGATAAATAATGTGGGGCTAGACACGGGCATTTATATAATTGTGCTTTGTGTATAACATTGAAAGATCGGGGTGTGAGCAGGTGCAATCAGAATACTAATTGAGCATTTAAAATGAATTTGGGGGTAATGCCATCAAAATCTAAAGTGATAAAAGGGGCTCTCATTCAGAGAGTAGCAGTATTTTGAAAAGCATTAGTTGCATCAACAGCACGACAATTATTGCACACTTTTATAGGTTAGTGATATATCTGCAATTCTGCATGTGGAAATGTGCCATTACTCAATTTCATATGCGCAATGGGATTCATTCAAATCTCATAAATCAAAAAAGCTCCATTCTGTCACAGAAGGGTAACTTAATTATGCACATTGTAAAGATGTGTTTTACATTGTTTTGCAGTGATTTTCCATCAGGCAGGAAGAACATCTAACCAAGGCATCTAAAATAATATTGATAATCTGTATCATTGATTAGAAAAAACACATTTGCTACTGAGTAAAACTACAGGTGGGCGATAGATTCCGCTCCGCCAGCAGAATTCGCAGAGCTTTGCTCACGCAAGGCATTATGGCTGAGTTTTTTCTCGCACGTGGCTCGCCAACGTTGAGTAAAACTTAATTTGAAGTTCTGCAAAAAGAAAAAAAAAATGAAAGAAAGACCCTTTTTTCCAAATTGTGGAGCCGCCAGTGTAATATAATGATTCTATTAATCAATTTAGATACATGATTGTACTCTTTAAATCATAAACAACATTTTCTCTTAACATACTATGAACCATATTCTGTTTAATGGCAGGGCATGAACACATGGGCCATGAACTACTGGAGGTTATTGCATATGGGGCTGTCATCAAAGGTATTCTGATTTCCCTTGTCTTTGGATATATCAATGTTCAATATGTCTAATAATTTTCCCTTTATTTGCATGTATCAACCATCAGGTGGCAGTAAAAAGGGGATATAGTGCAATGGTTTATGTTGAAGAGCATGCTTTCACTTTGAGATTACTAATTAACTGGTTCAACTCCTGGACCACCCCTCACGACCACCGGACAAGCCTTGGTGCTAGACCCCTCCGATTATTAGAGGGTCGGTGTCTGATCCACATCTGTTTGCGGTCTGGCCTGGACAAAACATGCATTAGACACACACACAGACCAAACTGGTGTAACTGCACCAACTGCAACCTTCATGGATATCATTTACAACCTAAGGGCTCTATCTAATTTCACCACTTTACCTAAGCCTTGATAAAGCTCGAGGAAATACACCACATCGGGTGAAACACGTGATGGCTAAAACTTGTAATACATGAACACCAGATAGTTATGATGAACTGCTCAACATTTTGCTAAACCTTGCATTACTTCAGCTCTAGCTTGTTCACCCTGAGCAGTTTTTATCATTTTACCACAAAACGGCTACCAGCAAAAACAAAAATAAAGATTGTATTCCACTGAGGTAGCATATCTGTATTATGTTGTAACCAGATTCTTCACTTTTAGCCAATATCATTTTGCAAATATCTATGGTGGTGAACATCCTAAAAATATTCATTGCTGATTATACTTTCCTTAAGGTATATTTATGTGTGTATGTATATATATATATATATTTGTTTATTTATATATATATTTATATATTTATATATTATATATATATATATATATATATATATATATATATATATATATATATATATATATATATATATATATATATATATATATATATACATATATATATATATATCCCAAAGAGTTGCCTGACAAAACAAGAGGGGAGCCACGCTTGAAGATCGTTTGTGCCACTTTTATTCAATGTAGGAAGCCTCGTGCACAAACTCCAGCTAGCAACAGGAAATAAAGTCTCGCCTGACGCGTTTCATGCAAAGGCATTTCATCAGAGGCTGTAGACTGTTCTTTAGATCAGCTCGACCATTTCTTGGCGCCACAATTTGACTCCCATAGGTCACGCCCACTGGGCGCGGCAACTCCTGTTGCCTGATGGTACTTGTGGTACCCTGTCTTTCGTTGATGTGCTGTCGTGTCTGAAAGAAATATGTATTACCCCAGTGGGTGTTGCAGCTTGGTTTGCTGACACGCTGCTTCATTGTCCCACACAGAACCGGCATCTTCTTTCCTTCGCTGAGCGTCATTAGACATCTCTGCAGGGGAGCTAATGAAAGCCCCGGTGCTCCACTCCACGGCTCAGGCTTGCCGCCAGTAATCCCAAAGAGTTGCCTGACAAAACAAGAGGGGAGCCACGCTTGAAGCCGTGGAGTGGAGCACCAAGCTGCAACACCCACTGGGGTAATACATATTTCTTTCAGACACGACAGCACATCAACGAAAGACAGGGTACCACAAGTACCATCAGGCAACAGGAGTTGCCACGCCCAGTGGGCGTGACCTATGGGAGTCAAATTGTGGCGCCAAGAAATGGTCGAGCTGATCTAAAGAACAGTCTACAGCCTCTGATGAAATGCCTTTGCATGAAACGCGTCAGGCGAGACTTTATTTCCTGTTGCTAGCTGGAGTTTGTGCATGAGGCTTCCTACATTGAATAAAAGTGGCACAAACGATCTTCAAGCGTGGCTCCCCTCTTGTTTTGTCAGGCAACTCTTTGGGATTACTGGCGGCAAGCCTGAGCCGTGGAGTGGAGCACCGGGGCTTTCATTAGCTCCCCTGCAGAGATGTCTAATGACGCTCAGCGAAGGAAAGAAGATGCCGGTTCTGTGTGGGACAATGAAGCAGCGTGTCAGCAAACCAAGCTGCAACACCCACTGGGGTAATACATATTTCTTTCAGACACGACAGCACATCAACGAAAGACAGGGTACCACAAGTACCATCAGGCAACAGGAGTTGCCGCGCCCAGTGGGCGTGACCTATGGGAGTCAAATTGTGGCGCCAAGAAATGGTCGAGCTGATCTAAAGAACAGTCTACAGCCTCTGATGAAATGCCTTTGCATGAAACGCGTCAGGTGAGACTTTATTTCCTGTTGCTAGCTGGAGTTTGTGCACGAGGCTTCCTACATTGAATAAAAGTGGCACAAACGATCTTCAAGCGTGGCTCCCCTCTTGTTTTGTCAGGCAACTCTTTGGGATTACTGGCGGCAAGCCTGAGCCGTGGAGTGGAGCACCGGGGCTTTCATTAGCTCCCCTGCAGAGATGTCTAATGACGCTCAGCGAAGGAAAGAAGATGCCGGTTCTGTGTGGGACAATGAAGCAGCATGTCAGCAAACCAAGCTGCAACACCCACTGGGGTAATACATATTTCTTTCAGACACGACAGCACATCAACGAAAGACAGGGTACCACAAGTACCATCAGGCAACAGGAGTTGCCGCGCCCAGTGGGCATGACCTTTGGGAGTCAAATTGTGGCGCCAAGAAATGGTCGAGCTGATCTAAAGAACAGTCTACAGCCTCTGATGAAATGCCTTTGCATGAAACGCGTCAGGCGAGACTTTATTTCCTGTTGCTAGCTGGAGTTTGTGCACGAGGCTTCCTACATTGAATAAAAGTGGCACAAACGATCTTCAAGCGTCCCTCCCCTCTTGTTTTGTCAGGCAACTCTTTGGGATTACTGGCGGCAAGCCTGAGCCGTGGAGTGGAGCACCGGGGCTTTCATTAGCTCCCCTGCAGAGATGTCTAATGACGCTCAGCGAAGGAAAGAAGATGCCGGTTCTGTGTGGGACAATGAAGCAGCGTGTCAGCAAACCAAGCTGCAACACCCACTGGGGTAATACATATTTCTTTCAGACACGACAGCACATCAACGAAAGACAGGGTACCACAAGTACCATCAGGCAACAGGAGTTGCCGCGCCCAGTGGGCGTGACCTATGGGAGTCAAATTGTGGCGCCAAGAAATGGTCGAGCTGATCTAAAGAACAGTCTACATCCTCTGATAAAATGCCTTTGCATGAAACGCGTCAGGCGAGACTTTATTTCCTGTTGCTAGCTGGAGTTTGTGCACGAGGCTTCCTACATTGAATAAAAGTGGCACAAACGATCTTCAAGCGTGGCTCCCCTCTTGCTTTGTCAGGCAACTCTTTGGGATTACCGGTGGCAAGCCTGAGCCGTGGAGTGGAGCACCGGGGCTTTCATTAGCTCCCCTGCAGAGATGTCTAATGACGCTCAGCGAAGGAAAGAAGATGCCGGTTCTGTGTGGGACAATGAAGCAGCGTGTCAGCAAACCAAGCTGCAACACCCACTGGGGTAATACATATTTCTTTCAGACACGACAGCACATCAACGAAAGACAGGGTACCACAAGTACCATCAGGAAACAGGAGTTGCCGCGCCCAGTGGGCGTGACCTATGGGAGTCAAATTGTGGCGCCAAGAAATGGTCGAGCTGATCTAAAGAACAGTCTACAGCCTCTGATGAAATGCCTTTGCATGAAACGCGTCAGGCGAGACTTTATTTCCTGTTGCTAGCTGGAGTTTGTGCACGAGGCTTCCTACATTGAATAAAAGTGGCACAAACGATCTTCAAGCGTGGCTCCCCTCTTGTTTTGTCAGGCAACTCTTTGGGATATATATATATATATTACCTACTGGCTATCGCCAGTAGGTATATATAGTTAGGATTTTTTCCCTATGGCATTTTTGAAAATTCTATGCCTAATAACTTTGGCGTTTGTGGACGGAATTGGCTGAAATTTTCAGGAAAATGGCACATTTTGTTTCTGAGCAGCTCCTGGAAATTTGGGGGGGTCGTCAAGGGGGGCCGAGAAAAAAGGGGGGTCCCAAAAAGCGTTTTTCCCATGTTAATTTCCATAGGGCGGTTGGACTCACTTTTAGCCCGAACGGCTGAATGGATTTTCACGAAACTTGGCAAAATTGTAGGGACTGTTAGCCCGATGTGCCTTTGCTAGGTCTCAATATATGTGCTTCAGTGGATTTTGAGAAATTAACGTTCAAAACAAGATATATATCTGTAACAGCGCTCCGGGCAGCGATCCGGTCCGCTTACTTTTCGCGAAACTGAACTTTGCGCGCAGAAAGCTGATTGGCTCTCCGGTGTCTGTCAACATTCTAAACAGTCCGGAGCGGCCGCCATCTTATCTCTCGCTAGGATCGAGAGAGAAGAAGAGGTGAAAAACGAAGGGGGAATTTAATGAAAGGGGGCAAGGTATACCCCTCTTGACCCCCTAGGAATGTTGTTGGGGTTATTAAAGGGTCCCGTGGGGAAAATAAAAAAAAAAAGATTTTTCACGGTAGAAGCGCTTCACGGGCCGCGAACTGGGCCGCAAACTGGTAGCGAAACGGCAATTTGCCATTTTGTGCTTCGTTTTAATTGTTTAGAGACATAAATTATCGCCGCACATCGGCCACAATGCATGAATATCGCTGAAAAGTCAGCGATATTCAGGAACTTTGCGCGCAGAAAGCTGATTGGCTCTCCGGTGTCTGTCAACATTCTAAACAGTCCGGAGCGGCCGCCATCTTATGTCTCGCTAGGATCGAGAGAGAAGAAGAGGTGAAAAACGAAGGGGGAATTTAATGAAAGGGGGCAAGGTATACCCCTCTTGACCCCCTAGGAATGTTGATGGGGTTATTAAAGGGTCCCGTGGGGAAAATAAAAAAAAAATGATTTTTCACGGTAGAAGCGCTTCACGGGCCGCGAACTGGGCCGCAAACTGGTAGCGAAACGGGAATTCGCCATTTTGTGCTTCGTTTTAATTGTTTAGAGACAAAAATTATCGCCGCACATCGGCCACAATGCATGAATATCGCTGAAAAGTCAGCGATATTCATGCATTATCCAGCAAATGCTCTTAGCCATGTTATCCACCTTCCATTGGATAACATGGCTAAAAACTGCTCTGTGCGTGAGCTTTTTTTTTTTTTTTTTGCTGCGTGACGTTTGTTAACGTTCGATTCAATGGAAATCAGGAAGTGTTGACCACCATTTTGTCACTGCGAGTAAATATTTTGTTATAAATGAATCCTTATTGATAAACATTGTCTGCGCCATCTTGCGTTTTTGTCCAATGCCACAATTTTGTCGTGCACGGCAGCCATTTTAGATGCCTTGACCAGGGCCACTCTCTGCACGCCGCCGATCCTCAGCATGGCTCCCCACCCTCGCAAGCATCTCCCCCACGCACTGGTCACCCCCGCTCTTTCTCTCATGCATGGGCCATATACTTCCCCCCATCTGCGCTGCTCTTCTCTGAGAATCACACCCTGTGCCCGCCCGACACCTCCCTTTCACCCTATTCACTACCGCACCCTCTGACACTCCTCTTCCTCTGTGTCCGATTGTCCAGGCCGGACCTAGGCTATCACCTAGCCCTGCGGATGTAGTTTATGGCCCCAGCTGTAGAGTATCCAGACATGCCAACCCTCCCGATTCAGGCGTGAGACTACTGATTTCAGTGCTAGTCTCCCGCCTCCCGATTCCTGCAAGCAAAAACCCGGGGGCATATTACCAACAACTAGCGATAATTTTTGTCTCTAACTTGTTTAGAGACAAAAATTATCGCCGCACATCGGCGAATTTTATCGCACATAAACCTTGCTAATAGCAAGGTTTATCGCAAATGCGATAAAAAACTGCCGCAATGCATGAATATCGTTGAAAAGTCAGCGATATTCATGCATTATCCAGCAAATGCTCTTAGCCATGTTATCCACTTCCCATTGGATAACATGGCTAAAACTGCTCAGGGCAGGTGTTAGGTTTTGGAGATATTCGCGCTTAGCGCGAATATCTCCAAAAGTTGGTAATAGGAGATAGCGATGGTCAGGGACTGTTTCCAGTCGCTAAAATCTTGGCACGCCCACTTTGCATGTCATTAGTGATAAATATCACTGATATGCAAAGCGGGGCCCAAGATGGTCGCTATCTCCTTTTAGCTGTCACTAACTGCTGTTAGCGACAGCTTGGTAATAGGGAGATAATTTTATCTCTCTTTTTTTTGGCTTTTAAAGCCCAAAAAGCGGAAATAAACCCCCTTGATAATATGCCCCATGATTTCTCGGGGGTTTCAGCTGACAGGGCTTGGTATTGTGTTACGTGCTAATTCTTCCAGGAAACGTCAGAGGGTCGATGCAGGGGTTCTAGAAGGGGTGTTAAACCATTTAAGCCTCATGAACAAGCGCATGGTCTTTTAAAGATTTGTGAAGTACTCGGGGCGGCGGTGTGTGTGTGCCCTCTTTCAGGAGCGGGCGGGGGGGGGCACTGCCAGCAACTTGCCAGGCCAGGCAGTGTTCAACACGTGCATCACCCTTTCTCTGCCTGCTATTGCGCTCCATGCTTCGGAAAGGTAAGAAAAAGAACGTGCATTTGAGTTTGAAATGTCCGATCTTGTAGCAGTACACTTGCAAAGCCCACACATGACAATAACCCGATTCAAGGCCCCATTCACCCAATTTTTTAAACATATATAGCACTCCAACAAAGTTAGATTATAAAACTTTATTAACATTTAACTATAATGAACGGAACAAAAACTGTAAAAACATTTAAACATTTTTCACCCAAAAAAGCAACAATGGTCAGAAGCTGTCTTTTGTGCGAATAGTCCCAAGGCAGCACAACGTGCAGAGTTCTGGACGGCACCCAGGTGATGTCGCCTGGGTGCCGCACTGGTTTTGGGATCCTACAATGCTGCTCCGAAAATTGGCGTGGGGCGTCCCGGGTGGGGCGGGGGGAGGCCTCGTCAGTAGCGGTCTGTTGTGCGAATAGTCCCAAGGCAGCAGAACGCGCTGAGATGTTGATGGCACCCAGGTGATGTCCAGTAAACTGCCGCACTGGTTTTGGTATCCTACAATGCTGCTCCGAAAATTTGCGTGCGGCGGCCCGGGGGGGGCGTGGGGGAGGCGGCGTGAACGGGCCTCCCCAGGTGGCGGCCATCCAGCTGAGTTGCGCCCGCTCTTGCGTCTACAGCGTCTCGCTCACCATGTTGTTGAGTTGCTCCCACTCTTGCAGTGCAGCGATAGGCGCCTGCCACATGACTCTTAAAATGGCGGACGGCTCTTCGGTTTTGGGCCTGGTCCACTGAAATGGCCCTGGGACACCTTGGAACTCGGACGCTTGCCTGCTAGGGCTTTGGCTCCATTCTCGAAAAGCGTCCCCTCAGCCGTGAAGATTCTACAAAAGTCTTGGGGGCCCCCGACTCCCGCAGGCTTCCGGTGGGGAGCGGCTGCCATGATTGCTCGCGGAATGACCAAGACGGAGCCACGAGATGGTGGTGCTCTCATGCTGACGCCAGCTTCAGTCTGAATGATCCAGAAACAAGGTGGGGCTTTCATCGTTTGGGAAAAAAAAATGTTCTAAACCAATGAAAAGTGTTATTTTTAGGTCATATGACCAAGCCTTCCATCTTTAGGAAACCAAAAGTAAAATGATCCAATGAAAAGTTTTATAAACAAGTCACATGACCTGTTATGCGGCATAGGGCTACAAAAAGCGTAGAAAATCCGTTGGCACGTGAGGCGGCGTCAGTAGCGGACCGATGTGCGAATAGGCCGAAGGCAGCACAACGCGCCGAGATCCGGATGGCACCGAGTTAGTGTCCAGCAAGTTGCTGCACTGGTGTGGCTATCCTACAATGCTGCGCCGAAAGACGGCGTGTCCAGCTGAGTTGCGGTCACTCTTGCGGTACAGTGACTCGAACGCGCCGAGATCCGGATGGCACCGAGGTGGTGTCCAGCAAATTGCCGCACTGGTGTGGCCATCCTACAATGCTGCGCCGAAAGACGGCGTGTCCAGCTGAGTTGCGGTCACTCTTGCGGTACAGTGACTCGAACGCGCCGAGATCCGGATGGCACCGAGGTGGTGTCCAGCAAATTGCCGCACTGGTGTGGCCATCCTACAATGCTGCGCCGAAAGACGGCGTGTCCAGCTGAGTTGCGGTCACTCTTGCGGTACAGTGAGTCGAACGCGCCGAGATCCGGATGGCACCGAGGTTGTGTCCAGCAAGTTGCCGCACTGGTGTGGCCATCCTACAATGCTGCGCCGAAAGTCGGCGTGGGGTGCCCCGTTGGCTTATGAGGTGATGTCAGTAGTGGACCGATGTGTGAATAGGTCGGAACCAGCACAAGGCGCCAAGATCCGAATGGCAAGTCCTGGATGTTGAGTGCCTCAGTTGAGAGTTCTGAGCAGTGCTTGTAAGACTGTCTGAAGCTTATTTGCACCTGCTGCAGCTTCACTATTGCCCTGGTGTGGCCAAAGGTCGCACATGACATAGGCGGCCGGCTCCCGAGGTCCGGCGGAACTTTTTTCCTTTTCCTTTCTGCTTCTTTTCCTACAATCCGTTTCATCTGAAGACACGACCAGGTCCCTGAATGTGTGCAGGGGGACGCTATTGATTGAATGAAAATGGCGGCTTGACACAAAGCTGACTCAAGCGTTGCTGTTGATGCTATACAGACAAAAATTGGTTTTAAGTTTGTACATTCTTCAGGATTTTTTTTTCTATCCAAGTCTGATTGAGAGTTTGTAGAAAAATGGCTTCAGATTTTCCACATACTACTCTTTAACATTCTTCCTAAATGTAACAATGTGAAACTCACTAGGAGAACGGCTGTTTCTGTTTCCTTTCAAAATGCTGCCAACAATATTTTCTGAATGGAAGACACCATCTTGTAGCATAAAGGGCCGAAAGGGGTTCTGGTCTGGCCGATGGTTGGTGGAGACATTTTGACTATATCTTGGACCTGCCCGGCCTCGCCCAAAATGGCGCCGGTATAAATGGGACTCGTAACTCCTTGCCCGCAAATGTATATCTAGAAAATGTTATTGTAAGTGGCCCTGTCGTATTTTAATTACAAAATGTACGTCCACCGATTCCGCAACTGTTAGACACCTTTGTTCTTGCAACCTAATGGCCCGCTCGTTACGTTCCTCTACAGTGTAAATGTCTCCTCATCATATACGATTTCAGTTTGCTCCGTGGCCGGCCCACGTGGTTATAGGCCCGTATTTGTATACTGACATTTTCACAATAAAGGTTTTTAAAACAAAACACGGTAGTAGTATTTACATTGGTAAAGTTTTTACTTTTAGTCACTGTTTTCGAATCAGTAAAAGGCAAGTGAAATAAAGCAGTCCAATTACATGACGGATAAAAGGTATAATATGTAGGAACGCAGTAAAGATAAATGGTCAAGGGCAGTTGTGTTTTTCATTTCTGCAACATAAAGTGATCGATAAGAATCTGATAATCAGGCGTATCGGCGACTAAGACAGCAGGCCGAATCTCTTTTACTCAACGGCTCCGTCATGGAAGTAAGAAACGCCCTTTTTCTTGAAAAAGGAATATATTTTACTTGCAGGACAGTTGTAAATTTTCCGGGAAAGTACATTAGCCTGGAATATTATAACATATGTTTAAAAAAAAATAATGTTCGAAAACAATAAAAAGCGTAATTTTTAGGTCATATGACCAAGCTTTTCATCATTAAAATAACAAAAGTAAAATGAACCAATGAAAAGTTTTATTAACAAGTCACATGACCTGTTATGCTTACGTTACGCGCTGCGCGCCGCGCCTCGGATCACTTCCGGGTGCGCTAACGCGGCGTGTCATATAACGCATTACGCGACAACGTAGGTCAAGAATATAGTCAAACTGTCTCCACCAACCAGCGTTCGGAACACAACCCCTTTCAGCAGTCAAAAAAGTTCTGTTAAATGACAACAGAGGGGACAGGCAACAAGAACCATCAGTCAAAGAGGGGAGGGCAAGTTCTTCTCTTCCGGGTCATGTTGGGGCGCTACCGGAACTGATCGAATTGGTAGTCTACAGTGTTTCTGGATGTTTCAGACTAAAGCTGGCGTCAGCCTGAGAGCACTACCATCTCGTAGCTCCGTCGTGGCCATTCCACGAGCAATCATGGCAGCCGCTCCCCACCAGAAGCCTGCGGGAGTCGGAGGCCCCCAAGACTTTTGTAGAATCTTCACGGCTGAGGGGACGCTTTCGAGAATGGGACCCAAGCCCTATCAGGGAAGCGTCCGAGTTCAAAGGTGTCCCAGGGCCATTTTAGTGGACCAGGCCCAAAACCGAAGAGCCGGCCGCCATTTTGAGAGTCCTGTGGCAGCCGCCTATCGCTGCACCGCAAGAGCGGGAGCAACTCAACTACATGATGAGCGAGACGCTGTAGTCGCAAGAGCGGGCGGTAAACAGCTGAATGGCGGAAGAGGCACAGTGTAGCAAAAGCGGGCGGAATGGCAACTGAAACGGTAAAGGGGCGCCCCACTACAGCGTGTCTTCAGGTCAAACGGATTTTGGGACAAGGTCCAGAATTGAAGAGTCATCAAAAGGCAAAAAGTTCCGCCGGACCCCGGGAGCCGGCCGCCTATGTCGGGGGCGATCTCAGGCTACACCAGTGCTATAAGACTTGGGGAGGGTGTCGGAGCCAAGCGTCTTCTCCGAGTCCATGGCCATCACACCGCCCCTCAGGGGCCTCCGTCAAGCTGTTTAGGAAGATAACATATCACATTGTTTTCTAATGCAGTCAGGTCCACAAACGACACTCACTTACTTTGAGAATAGTGAAGCTGCAGTAGGTGGAAATAAGCTTCAGACATTGTTACAAGCACTGCTCAGAACTCTTAACTATGGCACCCAACATCCAGAACTTATGCCATTTGAGAATGGCAGTGACATTGAAGCAACTCAGGGACCAAAACCATTAACGTACTTTCACGTATGAAAATCTTACTTGGGGAGGGGGCAGGAGCGAAGCGCCCCCTCCCAGTCCGCGCCACCACACCGTATGTTGAAAATCTGAAGCCATCGTTCTACAAAGTGAACCAACCTTGGATTCAAAAATCTAGAAAAATGTACAAACTGAAAACCAGTTTTGGTCTGCATAGCATCAGTAGCAACGCTTGCTATCAGAGTGCATGAGTTTCATGCTCGATCGATTGAGCTAGCCGGATCGGGCAATAAAAAGTATAAAATAGTTATGTAAATAGTTATTTAATAAAATGTTTTACCCTGTTTCTTTGCTGGTGTGTTGTCTATATTTTTAATATTTGCAACGGGTTTGTCGTTATTTTGGGCGGGGTGGGTGACGGAGTCGAGCTGTCTTGCAGCCCTCATGGTGTGGAGCTCAGTTCATCTCACTATTTTCGTATTTCTCATGAAGGGTTGTTCCTAATATTTCTATTTTAGCGAGGTCAAAAAGAGATCCAATTAGTGGCCTACTGATTTTGCTCGATTACTTTTATTTTTTTACACGATTTTTCACTATCTGCAAAGACTAAACAGAGTATTGCGACTTTGTGCTTGTTTGTAAATAGAGAATGATCCAAAGAGAACCAATTCTAAAACAGTAAATGCTTGGATAACAATCAATCAAATGGAGAGACAAGCAGGCACGACGGATTACAACGGGGGCAAAGGCCTGCGTTAACTACCGTTCACTATCTGCAAAGAGAGAGTACTACTAAGAGAAAAGAGGGGAGGGGGGGGCAGCGTTGAAAGCACATCAGCGTGCATAAATACGAAAATGTTTTTATCTATCACGTACTTGACATTTTAAAGCTTTTCATATTTGCTATTAAAAAACCAATGAAATTCACAGAAAAAACCATAGGTTATAGCGGATATATAGTTAGGAATTTGCATTTACAAAACCTTGAAAATTCAATGAAAAAACCATTGGTTTTAGGCCATATATAGTTAGGGATTTGCATTTATAAAACCTTATTTTACTCGCATAAAACCATTGAAATTCCATATATAGTTATAAGCGCTAACTATATATCGCGCACCCGCAATCCACTGCTGATGATGTCACATATTACATCATTCATGACATGGTTAGTGACATCACTGATGACATCACTGATGACATCTCAAATGACATCACTGATGACATCACTGAAAACATCTCATTTGACATGACTGATAACATCACTGATGATATCATTCATGTGATAATACCATGAACCTCTTCAGACTCTAATATAACCTTAGATACAATCAGTGTAAACAGACAGTCACAGACTGTCACTCATCCATGGAGTTACTCACACACCTAGTCAGTTATGCCAAAAATAAATCACACCTCCATTTTATCAACTATACAGTTATACACACCTTACTTATTCAAACATATACTAACACATATTTACTTTACTCTCTTATACAATCTCTGATACATGTTCACAATGATCCATACAGCCACTCACACATTCACTGGCTCTTATGCACAGTTATTTATAGATGTCAACTCTCACATGTACTGTGTTTTACATATGTACTTAATTTGACATGTAGCACTGAGATATCCATTCACTCACTAATACACTCATGCACAGTCAACCGCCCATACAGCTGTTTGCACATGCACTTTTGAATCTATACATATAGTGAATCAACTACTCACACATCTATGTACAGAGTCACACACCTCCCAGCCACTCATACACACACACTCAGTTTCCCATACAAATACTTGGACAACCAATCAATAACCCATACAGTTACTCATATAGCTACTGATCAACATATGCAGCAGTTTGTAGAACAACAGATATAATGATGCACAAATTAAAACAGTTTAGTCACTAACCCATGCACTCAGTGAGACACATTTAATCACTCACTCAATCAGTCAGTCATGCACCTAGTAAATCCTTCATCCAGACACTTATATATCCACTCATTCTTCAATATGTAAAACATATTTTAACTTTACAGAAACATACAGTCACTGGATGTTGTAATCAGTGATGTCATCAGTGATGTCATTTGAGATGTCATCAGTGATGTCATCAGTGATGTCACTAACCATGCCATGAATGATGTAATATGTGACATCATCAGCAGTGGATTGCGGGTGCGCGATATATAGTTAGCGCTTATAACTATATATGGAATTTCAATGGTTTTATGCGAGTAAAATAAGGTTTTGTAAATGCAAATCCCTAACTATATATGGCCTAAAACCAATGGTTTTTTCATTGAATATATATATACATATATATATATATATACATACATACATATATATATATATATATATATGTATATTCAATAAATCAGTAAAAGGTGCAGCAGTATAAAAACCATTACATTTTTTTATACAATACAGTAGAATAAGCTTCTAAATCTTTCATAGTCAATAAACCAAACCGTGTTTTGAAAAATAACACTAAGTCTGGTTGAATTTACATTAATAGTACTACGACACCAGAACACGTTTGCCCATTTTTAACCTTTTCCACCATGCAAACATTAAAAACCTCAAGACAGCAAATACTAACCAGCTTGTAGTATCTGATTTAAATATACGCATGGCTTCCAATGGACAATTAAAAGATAAAGTGCAACATACAGGGGCCAGCTAGATTTTCGTAAGTTCAGCGTAAAAGGAACAACAACAAAACCAATGCTTGATGGTTTCAGGTAAGATATGGCATAGAGGACACAATGGATTGACAGACAAGTTTCCCCATTAGCTCTTAAGTGCTTTCAAAGAAAGGGTTCCATATCTGAACTGAACATACAAAGTTTGAGGCTGGGGCGGTTCAATATCATTCAGAAACCCTTCAAAAGCATATACTCCTTTAATATTTAAAAACCCCGCAGTCAAAGTCCCATGTGCAAACTGGTCAACCCTTTCTGAGACCATTAGTTCCCATTACTATTTTTTAACTAGAAGGATCATAAGTTTAGTCATAGACCCTGGGTCCTCCCAGAGTTGCGCCATCCCAATTTTTGTAAACCAGACCTTGATCTTACTAAATCACCTAATGTGGCCTGTTTGATTGTGCAAGGCAATCAACTCTACCATTGCCTCCCTCAGGTACATCTGTGTTTTACTTATCCACACCCTGATCCAAAACAGAATTGACCTCAGAATGGCATAATTATCTATAGGTTTTAGGCCAATATCTAATCTAAGTGGCAAGAGTGGTGTATTCACTGGGAGGTTCATGATGGCTCTGATAAATTTATTTTCAGCTCGAGTTAAGTCTGTCAGGTTTATCAACCCCCACAATTCGACCCCATACAGGGCCACACTTAGGGGCAGATTTATGTTAACTGGTGCATCCCAAGGGATGCGCCAGTTAACATGCGCCACAGTGCGCCACAGCTCCGCCAGCCATGGTGCGCCGCATTTATAATGCAGCGCACCATGGTGCAAAAACGGCACAGACGCGTGATGCATCTGTGCCGGAAATGTGTTGCATTGCTGGAGTTGCGTCGCAAGCGCGACGCAGCTCCAGCAAGGCTCGGGGGTGCCCCATTTTAACAATGCTGCGTCAAGACCTACGCCTGCTTCAAGCAGGCGCAGGCTTTTGACGCAGCATTGGCTTAAAAGTGACTGAGTGAAATCTCATAGATTTCACTCAGCCACTTTTGCGAGGCGCACCTGCCCCGGAACGCCCACCCTGCGCCGGAACGCCCACAAGCGGCGCAGGGCTTTACAACGTGACGCATCTCCCTAGATGCGTCACGTTGTAAATCGTTCGTAGGGATGCTCCACGTTTACGCCGCCTTGCGTGACGCAACAGCGGCGTAAACGTGGCGCAAGGGCCTCATAAATCTGCCCCCTAGTTCCTTAGCCCTATGAATTTCAATAATGGGGATATTGGCCGATAAGGGGAAGCTCTAGCCCTTTGAACTATAGCACAATCAACGTGCTGGAGGGTTGCAATGCTTTTTTCTATCTGCAGTGTCCATGCAAGCCTATCGATGATACGGATACCCAGGTAGTCAAATGAACTAACCTGCTCCAAACTATGCATGCCCAGGCTAAGTTTCCGCTTATTTGATTTATATGGTCTTTATGGTCTTATGGTCTTTAGCCCATTTATTTCTAGACCCTTATCTTTATAAACTAAGGCAAATTTATTTAAAAGATTTCGAATGCCACGGGGTGTTCTGTCAATAAGCAGTGTATCATCTGCAAAAATCAGACAAGGCACTACCTTGCCAGACAATTTGGGGGGATCGCCACCGCAATTAAAAAGTTCTCCTATTAGGCCACTTATGTAGAGGATAGCAATGTGGGGGCAAGAACGCATCCTTGACAAACGTCCTTCTGATCAGCTATGGCGTTAGTCAGGGATTCCACCTGACCCTGGAGAAGGTGTCTTGATGTAACCTGACAAGAAGTCTGAGCAAATAAACTGGTAATTCCAATGAGCTCAGCGCTAGCCAAAGTTGGGACCGGTCGATGGAATCGAAGGCGGTCTTTAAATCCACGAACACTACAGAAAGGTGACCTCCTCTAATTGTAATTTCTTTCCAAATTACCAGGAGGAACCTAAAGACTTGGTCTGTGGTACTAGTTGCAGCCCTAAATCCTGCCTGTAAGTTAAACAGAACATTGTTGTCCTCTATCCAGTTTTGAATTCTGGTCAAAATGATTTTACAGAAGATTTTTTGCGATACATCGATAAGACTGATGGGCCTGTAATTCCCGGTGACCCTTTATTGCCCTTTTTATGAATGGGAATAATTTTTGCACCCCGCGCAGTCTTCGGAATAGTACCCCCCATCAGGATAGCATTATAAACCCTTTGAAGCAGCGGACCCCAGACAGCCGGTTCAGCCCTAAACAGGTCTCCCGGAAGCTTGTAAAGACCCTGTGCTTTGCCACTCTGCAGGAACTTAATGGCCATCATTGTTTCCGCAAGAGTGATATTTTCAACATCAACTACTGCCTGTTCACAAGGATTCAAGCTTAAGGTTGGAGCGAACAACGGCCCTCGATCTGCAAACAGTGCCACAAAGTATTCTTCCCATGCTTGGGGATGAATGTGGAAATCAGTTTGTGCTACCAAATTTGGTGATCCCTTTGCCAATAGATAACAAAAATATTGACTGTTTTTATTTTTAGAAGCTTCTAAAAGCAGTTTACATTTTTCACACTCCCAGTCCATTATTGCTTTGTTTTGGGCTAGTTTATATAACCTCCTACTGTTAACTAATTCTACATGGGATTTGGTTTGTAACATCACCATTAGCTCATTCCTAGCCGTTTTGCATGCATCGTCCAACCAGGGTGCTGTTTGCTGCTTTACTCTGTTACTTTGTTTATAAAAAAAAATGGTTTTAAACTTGTAGTTAATTCCTTGAATATACTCATGACAGCCCCTAACCCAATAGTAGGGATACTTAGATATTTAAGAGACCGCTCCACCATAGAATATATTTGAGGGAGAGAGTCTGAGTCTGCTAGGATCATTGGCCATTTAACTCTCCTATAGTTGTTATTTGTAATGAACTGTGCAGACTCAGGCCTAGGGTGCCAACACTGGGTAACTAGTCCTGACATCGTAAGCGCCAAAGCATTCTGATCACTATCTTCCCTGGGTATAATGACCATATCCTTGACTAAGGGCCACAGATCTAGGTCAACAAGGATATAATCAACCTGTGTTTTCAATGCCTCCCTCTTAAAAGTGTGACCTGCTGCTCTATCAGAGTCGGTTCACCATTACAGGCTCTAACACCATGGGCGATAGTAAATGATAGTACTTGTTGCCCCACCCTTGTGGTTTTCTTAATGGGTGGGATCTGGAGTTTCGCAATTCCCCTAGCTTTATCCCCCTCTAGGATAAGATCCTGTATATAATTCACTGTATCAAAAGTTGGAGTAAGATCTCCGGTGTCAATCAACGGCAATTTCCCATGGTAGAATCAAGATAGGTAGCTAATGATGTTATTGTCCCTGAGAGTCTATGTGGGCTGTCAAACCGATTGTATATATTAAAAAGTGTAATTTTTGGGGTCCCCTTACCAAAGGGCAGTTCCAAACCAGGTAGTGCAGGACAACCAAGGTGCAAGACCTTTCCTTTACAGATAAGTGAATTTTTAACCCAGATCGGGAGGCCAACCGCTGGGCGACCAACCGGAGGCTGTATCGCTTCGATACTATATGTGGTGAAGCCAACCCTATGGACACACCATACTGCCCAGGTTTCCTGTAATAGGCAGAAGTGAAAAGCGTCCATATATTTACTTCAATCTGGGTCATATATCTTCGAGCTTAGTCCCGCTACATTCCAGGATAAAAACTTTAGATCACGGCAGCCAGAAGCATTTTCCTGTGAGTGACCTACTGGAATTTTGGTATTCGGGGCTTTATGCATGTATTTGTCATAAAGATATCAATAAAGAAACAAGAGAAGATGCACCTGTTCAATGTACAATTTTTGATTCTCCTGCATCTCACTCTCTGACACTCGCTCAAAGTAAATTGTGTTTTGGTTGAAATACTATCCTTATGTTAGTTCGACTGTTACTCATTGTCATTGTAGGAGTGTTGCTATATGAAATTTTTAAGTTGTGGGAGGGAGGTAGGAATTGCTCTTGAAAGTACCGCCTTTTTAAAATATCAGCGAAATTGTTTTGTATATGTTTTATACCATTTATTGTAATATGTATCATGCTGTTTAGAGACCAGTGGTCTAATAAACGTGCTTTTACTGATTGACTGATAAGGACTGACACTCTCTAACCCTGTGTTGCTGTCCAGTACAGTGATGGGAGTAGCTGGGAATTGCCAAAGGCTTTTCTGGTTGCAAAGGTTATGATTGGTGCAGGAAAAGCAGTGGTCTAATTTTACGGTTGCTATGTTCGGGTTGTAAGTGTCCTGTTCTTTCAAATTTGTAATATCAATCAAACTTGCTTGATCTTTGATCTGAGTTCTCCGGATCCGTCACAGAAGAGGGCCCAATTGATCGCAGCATGGATCACTCTCACCGCAACCAACACTTGCTCAGACCCCCCGACCGACTCGCCAAATAAAAGCTCCGCAGGGCTCCCTCTTCTCCCCTATCGGCACCCACAGATCTCAATATCGGGTGCCCCAGCTCAATCCTCTATCGCTCTTCAATGAGGGGAGCCTCCTACTCCTTCAGCGGCTTCCTGCCTGTCCATCACGCTGCCGCTGTGTCAGCCACCAGATCTCTTAGGGCAGCCACAAACCTCTGATTACACCGGCACAGCGGAGGGCCCAGTCGGATCCTGGCACTGCTCCTCCTCACCGCAATGGGCACCTACCCGGACCCACCTCCAGCACCCCAGACAAAGGTTCCGCAGCTACGGCCCTCTTTTGACCAGTCCGCTCCGGCCGCCATTTTGGGAGAACCCGCGACGACTGCCGCACTGGAAAAGTCTCAGTCTCGGCCAGAAAAACACCTCTGGACTCCCCACCAGGTACACTATAGCTTACTCACGCATTCCCATCATAGGCACGAGTATGAAGAAGCAAGGAGGAACATGATATTAGCAGGATTTGATTCGGAGCCAGAGAGTCCGTCATCTTGTTGATTCTTGTGCTTTCCTTTGGTCCATTGGATTCCATTCTGCCGACCTTTAGTCATTTCTCTTTTGCTGGACTGCCTTATCTCTTTCTACCCCTCAGGTCCCCCTCCCTCCTCTCACCAATCTCAGCCTCCAACTCTTCTCCCTCACCTACTGCTCTCTACCCCATTTTCTTTTTATTTCTCTGTTCACTCTGTAAATATGTGATATATACTTGTTCAAGCCTAATCGCTGGTAAAATGTAATCCTGAGCAAATCTATTTGTATATATATGTATATAGAGATACCTCTAACCACTAGTATATGTAGTAGAACCTTGTACTCACTACCATTCCTATGTGATTCTTAGAGTTTATCCATTTGTATATCTTCCTTAAGTGACTTTACAACTTGTACATTTGCAATTATTCTGTTTGTATCTCTTCCTTGTGTGACTTTACAACTTGCACATTTGCAATTTTTTCAGTTTGCATCTTTTATGTAACTCATGTAATCCTAAGTCCTTATGTATCGCAACTGGTTCTTATGTAAATTGCTCTGACACCTTCGGGTAATGTTCGCTCTATATAAAATCGCATTAAATACAATAAAATAAAAAATAAATTTAACATAACGAAAGGCTGTCCTAAATCACAATTTGCATTACGTAGCCATGAAGGAATAATAGCTCGCTAGACATCTCTTTTATTGTGCTTGAATGAAATTACAATATTTAGCTAGTTGGGATAATGGGGGCCTCATTTATGTGTTTTTGCTGTATGGCAGCTTAGCAGGCTTCCTGCTGCGCTGCCCTACGGTAAAAGAAACTTGCAGGAATGCTTTGTATCTATGAGAGACGGTGCAATCCTGTCCTTTTCTCCAGCGCTGACGAACAATAGGCAGTCAGGCGCCAATCCAGGCACCTTTGCACCATGACGCAAGGGTGCCTCAGTTGAGGGGATGATTGTTTTTTGTGCAGGAAGGGAAACCTTCCTGCACAAAAACAATCACGAGAGGCTTTTCCTCTTTCTATGTGTGCTGCAGAATACATCGAAAACGGAAAAGCAAGGAGAAATAAAGATATTTCTCCTTGCTGTGCCTCCGTTATGCCTTCCCCGGGGATGCATACGTTTTTGGTGCTGCCTCAGATTTACGATTTCTCGTAAATCTGGGGCTGTGTCAAAATGTCATGGATGTTGCTGGGAACAACCCCAGCAACATCCATTACACACCCCTTTAACGCAGAAAACAGTTTTAAAGGGAAAATATTAATGAGGCAACATTAAGCCAAAAAATGTGACATAAATATGGAGCAGGCTCCGGCGCGAAGGAACGTCACAAAAAGTGACATTCTGATGCTGCAAGGGGCCGATTTTGAACAAGAATTGGGAATAAGAAACAACTAACAGGTCCTTGATTTGCAATGCAATGCAGGTTAGGTGTGGCTGATGCTCCTAGTCTCAAATCATACTATGCTTGACGATGTCTGTTGTCAAAATTGGCGTTATGAATATCTTTCCTGTTTTCTCCCCCTTTTATCTTATCAGTTTAATATCAAATGTGCACAACAATCATTACGGTACATGTTTTGATAACCCACAATGTACCAGAATAGAGTTGGACCACTAAGATGATATCCAGTATTTGTCACACTGTTTGTCATGAAAGGTTCAAGCCAGTATTTTGTGAGGCCTGAAGTCCCTGCCTGTCTGCCTAGTCACCCAGTAAGGAATGAATGGTCATGAGCTGTATGTCTAAAGTGACAGCAGGGGTATCTGAAAGAGAACTACCACATGAATGTTGATTTACCAAAGTGCCTGGGGTAAGAGGAAGGCATCACATACCAGTTGGCAATAATGTGACCACAGAAAGTGATATCAATATCATATGACCCCCTGACAATGTTTTTTTCCAGGAGGGCAAGTTACATTACCCAAACATCACAAAAGTATGGCACATTTGCGATATGCGCTGCTTTACAATATTTTGTATCAAGGGGGCATTCAATGGATGGTGCATGGGTGTTCTACGGAACCACCCATGGGTTTTAACGCAAAACCCTATCTACAAACATTGGTAGACAGGAATTTTTCAGCAAAATCATGTGCCTTCACGAGGCAGACATAATGAGGAGGATTATTTTCTTTTCATCTTACTTTTCTAACTTTGCATGTGTGCTGCATTGCGCAGTACACATATACAGTGGGAGAATCCTTAAAGCATAGTTCTGGAACTGGATGGGTCCCCTTCCAGTACAAAACCTATGCTCCAGAAAATGCACACACTTTGCATTCAGGCACAGGGGTATGTGTGTTGGTGCATGGCTGCGTATGAGTAGAGAACAAATGCACCATTTCTTATTAGATATGGCCCATTTTTTCTCTCCCTTTGATGCAAGGCAGTGCAGCAACTTTGGTGCAGTTTGCCTTGCATCAAAGAAATAGTAAATCTGGCCCTCAATCTCACAGAATCCCACTCTCTACCTGTCAACTGACTGTCACTCACTTTCACTCACACACACATATGCTTACACATACATAAATATGTTCTCACACATACACACACTGTCTCTCACTTACACAGATTTTTATCGGCTAGCATTAATACATAAAACATACATATACAATTGTTTTGCTCACCACAGTTGCCACCCTAGGTACCAAGTGTGCACTATATTTTACTACACTAATAATGAATAATAGAGTATTATTCACTATTAGTATAATTGAAAACAGGGAGATGATAAATAATGTTGAGCCCCTCCACCCCCGTGTTCTTGGCACTGATTTTGCCACATCTGAGGCCAGGGGTGGCAAAGGCTGTTCAAGGGTTTGCAAGCGGCATGTCAGGGGGTCACAACTGGGACCCCTGCACACACTAAATGATGTCTATGGACTCCCACCAACCCAGCACCCTTGCTTTCACACTCAATGGGGCATCCCATTACATCATGATTCTCTGTTTTTGGGTGGGTGAGAACTTGCTAGGTTTGGGCCAAGGGAGACAACAAGCTTCGTGACTGACTAAAAGGAGGAAAACGGTCTATAGAGTTTGGCAAAAAAAACACCTGTATTGGAACAACTACAGTTCACCAATTTTACATAACTTGTCCAATCCCAGGCTTGAGTATGGTTTTCATCAGCCCACCCATTTGGCGGAACTTCGTCATCTGGAGAACCAGGAGAGAGGGGTCACCTTTAGCCAAGATGGTGCAGAGGCTAATGTACAAAAGTACTAGACCTACTGCTCTCTGAACGACTCAACCACTATGTTTGTTCAAGGTATGTGAGGACCGGTGGAGTGCAGTGCAAGTGATAAATGCAAGTGGACAACAAGCTTCCACATAATACACTCTCTCTGAACTGGCCCAGTTTTGGTTGATTCAATATGGGGTGAAAATGTGCAGGGAAACAGAACTGAAAAGTTTAACCCCTTGTATGCTGATGACGAACCCAAGCCGTCATGCACTACGGTGCTCGTGTGCTGATGACGGCTGGGGTTCGTCATGGCCCACCCCTGTTCTTTTGTTTACCGCACAGCGGCGGAAACGGGCCAGCAGCGAAGGGGTTAAAGATAAATTCAGTGGGTATGCTATCAGTTTAATTATAAAAAAGGGAAAGGAAAATGTCCCTTTGTCCTATCATGCCATTTGCTCATGGCTCCTGAACACAATCATTACTTTATAATTAGGGTTTCCAGGTTTCAGTTAGCCTTCATTATGACCTTAAAAACACAACCAAAGGGAATATTTGCTTTTCAGTGGAAACCGGAGAACACTGGATTTTGCTGCACTTCACTGCTTTTACAGTGTCTGTTGTCAAGCAGAATAAGAGCAGACCCTGCCCATAAGCACTATTCCGTAATGGACACATGTCTGCTCTGACACGCTGAAGCCACAGTAATCTACTTAATATGCCCTTGGGACCATCTGCAAAGTCTCTGAACTACTAGGTTCTTCTTCTACTACTGATGTGGGGGCTAGCTACCTTCTATGGCTTTAGCTTGCTGTTTATAGCAAGCTGCTGTGTGCTAGACAGCAGATTCGGAGCTGACTATGAGAAGGGTCGAAGCCTCAGTCCAGGGAAAGAAGCAACTCCACGGACAGCCTCCTCCTTCAAGAAGAAGGGTATAGAGCTGTATTGTTATGAAAGCTCAGGTTTCAGATGTGTGGCAAGTACAATGACTGTGCATGTGAATGCCTCCAGAGTCAATGTACAGCAATAAGACACTGCATCTAATATTCTTGCTCTAATGTTTACAACATGGTGATTTTAAAAGCATGAGGATGTCTTGGGCATATTCAGTGTCCATGTGCTAGACCAAAAGGGGCCCATGTGCCAGTATTGCTTAAACTGCTTTTAACATATACATGAACTCTGAAAGTGTTTTAATTAGAGTATTATCTACTGACAGTCTATCTCAGAAACATACAGAGCAGAGGTATCCATCGAGCTGTGTTTCCTAGTATGTGAATCAGACAGTACAATTTCAGCAAAAACATGTACATTGACAAGAGTTGAGCCTGTGCATTGACTTGGGACACATTCGTAAAACAACCCCAGGATCACCAAATTGAACTTTCATTCCTACTGCCTCAGTCTCAGAATGAAGCTTGAAACTTATGCTGCCAATACATGGCTTGACACTTGGCAACATCCCTTACACACACAACCACATTTAACAGACACTTGTTGAGCTGTGCTAGTTCTTTCTTCTAAGATGGGAAATTTACTAAAACAGTGAAAGCCACAAAGCACACAAAGATAAAGTGCCTTATGCAACTCTTACACATGCCTAGCAGGAATGCTGTCTCCGACTGCTATTCAATAAACAAAGGCTTGCTTGCTAAAATCATAGTGCTGGCTTTCAGTTAAACTCCTAATACCACAAATATACTAATCTGTATAAAATAAATGTAACTCATGGTGCAAACTGCAAACGCAAATAACTCAAAGCTTCTTGCAGAACGCAAAGGGGCATATTTACAAGCCCTAATCACCACTGGAGCTTCACTTTTTTAACACTCCTGTGGCATAACACCATTTGCCATATTTACAAGGTGGCACTAAGCCACTTAACATGGCTTAACACCCCCTTGTAAATATGCCTTGTTCCGCCACAGTGCTCTGCATCAAAGGGGCGTGCAATGGGTGTTGATGTGGGCATTCCACTGCAACAACCCATTGCTTTTTGAAGCTGCCCCAGATTTAAAAGGCTGAAGTAGCAACAAAAACAGCTCCATTCTAACGCCATGGATTACCAAGTATTAGATTGATAATATGAGGAGAAATCATTAATTTCTCCTCGTTTTTTACTCTTTCCATTTGGGCTGCATTTAGCAGCATTCAAAGAAAGAGCAAATTGCCATGAATGATTCTTTATGTGCAGGAAGGCGCCCCTTCCTGCACATTAACTGTCACCCCTGCAGCGCAGGCATCATTGCAACATGGCTGCAGCGTGCCTGCTCAGGCGCTAGGCACATTTTTTTTCACAAGTGGAAACACACGGATGCGCTGTATTTTTATGAATATGGCGCATCCATGCCTTTTAAAAATGTTGGAGCACGTTGCTTTTGGCACAGCTCCACGCTCTGACATTTGTTTGTAAGTATAACCCGAAGTTTCTTTTCTACCGCATCTGTTTCTTCATACAGCTACACAGTTTGCTGTCACCAAAGTCCGTATATGTAGCAGTATGCACATTAATTCATTAGCACAGTTTTCCCATTTGACCTGCAAGAGCTGGAACAGACCCTGCTACATATTAAGGGGGTCTGAGTACATTTATTAGCCTGTTTTTTCTTGGTATCTCGAGAAAGGCAGGGCAGTGTGACAGTGACACTTGACATGGGGTAGCATTGGAAAGAGGAGTGTGAGTCTTGGAAGTTGAGGAAAATAATAAAAAGTTACTTGAAAGAGCAAATTTAAGGAATGGAACAAAGAAGGGAGTTAGGCACTGGAAGGAAGGGCGAAATTATTGACATTAGGATTGATCAAGGTAAGGAAGTCAATGCAAATTTCTGTTTCAACTTTGGAAAAACATCAACCCCACAATTTGGTATGGAGCAAAAAGAAAGAGTAAACACCAATTATCACTACTTTTTTTTTTTACAAATTCTGAAAACATTGGAAAACACTGAAAAAAAAGACACCAGAATTCAAAGGGAAACACCCGTTACAACGCAACTTTTACAACGCACTACCATTACATCACAACTTTTACAACGCAGGATCCATTACAATGCATGCCTTTACAACGCATGTCATTACATAGCAGATGCTATTACAACGCATGCCATTACAACGTAAGTATAGGTAAGTATATAATTTTATTTTATATTTTATTTTACATTATTTAATTAATTTAATTAATATTAAAAATAAATAAATTTATTAATTTATGTATTTTTCTAAAATAAATTAAATATATTAATTTAAGTAATTAAAAAAAATAAGTATGAGTATAGGAGTATATGTTTTGGGGTACTGAGGTATATGTTTTGGGGTGTTTGGGTATTTTTAGTGTTTTAGGGCTGGTTTTGGTTTTTGGGGTACAGGGGTATTTTTAGGTTTTAGGGCTGGGTTTGGTTTTTGGGGTACAGGGGTATTTTTAGGTTTTAGGACTGGGTTTGGTTTTTGGGGTACAGGGGTATTTTTAGGTTTTAGGGCTGGGTTTGGTTTTGTGGGGTACAGGGGTATTTTTAGGTTTTAGGGCTGGGTTTGGTTTTTGGGGTACAGGGGTATTTTTAGGTTTTAGGGCTGGGTTTTGGTTTTTGGGGTACAGGGGTATTTTTAGGTTTTAAGCCTGGGTTTGGTTTTTGGGGTACAAGGGTATTTTTAGGTTTTAGGGCTGGGTTTTGTTTTTGGGGTGCAGGGGTATTTTTAGGTTTTAGGGCTGGGTTTGGTTTTTGGGGTACAGGGGTATTTTTAGGTTTTAGGGCTGGGTTTTGGTTTATTAAAATAAATTAAATTAATTAAATTAATTAAATTAAATTAAATACATTAATTATTTTATTTACAATTAATAAATTATTTAAATTACATTATTTAAATTATATTAAATTAATTACATTTTTTAAATTAATTAAAATAATAAAATAAAATTATATTATTTTCAATTTATAAATTAATTAAATTACATTAATTAAATTAAATTAAATAATATTAATTATTATTTTAAAATTATTTGAATTTAATTTATTATAATAAATTAAATTATATTATTTTCAATTTATAAATTAATTAAATTACATTAGTTAAATAAAATTAAATAAATTATATTAATTACATTTTTAATATTAATTAAATTACAATAATTAAATTAAATTAAATTTATTACTTTTTTAAAATTATTAAAATTAAATTAATTTTATTAAATTAATTATATTAACTAAATTACATTATTTTTTAAAAGATATACTTACCTATACTTACGTTGTAATGGCATGCGTTGTAATAGTATCTGCTATGTAATTACATGCGTTGTAAAGGCATGCATTGTAATGGATCCTGCGTTGTAATAATTGCGATGTAACGGTCTGCGTTGTAAAATAACGCGTTGTAACGTCATAGATCCGAATTCAAAACAAATACAAACTGATAACAGGAAAGCCAATGTATACCAAAGCAAGTTTGATACTTCCTGTACAATGCCAAGCTGCCTCTAAAACTGGATACTATAATTTTCTCTTTTTGAGTCAGGTTGAAAAATAATAGATATGCCTGCTTTTAACTAGATTCTGTCGTAACTAATGTTCTAAAACGGTGCATTGCTGAGGGATGAGCAATTGAGGAAATACAGGGGCATATTACCAAGCAATAGCGATAGTTATCGCTATTGCTTGGTTAGAGACAAAAATTTACCGCTGAGCTGCGGCGATTTTTACCGCAAATAAACCTTGGTATTACCAAGGTTTATCGCAAATGCGATAAAAATCGCCGCAATGCATGAATATCGCTGAAAAGTCAGCGATATTCATGCATTACCGAGCTAATGCTTTTAGCCATGTTATCCACCTCCCATTGGATAACATGGCTAAGAACTGCTCAGGGCAGGTGTTAGCTTTTGGAGATATTCGCGCTTAACGCGAATATCTCCAAAAGTTGGTAATAGGAGATAGCGATGTTAGCGACTGTTTTCAGTTGCTAACATCTTGGCACGCCCACTTTGCATATCATTAGTGATAAATATCACTGACATGCAAAGTGGGGCCCAAGATGGTCGCTATCTCCTACTAGCTGTCTCTAACTGGTGTTAGCGACAGCTAGGTAATGGGGAGATACTTTTATCTCCGCTTTCTTGGCTTTTAAAGCCAAAAAAGCGGAGATAAACCCCCTTGATAATATGCCCCACAATGTCTCAGAAACATAATCCAGTAATCCTTTTCAATAGGACTATTACAGGGGACACGAGGAAAAGTTATTTGCAGTTAAATGCATTTAAAAAAAGGTTTCTCAAACGTTTAGTTCTTTTTTCTTTTCGTGCAATCTTCTAGCATTATGCGCCTCAACTATTTGCTCGTAGGAGCCATAGGGGGTGTTTTATGCAGTGGACTCTAAGCCCTTAGGGCTCGCAGTATGATATAACATGAACAAATGCGAAGACAACTTGATGGCATCTATTTGTCGTATTATCCTGTATTAACCTTTAAATCTGAGGACATATTACTTTCCATCCACAGTCACTCCGGCAGTGTGCCTTTGATCTGGACCCCTGTTACAGTCCACGTCACTGAGAAGAGTCATCCTTCACATAAATGTTCAAAGCACGTATGCGCTTGCTGTTATGTTCAGTGTTGGAAATCCGATACAAAGAAAAATAAATCCTGTCAGACATAATCTGAACAAACACGAATTCCGGAATTCAATACACTTACAACCCTGGTAGCTTAATGCACATCAGAACAAATCAAAGGAGAAAGTCACTAGAGTTCAAATGCTATTTCTCCGAGATATGTAATATTTCACATTTGCGTCAGCTTTTAAAATCCAATTTTTGGAAGCATTTACGCTTCTGCAGCAGCAGTAACCTAAAATGACTTGTACGCAACTTCACACAATGAACAGTAGCAAGCATGCCTTCAATGTGGGAGGTATTAAACTTTCCAAACACTAGGGAATATTTACTTTTTAGGTAGAACATTTTTTTTTTACTTACAGATTCAATACAAAAACGTAATATAAATTGTGGACTGTGGGGCAGATGTATCATCCGTTTTTTTTGTCGCAAACGCTGCGATTCGGAAAATAGCAGCGTTTGCGACAAAAAAAACGGGATTTGGAATGTATCATGCAAAAAGCCTTGCAATATTAAGGAATCGCTAATTTAGCGATTCCTTAATATTGCGAGGCTTTTAAGAAATAGCAAATTGCGATTTTAGATTGAAAATGTATCAAGCATTTCAGTGTTGCGATTTTTGACTAAGAATTCGCAAATTACCATCAACTTGTAGTTGGTGGTAACTTGCGAATTCTTTTCAAAAAGCACTTTTTTTAAATTCTAAAGGTGCCATATGACGCTCATACATGCCCTTAGGGCATGTATGTGCGCCATATGCGTACACATATCAAATTCAGGGGTGCAGCAGGGTGTCCTTAAGACACCCTTGCACCCTTGAAATTATTCTCAATTTGCGATTAGCTAATTGCTAATCGCAAATTGAGTATAATTTTACATTCATTCCTATGGGCCTCCTGGCCCATAGAAATGAATGGGAAATTATTCCTTAATTGCGATTAGCAATTTGCTAATCGCAATTAAGGAATTCTAAGGAATCGCTAATAAATAGCGAAATTCTACATACATACCATTTTGCACTTCTCAAATAGCGATTCCTTAACAATCGCTATTTGAGAAGTGCAAAATGGTATCTTGATACATCTGCCCCCAAGATTTGCCACAAATGCAACGCTGCATGGACATTTGCAAAGTTCGGTTGCAGGAATGGTAAAAAAACGGTGTTTAGTGTATATTGCATGCCAGTGATGTCATCTGCCACACATAAAACAATAATGCCATTTCTATAAGCATAGCACCATAGAATAAATGCGAGCAAGCAGTGTCTTGTGTGACCTTTTACACACCCTACAGTACAAATCGGTACTCATTGTCGCATAAGTGTAACTTATGTAGTATGTGGATGATCATGGACATTACTTGTATTAAGCGTGGGAAAATGATATGATTTTTCCTTTTGCCCATTGTTTGCACCTGTTTTTATTTCGCATTAAGACTGCATGCTGATCCAAGTCACTCCATGTTAACCATCACTATGAGTGGTCACTAACTTGGAATGGGACCAAACACAGCAGTTACCGGCCCCATCAGAATTATGAGATTTATGGAAACAACACTGATTGCTTAAAGATCCCTCAGTTATTTCTCCTGCTAGATGCTGCTGAAATCTCCAGGTGAAAGTCCAGTCCAAAATGAGGAATTATTGGGGGAAATGGACCAAGAATTACTGATATCTCTGTAAATCCTAATTTCTTCGTGGATTCTCAGGGTCAGACTCGTAATGGGCTTGCTTTATCCCTACCTATGGAGCTACCCGTATCCTAGGGATCAGTAACTCCAGATATGGGGAATATTTGTCCCTTTGACCAGGCAGCTTATTATGAGGGCCTTTGAGTGACTTTAGTCAGTCTGGCTTTTATTGGACTTCCAGAGACTTTTCTCACTTCCTGCATCATTACACTCAATTTACATTCAATATTAGGAGTTGGCACTACGTGAGACAAAGCCATTCAGAACTGCCTGCACTTGCATCAACTTTTGGTGCAAAAATCTTTTTGCGCCGAAACGTTGGTCAGCACTGCTGCTTTCACTGCTTTGTATCATGTAGGGACAAAATGCAGCAAATGTGGCCCATGCAAGAACATATACATCTGTACTTCAAAAGCATCATCAGCAAAATGAAGAGAAACATTTGAATTGAACTGAGGCCTGGGTGAAATTTTAATTATGCCAGAGAAATCAGAGTCATTTTGGTAATTTTATGTTACTCTTGTGATTTGATTTTACCAACAATTATGCATTTGCGACAGTTCATGTAATTTGGGGCAAAAAGTCATACCCAAGAGCACAGGAACAGAGCATAAGTGGCTGCTGTACTTGCTGTTTCTGTTCTGTTGAATTGAAGACTATTTTCTACCTCAAAATGCATCCTCGCATTAATTTGGAATGAGAGAGTGCGTTTTGTGGTTAGAAAATAGCTTTAGATGGAGGATTCCGGTCCTAGCGTAATTCTGGGTAATCTTACTTAATTTTGCTGTTATTTTGCGTAATTATGCTATGGAAAATTACACAAGTTAAGTTCAACACTTCTTCATTTACTATCCACATTTGTGTCTAGCTTCGTCATAGAAGGTTTAAAACTGCACTTTTCCATATCTGAAGAACTTCCCTGCTACCCTTCAATATCTGCAGAATCCAGAAATCTCTCCTTACATGACCTGTTAATCACAATACGTTTCTGTGCATTCTGCAGAACTCTCATGGTTAGAAGCAGAGTCCAGAAAACATCTGTCTGTTCCCATTTGTCGTACACTCCTCTATGGTCATCTTCTCTCTGCCCAACCAATGTTATCCTTTCATCATAGTGAATAACTGCTGTACATAAAACTCCAGTTCACCGGTCCTCTTCACTATAGAATGTTCGGAAATCCAAACCTCCATTTCAACTTCCCTGCATTACCAACTTTGCCAAAAATGAAACATTCGCTTTAATATAGTTCAAAGTTGTCCCAATTGACGCATGTAACCCAATCAGCAGTGTATCTTCTAAAGGGTAATACTTTTCAACCATCGCAACTCCATCAGGAAGGAATGCATGCAACAATTCAAGCCAAACACCCCCATTGTTCAAAAACCTTTTGAAACCCTCCACCATTTACCTGTCTGTCACCTTGTGAATGTGAATGTGAATGTGAATGTGAATAGGCTTTTATAGAGCGCACTTACACTCCAGGGAGCATCTTGGCGCTAGACATCACTGTCCCGACAAAGAGGAAATAGGGAAGCTGCTTAGGTAGATCCTAATTATAGATCCTAGTCTATGAGTAAAATGTGGTTTAGATTAACGCTAAGCAGATTGAGTCTTCGATATTGAAGATCCATGTTTTGAGCATTTTACGAAACAATTTTTCGGACTGGATCAGGCGCATTTGTGGTGGGAGCTTGTTCCAAGCTTTGGCTCCCAATACTCCGATAGATTTTCCACCTTTTGTGGTTAGTCTGAATTTGGGGACTGCGAGTAGGTTTAGGTTGGATGATCTGAGTGATCGTGGGGGAGTGTATCTTCCAAACCTTTGGGACAGGTATGTCGGTCCTGACTGGTGGTAGGCTCTGAACGTAATGAACAGGATTTTAAATAGCACTCTTTTGTGGATGGGTAACCAGTGGAGGGTTTTGAGTGCTTTTGAGGCAGATGATTTCCTGGGTAGTCGTAGCACCAGGCGGGCGGCGGCGTTTTGAACCATCTGCAACTTGTGCAGAACAGCTCTGTTTGAGCCTGCATAGATCCATTCCCATGTTGAAAAACCTTACCTATATTGTGCTACCTGAACTGAACATAATTTCTGAACGGTTCCATGTTTAAATATCGATTACAAAAATATAGATGGAAAAATATATCGATGTAAAAATTTTGATTACATAAATATCGAAACCCTATAATTAAACAGGTAAATACAGTAATATCGACTCAAAAATATAGATGTAAAAAGTATAGATGTAAAAAATATCGACTTTCAAAAATAACAACTTAAAATAAATTAATTGAATATTATTAATATTATTAACAAAATCAATTAAATTTAATATATTTTAACTAATTATAACAAATACACTTAATTTAATTTAATAAATATAAACACAAGAAAATGTCTACATGTACATATATTTACTTAAATACATTTTATTAACAATTATCTTTATTTAATTTTTAAATGTTTTTAATTATATACAAATAAAATAAACACATACATCAATAATTTTAAATAAAATATTCTATATTTAATTAACACATTCAACCTTTAAAAAAATAATACATACATTTAATAACAAAATAAAAACATTAGTAGTTAAAATATTGGATAGTGATGGGGTAAAAATGACTATTCCCACTCCAATAAGTGTAACAGTAGGGAAAGCGCTGGATAGCGGAGGGGTAGAAATTACTATTCCCACCTCAGTGAGTGCAACAGTAGGGAAAGCGCTGGATAGCGTATTGGTAAAAATTACTATTCCCACTCCAGTGAGTACAACAGTAGGGAAAGCACTGGATAACGTAGAGGTAACATTTCCTATTCCCACTCCAGTGAGTGCAACAGTAGAGAAAGCTCTGGATAGCGGAGGGGTAGAAATTACTATTCCCACCTCAGTGAGTGCAACAGTAGGGAAAGCGCTGGATAGCGTTTGGGTAAAAATTACTATTCCCACTCCAGTGAATGCAACAGTAGGGAAAGCGTCGGATAGCGTAGGGGTACAAATTACTATTCCCACTCCAGTGAGTGCAACAGCAGGGAAAGTGCTGGATAGCGGAGGGGTAAAAATTACCATTACGACTCCAGTGAGTGCAACAGTAGGGAAAGCATTGGATAGCGGAGCTGTTAAAATTACTATTCCCACTCCAGTGAGTGTAACAGTAGGGAAAGCGCTGGATCCCAAAACAATAAAAAAAAACATCAAAATTTGTATTAAATTTAATTTCCATTATTAACTTAATTAATATATACATTTAAATATGTTATTATTAACAAAAATAATAATAAAAAAATTACACATTATTTAACACTATAAAATCCACAACACACCTAGAGTTAATTACGCAATTAAATAAAATAATCACTAATTCATTAATGAAAATTAATCTAATATGATGTAATAATGAATCAATAAAAATTAATTACTTACCACCTTTCACACCATTTACACATAAAACACCAACACACACACCTAAAATCAATTACAGAATTACAATGAATAATTACTAATTAATTTATGGTAATTAATTTAAAAGTATTTAATAATTAATCAATAAAAAATGTAGTAACTTACCACCTTTCACACAATTTACACATATAAACACCAAAGCATACACCTCAAATTTATTACACAATTAAAATTAATAATTACTAATTAATTAATGGTAAATAATTTAAATGTATTTAATAATTAATCAATAAATAAATGCAATTACTTACCACCCTGCACACAATTTACACATATAAACACCACAACACACTTAAAATTAATTTAACAACTAACCCAATTATTTATTAATTAACTAATTGAAATGACTAAACAACTAATTAACCCATTAATTATTCAATATATTTTATAAAATTAAATTACTTCCCACCCTATTCCCCTATAAACTCACATCCCGCTACAGAACTAAAAATGCAGAATTAAACTTAAAATAAATTAATAACTAGTAAAACTCTAAAACATATAATACAATGACAAGCTTGAAATAGCTTCTAAACAATATTTTGAGGAGAATGCAATCGGTACATCAAAACAAATCAGATGGGACGCTTACAAAGCCGTGATCAGAGGGAAACTACTCAGCCTAGGCGCACATAAAACAAAAATCAAAAAATAGGAAATCAAAAGAATGGAAGAAGAGATTAAAGCGATAGAGAAAAAACTGGTCTGTGGAAACCACTTAGAATCAATGGAAGAATTAACAGAAAAAATCTGTAAACTTAAGGAGACTCTGAATGACTACTTGGAGAACATAGTTCAACAAAAATGGGAAAATAGCAAACTATCAAACTTTGAATACGGGGAAGGATGCGGGAAAATGCTTGCCTGGAGAATTAAAACTGATCAGGTAAGGAATAATATCCCGTGTATCCAGACTCAAAACCAAACATCGCAAAGCTCAAACGATGCTACAATAAGACAGGAGTTTACAAAGTTTTTGTCCAGCCTCTATAAAGAAAGCTCAAACCCAACAAAAGAAGAAATTAAGAACTATCTCGACGCCATACCACTTCCAACCTTAACAGAAGATGAAAAATCAGAATTAAACAGGAAAATAAAACCCGAAGAACTTAGAGCGGCAATAAAAGATCGGAAAAAAGGAAAGGCTGCGGGCCCTGACGCGCTCCCAAATGAGTTTTACATAACACTAAAAGAGTCCCTAATTAATCAACTGACAGAAATCATGAACAACCTATATTTGGATCATGAAAAAATACCCGACTCTTGGAATGATGCCACGATTAGCATTATCTTAAAACGTGGTAAAAATCCCAAATTATGTGAGTCTTATAGACCTATATCATTACTCAACTGTGATTACAAGCTATTCATGCAAGTCATTGCTAAAAGACTAGCCAAGGTTATGCCAACATTGATCAATTTGACCAAAAAGGTTTCATAAAAGGTCGACAAATTCATGAGATCACCCATGAATTATTTGCAGCTGCTGATATTGCTATTTGTGAAAAACTACATTTAAACATAATCACTTATGACACAGCTAAGGCATTCGACCGAGTCAACTGGGCCTTTTTAAATGAAATCATTGAGAAAAACAAAATAGGGGATAGTTTTGGCCATATGGTAAGGGAGGTCTATAAGAACCCAAGAGCAAAAATAATAGTCAATGGAAACTTGACAAGCAATATCGAGATCCAAGGAGGTACGAGGCAAGGCTGCCCACTATCACCGTTACTCTTTAAACTCTATATTGAACCACTAGCCTGCTCGATCAGAAACCATCCTATACTAACACCTTTCAAACATCAAACCTGGTCAAAAAAAGTGGCACTCTACGCAGATGATCTAATGATATTCACAAATAATTATGAAGAAGCTAATCAAGCAATGGAAGACACGATGATCAATTTTGGCAAAGTCTCGGGATATTTAACCAACAAAGACAAAACAGAAGCAATGAGTTGGAACACAAGCCCTAACACGCCATTTTCCAGAGACAAAATAAAATATTTGGGAATCACAGTTCTAAAAGAACTCGGAAATATTCCACAATTGAATCTAAACACAGCAGCCAAAGAAATGAGAAGACTCTTCAAAATCTGGTCAGGACTACCACTAAGTTTTCTAGGAAGATCCAATGCTGTAAAAATGACCATCATTCCTAAATTTACTTACCTCTTTAACACCATCCCACTCGAATTTAAAAAAGAATCTTTAAAGAAGATACAAGGAGGAATATCTAGTTTTATCTGGGCATCAAAAGGCACAAGGATAGCTTGGAATAAACTTAGGAGAAGAAAAGAACAAGGCGGAATAGCAAGTCCTGACATATATGAATTTTATAGATCATTTCAATTTAAAAACTTTAGACCTCTCCTAAGGAAACATCAATCATACCCAAATTTCCTACAAACTATGACTGAACGAAGAGACCACTTCCTATTCAAATTTGGCCATCCAAATACTTTAAAAAAATAAAACTAAAGATCCTATATAATGCTGCAAAACTCTGGAGCCAAATCAGAACAACAGTAAACATACCGTACTATAGTAAAACAGCCCCAATTTGGAATTCTCCTGGGACTCCGGATTGCTTAAAAGATTCACTAGCGATCCCTCTCAAAAAAGCAGGAATTGAAAGATGGGGACAATTACTGATAGAAAATACTCTAATCACGTGGGACCACTTATATACAATCACTGAAGGCAAACTATCAAAATTTAAATTCTACCAACTAAGCAGTTGGTCTAACAGCTTACCAAAAGACAAGAGCAACTATGAGAACCTTGAAAGCGAAATGATTAAAATAACACCAATAAAGAAAGAAATAGCGAAATGGTATTGGGCTCTCATTGAAGCAGGAGAAGAAGATTTCTTAACCCCGGAAAAAATGTGGAGAAAAGATATGCCTGAACAAGAACTGGATTTACAACTTCTTTGGAAGAAATCTATGGAAAAATGTTGGTCCTGCGTAAAACCTGCCTCACTAAAAAGGAACCATTTATTCTCACTACATAGAGCCTATTGGACCCCAAAAAGACTGTCTAAATTTAAAGGTACGAACATAAAATCATTTCCCAAATGCGGAGAGGCAAAAGCAGACAATGTCCATATGTTCCAGAAATGCCCCGCACTCTCTACCTACTGGAATGAGATTGGTAAGACACTAACCACAGTATTGGGATTCAACCTAACTGTAAGTACCCTTCTCATTATCTTTGGGATACATAACAACAGCGATATCAGTAAAGGTAAGCTAAGTAAAAAACATGAAAGCTTGATGTTCATACTAATCCTGCTTGCGCGTAGAGAGATTTGCATAAATTGGATCAAACCAGGAGCGCCTACACACGATAGCTGGCTAAACTCTATAAAAAAAACTAACAAACTTGACAGGAAAGGGAAAAACTCCAAGAGAATAAGCTTTTGGGAAATTTGGGAACACTTTCAGACAAACCATTAACTCCTTCATAACATCTGAAAATAAAATCCAATGATTAAAGCGGAGACAATAATTCCAGGCAGGTTTAATCACTGCCGAGTAGCCTAATAGGCTAGCTCCTTCCCCAAACCACGTAATTATTGGTAACGATAAAAGGTGATAGGAGTAAAATGATTGGTCATAACAGACAAGGGCATACTCCCCAAAGACAACCTACGATAACGGGGCAGTGAAGGATTAAGAACAAAGAACCATCAGACTCCTTAACCACATCCGCGCTCAGAGAATTCTCCTCCTGTGCTCAGATTTACAAAATCCCATGTTTCATGACGAGCTGGGCTCGGCATCAGCGTGCGAGGAGGCTACGCCATGACGAGCCCAGCTCGTCATGAGCCTGGAAGGGGTTAAGCCTTCTTATCTATATATCCGCAAGATGAGGATAAAAAAAATAAATAAATAAATAAAAAAATGACTATGACAAAGAATTCTCATTAAAAACACTAAAATACATACAATTATTAATAACTCGAATTTTTTTGTAAACAATATTTTTTTAATCGATATTTATTACAAAGATATTTATGTAATTGAGATTGCGTACCTATCAATCAATATTCTAGTCAACTATATTTTTGTTGTCGATATTTCTTCCCCGTGATAATTTTGCGGCGATCTTTCTGTCCCACAATATTTTTGTGGTGATATTTCTACTCTGCACCTTCTGAACACCCTCAGTGAACATATCAACATGTAACCCAAAATTCCTGATTCATCTTGCTCCTTTATAACTTTGGGTGAATTCTATGGCTTTCCAAGAAAAGATCCTCTAACTTTAAACCATAATAATTCCTTGCCCCTCACCACTTATGGCACACAAAATGCACAAAAACAGCTAGTGATAAACAGGGCCTCTAAAGCCAAAAGCTCCAGTGTGGATGTACACATGTCTCACTTTAGAAAAAATTCCACTCAATTCCTCACTCTTGATAGATAGTCTTGTGTCACATTGCCAACCCATCTCTCTGAATCATCTTTTCAAAATGCATTTCACGGAATTCCCGCATTGGGTTCATACCTCCAGAAATATTTTTCATAGAAGGCTATCCCTGCCAATTTTCCTGCTAAGGTCACTGATAGCAAGTTCCTCTCAATCAAGTACATTAAAAAGTTGTGTGTCCTCCCTCTTGACCCCTATACCCCTTATGCTTGTAACGCATCATCTGGCTACACTCCGTACAAATGCATCACCAGTCAGACGGTAGTCCACTCTCATGAAGGTAGGTATCAAAACTTCTTCAACTTTCATTTCGTCTTATTTGTATATTTCCATATATAGGTTTCACTGAATACTGTGGTACTGATATAGATCTGGTAGTATTCCTGTTATGGAAAACCATTCTCATTCTTGAGACCTAAGAGGTTTGGAGGAGAATCCACAAGGTTTCTATACAGTAGGGATGGACGGTTGAAAGACATTTCCCAAGTAGATTCTGCTGTGGAATTAGAGCTTTTTCCAAAAGTCAGAAAATATCCTTTCACCACCCACTCTATATCACACTGCATTACTCTATTTGGTTGGTAGGTCAAAAGACTAAGAAAGAATGTCAGTTAAAAGAAGAAGGTGTAAAGATAGGAATGGGTATGAGGCAGTGGCAGAGAGAGGGGAGAAGGTAACAAGCATTTACAATGCAATGGTTTCGCCTTTGGAAAAGTTAGAGCTATTGGCATTTTGAATTACAAAATCTGTATTTATGTGTTGGTTTTGAAAACAGATAAATAAATGGCATTGTCATTTACATTGCCATTAGCTTAATCTCTCGCAAATATGAGACCTATTATACCCTACGGACGAGCTCAGCAGACAGTAATTACTCACGAACAAAAATCATGCAATGAAGACGAGGGAAACTTCAAAATATCTGAAATTACAACCAT
Organism: Lissotriton vulgaris; assembly: GCF_964263255.1. Lineage (NCBI taxonomy): Eukaryota > Metazoa > Chordata > Amphibia > Caudata > Salamandridae > Lissotriton > Lissotriton vulgaris. The sequence continues at coordinate 781,732,638 of NC_141696.1, read as the reverse complement.
TTGAGCAACAAGAAACTCCAAGAAGCTAGTGCTCCCTCCTGTAGCCTCATATTAAATGGTAAAATTACAGGAAGCTAAAAATAATGACACGGACAGCAGGAGGGGGGGGGGGACGCATAGCTGCCAAGGTTTCAGATTGTCATGTGTGACATTTTCATAATTTCAGCGAATTTATGAGTGACCTCTGTGCCTCTGGGCCGGTCACTCCTCCACGCACTGCGCACACTCCCAGTGGGTGTGCCCTTGCTGCCCCGTTCCCGCCGGTGCTCGCAGCTGTGCCCCTGACCACGAGGCGTGGTCTCTGCTTCTGGAGCGCAGCGCCGCTTCTGCTGCCTGCGTGACCTTTTTGTTCCTGCCTCTGCCTCTGCACTTTCGTCTGTCCCCCCTGTGTTGGGGCTGCTTTCCCCCGCTTTGCCCAGCCTTTTTATCTTCCTGCCAGTCTCTTGCCCAGTCCGCCGTTTTTCCCGCCGTTTTCTCGCCGTTTTTTCCCGCTGTGCCCCCGCCACCTCCCCGCTCCCCGCCGCTGATCCCCTGCGGCCCCGCCCCCCTCCACCAGGAGCCTTCCCATTCGCCGCCCCGCTCCCGCCTCCCAGCTGCCCCTCCCTCGCTCCGCCCCCTCCACTCTCCTCTTATGGCAGAGTGGCCAGCGCGCAGCGTGCACGCGCAGCGGGCGCGCCGATTGCGCGCCGAAGGTGCGCCAAAGGTAAGCCCGTCTGCGCCCGTCCGCGCCTGGACCGCGCCCAGTGCCAGGACCCCTGGGCCCCGCAGACACCAGCCCACCCGCCGGACCTACGACGCCGCCACCCTCAACGCACTCAACACCGGCCGAATGCCGGGTTGCTACCGAGCCACCCCGAGACGAACCCACGGACCCTTCAGCTGCCACGCCTGCAAGTTCACCTGCATCCGGACCTGTCCCACACCAACACCCGCTAAGCCGAACACCAGCAGCAACCACCTGAAGTGCATCCTCCTCAACACCCGCTCCGTCCACAGACACGCCATCGGACTCTGGAACCTCCTCGACACCACAGTTCCTGACGTCACCTTCCTCACGGAAACCTGGATGAACGACTCCTCAGCGCCCGACATCGCCATCGCCATCCCAGAGGGCTACAAGATCACCCGAAGAGACCGCGACAACCAGACTGGAGGAGGCATCGCCATCATCTACAGGGACACCATCCGCATCAAGACCAACACCGACGACACCCTGACAACCGCCGAACACCTGCACTTCCAGATCCACACGGACCCCAAAACCACCCTCCGAGGCACCCTGATCTACCGACCCCCGGGACCACGCACACAATTCAGCGAGGACATCGCCGACTTCATCAGCCCGCATGCCCTCCCCTCCGCTGATTACATCCTCCTGGGGGACATCAACTTCCACCTGGAGAACAACAACAACCGCAACACCATCACCCTGCTCGACAACCTCGCCAACCTCGGTCTTAAGCAGCTGGTGTCCACCCCCACCCACCTCGCCGGGCACACACTCGACGCCGTCTTCTCATCCAGCAAAGATATCGCCTTCAGCCACGCCACCGGACTCCACTGGACGGACCACAGCTGCGTCCACTTCACCTTCAAAAGAACGACGATCCACCACCACCAGCAACAGGTTGCTCAAAGAAGCTGGAACAAGATCACAGCCGACCAGCTCGCCGCTTCCCTGAGCCAGCACCCTCCCGCCAGCTCAGCGAACCCCAGCCAGGCCGCCGACAGCCTCCTATTTCCACAACAAGATTGCGGACATACACAACAGCTTCAGCACTCAACCGACGAACGCCACGACCGAACCACCGCCCCCCACCACCACCCTCCGCGCCTGGACTCCGATCAGCACCGAAGACACCGTCCGCATGATGAACTCCATCCACTCCGGATCTCCAACCGACCCCTGCCCTCACCACGTCTTCAACAAGGCCGACGCTGTCATCGCACCCCACCTGCGGGACATCATCAACACCTCCTTCGACACCGCCACCTTCCCGGAGAGCTGGAAGCACGCCGAACTCAGTGCCCTACTCAAGAAACCTACAGCGGACCCCACCGAACTCAAGAATTACCGCCCCATCTCGCTCCTCCCGTTTCCAGCCAAAGTCATCGAGAAGACCGTCAACAAACAGCTGGCCGCCTTCCTCGAGACGAATGGATCCCTCGACCGCTCACAGTCTGGCTTCCGAGCCAACCACAGCACCGAGACCGCCCTCATTGCTGCCACCGATGACACCCGAGGCCTGATGGACAACGGAGAAACAGCGGCCCTCATCCTCTTAGACCTCTCCGCGGCATTCGACACTGTCTGCCACCGCACCCTGGTGCAGCGCCTCAGCAACGCCGGAATCCAGGAGAAGGCACTGGAATGGATCATCTCCTTCCTCGACGGAAGAACACAGAGTCGTCTACCACCGTACAAGTCAGAGGCCACCAAAGTCATCTGCGGCGTCCCTCAAGGATCCTCGTTGAGCCCCACCCTCTTCAACGTCTACATGAGCCCCCTCGCGGCCATCGCACGCCAACACAACCTCAACATCATCTCCTACGCTGACGACACCCAGCTGATCCTCTCCCTGACCAACGACCCCGCCGCCGCCAGAGCCGACCTTCACGAAGGGATGAAAGACGTAGCCGAGTGGATGACGACCAGCCGCCTGAAACTGAACTCAGACAAGACGGAAGTCCTCATCCTGGGCTCCTCGCCCTCCGCCTGGGACGACTCCTGGTGGCCCCCCGCCCTGGGCACCGCACCCAAACCGACAGACCACGCACGCAACCTGGGCTTCATCCTGGACTCCTCCCTCTCCATGACCAGACAAGTCAACGCCGTCTCCTCGTCGTGCTTCAACATCCTGCGCATGCTACAGAAGATCTTCCGGTGGATCCCCACCGAGACCAGGAAGACGGTCACCCAGGCCCTCGTCACCAGCCGACTGGACTACGGCAACGCCCTCTACGCCGGAACCACCGCCAAACTCCAGAAGAGACTCCAGCGGATCCAGAACACCTCAGCCAGACTCATCCTCGACATCCCACGACACAGCCACATTTCCGGACATTTGAGAGACCTGCATTGGCTCCCCGTCAACAAAAGAATCACCTTCCGTCTCCTCACCCACGCACACAAAGCCCTACACGATCAAGGCCCGAGCTACCTCAACAACCGCATCAACTTCTACGCTCCCAAACGCCATCTCCGATCAGCCAGTCACGCCCTCGCCGCCGTCCCCCGCATCCGAAGAACGACAACAGGAGGAAGGTCCTTCTGCTACCTGGCCGCCAAGACCTGGAACTCCCTCCCTCCCGACCTGCGCCTGACCCAAGACCACCTCTCCTTCAGGAAGAAGCTCAAGACCTGGCTGTTCGAGCAGTAGCAGCACCCCCCCCCCCCAAGCGCCTTGAGACCCCCCGGGTAAGTAGTGCGCTCTACAAATGTCTTTGATTGATTGATTGATTGACATTTCAGCGACTATGAGTGACACTTTCTCACGAACAAAAATCATGCAATGAGGACGAGGGAAACTTAAAAATATCAGAAATTACAGCCATTTGAGCAACAAGAAACTCCAAGAAGCTAGTGCTCCCTCCTGTAACCTCATATTAAATGGCAAAATTACAGGAAGCTAAAAATAATGACATTTCAGACATTGACAGCTGAAACGCTTAGCACTGCGAACTTGCTACACTGCATGAGATACATAATTTCACTACATGGAATTCAGTTGTGCACGTTTATTTTAAGGTTAGACTACTGCAGTGCTATATTGTAGGCAGCTTTCAGAGATCCCCCCGGCCTTTTGACAATTTTAAATGAAAAGTCTCACCTTGCTCTGGGGGTGACGGCAAAGGGAACAGGAGCAGTAGCAGAAGGAAAATGATGACGGACATTAAGCGCAGGGCCCCTTGCATTACAGGAGGAAAAAGTGACATGTGTGCAGGTTACAAAAGCGTCCAAAGTACAAGTAGAGGTATGACACTCAAGCACAAGAACAAAAGTTACGTAGGCAATGGTGGCACTTGTGCAAGTATCTAAAGCAATCAAAATGTAAGAGGTAGCACACAGTGTGTTACAAGAGAAAAGTGGCGTGTGTATGTTACAAACGAGTATCAAACACAGGTAGAAGGATAATACTGCATAAACTGGCAAACACACTGTCCCCGGTTTGTAAGGCTGTACCAACAGGTAAAAATAAGAAATAGTTGTACATATGCTTCATACAACGCTTCTGACATTTCTAACAGTAACTGGCAGGAGGTGCAATTACTAATTTAAATGGCACGGCTATACGTGGGATGAACAAAGTAGTAGCTATTTCCAGGATGTTGTGTTCTGTATTTTGTGTATGTGTGTGTAGTATACTATTCCTGTATCGTGCACACTTGAAACTGAGTTGCACCCACGTGTATACACAGGACCTGAAAATACACAGGAACCACCAGACGATGACATTTACATTCGTTCAGAAATCGATCAATGTTTTTGCCGTTAATGCTATAGACATCAACATAGGGCCAGACTAGGACTCGCGTCAATGTCGGTTTATAAATACTTCCGGGTCTGAGCACCGGCGAGACCCGGCACACTTAAAGCACTGGTTAATGGTCTCTGAGAAACGCGCATCAGAAGGATAGTGGAGTCAGCAGTCATGACCTGAACTTCACCCCTGCTCTAGAAGACAGGCCTTCACTGAAGCCTTACAAATGCCCATCACGGAGCCCTGATTAAATTCAAATGCAAATAACTGATGCAAACCACGCACATGCTAATTACCATAGCTCCAGGAAGCAGTATTAACCGGGCACCTTCTGTGCTGCGTTACACCCCCTCGCAAGGTCCCGGGAAGGCAAGGGGGGAGGGGTGCAAAGTAGAATTGCGCTCACTTCTCATTTGCGCCACATTTCACCGGCCGCTTATTGAGAGGGCTACCTCCTGCATTGGCCAGAGTTTGCGCCCGATCTGTTAGCCCTGTGGAACACACGACAGAGCCGGTTATCGATACTGGATCAACGACCCCATTGTAATTAGTGACTCGTGCAGCTCTTTCCATGGACGTAAGTGCAGCCAATGCATTCACCCACCACGCTACCACATAGGTGCTTTGTGTTAAAACAGTTATAATTATGAGGAACCAGCCAGAGCGAGCCGATGACTACATTTCACATTTAAAGTAAGGTGTACACTTCGAAACATTTTCCACAGTTAAGAAGCACACCCGTATGTAGGAGTGTTTCGTTTCAAGGATTGGTTAACCTTCTCCCTGTCTGACATCAGTATCAGTGTGCAGCGTCAGGGCTGTTACTGTGCACGTGTCTTGCTAAAGGAGCTGGTTGAATACTGTCCCAGAATGGTGTGATGTCTGTCACTGTGTGCATTTGTCTTTATTCAAGGCGCTATGTGATTACTCCCCCAGGCAGTATGTGAAAGGATAATAGCGCCTGAAGCCATTCCCGGCCAGGCCTTCTTTTCGGAAACCACTCCCCGCCTGACTTAAGGAACAAGGAAAGGCACGGACAGCGGGAGGGAGGGCAGGAAAGGCACGGACAGCGGGAGGGGGGTGGGAAAGGCACGGACAGTGGGGGGGGGGCGGGAAAGGCACAGACAGCGGGAGGGAGGGTGGGAAAGGCAGGGACAGCGGGAGGAGGGTGCGGGAACGGGCACGGGGCAGCGGGAACGGCCACAATCAAAAGCACTCACCTGGACCTGGACTTCCTCCGGCGGCGGTCGGCCGCGGAATGACCAAAAGAAACATGGACGACTACAAAATAAACCCCGCCTACTGCCGCACTGACGTGCTAAAAGGGGCTGGATGAGAAAAAATCTCCGGAACGCCCACGAGTCGCCACGCAGAATGACGGACGCCTCTCTCTTCCAAAGGCTAGCCTCCATTTATGGAGCTAGTCAATGGAAAACAGAGGCGGGACAAAGCCCACATACTGTAAACAAAAGATTTCGCCTGCGCGAAACGCTGCTTGCGCAGCTTTCAACAGGCGAAACCTAAAAAGCGAATGGGGCCATTTATAAAGTTACAGTATAAACCCTAGAGTAACATCAGCATGGCAAAGTGTGGTCCTTCACCACAGTATAGAGCAAAAGTTAGAAGACACTGGGAGGGGTGGTGACAATAAAACCCACGGCAGTCACATGAGTGGGTCTAGCCATAATCCCCAAAGGACGAGGCACAAGGTAGCCAACGGGCAGACTGCATAGAGACAGAGTGCCAAACAACCACACACCAAGGACTCAGCTGGCCAAGTCACACAGTACAGAAGGAAACTGGCAAGCACCTGGCACAGAAGTAAGGAGTGGCATACAAGGAGAAAGCCCACACATGGTATTGGTGGAATGGGGGAGGATATGCCCAAAACAGGCAGTAGGGGGGGAGGGGTCTACCCAAAACACAGTGGTATGCAGGGTTTTATCCACAGCAGAGGGTGGGGGAGCGGATATAGCGCACCTTTTTTGGGGGGGAGGGCGACACAGAAAACTTTGTGCTCAGCAAACACCGGACACATTAACCTGCTAAATACACAAGAATTCAATTCCTGGACAAAGGCAAACAATGAGTAACAGCGCGCCCCCCGCAGCGCAGATTAATGAAAAGTTAAACTAGAAGCGGTGGGAACTTTCCGAACCGAAAAACAAATCACAATTATTGAAGCAACAAGGTTTCACTAGTAGGGAAAAAAGAATCTACTTGTGGTTATGCAGGCGGGATGTTATAGACTTTTGCAGGCCCCTACCCCCACCAATATACGATTACATCAACTGAAACAATGAACATTCTGGGAGGTAATAGCGTGCACTGTTATGCTCCGCTTGGCGCCGAGAAGCCCCTGAGCTGGAATGCGGGGAAGTTAAGCGCCCCGCCCATGTTTCCTATTAAAGCCATATGCCCTCGCGGGGGCCGGGGCTTGCAGTGCGGATTAATGCAGACACACAGTGCCCTCAGAGCAGCTTCAATAAATGCACGGGGTGGGGGTGCATGCCAGAAGACCTTAAGTAACGTCAGCTCTTCGGAGTGAGAAGAAAGCTATGGTCCACTTACAAGGGAGGGAAAGAGGGAGATCGCTGGACCTTGAGTGACTCAGCCATGGTCCTCGGACCCTTTTCAACTTCCGGGCGTAGGGACGTGCGCTGCACTATGGGGTTGTTATTATGTGGGCATACATGTGTTTTGTAAAGTGCACGTTTGCCCCGAAGATTTAGTGGCAGGAGTCAACACGTGTACAAATATACATGTTATTAACTTCGGAAGGATGAACAACTGTACTTGCCCTCCGAAATTCCAAACTAGGAGCCAAAAAAACCAGACCACTGCAGTGAGTGCATTAGCCAACTGAGACGTGAGACCTGGCTTCACATCAGTGAAAAGGGGCTGCGGCTAGGGTGAGCAGAGTCCCATGAGCAGACTGCTCCAGAGTGGGGCGCACCTCACAAAGACTGTCCTGTGCTCCGAGCGTTCCACCAGACCTTCGCAGCTGGCATCTATCTCTGTTTATGTGGGATGGTAGTCTCACTTACTTTGGCACTGTTTTCATTGTTCCGTTTACCTCCCACTGAGGAATATCTAACTCCGCTGCGTGACAGCCCTGAGGTGACCCAAAAGGCAATTCCTAAGTCTTGGGCGCACTCCCGACCCAGCCAGGAGCGGCGGGCCTGGGGGGGGAGGTGGAAGAAGGCACCCGGACGACCCCGGGAGGAGGGCCAAGCATATTCAGGAAATGGGCTGTGAGCACAGGCAGGGATGGGGCTGAGTGTGTAGGCGTGCTACTCCTAGTGTGGAATTGGGCACATACGGGTAAAGGGGGCATTCACGGCCTGTAGCTGCTGGCTTCTCTTGAAGGATGGAGACGTGCCCTGTCGGAACAAGCACTGCCACGCTTCACTATTCACTTTTCCATGGCAGACCCCCGTACGTGGTCAATGTCTCACCCCAGGCAGGTAAAAGCCGATCCTCCAGGAATCGTCCAGATGTAACAGCAGCGCTTGATCTCACTACTACGAGGCATCCGAAGCCGCACTTCAGGTCTCACCAAGGCCACCTACGGTCGACGCTCCAGGTCTCACCCAAAGGCAACTAAAGTGCCTGCGCCAAATCTCACCACATGGCTACAGACCATGCTCCAGAACTCCCCCAAAGCAGCATCTCCTACTCCCAAGTCTCACCCCAAAGGAGCAGAAGCCGAGCTTCAGGTCTCACCCCAAGTCACCCCGTCCACTCCAGTTCTTACTAGGGTGCGCCCCTGTGGTTCAGTGTCACTTGAACGCCCGTTTTCCATTCCTGGACTTTGCTTTACATATCACTGTGTTGGTCCTGTTGGCTCAATTACATGGACCACGACTACAACTCCCAGAGTGCACTGTTACGTTAATCAAAGCCCAGAACTGTAAAAGTTGTGTCCCGGTAACGCGAAGTCACCTTAGGTCTCACCCAAAGGCAACAGAAAACCGCGCTCCAAGTCTAATATCAAGACAAAAGCAGATCTCACCTATGCATTCAGCCCCTCGCGCCGAGGTCGTGCTCCACAGCCGGCCATAAAGAAGCATATCCGAGGCAGCTGCAATTAAAGTTTCACCCAAAGGCAGCAGCTGTCTCAGCCCCAGGTATCACCCACGGCCGTAGATGCCACAGAACTACATCGGATGCTCGGGTATCCTCACCCCCTGTCCCAGGTCGTCTCACCCAAGACATCCCCCGCAGCCCCATCGTACCTAACCACTGCCCCAGGTAAGCACAGGGCCACGAACCCAACTGCAGGACGGCCTTTACGGGCAGCATTAGCTCAGCGTGTGCTCTCTCTCACTGGGACCCCGGTTCATGCATCGTTACCGCTCAGTTCTTACCAATGAAGCCGCACAGCGGCGCCTGGAGGAGCCCCATGGCAGAGAAGGAAGGCGCTGTGTCCGGACGGGCTACGCTCTGCTCTAACTCCGCATCCAAAGTAACCCGAGCACAAGCCCCGAATTTCAGTGGGAGGGTCGCACGCGCAGATGGTTACGCCCTGGGGCAGGCGCAGGAACCCCCTCAGGGCTGAATTCTGGAGGACGCAAGAATGTGTCCCACAGCCAGGGCTCGTGGGAGTTGCAGCGCACTGGTGGGCGGTGAAGGAGATAACCGAAGGGGACGATACGCATGGCACGTCAGTGTAATAGAGGCAACGGGTCTGAACCCCTGCGCCCCCCCAGGTGCTGAACCCAGATAATTGCAAACAGAGCCGCTGTTTTTTCCCCTCCCCGTTTTGGTTTCACTGAATCTTCTCCTTTCCACAACCTTTTAGGATGTTTCTGCTTCAGTATTTTCTTCCAAGTGCTCTTTCTTTCTTATTTCCTTGTTTCTTCTATGCTTACACGGTCTTGTTTTTGACAGACTCCCCTTTGGATGAATTTGGTATTCCTCTTTTACACTTTAGCTCTTTTCACACACGTTGTCCCTGTAAAAGTCGTTGCTCAACTTTCGTCTCTTCCTCCTATTGCTACTTACTTTTTCTATTCCATCATTTTTTTTTTCTCTGACATTTTGCCTTGGTTTTCTCTAGCCTTCTGCTTTTAAATTTAGGAGCACACAAGTATTTTGTATTTAGTTGTCTATCAGGCAAAAGCCTATTGTGGACTATACCAAACTAGCCGTGAACAGAGACAGCACAAATCCAGACTGAGAAAACATCTGTCCACGGAGCCGAATCAGGGTTAAAAGAGTTACACGGACAGCGGGAGGGGGGGCGGATGAACGGGCTCACGGACAGTGGGAGTGGGGGCGGATGAACAGGCTCACGGACAGCGGGAGGGTGGGGCGGCGGGCACACGGACAGCGGGAGGGGGGACGGAGGAAGGCAGGACAGCAGCAAGCACTTTACCAGAGGTCAGGGCAAATGCCAAAATAAAAGGCGGACAAAAAAAAAAAGAAAACGCCCACCGCCGCAATGACGTTGTCAAAGGGGCAGGATGAGAAAAATCGCCGGGAACGCCCACCAATCGCCTCGCTGAAAGACGGACACCTCTCTCTTCCAATGGCTAGCCTCCATTTATGGAGCTAACCAATGGAAAAGAGAGGCGGGACTTTTGTCCATACTAGTAAACAAAAGTTTTCGCCTTGCGCGAAAGTCTGCTGCGCAGCTTTCGGCGAGGCGAAACCTAAAAAGAGTCAGGGGTACAGAACGAGCAAAGGCCAAGAACAGGACAAAAAGAAAGGTAAGGATGGAAGAAAGGGTCAAATGGTAAACGCAAAGGGGCCTATTACTATCCGCCCGTCACCATAACAGAACAAGGGACCGACCGCCGATGGTGCGGCGGTCCCGCCAGGCGCATTAGGATGTGCCCACCACACTGGCAGGCGCATACCTGCCTTTAACATTGCGGCGATCGGTGCTGTAAACAGAACCCACCGCAATGCTGAAAGCCCATGTTCTGCATTGCTATGCACAACGTGACAGGCACCCCGTGGTGCCTGCCACCTTGTGCATGGCAATCACCCTCCCGAGGGCCTGCAAGGCACCGCCACCATATTGCCTTTTCGACTCAGCCCGTAATCTGACCGGCAGAAAATCGGCGGACGGTCTTTTTGTCCACCGCTGTGCCTCTTGCCATACTAATATGGCGGGGGTGAAACAGGGACATCTGGCAGGTGGATCACCACTGCCGGCAGAGGCCACCACAGGCCCGACGGTGGTGATCCGCGTGCAATCCTAATAGGCACCAAAGTAGGAATAAATTGTGATTAGAGAAAATGTTGTAGCAAAGAGCAGAAAGAAAGAAAAAAGAAACTTTAAGAAATTAAAATGAGAGAAATAGAAAAAGTGAATGTAGATAGATAGGGTAGAACAGGAGAGGAAAGGAAAGTGAAAGAAATATGTACTGAGGTGTGAAATAGAAAATGGAGAGACTAACAGTGAAAAGAGAAAAAGACAGGAGTCAAATATAGCTGAATAATGAGACAAAAGTGAGGGAAGAGACAGAAATTGTATTGGAAAGTGGTGTATTTGCAGTGACAAATAGGGAACTAGCACTAGTAATAAAGCCACATTGACAATAGGAGGTCCAGTCAATGTCTTGATAAATTATTCCCTTGCTCAACCCTCGTAGCTGTCAATGAACAGGCAAGCTTAACGTAGGAGACTGGCCTTTAAAAACACAAATACACTAAATAAGTCAGACACAGAATACAATAAAAATACAATATGAATTTATAAAAGGAGGAAATATTGTTATGATTAAAATGACACCAAAATGATAAAAATCTTTTTTTTATTTCTGTAATTTTTTATGGAAAATTATATTTACATGGAGCATTACATATACATAGGAAGAAGAAAGTAAACGCCGGGGGGGGGGGGCGTGGGGGTCGGGTAGGGGGCGGGATTCAGTCTTCTTGGGGTTAGTCCATTCTTTCGCATCTCCCCTCGTTGTTGGTCCGTTTGGTTTGGTTTCCTTGGTGTCCACCGCCCTCCTTCAATTCCGATGATTGTCTCTGTTTTATCCCCATCCCCGCCCGTACCAGAAAAAGAGAGAGAGAATGGGAGAGTGAGAAGCGCAGGATCGTTACAGGTCTTGTGGTGTTTCTACCACCGGATGAACGACATGCATGTGGTGATTGTTGGGTTGTGTGCCTGGCTGTGCTGTCTATGGGGGTTTATGTGAGGAAAGGTAGTTGTCTAGAGACTCCCACATGTTTGACTGTCTGCGCATCTTTGGTGTGTGTTTCGCCGTTATAGTGCCCGCCCCCGTCAGGAAGGTGACCCAGTTGAACCAGGCTCTGAACGTGGCTTTCCCTGTGTCCTTCCAGTTGTACAGTACCGTTTTGACCGCTGCTGTCAGTAGCAGGTCAATCAGGTCTCTGTCTTCTTTGGCTGTGATTGAGGGAGCCATGAACCCTATTGCTAGGCTGTGAAATTCTAGTTGTAGTGCGGCCCCTGTGATGTCGTTTATCAGTGTGCCGATCTTGTTCCAGAATTTCCTGACCATGGTGCAGTGAAAGATAAGATGTGCCAGATCCCCCTTTTGTTTGTTGCAGTTCCAGCTGGAGTTGCTCTCGCAGATTCCTATGGAGGCTAGGTGGGCGGGGGTCCAGTATTCCTTGTGTATCAGCCAGAATTTGGTCTGGTCTAGGGTTGTCATTACTTTATTTCTTGACGTGGATCTCCAGATGTCAGTCTTCTCTTCTTCGCTCAGCTCCCTTCCCGCTAGTGTTCCCCAGTAGGACATGACTTTATTGTTGAGTTTGGTGGATTTGGGGATCAGGCCTTTGTAGAGGTGTGATACTTGGTGCCCTAGTCTGTTGAGGTTCGTGGCGTATTCTAGGATAGACGGTGTCTGTCTGTTCAAGTCTGCCTTCCCTATTGCTACCTTGATCTTTAGGAAGTTGTACAGTTCTATCCTGTCCATTTTGTGTTTTCTTTTGTTTGAACGTATCAAAAGTGGTATATGTGCCCTGCTTTTGAAGTTGGCTTACTGTGGATATGCCGTGTCTGTACCATGATTGCATGTTCAGTGTTTTGTCTTTGTATTTGATTCTGGGGTTGTGCCATATGGACTCCAGCTGGGTTTTCTTTATACTTGTACCTAGTAGTCTGTCTATACTTAGGAGGGCTTTCCTGGTGTTTCTAAAAATGGGGTTGTGTTTGATTGCGTGGTGTCTAGTTGCTGTCAGAAGTGCAACGGGTTCCATACCAACCAGTAGTCCTCTTTCTAGCGTGAGCCTGGCCGGGGTATAGTCTTGCTTGGGGGTGAGCCAGTATAGTCCCTGTTTTGCTATGCATGCTGTCTGAAATGTTTTGAAATTTGTTATGTTGAGGCCCCCTAGGTCTTTTGTTAATCTTAGTTTCTGTAAGCTAATTCTGGGTTTCTTCCCTTTCCATAGAAAGGTGTTGAGTAATTTATCCAGTTTTTTGTGGAAGTCCTCCGTGTTAACCAGCGACAGCATGTTCAGCATGTAGTTCACTATTGGTGTGAGCATCATCTTGACCGTCTCTACCCTTCCCCACCATGTGGTGAATTTGGGTGACCATCCTTCTACTCTTTCCTTGATCTTACGTAGTATGGCTTGTTCGTTCTGGTCTAGTGTGGACCTGAGATCCCTCTCAAAAAGGAGGCCTAGGTATTTGATGGGTTTTTTCTGCCATGTCAGCCCAAATGTACCTAGTACCGTCTTTGTGGTGTGGACGTTTAGGGGTTTGCACTCTGATTTTTCCCTATTTAGCTTGTATCCCGAGACCTGTGCATATTGTTCTATGGTGTCCATCAGGGCAGTGATTGATTTTTCAGGATTTTCAGTGATGATTAGCACATCATCCGCATAGGCTGCTAGTTTGAAGGTTTCCCCCTCCACTGGTATCCCCGCTATGTCTGCGTTGGTTCTTATCAAGTTAAGCAGTGGTTCTATCGCTAGGAGGAACAGGGCTGGAGATAGTGGGCACCCTTGTCGCGTTCCTCGCTCTAGGCGGAGTGGTTCAGATGTCCCTCCGTTGACTACTACTCGCGCTTTGGGTTTGTTGCAAAGGGCCAGGACCATCTTCCTGTAGTTGGGGCCTAGCCCACATTTTTGCATGCACTGATCTAGGAACGGCCAGGACACTCTATCAAATGCCTTCTCTGCATCCAGGGCTATCATCACTGCAGCATTGCTGCTTTTGGAGGAGTGGTTAATTATGTGGCATAGCAGCCTAGTGTTGTCGTGGGGCATGCGGTTTTTAAGATAGCCTACTTGTGAGCAGTGTATGAGCTTGGGTAGGTGTGCGTTGAGCCTGGTTGCAAGGATTTTAACGTAGATTTTACAGTCTACATTTATAGGTGAGATTGGTCTATAGTTTTTGACCTGCTGTGTATCTTTGCCTTCTTTTGGTATAACTATTATGTTGGCCTCTGCCATTGATGGTGTCATGCGCCCATCCTGGACGCAGTTCGCAAAGACCTCTGTCATTGCGGGCTTGAGTATGTGGAGATACTGTTTTTAGAAACCAGCTGTGAAGCCGTCTGGCCCTGGCGCTTTGTTGTCTTTGAGACTGGCTGTGGCTCTCCCTACCTCATCTCCTGTGATCTGTAGGTCAAGCACCTCCCGTTCAGTGTCTGTTAGAGTTGGTGTGGATATTCGTTCTAGAAGTTCCTTGCCTCCGTCGTCTCCTAGGGTGGTGTCATTTTTGTAGAGTTGTTCATAGAAGTCTTTGAACACCCCAAGTATCTCCTTGTTTGCGGTCTGGGATTTATTGTTTCCGTCCTTGACGGCTGCTATTGAGTGTTGTTTCTGCTTATACTTGAGGTAGGATGCGAGATTTTTCCCTGCCCTTTTTGCTGTGCATAGGTTGATAGCTTTATATTTGTTTATCCAGGTTCCCGCTCTCTCACTAAGGATTCTGTTCAGTTCGTATTTCCGTTTGGTTAACGTTGTGAGGGTGTTTTTATCCTCTCGGTTTGCTATGTGCCCCGTTTCTAAGTGTTTGATTTCTCTTTCTAGGTCTACAATCTTTTTGTTCCTCTCTCTATTCAGCCTGCCCTTGATGGCGAGTATTGTCCCCCTAACTGTGGCCTTTAGGGCATCCCAGAGTGAGTTCCTGTCTGTTCCTGGAGTGTCATTAATTGCGAGGTATTCTTTGATTGCTGTCTCTATTTCTGCCTTTGCTGTCGTGTTCCTAAGCAGGGAGTCATCGAACCTCCATCTGCGTGTTGGCTTCTCGTTGTGTTTCCCAGATAGCACTAGGCTACTGTGTGAGTGGTCTGAAATGGTTTGTGGCCCTATCTCCGTGTGGACGATGAGGTGGGTATGTGTGTCTGATATCAGGATGTAGTCTATTCTGCTGTAGGAGTTGTGGGGGTTTGAGTAAAACGTATATTCCCTTCATCCGGGTTTTGGAGCCGCCATCTGTCTTTGAGATCTAGTTTGGTGCAAAGGTTCCCTAGGATATTGCCCTTTTGTGCTTTTTGGCTAGGTCTTTGCGGGTGCCTCTCGATGGCTGGGTCCAGGACCTGGTTCATGTCCCCTGCTACCACTAGAAGTTCTCCCTGTGGTATTGTGTTTAGTTGTTCTCCCGCTCAGTCCCAGAAGGGTCTGCCATCAGTGTTAGGGCCGTAGATGTTGGCCACGTGTACTGCTTCTTCACCTCTCGTCAGACTGGTCACCAGCATTCTGCCCTCCGCGTCCGCCTGTGAGCTACCCAGTACTAACTTTGACTTCTTGTTTACTATTGTTACAACCCCGTTCTTTTTATTCTGTGCGGGTGATCCTGTTACTTTGCTTATCCAGCTGGCTTTGAGTCGCCCTATGTCCTCTGCTTCTAGCCTTGTTTCTTATATACATATATGTTGCTTTTAAGTTTCGCCAGGTAATCTAAGACTTTCCTTCTCTTAACCAGGTGATTAAGACCCTTTACGTTCATGGACACTATCTTGATATCGGTGGTGAGTTGGGATTGGTTGTTGTATGTAATTTGCTATGTTGTGCATCTGGCATTATGTCTGGCTTTGTTCTATGTGCCCCCTTGCCCTGGGCACTCTACTTTCCCTTGTTTGTGTGTAGTTCTCTGTTCTTCCTCCTGCGTTGACCTCTCCTGATATAACGTATAGATGATAGATAGATAGAAAGATAGAAAGAAAGAAAGAAGTAGAGTTACCTCATGTATGTGCTCCCCGCGCCCTCCTCCCGCTCCCATGCCCACCTCCCCTCCCTCCCCCCTCCCCCCCTTACTTGCTGAGTGGGTGTGCGACGACAAAGTCCCTTTGCTCCGTATGTTCCCTGAGGTTATGTTGACGGTTCTTCAGTTCTTCATGGTACCTTTGTTCTGTTTGCCGTTTGTTTCCAGCAGTCTTTGCTCTCTGCGAGGTAGGTCGCTGCGGTCTGTCCACCTTCCTCTCTATTGGTTGAGGGCTCCTTGAGCGGTGGTTGTCAGTGAAAAGTACCTTGTGATTGGTCGTTGTTTGTTGCTCCCTTTCATTTCTTTTGTTGAGGGGGCTTTTGCAACAAGTTGCTGTGCGTTGGTCATAGGAAAAAGATCATTGTTCGTGGTTTGGTTAGGGGCCCCGCGGCCGCCTTTTGAGGTAGACATCGGTGAGGTAGTATAAATCGGTGAGGTACTATTGGGTGTAGGCATGCATAAGTTCCGGCCTTATTCCGATTTGTCCGCATCATTCGGTGAGGCACTTCTTTTTACTGCTCCTGGGTTCTTGGTCTCAATCTCCTCTGTTGGCTGCTCTCGTAAGTACTTTCTCAGATCCTCTGGCTCTTCAAAAACCAATGTCCGCCAGTTGTCTGTGATCTTGAAGCGTGAGGGGCCTGCGAAGCTGAAGTTGAGGTTTCTTTTGCGTAGGGTGTCTCTCATGGCTAGAAAGCCTTTCCTGATCTCCACAGTTGGCATGGAGTAGTCCTGTGTTAGCACTATCTTACTGCTCGCCCAGGTTAAGTTTTGGTTTTTCCTGGCAAATAAGAAGATAGCGTCAGTATGCTCAGCTCTGAGTGGGCAGCAGATTATCGGTCTGGGGCCTTTTCCTAGTGTGGGTTTACCTGCTGGCACCCGGTAGGCTTTATTATCTTCGAACTGTCTGTCAAATTTTCAGCCTGTTAGCTTCGGCAGCACCTCCTCTAGCATGGCCGAACAGGATCTGCCTTGTCTTCTGTTCCTTCTGGCATACCCAGTATTCTTATGTTGCCTCTTCTCGCCCGGTCGTCCTGTTCGGTCAGTTGTTTTTGTATGGCTTTAGTGATCTTTGAGCACTCTACTGTGGTTTTGGTGTTGTTACTCATTGTGTCTTCCAATTCGCTTATTCTCCCCTCAGCCGCTTCAATCCTAGTATTGGTGTTGTGTTGATCGGCTCGTATCGCTGCTAGCTCCAGTTGCATATTGTCTATTGTGACTTTAGTTTCTTTCGCCACCTCTTTCACCTCAATAATCTTCCTTAGGATTGTCTCTAGGCTGGCCGTTTCACCCTTCAGCTTCATAGGTGATTCTGGGTTTTCCTTCCTCTGTTTTTTTTGGTCGCTTGCAGATTTTCCTTTTTGTCCCAACATCGTGCCTATCCCTCTTCTCACTTGGACGCTGCCTAGCCTGCCTTCTTTTTGTGTTTCTGCTAGTGCCTTGGCTGGTTGAGATCTTGGGGCTGGGGCGGTAGCTGTTGTACTGTGTGTTCGATACTGGCTTGGCTCTCTGATTAACCGAGTCCTTGTCTTCGCTTTTGCCCCTGTCAGCGCGTGCTTTGTCTCGTTCACCTTCCCTTGGGCCTGGTTCGCGCTATGTCGAGTAGGCCTTGGGTCCTGGGCTCTTGCTGTATTCAGGTGCTCTCATGCCGTAGTATCGCTTTCTCCTTGTCTTTATGCAGTCGACTGCGGTTTCGCCGACACTTTAGTTGGGTTGCAGGCGTTGTGGACTGGTTTGGCCCCTCTTGTGTTTGCTACTTGCTCCCTGCTAGTCTCATACCCCACTGACAATGGTCGGAAGTGCCTGTGGCAAGCTGTTGGACACTGGCTTGTTTTGTTCGCCGCTCTGCACTTCGTCCGCTCCTCCCGATGCTTCTTGCTTCCCGCCTCTTGCCCCGTGATTCACGATGTGGCAGCACCTGTCCCCTTGCGCCCCTGCGTTCCTCTATGCTGGCGCTGTCGCAGGGATCGTCGGACTTGCTCTTCGCTTTGGTGCTCTCTCACTTCCGTACCTCCGCTTCCTGTTTCCTGTTTCCTGTTTCCTTTGCGGCCAGGGGTCACTTCCGGTAATGGCGGCGCCCAGGGACGGGT
Organism: Lissotriton vulgaris; assembly: GCF_964263255.1. Lineage (NCBI taxonomy): Eukaryota > Metazoa > Chordata > Amphibia > Caudata > Salamandridae > Lissotriton > Lissotriton vulgaris. The sequence continues at coordinate 781,714,927 of NC_141696.1, read as the reverse complement.
TTCGCTTTCTGTTCTTCCCTGGAAGGTCTCTTTTGCTGTTTCTGCTGCCTCTATACCGAAATTTACTTTGCGATTGGGGTTTAGGGCTTAGGGCACTTGCTCCGATTTCTCTTGTGTCGCTTGTGTCTCTTCTTTTTGCCTCGATAGGTGCGCTTCTGCACCGTCCACCTCGCCTCGCCTTGCGGGGGCTGCCGTAAGCTTGCCGTTGCCTTTCTAGCTTGCTTTTTGACTGTTTGATTGCTTGTGATGTAGGAAGCGAGGTTGGCTCACCTCGTACCTTCGGGGGTGCAGGGTTCTGCCTCTCCCTCTACGAGCTGATGGCCGCCATTTTCTCTCCATCCTCTTCTCTAGTGCTGTGGCGAGAGGGGATCTATTTTCTATTTTTCCTCCGGTGGCCGCTTCTTGCCCTCTGCTCCTGGAGCTGTGTTTCTTGGTGCAGGAAAGTGATCCACAGCATCAGCCAGGTGTTCAGATGCTCTGGTTTGCATCTTGGTATCTGGGATTACAACTCCCACAATGCACTAGGTCAACTTATAGAGCTTTGTTGAAAAGTTGCTCCAAACTCCTCCAAAATTCTGGGAAACCTTCCTGAAATTCCTATTGGGACTCCAAAATGCCCACAACACAAATACAAGGGTCTACATACTCTGAGATGTTCCTAGGGAGGTTGGAAGTGTGTTTCCCAGGATGTACCATGCCAGCTCCTTTTAGGTCATGTGGACACCTTCCAGATGGGGTCTTCTTGGTAGAGATGATGCAGGGGGAGTTCTTTTAACCTGTTGCTTTCAGGGAGTCCCCCTTCAATTCTGGAAGCAATGAAAAGTCCTTACGGCTGTGTTTCCAAGTGTGCAGCAGGTGCAATCATTCAGATTACAATCCATTGGGGTACAGGTCAGTGTTCCAGCAGGGCAGTCCTTCTTTTCCTTGTAGTTTCAGACAGGAATCTAAGTTGCTGGGCAACACTCTCACACTGATTTACAGTTCTTGGTTGACAAACAGGAGGCACCCCTGGCCAATGGATTTCTCGGGTGCAACCCTCAATTATAACCACTTACTCCAAAGTTTGACATATTCTTGACCCAGAAAGCACTATTCTTCCAAAAACCAAAATAAAGAAACTTGCTATTGGAGGTTAAAACATCCCACTGGTGTGGCTCAGTTTCCCTAACACTTCCCCTTCCAGACCCACTGCTAATCTAATTACTGTCACTCCTGTCTGGCTGGGGGAGCAGGATGTGAGGGTGAACCTGCTTAAACTGGCACTCCCTCTTAAAGACTAGTTTGGCTGCTTCACCCCATCCCACCTTTGGCTCTGCAGCTTGCAGTTTTCCTCCCACAGGAAACCCTTCTCAGGTGTGGGCATTTCATACCTCATTAAAACAGTTTGGCTCACCCTAGCAGAGGCTGACCGCATTAGAACAGGACTGCTGGAAGGCTGGATTTTGGCTTACATAAAAAAAAGTTCTATAACTTATTTTCTGTGATAGCCATAATAAATCTAACAGTGGCGCATCGCTGTTTTCACACAGCGATGCGTCACTTCTCACAAATAAGGCCCTTTGTGTATAAATAATATATGCTCATCAATGACTCCATGACTTCCAAAGGGAGAAGGTCCTGCCATCTGCTCATTAGATAATTTTTCTATGATGGTAACACATTTCTATAAAGTGACTAAGCTCAATTAACATGTATTGAGAAAAAGCATATATATACCGGTCTAGTTTTCTATGAATTTTAGTTCTATGTTCCAAATGACCATTTATTAGCGTAAATTCTAGTCAGTTAAAATGGCAACTGTCTTTGATCTTTTGCTGTGCTTATTGCGATGTTGCCTTAAACAAAAGTTGGACATTATGCATGTCATTTTTTACTAAACTTCTGTAGTAGGTGGAAGAAAGTCAGAGCTAAATGACTCTAACTCCATCGATATGCTGTGTAAGCTTTTGTAGCTACAGCCCACCAACTATTTCATAACTCAACTAATAGGGCCGGGCCCTGTCATGTGTATATAATTCCCTGTAAATACTGCCCAGTTGGCACAGTGTAATTGTGTGATTATGATCTAATGTGTTTATGCTAATTCAAAGGCTATTTGTATACATACCCTTGTGTGGAGTTCCTTTTTGTGATGTGCCTTTTGTGTTGCTGCTGTGTGTGTGTGTGTGTGTGTGTGTGTGTGTGTGTGTGTGTTGCACAAACGCTTTACACATTGCCTCCGGGATAAGCCTGACTGCTCGTGCCAAGCTACCAAGGGGGTGAGCAGGGTTTATCTTGCCGTGTAACTCCCTTACCCTGACTAGAGTGGTGGTTTCTGCCTGGCTTTGGCGGAAGCCTTAGCCAACAAGAAATCCCATTTCTAACATGGACCTTGTGTTTTTTCACTATTTTCTTATACAAAATGTGTCCTCTTCTCAAATGGATTCAAAGGTGTATTTCTTACTAAAATATCGCCCTAAATGCTGGTTTTGCATTTCGCACTATAATTTTTGTGGAATTTCATATAGTTATGCAAAAGCAAATTACACAAATGTTGCACACCTTCTTTAATTGACCACAACTGTAACTCGAAATACACCATTCTGTTATTGCCTCATATTGTCTAGCTACATGGTAAAAGCCAGGTTCCCAGTGGAGCTTTGACAGAAATCTGCTTGCATTAACTTTCAGCAGCTTGTGTAGCCATTCTTACTTTGAAAATATTTGTACAGCCTATCCCAGCAATCCACAGAAAGAAAGATGCACTCTTTCTGGCATACAATAATGTTAAAACCACTGATTAAGATGGCAATTCTTGCAAATTCCAAACACTGTTAAATACCAATATTTTCACTGCCATTGTACTATGCATCTGAACCTTTTAAGGATAAAAGGCTGAGGTTGTATTTTTTGCTTCAAATTTGTGACAGAAGGACCAATTCCCTTGTTGGGTACAAGCCCATAACAGGCTGAGAAAACTTACTTCTTTAATGCAGTGCTATACAGCACTAGAGCAGTAACGTAAATCCAGGGGCGGCCTGGCAATGCCGGGCACCCAGCAATCATCGGTAGGCCGCTAGGGGTGTGGGCAATTTTTTTGTTCGGGCCGGTTTTGTTGCTGGGGTTGATTTTTTTGTACACGCTCACTAGTACAGTAGTCACAGACTCGTCACTACTGTACTCTGCTGCGCAGCCTGCATCTGCGTGACTCACTTTCTCCTCGCTCCGCGCTCCATGCGAAAACTTCATCAATCTCTGCTGCTGATCAAAAAATGCATTGTAGTGTGAGTGCCTTTTTAGGGGGTAATTCACGCACAGCCCTCAGATGTCTCCACCTGCCGCCACGTCTGCGTGGTCTCTTAGTCTTCTTCGGTTCACCCCCCTTAGGGGGTCGGGGCTGGGGCGGGCGTGGCTGTTGGTGACATGCGCAATAAAAAGTGCGCTTGACCCGCATTCCTGAGAACTAAGCCAGACATCGAGGGAGGCCCTCTCTCAGCACTGTCCCCATAATTTAATTATTTCTAGCCCTGGCCTTGGCCCTGGCTCTGCCGGTCCCAGTGTCCCTGGTCCCGACTGTCTGCCGCCCACCGCCCGCAGGTGAGTGTCATTTGCATTCCTGCACTGTGGACCAGGATTAAACAAAAGGTAAAGGCTGCCGCCCCCTCCACCCCCCCCAATGCCCATGCCCAACGGCCACTAAAGCGTGCAAGAAAACCACAGATTAAGGATAGACATGCACACGTCACGTATATCATGCTTTAAAAAGGAGAACAATTTAAGGTGTTGAATCCGAGGCCATGTCATCATGACCACAGCACACAGAGATAGAATGTATTATGACTGTTTTCAGTTAAACTGGAAGAGTTGTGTAAATTAAAACATGAGCTGAATGACAGCATATCTCAGAAGTACGTAGGTATGATTGCTGCGGCGGTATTTATAAAAAAGAAAATTGTTGCAGTTTTATATAGCGCGTACTCGACCTGAAGGCATGAAAGCGCTTTAGATGGGGAGATTAACCCCTAGATTCATCATCGGCATGTTTTGCGCGTCTGTAATAGCGATTATTAATGAATCGCTATTACAGACTCGCAAAACGGGATTCGTGTAGGAATCGCAATATTTGTTGCGATTCCTACAGCTTCCTTATTTGCGATTAGCTAATTGCTAATCGCAAATAAGGAATAACTCCCAATTCATTCCTACGGGCCTAAAGGCCCATAGGAATGAATGGGAAGACATATAAATGTGCGAATCGCTATTAGTGATTCGCATTTTGAGTTTGCGATTTCAAGGGTGCAGGGGTGTCCAAAGGATACCCTGTTGCACCCCTGAAATGATATTGGATGCTGGTGTTACGCACACACATGTCCCAAGGACATGTGTGTGTGTAACATAGAAAAATGCACTTAAGTGCATTTAGTTGTAAGTTTCCGCTATTTACCACGAGGTTTGACTTTGCGATAAATAGCGGGCCAATATTGTGAATTCGCAATTTTTAAATGTTTCATGATTTGCATTTAAGGAATCTCAAATAGAGAATCCTTAAATGCAATTCCTTGCAGATTTGCAAATTCTATATTAGCGAATTTTGCATTTGGGATGATGAATCCCAAATGCAAAATTTGCACTCGCAAAGGGCCAGATTCTCAGAATCTGGTCTTTTGCGAGCCGATTTCGGCTTCATGAATCTACCTGTAAGTGATTTGCCCAGAATCACAGGATGCTTGAGCGTCCAGCCAAATTCAAAGCTGGTTCCCCACTGCTGCGAATGCTTCTGAACTGTGCTGTGCTACCTGCAGTTTGTTTACTAATTCTGAGTTTCTGAGTCTGGTATGCTCCTTAAACAGGGAAAATACTTTCACTAACACGAACAGTGACACAATAAGGGAGGCGGCCCTCTTTATCAGCTGCTGCACTTCATAAATGTAAAAAAACGTTTGTATGTTACTGCAGAGAAAGTATTCTGATTAAAAACAGCCCTTTATGTCCTTTGCAAAACAGGTACACAAAACAATCAAAGAATGACGTTCATCCACTTGGCAGGCTCACTAAAATGTATCATAACATCTAATTTGCTCGGCACGTGTTGTTGACACTATCAGCTTCTAAATAGTATGGTATATCCTTCTGCCTACGACAGATTCTTCGAAAGAGCAGGAAGTTGGTTACTTGTTTTCGTATATTTCTTTTTGCAACCCGAATGTATTGGAGCCCTTTACTTGAGCACCAGTCACATTACAAAAAAACACATTCATTTTTGGTGGGTAGGGGGAGTTGAAGTGATTTGCTCAGACTCACAGGTTGTTGAGCTATCGCCGAGGCTCGAACCCAGTTCTCCTGCTCTAAAGTCGGCAACTCTGGCTGTTACGTCACATCCTCTCCTTTGACACAACAATGATTGACATCCACTGGGAAACAGCAGATTCAAAGGCACTGTCCAGGATGTCTTGTCAAGATAGGTCTCAGATCCCCATCAGACTTCAACAAACAAAACAGCATTCTAAAATGGCTCCGTACGATTCGTGCGGGTTAGTGATGCGGACTGGATAAATACAACCGTATTATTTCCTCTTCCTTGGGTGGCCCGTTAAAATAGGCAAAAAAGCAGAATGGGAGTAGACAAAATGAAATGAAAGCAGATGGTGATCTGTTAACAGAGATTCGAGGTGGGAAATGCATGTTAACACTCAATTAACGTCCAACTTGAGGGATTGGCCTATACCTTTATGTTTAATCCCCTGCCCGCTTCTGCGCAGGCAGCACAGGCGCACAGCGCACTAGTTGCCTGGACCCTGAGTGTGAATTTATTTGTGAGTAGGCCTGCATGCTTTGGTTCCTCCTGCAATGGCCCATGGGCCGCCCGCTGCCCCCAGCAGTGCAGCACTGACCTCAAACCCTGATGAGCTCAGGTCAGATTTTTTTTAAATGTGAGGGCATATTACCAAGGGGGGCGATAGGCAATTATCGCCAGTTTAGCGGCTATTTTCGGCCGCTAAGCGGCGATAATTCTATTGCTTTATTAGCAAGCTGTCGCTAACAGCAGTTAGCGACAGCTTTTAGGCGATAGCGAGCGGTTTGGGGCCCGCTTTGCAAGTCAGCGATATTTATCGCTAATGACAAGCAAAGTGGGCGTACCAACCTGTTAGCAACTGAAAGCAACCGCTAACGTCGATATCGCTTATTAGCAAGGCGGGCGTAGCGATGGAAATGTTCCCGCTATCGCCAAAAACTAACGCCTGCTCAGACCACTTCTTAGCCATGTTATCTATTGGGAGGTGGATAACATGGTCAAGAGCATTTTGTCGCTAATGCGTGAATATCGCTGTATTCTCAGCGATATTCACGCTATCGCCGGAAAAATTATCGCTTTGGAGATAAACGTTGCTAATAGCAAGTTATCTTAGCGATAATTTCCGGCGATGCTTAGCAATAAAAAAAAATCGTTGCAAAGCCTAGTTAGCGATAAATATCGCTACTTGTTGGTAATATGCCCCGGTTTTTTTTTTCCGTCAGGGTCAGGTGTTGTCTGTTGTTCATGTGTGTGTCAGACTCCGAGCAGGGCCATGTCAGCTGAAATGTTCAGAGCCAGCAGGCAGGATACATGTTGTGTGCTCCCTTTGGTGGCGCTGTGCTGCTTGACTTTGAAATATTTAATTCTTTATTGTACATTATTTTTACCACATTTGTGTATGAAAAGGAACAATTATACATTCAGCACTATTTCCACTTATATACAACAACCTTTACAAACACATATTAACAATCCACATCATTACAAGTGAAAAAATAAAAAACATACATCCTAAATACAATACTTGATACAAACAAACAATATATATTTTTACATTTACAGTCTGATGAATAAATGAATATCCCAAACAATTGGGGACAAAGTCAAACAAGGAGGCAACTTCACCAAACGGTGACCAATTGGAGAACTTGCAACCGCTAGTACCCGGACAAACTAAAATAATTTTTGTTTGATCCTTAAGTAGATTTTTTGAAAGTAAGTTTGGTGTGGGTACATTTTAGGAGTTTGTGCTGTTAAATGCGCACTTGTGAGTTCACTGTTCAGCGGATGGTTCACTTCGAAAAGTTGCGATCGGGCCACCGTGATGGCAGCTGCAGTCCCCAGTGTGCAATCTGACAGAAGTTTCCGAAAGAGACTTGCTGTTTTATAATACCCAATTCTTGTGTGTTCTATGATGTTTCTATTTCAATGTCTAAGAAACAAAATATCCAGCTGAATAGTATTGTGTTTTTTGGCCTCACAACGCTGAAAAGGTTGGGTCTGCCTTGCATCGATTCCAATCTGTAACAAATTAGCTGCACAGAGTTCTCTACAGAAGGCGCAGTGTTAGGCAAATGACATCACCAATCCTCTGATGACATCACAGAGTTGATCTCTGATCCCAGCCCAAGCCCTTTAACAGCCTCCTACTTGCTCCTTAAGCCCCACTTGAATTTTGGCTGCAAGGGCAACATCAGATGTGGAAGCTAGAACTGCTACCTCACACGGTGTGAGCATGTGTCAGACTATTGACTCCCTTCACATGGCTGGGAAGAGCTGTTATCATAGTACTAGACAAGGTGAGCTGGAAACCCTTGCCCAGAGCAGCCTTCCAGCTTGTGTGTGAAGGCTCTGCATTGCTGACGTCTATAAACAGGGGTTGCAACCTCCCTAGGAAATTAGTGGTAGCCTCTGAAGCTTTTGCTAGAGCTTTAGGGGAGATAGAGGTGTGTGGCTCTCAATCAATCAATCATGGCATTTGTAAAGCGCACTACATACCTGTGAGGGTCTCAAGGCGCTGTGGGGGAGGGGGATGCTGCTACTGTTCGAAGAGCCAGGTCTTGAGGAGTCTTCTGAAGGTTAGAAGGTCTTTGGTCTGCCGTAGGCGGATGGGGAGGGTGTTCCACGTCTTGGCGGCGATGTGGGAGAATCATCTGCCGCCGGCGGTCACTCTTCGAATGCGGGGGACGGTGGCGAGGGTGTGAGCTGGCAGGCGGGGGTGTAGAGGCTGAGTCATCTGTTGAGGTACGCTAATCCGGTGTCGTGGAGTGCCTTGTGTGCGTGAGTGAGGAGCTTGAAGGTTATCCTTAAGCTGATGGGGAGCCAGTGCAGGTCTTTCAGGTGGGGTGTAATGTGGCTGTGGCGGGGAATGTCCAGGATCAGGCGAGCGGAGGCGTTCTGGATGTGTTGGAGTCGTTTCAGGAGTTAGGCCAGGGCTCCTGCGTAGAGTTTGTTGCCGTAGTCCAGTCTGCTGCTGACGAGGGCCTGGGTGACCGTCCTTCTAGTTTTGGTGGGGATCCACTTGAAGATCCTGCGAAGCATGCAGAGGTTTTGGAAGCAGGAGGAGGAGACAGCGCTGACCTGCTTTGTCATGGAGAATGTGGAGTCGAGGATGACCCCAAGGTTTCGTGCATGGTTGATTGGTGTAGGGGTGATCCTAGTGCCGTTGGCCACCTGGAGTCATCCCAGGCAGGGGGGGTGGAGCCGAGGATGAGGACCTCCATCTTGTCTGATTTCAGCTTCAGTCGGCTGTTCCTCATCCAGTCGGCGACAGCCTTCATTCCTTTGTGGAGGTTGGTTTTCGTGGTGTGGGGGTCCTTGGTGAGCAAGAGGATTAGCTGGGTGTCGTTGGTGTAGGAGATGATGTTTAGGTTGTGCTGTCCAGCGACGTGGGCGAGTGGTGCCATGTAGACATTGAACAACGTTGAGCTGAGAGATGAGCCTTGGGGTATGCCGCAGATGATCTTTGTGGCTTCGGAGTCGAAGGGGAGGAGGCGTAAGCTCTGGTTTTTCCCGGGGAGGAAGGAGGTGGTCCAGTCCAGGGCCTTCTCTTGGATTCCAGCGTCGTGGAGGCATGCACTTAGTGTCCGGTGGCAGACTGTGTTGAAAGCGGCTGACAGGTCCAGGAGGATGAGAGCTGCGGTTTCTCCATTGTCAATCATGATCCTGATGTCGTCGGTTGCGGCAATGAGGGCAGTTTCGGTGCTGTGGTTGCTGCAGAACCCTGACTGGAATGGGTCCAGGATGTTGTTCTCTTCAAGGAAGCTGGTCAGTTGTTTGTTGATGGCCTTTTTGATGACCTTCGCCGGGAACGGGAGCAGGGAGATGGGTGGGATAATCTTGAGGTCCTTGGGGTCTGCCTTGGGTTTCTTTAGTAAGACGTTGATCTCTGCGTTCTCCCAGCTCTCCCGCAAGGTCGCTGTCTCGAAGGAGATGTTGATGGTTTCCGGCAGTGTGGTGCGATGGTGCTGCTGGCTTTGTTGAAAATGTGGTGTGGGCAGGGGTCTTCCGGGGATCCGGAGTGAACGGTGTTCATGATCTTGATGGTGTCGTCGTCGTTGATGTTGGTTCAGGCGTGCAGGCGGTTAGTGCGGGCGGTGGTCATGGGAGCGGGGATGTCGGCTGTTGTGGGGTGGTGCCGGCGTCAAAGCTGTCTTGGATGTCTGCGATCTTGCGATGAAAGAAGGTGGCCAGCGAGTCGCACAGGTCTTGTGTCAGTGGGATGTCGTTGGTGTTGGAGCTGGGGTTGAAGAATTCCTTCACGATGCTGAAGAACTCTTAGCTGTTGTTCGTGTTCTTGTCTAGGTGGTCTCTGAAGACGGTAATTTTTGCGGATCTGATGAGTTGGTGGTGTCGGAAGGTGGCGTTCCTGTGGGCTGTGTAGCTTTCCAGTGTTCTTTCGCGAGTCCAATTTTTTTCTAGTTTTCTGCAGGTTCGCTTGGAGGCCTGGAGGTCTTTGGTGAACCAGCTGGCTCTCTTGCTGGGGTGGGTGTTGTTTTTTTGTTTTGAGCAGGTCGAGGGTATTGGCTCTCAGGCTACTCACTAGTCACACCTCTCCTTGTTTATGACCCCTCCTCCTCCTCCTCTCTATTATAGTTAAAAGTTTTTAAAGTCGTCAGGTATAGGGCACTTCCCACACTAATAGGCCCTTTAAAACCCTCCTTAGTTTCTTTTCTGCTCCTGCCTTCTTCATTACCCCTGGTGCAGGGGTAGAAACCAACAAGGGCAGTGCCTCCATGAGTACCCAAGGTCACTTTACCACCACTAACCAGTGCTAAAGTGTTTGTGCTCTTTCCTTTCAAACATGGTAAAATTGGCTTACACTGAATTGGCAATGTGGTTCTACATGTACCCAGGGACTGTACATTAAATGCTGCTAGTGGGCCTGCAACACTTATTGTGCCACCCACTTAAGTAGGCTATTTAAAGATGTGTCATGTCAAGGCCAGGTCCTATGTGTTAATCTTTCATACTTTCTGGACAAGGTGCCATGCCATTTGAGACATTTCCATGCCTTCTGTCAGCCTGGGTGGTTATGTGTGATGTTTCCATGCTTTTTTGCCTGGGTGTATAATTATGTGTGCTATTGCCATAGTTTCCGGCCTCAGTGACCTGGAGGCTCATGTCTGACATTTCCATGTTTACTTGCCACGGTGATTGCTCAGTAAATAACATGTAGGGGGCTGGTCTCACTTTTACTTTGTTCTGTCTGATTCACTTCTTGTGTCTATTTTTTGTGCTCTCTGAAAGAATGTTTATGGGTACATATGACTGGGTGGGTAACCTGGTGCTCTTTAAGGTCATCATCTACTATTTACTGTGCTTCGAAAGTTGATACAATTGAATATGTAACGTAAAAATGTGCTGTAAAATTCACCCTTTTCATCTCTCTTTTTCCAAAAGTTTCCAAAGAAACCCAGGGCGTGTCTTGCATCATTACTGCAGAAAAAAGAGATACATAGGTCCTGGGTTTGCAAGACGGGATTTGGAGCCTTGAACTGAGAGGAGCAGCTTTAGCAGGCAGCATCTGAAGGAGTAGGGTCAGGTAATAGGTACAATCTTAATGGCTCAGGTCAGAGATCCGGCTCACACAGACCACAGGACGAGGCCCAAGCCATCGGTTTCCTCACAGTCGTTCAATAAAGATTCAGAATCCCAGCACTAGAGACGGCCTATTCTAACTTCACTCCCTTTATGTGTGTGTTATGCTCCCCTCCCATCTACAGTCTAATTTTTTTTTTTTTTTTTATGAAATCAGTATCAGTGGAGCGACACTTTATGCTTGTCAATTGTGCTAAGATGTCCTTTGGTGGTAGGCGAGAAGCTGCTTACCTTACATTGAGAACCTAAAACAATTACAACATGGATGAAGTTAACGGTGCTAATCTAAGTCATAGGCCCACATGCATCAAAGTAAAAACTGGTCGCAAACGGGCAGATTCTCGGAATCTGCCCCTTTGCGACCGGTATTTGGGATGATGCATCCCAATAGCAAAAATCGCAATTTAAGGAATCTCTAAATTGAGATACCTTAAATTGCGATTGCATTTAAGGAATCCCAAATTGAGATTCCTTAAATGCAATGTATCAAAGAAAAAAAATTAGCGATTTCGCTAATAGGAGTAGCAAATTACCATGAAGTTCAACTTCATGGTAATTTGCAAAAACTTTGAATAATGCACTTTTGTGCATTTTTCAAAGTTTCATTTTGCGCACACACATGCCCTAAGGGCATGTGTGTGCGCAGCATATGTGCACAGATCAATTTCAGGGGTGCAACAGGTTATCCTTTGGACACCCCTGCACCCTTGAAATTGCATTCTCAATTTGCGTTTGCTAATTGCGATTCGCAAACTGAGAATGTCTTCCCATTCATTCCTATGGGCCTCTAGGCCCCTAGGAATGGATGGAGAGGTATTCCTTAATTGCGACTCACAATTTGCGAATCGCAATTAAGAAATATTAAGAAATCGCAATTTATTTTAGCGATTTGTTCATGCATAGCCTTTTGCTATTCCTTATTAGTGAATCTGTATTTTTCGCTAATAAGGAATCCCAAATGGCATTGTTGATGCATGTGGGCCTAAGTCTAAAATATTTAACTCCCGCATGTAGTATTCTAGGAGATTCAGCAAATATTCAGCTGGTGAACCTTTCTTAAACATTAGCTTTAAGGATCATCCTATAAATTTAAGACCTTGATGTGCCTTTAATGAATCTCGCCTGATCGCCTTCCTGGATCCTTCTTTAACTGATATCTATGCAAAGCGATTCCCTTAATTTTGTGCTCAGTCGAATTATGCTGCATATACCGCCAGCTCGTACTATGTGGGCATAATAATCGATTCACCAGGCAACCACTTGTCTGGGTATTCCCAGCTGTGTCTGCTGACAAGCTATTTCTTCCTATTTACGAAGGGTACATAGGAGTCATACATGCTTCTGTTCTTCACATACTGATATTACATTTGATGTGAGAAATAAAGTGCACTCTTACTCCGGGGGTCTCTAGGAAATAAATGCAAAATCCGTAAATATATGCTGCACTGCTACAGTTTCATATAAGATTGCCATTCATGCCTCTTTCGGAAGCATGCAAAGAGGCCCCGGGGTCTTAAGGTGGAATCTGATGTGTGGAACATGATCCCTTGGGCCACAAGTGGTCCCCCAGGGCTTCTCATATTCTAGGCTCAACCGCTGCAAGTCATGTTGTGAATCCCAGTTCATTTTCACCTTTAAAGCTTTCAATCATATCATGGTTTTGTGTCGCAGTAATAAGGGTCAAGGCATCCATGGAGAAACAAGTCTGGACTGCACTGATTCTGGGTCATTTTTCTTACTTTATCAAATATAGATGATGTATAGTTTACATGTGTAGAGCTTTTATTGAGGGCGCTGAGGTGCACAGGTTTGTCTGCCTTTCTGTTTATTGTTATCAAAAACATGGGCAATACTTTGTACTGATGCTCTCTGCCTGCTACACACAGCTCATTTATTTTTTGTTTTTTTAACCGTTTTATTTTTTTGTTGAATTTAATAAAGCAAGAGAAGACATCATATTGGTGCTGTTTGCTTCCTTTATTATTTAGAAGAACAGTGGTCCCTGAGAAGTAAGCGATTGACATAATAAATTTTCATGTAGAGACAATTAAATCTATATATTGCTGTCCAACTGGAAATAATCATTTAATATGAAAAAACGTCTGAAGACATACAAGTGGGAACACGCACAATTTGTTTAAAACAGAAAACAGAAAGAAAATGCAGACAGTTTTTTGAGGCGTGGGTAGAAAATACAACAATAAGGCCTATGTGAATTACATTAAAGTACTTAGGACAGCATAGTAATAAATGTATGTTGGAAAGTGGATTATTGGTAGGGGCAAATGTAGGTCTACCACTGTTAATAAGGCCACTAACACAGTATAGGGTTCAGAATAGGTCTTAGAAAAGTA